>NW_027526245.1:55217608-55842608 GCF_048455015.1 Haemaphysalis longicornis
CGTCCGCATCTTCAACAGGTGGGACGACGAAGAAACTTTCCGGCATGTCTTCTTTTACTTAGAAGATGCTGCTCGAACTTGGTTCGAGAACCATGAGAGTTATTTGACCGACTGGACTCACTTCAAAAGGGAGTTCCTGAAGACATATACTACCGTTGTGAGAAAAGAGCGAGCTGCGCTTTTGCTTTAAACTCGGACACAACACCCCAACGAAGGGGTCGTGATCTTCGTTGAGGAGATGAAGCAATTATTTCGCCGCGCGGACCCCGAAATGACGGAAGAAAAGAAGTTACGCTTCTTGATGCGCGGTGTGAAGGAGGAGCTGTTTGCTGGACTTGTCCGCCACCCGCCCAAAACCATCGCTGAATTCGTGACCGAAGCCAGCACGATTGAGAAGGCTCTCGAAATGCGTGCTAAGCAGTATGACCGGAACTTTGTTGGCGCGGCCAATGCGAACTACATCGACAACATGCGGGTTCCGGCTGATAGCCTACGCGAGCCCATCCGCGCAGTAGTGAGAGAGGAGCTGCGGAAACTTTTCCCGACGACGCCGCAACCCCAAGTCGCTTGCCTAACTGACGTGATCCGGGAAGAAGTTCAAAACTCTTTGGGAACTTCTGTGGCATCCGAAGTACACTGCGAGCCTCAAGCTATGACGTACTCCGCGGCTGTTCACCGACCCTCCCCTGCTCCAACACGTCGTCAAGAGGCACGGTAGGCCCCGCCCTACCGCCGCCCACTGTCGCCCGCCCGACCCCCGGTAGCACAAAACCAGACATGGCCAACGACCACGTGAGATCGACGAGTATTTATCTGAAACCAGCCGTGGCCCAGCGCGTTTCAACCGTTCGCCGTCGCCCTACCCATACCAATCGCCGAACCGCCGTAGCAACACTGACTTCGCCCGTGGAAGGTCCCCCAGCCAACTCGGGGGAAACGAAAAGCAGCAACTTCTGGAGGTGAAGTTGCTCTACGGCGAAAAACCGGAAACCCTCCAACGACGCAAGGGCGCGCCGAAGATAGTGATTCACGACATGCCCTCATCTCGACGACCCGACCTAACCCTGATGAGACGTCCGTTGAGAAGACGACGACAACGACGATGCACAGTGCCCGACCATCAACACGTACAAGCAGAGATACGACGCCCCGAAGAACCCGGAACTCGAGGAAGACTGCATCTGACGTCAAGGTGTCCATCGACGGCTTTGACGTAGTCGCCCTCGTAGACACGGAAGCCGACTATTCGCTAATGAGCGGACCATTTGCGTCTAAACTGAAGAAAGTTATGACCAGATGGGACGGTCCGCACATACGCACAGCAGGAGGCCACCTCGTGACGCCAAGTGGAACGTGCACATCGCGCGTCACCATAGACGCCACAACGTACCCTGCGGCGTTCGTCGTTCTGCCTAACTGCTCCCGCGACGTGATTCTCGGAATGGACTTTTTGACGGACAACGGCGCAATAATTGATCTGCAGACCAAGTCGATAACATTTTCTCCGATCACTCCACGACGCCGCAACCGAACCCCGATCACCGTGTTGCTGTCAGGATCGCCGACGATCACATCACCCTGCCACCCCGCGCAAGCTTGATGATCGCCGTCTACTGTGAGGATGCTGCTTCTGACACCGACGCTATCGTAGAGAGTGATCGAAGGTTGCTTCTCGACCGCGGCGTCTCCGTCGCAAGAGGCATTGCGCACTTTAAGCAACGCCAATCTCACGTTTTGGTCACTAATTTCACCGAAGAGTACCAGCATTTAAACAAGGGAGCTGCAATTGCGTTCCTCGAAGAAACGCAAGAAGCAAGTGATGTGATCGCAGTCGCCGACTTTGAACGCACACCCGTAGAAACCTTTAAGCTCCCGCAGCCATTCGACGCGAATCCGGCGCTACCGCAAGAACAACGGAAAAAATTATTGGCTTTGCTGCGTCGCTATAGCGAATGTTTTTCGTCGAGCGCAAAAATACGTCAGACCCCTCTAGCGAAGCACCGAATAATAACCGAAGATGGAGCCCGACCTACCCGACAGTCACCGTACCGCGTCTCTTCACACGAACGGGAAGCCATCCGGACTCAAGTCGACGACATGCTGAGCGATGACATTAAACAGCCATCGAAAAGCCCCTGGGCTGCGCCCGTCGTACTCGTAAAGAAAAAAGACGGCACATTAAGGTTTTGCGTTGACTACCGGCGACTGAACAAAATCACGAAAAAGGACGTGTACCCCCTCCCCCGAATCGACGACGCCCTCGACCACCTCTGCCACGCGAAATACTTCTCATCGATGGACCTGAAGACTGGCTACTGGCAAATTGAAGTGGACGAGAGAGACCGAGAGAAGACTGCATTTATAACCCCAGACGGCCTATACGAGTTCAAGGTGATGCCGTTTGGGCTGTGCACAGCACCAGCGACGTTTCAAAGAGTCATGGACACTGTGCTAGCTGGCCTTAAGTGGCACACCTGCCTCGTATACCTCGACGACGTAGTGGTATTCGCCCGGACTTTCGACGAACACCTTGCAAGGTTGGAGTCTGTACTCGAGGCCATTCGTACGTCGGGGTTGACGCTGAAGCCTGAAAAGTGCCGTTTCGCATACGGGGAACTCAAGTTCTTGGGCCACGTCGTCAACGCCGCGGGAGTCCTACCTGACCCGGCAAAAACTTCAGCCATTGCGAACTTCCCAAGGCCGAAAGACAAGAAGGGCGTGCGAAGATTTCTCGGGCTGTGCGCATACTACCGGCGCTTCGTCGCAAACTTCGCACGCATTGCAGATCCACTCACGCGCTTTACGAAAGATAGCACCCCTTTCAGCTGGGAAAACGACCAAGAAAAAGCATTCGGCGAGCTGCAAAAACGCCTGCAAAGCCCGCCCGTGCTCGCTCATTTCGACGAAAATGCCGAAACGAAAATGCACACGGACGCCAGTGATATAGCCTTGGGTGCCGTCCTTGTCCAAAAAGCAAAGCGGCTGCGAAAGGGTAATCGCCTATGCCAGCCGTGGTCTGTCGAAGGAGGAGAAAAACTATTCTGCCTCTGAGAAAGAGTGCCTGGCTATTATATGGGCGATTTCAAAATTTCGCCCATACGTGTATGGAAGGCCATTCAAGGTTGTAACAGACCACCATGCGCTGTGTTGGCTCGCCAATTTGAAGGACCCCTCTGGCCGTCTTGGGCGGTGGAGCTTGCGCCTGCAGGAGTTCGACGTTACAGTCGTTTATAAATCCGGCAGGAAACACTCCGACGCCGACTGCCTGTCCCGCGCCCCCGTCGACCCACCACCACAAGACTCTGATGAAGACAGCGCGTTCTTCGGGATCGTGACGGAGAGCAACCTAGCCGCCCAGCAGCGTGCCGACCCCGACTTACGCGTCATAATCGAGTACCTCGAGAATGCAACGTTGCCGTTCCTAGGACCTTCAAACGCAGCTTACCAGCATTCAGCCTGAGAAACTCCGTCCTTGTGAAGAAGAATTTCAGCCCCGGAACAAGAGCGAATTTCCTGCTCGTCATCCCCGCGGACCTTCGTGACGAAATTTTGGAAGCGTGCCACGACGACCCGTCTTCCGGACATCTGGGCACACCCCGCACTATTGGAAAAATCAAGGCGAGGTACTACTGGCCCGGCCTTACCTCTGACGTCACCCACTACGTCCGGAGCTTCCGTGACTGCCAGCGACGAAAAACGCCGCCGACAAGACCCGCCGGACTTCTGCAACCGATCGCCGTCCCATCGAGACCATTTCAACAGATTGGAATGGACCTTTTAGGCCCGTTCTCTACGTCACGATCACATAACAAGTGGATTCTCGTAGCGACAGACTACATGACGCGCTACGCAGAGACCGCCGCTCTTCCGAGGGGGACTGCACAAGAAGTGGCGAAGTTCTTTATAAGCCAAGTTGTGCTGCGACATGGAGCCACGGAAGTCCTAATCACAGACCGCGGAACGGCATTTACTGCGGAGCTGGTGCAAGGAGTATTACGCTACAGCAACACGGATCACCGAAAAACGACGGCGTACCACCCCCAAACGAACGGACTAATAGAACGTCTGAACAAGACAATCGCAGATATGCTGTCAATGTACGTTGACGTTGAACTTAAGACTTGGGACGAAGTGCTCCCGTATGTCACGTTTGCGTACAACACGGCTATCCAGGAGACGACACAGCTGACGCTGGTCGAGCTTGTCTACGGTAGAAGGCCGACTACGATGCTCGACGCCATGCTTCCGCACGTAGAAGACGACGACCTCAACGCCGACGCCCACGGGTTTCTTCAACGTGCGGAGGAGGTCCGCCAGCTCGCTCGAGTTCGTATAACGGACCAGCAGCTGGTGGATGCGGGCCGCTACAACCTCCGACGCCGAGACGCCGAGTGCCAACCAGGGGATCGTGTGTGGGTTTGGACTCCCATCCGACGACGCGGACTCAGTGAGAAGCTCCTGCGACAATATTTCGGACCCTACCAGATTCTACGACGTGTTGGCCAACTTACCTACGAAGTGATCCCCGATGGTGACTCCGGCACATCACGACGACGCACGCGGCCTGAAGTCGTCCACGTGGTTTGCTTAAAACCTTTCTACGGACGATGACGAACTTTTATTTTCATTTGTTCGGACTGTCGCTTATGTTAGCATCGGGTCGATGCACTGTTAGAGGGGGGGTAATGCCGCGAACCATACATTGGGTTTGTTTATTTGTGTTTTGCTTTTACCGCCCGGCTGCGCCGGTCTGTGTTATCTCTGTGCCAAGGAAAGCGCGTGTTCCATTCTTTCTTTCTGTGTCGCATGTGTTATCGGTTGTGATAGGGAGAGCATTCCGATATAACGTGAACAGCCCAGAATAATCTTCTTGGATCTACTATGTTGTCGATGCGAATCGACGTTTCGAGAACCACGCGCGCCAAAAGATAAAAAGCCTGCAGTGCGGACGCCGGGGCATTCGATTCGACGACACTCGCCTGTGCAAGTCACTTTGTTGACCGCTGCTTCGCCGCCTCTGTATTCTTTTGAGTTGTTAGGGGAGCACAAGTTCGCTCCAATAAACGTGTTTCTCATTCAAGACAACTGCATCGTCCTTGTCTTCGTGACAATATCAACAGCACAAACCCGAGTATGCACACACGGCTTCAGTCGCGGACGACGCGCCTAAATCGGCACGATACTCCCAATTCAGTAGAGAATGAAAGAGATCGCCAGCGGAGAGGCGTGGCGGCTGCAGGGTGCGTAGTCAGGCGTTTGTCGGCGCGTTGTGAGTGAAAGGCGGCTTAGCCGACAGCGCGCCGACACCGACACCCCCCGACTTGTGGACGACGTGAACGGTTGTGCGTCGATCGACATCGGCATGGTGTGAAATGGCCACCGACAGCTCGCCGACCCGAAGACGGGTGACTAAACCTGCCGAAGGTCGGTCTAATGGTGATGTACATGTAGTGCTAGTCTATCTCTCCCTTTTTCTCTGCTAACACGCCTCAAGTAACAAGACTAGGGTGCAGCTTGTCGGAACACGCTTGTGCCCTTCTAAAATGCACCGCGTGTTCGCTCGGTTCCTTCCCAGGAAGGCCGCTCATTGCGACTAATAAAGCGGCCTGAAGCGGTGCGCTGTGTCGCTTTCAAATGACTTTGTGACATGCCACCTGAAGGAATTACTCCTATACAGCAAAACAAGGCCCCGAATTTGCCGGGCAATACCAGGCGGCTTTTTTTTTATAAACAGAGTGCGTTGCGTGAAACTGAACAAGACACGTACGATCCGGCCCGTGCGCTGATAGAACCTTCGGTTCATTCATGATCACGAGTTACCTACCGCTTTAAATTCGTATGCTGCGAATAACACCCACCGTAACGTTCCACCAAAAAATGGCTAGGCCGCGTACGTGCCGTGCGGTATACCGTAGTATACCTTAGACGGTATCCCGTTTATCGGATGCGTGAAAAACGACGCACAGTCCTCTACTTTTATTCTTCTGCTCCCTTCCCGCTCCGACATGCCTTCAGGAAGGAAGCATCTTATACTCGTGCCACATATATGCACGAAAACTGACGTTAAGTGTTTGAGGCCTTCAGATAGCGAATGACATTATTTGGGCGGGCCGTACTGCACGCCAAAACGCAAAGGCATAAATGTGGTAAGCATTATGGTGATAATGACCAACAAACTGTGGTTGATTCCTCGGTCTTAGGAATCATTCAAACACGAAAGTGAAATGTACAACAAAATCTCCAGCTGAGTATGATTTGCGGGTCGGTGGCTGTCTTGTGGGTGTGCTGGACGAGCGACGGCCTCTGGCGGGTCGCTTCGGCGAAGGTGTACTAGTCTCTTTTCTGTGACGAATATGACGTTATTGAAATCTTGCGATATCACTGCATAAAACACTTTCTCTGAAAATTTAAAACCTGAAAATGAACAACCCTAAGTATAACGTACTCTAAGGTTGCTTCCCTTCATAAAGACCTGTGGGCAGGGGTGCACCCTTTACAGGCCACATGCTTCATTGTACAGGCGTCATTTCCGCGACGAATATGACGTCAGCAAAATCTTCGTGTGTCCGGGAACAAAACACTATCGTGTTAAAAGAGAAATGCAATCATACTTTAGAAGTTCTCAACTTCGATAAAAACGTCGTAGAGGGGTACATTGTTATGAGAAATAGTTTTTTTTAAATGGTGTGAGCCATTTCTAAATGTGGCATCAGCAGGTGCCGTCGCGTGCCAGCGGTAGCCAAATCCCAAAATTTCAAAACGACGTGTAACGCGCTGTTTTGCTTTTTGCAGCTGTTTTAATAAATTTTGCCTCGTTCAGAACCTCGTCACCAAGAGAGCATAAAAATCGTCCTATTTCGAAGTTAAGCTACGTTTCCGCGTCAACACTCTGGTGCTCATACTTTCGTTGGTTTCATTTCGTGCTCATCCCGTATGGAAGTAGGCAGGTTTACGATTTTTGGGAAGACAAATGACTTGTGAAGAACTCCTTAAACCGAAAATGATGTTAGAGCAAATAACATAGATGTCTGCGTGTAGCAGCGAATTAATGGCATCATTAAAACATTAGTAATTGGGAAAGTAATATTTTTTTGTGTACGACTGGTACGGGTATTAGGAATGCACTCACTTCACAACCGCCTGCCACGTACTAAAGCATTGCAAGGGTAGCGCGGTTGCGATTAGTCCTCCAAGACGTGTCTGTGCATTCATCGGCTGCAAAGCCAGCAAAGGGGATACAAACTTCACAATCGGTTTCCACAGGCCACAGGCCAGGGAGGTGCTTATTGCGCATCGGTCTTTTGCTGACGGAGAAACAAAAATGCGCTGCCGTTTGTGTACGACACTTTGCTGCTGATGCTTACCACAAAACCACGGAGGTGGTGAAAACAATTAGATTAGTAGTGAAAACTATTGAATTGGCCAGCAGAGTGGTTGTGATGCCAAAAGCGATACTCATGCTGCACCGTCATTCAGTAGCATAAGTCATGACACCTGCTTTGTAGAAATGCATCTCGTCGCTGTATCGTGTGGGCGACGCTGAAAACTGAGAGTCATCAATCCGACTTGCGACTTTTCGGCGTGTCCTGGACACGTACCGATCGCACCCAACACCTTTCGTTCGCTTTTCCGAAAGTGCGCGGAGAGCGAGATTCATTAGCGTAAGAAAATTACAAAATGGTCTCCACCGAGTGGAGAAAGCAAAAGGGCTTGTCTAAAAGAGCAGCTCTCATGATGAAATAGCAGATAGCTATCAGCTGGTCGCATAACCACAAGTGGTTGGAGACTTCACCTCGTACGAGTGAAGCATCAAGAGAGGGATCGCTCACGCGCTGTCAGCAGCGAGGAGAAGGGTAAAGCGTAGAGGAAACTCATCCAGGCGACATTTTGCAGTCTAAGTGCAGGGCACTTTCGCGGCCCTTATTGCCGTCGTAGCTCGCTCTTAAGCGTAACGCGTGGCCGGGCAAGTTATGTGCGCGTGCTTAGTAGTGGAAGCCACCGCCAAAATGGTTGCTCCTAAAGCTCGTCAAGCTGAACAAGAAATATTGTCTCATGCGACTTTGCTGCTCATCGGTAGTGATTCCAGCTACTCCACAAGCTTCAACTTGCGCTGAAAATAAGGGCGGCGCAGCTTTGTTGTTTTCGCAACCATTCGCGCTTCTGTTTTCACAGAACCCCCTTATATTCGTGTGTACTTCCTGTGAGTGAATGACATGCGTCTGTTTTAGAAAGTTAAAACGTGCCAGGACGCGATTCTTATAATAGGGGACAAACACGGCCCTGTTCTTCCGCCCCGCGTCGTAGGCATCTCATGATCAGTGTAACGCACCAATCCAAACCGAAACCGCTCGACCATAAAGGACCGCAAACAGGTCGCATTGAGCGGCGAGATTTCCACGTTTAAATTTCCCGTCAGCACAAAGCCCATGTCACCGGCAGCGGCATGAACACTAGTTGTGCAAGCACGCTTCCACACCCATCAAGTGCACGCATAAACCGGCAACCAGTGACGGGCGCTTGCTTAGGCTTGAAATGCACGGGCGAAAATGTCCCGCGGGAAGCCGTTCTTGCTGAAAAAAATTACAGCATCTTTCCGTAGGGGAACCCTGAGTAGTATGCGAAGCAGCGAGGGGGTCGACTGATGTTCCTTTTAGTTTTCAGTTCGTCGTTTCCGTTGACGTTCAGCTTCGGGTGCCTTCGTTGTAACAGTAGCTCCTTGACGTGTTTTGAATGAGTGAAGGACCGGGTAGCGCCTAACCGGGCAGCGCCTAACTATTCTTTTTTAGTGGACTCCGCTGCCTTCAGCGCAAATGCTGACGGGACTGAAGAGACGCGCATGCGCAGTGGAGTACGCATGGCGGACGACAAGGGAGGGAGGAACACACCCCCGAGCATGAGATGCTTCACATCTAAAACAATTATCGGCTCACGTCTGCGTTCTAAGAAGGCTAGTTGCTCTGGTAATATACTGCAGCAGAATGGCGAGTTTGGCTGGTTGGTGAAATTGCATTTGGAAACCTTCAGAAAGCGCAACACTGAAAAAAACGCAACACGAACAATGGGAACACGGGACGACTGCTTACTCGCAACTAAAATATAATCAGAAAATAAGAATAACATATGCCCTCCAGTCTGATTATGCTCCAGTCATCAGACCACGCATGCGTCTCCTATAATCAGACTAGAGGCTTTATGTTCTTCGTCTTTGCTAATTAAACTTTAGTTTTGAGGAAGCGCTCGTCCTGTGTTCCCTTTGTCCATGTCCAGTTTTTTCAGTGTTGCATTTTCTGATGGTTTTCAAATGCTCTCGTAACGCCTGATAAGAGGGCCACCGCCTTTATGATCCCAATTCGCAGCTTCTGAGAGGGGCATCGGTGGTGGCGAGGAGAATAACAGTTGTGAAAACTGTGTTGGCGGTTGCGAGGAGGAACGGCACCGCGGCGCTGAGTAAATCGGCTTCACCGGAATGAAAATTAGGCGTGGGGGGTAAGGCATATAGTCGCAGAAATATGCATGTGGGCGCGAACATGTCGCATGAGAGGCCGGCAACATTTTGCGTCCCGCGAAGAGGAAATGGATGACTACGCACAACAGCGCACAAGACACGCTTTCAATAACGTAGATTCTTCGAATTCAAAAGCAACAGATTCGGTCCCAGCTAATTGTGGCGAGCGGTAATGTAACAAGCACCACGCTACAGCCAAGCGCTACAACCTTAAAATTTTCACGCGCAGTCAGACACTCCAGCAGAGCTACAATTAAGCCAATGCTGGGTCACGGAGTGGCCTGATTAGCATCCACTGAGGTCCCGCGTAATCCGTGCCAACAGCACCAAATCCTCCCCTAGTGACACGTGGCATCTGAAAAACGTTGAATTATTCAGAGTTTGGGTTTGCGCTTGTTGGTAGCGGAAATTCATGACTGCGTGTAGCGCAAACAAAATGACAGGGCACAAGGAGGTGAAGGGCACAAGCACTAACTTCCAACTGTGTATATTGAAAAGTGCGTGAATTTCAAACTTTGGGGCAGGACAATATCGTAAGGAAACAAAGATAGGAAAGATCAGAAAAAAGCAGGTCATGTAAAATTTGGACACAAAATAATTCGCACAATGCTGTGGCGTCGAACAAAAGGCCGCAAGAGGCATTGACTAAGGTGGCACCTACCCTCCACTCAGATAACCTATCTCCTTATCGGACAAGGCCACGGACGGTGCGGACACGCTGCGATCCCTCAGGCATGCTATTTCGGCCGCCTCGATCATTTCCCCTTCTTGGTGGAGCTCCTTATCGGACAAGGCCACGGACGGTGCGGACACGCTGCGATCCCTCAGGCATGCTATTTCGGCCGCCTCGATCATTTCCCCTTCTTGGTGGAGTGTCGAGCGATGACTGCACAACTGTCAAAGCGGGGCATACAGTCGCGTGTCATTTGGAGGTAATCGCGCGAACTTCGGCCGATAAAGGCAATAACGCCCCGCGCGGCCTTTTTCGGAGCGATTGGGACTTAGTTTATACATTCTCCTCTCTCTCGGTCACTGTTCCATCAAGCAGTGATCACCCCCACGGCTGGTAAACCACTCTTCCCGCTTTGTGGTAATCCTGTGTGGTTGCAATCACGTGTGCATTTTTTTCTTGGTTATCGGGAGCGACGATAGCACTCATTGTTATAAATGTCCAGTATTTCTCGAGAATGTGTTTCTGCGCACCTTTTCGAGAACTGCTGTAAAATACCACGAGTAAAACGTCGTCGCTGCGTGCGCGATAAAAAAAGAGGAAGGGGTTATTGATTTTGCTGCTGGAGTGATGGCTGCTGGAATAAACAGCGACCGAGGGAGAGAAGAATGCCTAAACCAGGAACCAGGCAGAGTAAAACAAGCCGCGTGGGGGCGTTGTCGTCGTGGTCGGTCGACGCTCGCGCGATTACCTTCAAATCGCACGCGACTGTACAACCTCAATCGCGGCAATGAACGCCCAAGGGGCCCTTGACAACCTTATGAATATTGTAGCCATTCTCACGCAGCCGGTCGTTCAGTCACTGACCTGTTTCGCCGACATATACTTCACGGCACTACAGGGGAATGGCGTACACAACGTTTCCCATACATGGAACGAATGGCTTTTTGTGATTCTTGTCACACATTGGCTACCGGGGAGCTGCGCGGTCTTTTATCCGACAAAAGCTTAACAGTTTCCTAAGCTTAACACAACATTCACCTCAGCCTTCGTACCAATCTTCTTCAGCCTATGTGATAGGCAATCGGAATACGGAATCATAGCGAGGCGTTTTTTAACAGGGCTATCAGCGCCCTTACGCGTCTCAAGCTGTGCATCTCGACCAGCGTTCTTGATATTTCTCTGAAGTGCCGTGAAGTATAGGTCTGCCAAACTGGTTGGTGCCTGAACGACCGGCTGCGTGAGCATGACTACAATGTTCATAAGATTGTCAAGGGCCACTTGGACAAGGGAAACAATCGAGCAGCCCGAAATAGCGCGCCTGGGGTATTGTTGCGTGTCCGCACCGTCCATGGCCTTGTTCGATAATGAGATTGGTTATCTGAGTGGAGGGTGTGTGCCACCATTGTCAATGCCTCATGCTGCCTTTTGTTCTACGTCACAGCGTTGTGCGAAATATTATGTGCGCAAATTTATTCACGACCTGCTTTTTTCTGTTCTTTTCTATCTTTGTTTCCTCATGGTAATGCCCTGCCGCAGTTTCTTTAAATTCAGGCATTTTTTTCAATACACCCAGTTTAAAGTTAGCGCTTGTGCCCGTCGCCTCCCTGTGAGCTGTCATTTTTTTGCGCTACACTAAGTCATAGAATGCATTAATAATCATGGCAACGCGTGGCAAGAGGAAAAGGAGTTTGGTGAAGTCGCAGGCCCTGCTAATGTCATTTTTCCGAGGCAGCCAGGCCGGGCCGCCGCGCAAGAGCCGCCGCAACCGACGCTCGTCCAACTTCAGCGCATGCTGCCGGTTGCTTCCTTATGGGCCGGCGGAGAATGGCACCAGGCGCGAAAGTTGGTCGAGCGGCGGCCGAGGGATGCCGCCGCCCGTCGTTTGGTATGGGTGTGCAGTAGCGTGTTTAATAATTTATTGAAAAAAAAACATGCAGGTAATAGTGTGTTTTCTAGTGTGAAACTGTTGTCTTTGTCGCGGTAATAATTGGAACGCTACACAAGAATTCTTTTTGCTTTTCTTTTATTCAAAATTCATTTGAGGACGTCTTTGATTCGAAGGCATGAAAACACATGTACTGCACTCATATTGCATATACTGAAAGACGGTGTTACGAAAGAAGACCTGTTCGGTCGCCGAGCTCAAACGTCTGTCCACAGTCGAAGGGACCCTATCGGAAAACCCAGCAGCGCTGGAGCTCCGCTTCCAGCGAATGCCTGATTACGGGACTACCTAACGCTGAAATACGCCGGAAGCGGAAACGCTGGAGCGTGCCGGACCCTGGGCGCTGGAAAACGCCGGACGCGGAAACGCGTGGATCCGGCAAGCGCTGGCATGTGACGCAGGAACACGCCGGAGACCACGCCGTCTCCAGCGTATAGCGTGTCCGGTGCTGGCGCTAGGCCTTTTTTCTTTAATAGCCGTGTAATTACCAACCCGCATGGCTGTTAACAAAACATAGAGAATTCCTTCCTTCGGGGAAACGTAAGTAGCGCTACAAAATTTAGCTAGACTCATTTGGGCACTTTTCAGCTGATGTCGCCCTGCTGAATGCATTGTGTCATAATCGCGTTCCGTCAGTAGCGCTCAATCTGTTCATAAAAGCAAATTTATTCTCCCGGATAAAAAAAAGAATAAACGAGCATCGACAGTAACCGTTCGAAAATTCGTTCATTATAATTTTAGGACCATTAAAACACAAGTGAACACATATTTCTTGAACCTCTTTTATTTTAACAGCAAAACGTGAGAATTAAAATAGAAAGTCAATCCTTAGCTGGATTCCTTGCATTCGGGAACCTTGATCCGTTGACAATGCATTCGCACAGCAAGGCCTGGCAGGGTATCCTGTGACGAAAAGCGCACCCCTCCGTGGTGCAGCACTATCACGAAGAGTACGCGCGCACGATACCTGGCCAAGTCATGCAGGGGTCTTTGCAATTTCAGTCGATCGTCGAAGCACATCGCACGTATTCCAAATCACGCTGCCTCCGAGAGTCGTCGTATCCACTCGCATCAAAGTGCCAATAATCCCAAGCACCACGTTGTGTCGTCGCTAGTGGAGTCGTCACTTCGAGATGCTTGGAATCCAGACCACTGTTGTTGCTTCTACCACAGCTTTCGTAGCTTCACATGTTGCTGCTGGCACTTCCCGGAGACATAAGATGCACGTTTTTACAAAAACGTTACGCGTAACTTCAACTAGGCACAGCACCGGTGTGAAATGTGGACGGGCCACTCAGCCACGCAGCCACATACGACTTTTGGCCGAAAGGCGACAAGCAGGGAGGAACGAAGTGCTCCCCGGCCGATCACGAGAGCTTGTGCCGCGCCGCGACCCCTCCGCACCCCTCTCGATTCTCCGTATTGTGGGCTCCCCTGCCCTGCGAGTGCTGTCGCGCGAAAGGTTTTCGTCAGTGACGGTGCATCCCCGGACTTTCTTCCGAGCGGCCCTGCTGGAGCGAAGGCGGGCGTTTTCTTTCTTTCTATATTTATTCTTTCTTAACGCATCTTGGTATTGTAATGGGTTCACTGGCGCCATTTCTTTTTCTTTTAACACCGTAGCGGCAACTGGTTAGCTGGTTTTAAAATCTTATTTTCGCTATTTAAGCTTGATTGGACACATGGTTCGCGTTAAAGTAAACAGTTTGCTTGCTAAAAAAATATTACAACAGCACGCAGATTGAGACAATGGGGCTCTCAAACACCAAAAATACATGTCAGAATGTGAACTGCAATAATTACACCACGTCCTCAAAGACGGGCAAGTCTTGCTTGCCCGTTATGCGCACGTTTTGCCAACGGGGTACCTCTATTGCCTGATTCTTTCATCAAACGTTGTCCAAGGTACAATATATGCAATTGCAATTCACTCAAACAACCCCAGGAATTTGTGAAGGGCTTTATTTATCCATTAGTTTGGTTAGCGGGCTGCGCTTAGATGTTTCAACATTACCGTGATCTGCGATAAGTTGCGTTGTTAACTGCAAATTTGTATCGAAGGTTTTTTTCAAACACGACTGGAATGCTAATGGCAGCAACACAACAAACTTTTATTATGACAGATGCTTGCAATGCAATTGAACGGCATGATCATCGCTCGTACGGAGCATTATTTCCGCGAAGCGCAGGCTAAAAAAGTGGGATTTTGGGGCACCGCACGGGCCGCAAACGCCAAGTTTCGGAGCACCTGCGTCGATCGCGGCGCTGGATTACAGTCAGTCGACCACGTAACCGGCGCGAGCCATTGCTGTGTCCAGCCAAGCAGCGGCGCCGTGAGAACGTACTGACCCGTTCGCCATGTCTGAATCCCACTTTCCAAAGGCAACGTCCCCGTGTGATTCGATGCATTCCAGCAACCTCCCGGCGTTGATGTCTTCCAGCGCGGCGTTTTCCAGTGCTTTCTATTTTTTCCGGCGTATTCCATCGCTCTCCTAACGCTGGGAAATGCGGTCCCCACGTTACTGTCGTCCGGCTCGGCGTTTTCCAGCGCATTCCGTTCTTTTTCGCGTATTCCATCGCTCTCCTAATTCTGGAAAACTCGGGGTTTTCCGACTGGGGAGGGAATGATGATGATCATATACAGATGATAATGCGATGGGTGCAGGGATATGACTAACCGGGAAACACTCCCCTTGGTGTCCACAGTGCAAGTGATGATGGTGATGTTCCGTTCGGGCATAATGTCCGGCAATAACGTGCCTGTGATCACATGTTTCCCCCTCACCTGAAGGTGGCCTCCTTGCCGGGAAGAACTACAGCTGTCGACGTTGAAAGGTTTTTAAGCAGGATAAGTGGACTATCTATGTTCCACGACACGATGCCTACGATCGGTTGAAGTGTCCTGCGGGGTCACACAATACTTGACTGGAGAAGTCTGTCGGATCAAAACGTAAGGACCACTGTAATGGTGTAGGAACTTTTCAAAAAGTCCAGGCGTGCTTACAGGAGTCCACAGGATCACTCGTCTCCTTGTGAGAATTGCATTAAGCGATGGGTTGCATCATACCGCACCTTCCGTTCAAGCTGACGAGACTCCGAGCAGTCTCTGGCCATGCGTCGGCAGTGCGCTACGGGCAAAGCGAACTGTTCGTGAAACGGCCAAGTAACAGGAACTGGAGCAGAGAAAAAAAGAAGGGCGAGTAGCCGGTGGTGCACTGGACTGCACAGTTACATGTATAAGTGACGAATGGTAGCATGACATCCCAATTGCTGTGGTCGCGGTTGATGTACATGGAGATCATATCGGACAACGTGCGATGGAAGCGTTGGGTGATGCCATTTGTTTGTGGAGGGTAACTGGAACAGGTTTTGTGAACAGTATTGGCGGCTTGAAGAACTTCAGCGAGTATGGGCGAAAGAATGGTTCTGCCTTGGTAGCTCAACAGAACTCGAGGCGCTCCATGCCGCAGGATGATGTTGCCCAACAAGATGTCAGCAACTTTCTCAGCACCACCAGATCGGAGCGCAGCGGTCTCTGCATATTTAGTTGAATGGTCTACAGCGATTACATCCAACGGAAGCCATCTGATGTATCAGCATCCAAATGGATGCTCCCGGACCTGTACGTAATCGTAAAATCATACTGCTGCAAACGCATGGCCCACCGGCCTAAGCGCCCAGACAATTTTTTAGCATTGATAGCCAACACAGGGCATAATGACCGGTGAAACGTCGGGCGTACAGGTGTGGGCACATCCGAATAGACCAGACAACAGCCAGACATTCCTGTTCCGAGATAGTGTAATTTTGCTCACCGGGTGTCAGCGAACGCCTAGCGTACGCGATTACTCTTTCACGAAGGTGAGCATCAGACTGCAGAAGAACGGAACCAATGCCGCACCCGCTTGCATCGGTATACTGTATGGTAGGGCCGTTTCGTCGAAATGACGCAGAACAGGGTCAGATCGTTTTTGAAGGCTTGAAAAGCTTGTGGGTATTCATCCGTCCAGTTAAAATGGATGTTAGGGAGTGCAGAAGAGAAGCTATGGTGGCGAAGTTGTGGATAAAACGGTGCAAATACGATGTCATGCCAAGGGAACTTCTCAGATCTTTGTGAGTAAGTTGCCGAGGAAAGTTGACAACAGCGGCTGTTTTGTGGGGGTCCGGACCAATCCCATTTTTGGCAGCGACATGTTCAGCTCTTTCATGCTTTTACTGTCGAAACGACATTTCTTGGTATTTATTTGAAGTCCTGCATCAGAAAGGCAGGTCAATACTTCAACTAGGCGCTCGAAATGTTGCGAAACCGTGGACGAAAAAATCACAGCCTCATTTACGTAACACAAGCACGTTTTCCATTCGAAGTCGCGGAGCACAGTGTTCATCATGCGTTTGAAAGTAGCTGGGGCACTGAAAATACCGAAGGGCATTACATTGAATTCACAAAGGCCATCTGAAGTGGTAAATGCCGTTTTCTCTTCGCCCGCATCAGCCAGCGGGATTCACCAATACCAGGAACGAAGGTCCAGCTCAAGACATATTCTGCGCCCTGCAAGCAATTGAAAGCATTGTCTATTCGTTGCCTAGGATACACACCCTTACCTGTGATCTGATTTAAAGCTCTGTAATCAATACAGAACCTCACGGTACCATTCTTTTTCCGAACCAAAACAATGGGCGAAGACCACGAACTCGTCGATGGTCGAATAACTTTTTGCTTGATCATATCAGCCACATTGTCTTCCATTGCTTTCCGCTGGGACGAGGAGACACGGTACGATCGGCGGCGAATTACGGTAGACCCGTCCGTTTTTGATTCAATGCTGTGCTGCTGTAGTTTTGTGTGAGGCCTGGTGCATGCACGTCAAACGAGGTGTAGGGCTCTGCGAGAACGTCGAGTAATCGCTCCCTTCATGAGGCGTAAGCTAGGAAGTTACGGTGTAAGCAAGAGCTGACAGATCGGTAGGCGAAGCAAACAAGGACTCTTTTGAGGCCTGGGTGCCACCAGAAACGACGGGATCAGGGCTAGTGTCGTCCACCGAAGCAGTAGTGGTTCCTCGGTGCAGTAGATGGTGTTCATTAGTATTATTGACTGCGGCAAGGGCTGCTGGTTCATTTGTCAATAGAATAATACAAGTTGCAATGGCAATCCCTTGCGGAAGAAATCGAGCAGTCCGAACGGCCACCAGATTGCCTTCTGTAAATTGTTCAGAAACGACGGAGAGAATTTCTTCCCTACCAGCTGCCAATACACGGTTGGCGTCGGAATTCAAGTTGAGCTGTGGTGAGTCCTGACAACTTAGGTGTTCAGGGTCGGCAACTCTGACCGCAGGTTGACAGCAATAAATAACGGCTGAAGCAGAGGATTGGAAGTCGCATCCTAGGATTAGTTCATGAGCACACGACGAAAGCACTCCACATTCAATATGACACTGAATTCCTCCAATCAAACCACGCACAGTACAATAGAAAGCTGGCTTGATGTCGTGCTCATTGGTGCCACGTAAACAAGGACCAACATACGGAGTCTTGACTTTGCCCTGATGCGAACGCAGGTCAGCATGAATGACAGAATTACTTGTCCTGGTATCTAGCAGCGCTTCCACGTGAACCCTTCGACAGAAACAGAAAACGTGTTAGAAATTCAAGAGTAATTGCGGTCGATCGAAAGAATGCAGTTTTTCTTCCAAAAACTGCAGTGTCTAGTTTTCCAATTGCTGGGTGGCCGCATGCACGACGGGCCGTAGTGGCGGCAGAGAGCTACGCTAGGACGAAGGAGAGCGACGTCGCGTGGGACGGGAACCGCAGGCAAGGTCCGGGCCGTGAGGAGGAGATGACGAGCGGCCCGGAGGGAGTGTCGGCATACGCTGACGAATGGGGTAGCTGAAGCGATTATCCCGTTCGTAGGGGCGTATCCGCGTCGCTGATCCAGCTGGGGTCGTCGGGAAACGTGGGAAATATGCCCTCGAATGCCACAGTAGTAGCGCACGGGCCAGTCGCTAGTAGGGCGCAGTGCTTGCCACGTTGAACGGAAAGGCGGTGCAGCTGAGGGCGTCGAAAGAGCGGTCAAGTGGCTATGCGGTGGTGGTGAAACAATAGGCTCAATGGGCACAGGTGGCCGTGATACGGCCTCGGAGTAAGACGGCACCTGAAGAGGGGTGGAATGATATGGCTGGGGAAGAGATGTCATAGACGCAAGCTCCTCTCTGACCATGTCACGGAGCCCCGGTGTGCGGCCGTAGTTGTTCTGAATGTAGGGCGTGTCGCGCTTTTGCAGGTCTTAACGAATGACGTCACGAATCAACATACGGAGTTCGGCATAGCCAGAAGGGCAGGTAAGGAAGGTGTTCTGCTGAATGCGGATTGACGGCAGTTGGTCAAGCAGCTGATATATCGTTGGCACATCGGCAATGCTATTGGGATTGTGTATCGACATTGCATTAAAGGCAAAAAAAGCAATTCCCTTTATGACATGCCGCACTTTCTCCGCCTCAGGCATATCCTTGTCGACACGGCGGCAGAGTGCGATGGCATCTTTATTATATAAAGCGTGGTTCTCCTCCGGGCGTTGCACACGGGCATCCAGTTCTTTTTGGCTGCCCCCGAGTGAGCAGAGGACGTCCCGAAGATCTTGCATAATTCTTCCTTGAAGCTCGCCCAATCATCCATTCAACCTCCTTGGTAGAAGAACCACGTTTCCGCCACGTCTTTTAGGGAGAAGCAAACCTTCCGCAGTTTGAACGCGCAGTCCCATCCGCTGAACGCGCTCACTCGCTCGCACTGGTCGAGCCATTCATCCACGTCTTCGTCCCTGAGGCCAGCGAAAAAAGGTGCATCGCGTTGCGGCTGGTGACTGTACTGGTTTGCGGTACCGAAACTGCAGCGCCGCTGCTCGAATGACTGCTCTCACGCTTCATGGGGTTCGTTGGGAGCCGTAAGCGCCCATCTGAAGTGGTGCCACCGGGAGCGGTAGACGGCAGGATCGAATGCACCCTCCACTGCTTCAGCGACGGCGTTTCGCAAGAAGACTTTTCTTCGGTCGCCGAGCTAAGACCTCTGTCCGCAGTCGAAGTGAGGGAATGATGATGATCATCATTTACAGATGATAGCGGCGATGTGTGCACGAATAAGACTAACCGGAAAACACACGCTATGGTGTTCACAGTGCAAGTGATAATTCATGCTGTGTTTGAGCATAATGTCCGGCAATAACGTCCCTATGCTCACAATACATTTTTTTGTACACACTATTTCACGCTAAGGAAAACTATGACATACAAAAATTTAGGCATACAATGTTCCACAATAGGAAAAAAAACGTGCCACATACAGATTTAGGTACACTTATAATAAAGAATAGCTCTATAAACTCATAAAGCAATAATGTCAGCACTGCAAAAAAAAGAAACAGTGCTTGTATGTTGCTTCCTTGCGAAGCAACATTTACTGGCTGACAAGTTTTCCCGCCTTCCGATGCGATGCTTGAATTTGTGACCAGCCACACGAAATCTCCAAATTATCGCTGTTAACTATGAGCGCGACAAAGAACGCGCATTAAAACAATGAAAAGTAAAGTTGAAAAACTTCAAGCACGATATATCCTTACGCTCCTTGGTATGCGCGGCGCGGTGTGGAATGATGCACACTCGTTTATCACAACAAATCGCAAGTGTACCATTCGTATAATGATGAAACCATTGCATAACCGTTTTTCACCGAATCAAAACCAGAAAAGAGAAAACACCACATGGGTTTTGTACTCACCTTATCAAATAAGGCCAATCTCAGTGCGCCATTGTTGTTGGTAAACTTTACTAACACAAAAAGACCCAACCTAATCCGGGGTTCTAAGAGAAGAAATCTATACAGAGGGAGGACCTGACGAACATGAGCCACCAAAGCTCGCCACTAGGCCGCTCGGGGTGTACCCTCCGGCAGCCGTGGGAACCGACTTGAGAAGGAGGGAGGTGAAAGGAATTTAAGGTGAGCTCAGAGTGATGTTTGCGACCAAGAACAGACCCAAAGAACATGTGGCGAATTGGGAAAGTCATACCATAAAGAGCACCGTACAGAGCTGCGATGGCCTGTTAATCTATGTAATACGTGTGGGGTAGGAAGGCTGTCAGCTTGCGTTTGACAGATAAGACAAGCATCCGCCCGGGATAACTGATGAGAATGCACGCAAGAGTTTGCCTTTCCCTGACTGACTGTTTCACAGTCTGGCGTCGAATTAGATTAGCTTGTCGGGCCTGGGTGGGAGGTGGTTGGGGAGAAAGGGATTCGCCAAGGCTATTCCGAGTTTCCCGGTTGGGAAGGGGCGCGGGAGAGCTGAATGGCCAGCTCGTTGCTCTGGCGCCTGCATGTCCAAAAACCCAGTCCACAGCATGTCTAGTACCAGTGTGTTTTTGCCAGATGAGTGTGAAATTTACGCTAGATATCATGGCAAGGAACTGCTACTGGAACAATCGGAGAGCTTCTTGATTGCCGCTGGGGATCACGTGGTTAACAGAAGTGGCTAGGGATAACATTGCGTTCGTGATGACTTGGGCTTCTAGAGACAGGGCGCAAGAATTGCCCGGGTATCTTTTCGGCAAGGGTGGGTGGGCAGCAGGAATTACTGCGACCCAGAGGGCGTCTGGAGAGAGGATGGAGGCAGGTGTGTACGTCAGTGTTGATAGATCGCCATACGGGTAGCGAAGAGTGGGTACTCGAGTTTGACGACGTCATGGATGTGACATGGCGGATGAGCTGATTGAAATGGTCGGAACTGTTATTGGATTCAGGGGATACCAAGGAAATATGTCGCGTCAATGTCGGGTAAGGAAGACACAGTGTAATGAAGAGGGGATAGGAGAAGACAGCCATGCCAAGTTACCTGGAGACAAGTGTGTTGTGCCACCAAATGAAGGCCAACTATATCTAGCAGTGACGCGAATGCCTGAGCAGTCTCCAGTTTAGAAGGGGTCATACGTAAGGAACCCTAAAGCCAGATTGGTGGCCGTTCCGAGGAGCTGCTCAATCTGGGATCGCGGCGATTACGTTAATTTTACGTATGACAGAGCGTAAAGAATGCGAGTACATAGCAGAAAGTTCACAAGTCGCGTACTGTCGTGTTTTCGTAGACAATGGCGACTTCAGGACAGCCGGCCGATAACGTAAGTCAGTTGGGCAATCGGAGCCGTACATCGATCGAGCCACTGCAAGGTCTCCCAGGTCAAAGCGGAGGCAGCGCAGCAGGCCCTACGTGGAAGAGAGGTGGCATCAATCATGAGTTCTACTTCAGAACGTGGTCGGTAGCGTTAGCCCGGCAATTTTCGTCAGTGACAGCGAGGTACTCAGACTTCTGCGGAGGTAGTGTTAGGCGAACGCTTGACCCGAAAGAGTGGACAGTATCAATGTTAGCCTTGAGGGTGTCGGTGAGTGTAACTAGGCTACCGTTATAATACCACAGCGTTATATCGTCGGCGTACCATCTCAAGGAGAGAGTAAGACTTGAATGAACTTAGACGAGGCAGGGGTGAAGCGCTAAATTAAAAAAAGACTAGGCGAAAAGGCAGACCGCTGAGGAACGCTCCTAGTAGTAGCCCTGGGAGGTTGGTCCAGGGGTCTTCTAACACCAGAGTGGGAAATTGTGTAATGAGAAAATTATGCATGTTGTGGTCAAGTCGCCAACTAGGCGTAATTATCTGAATTTGCTCAATCAGTGCACCGACATCAAATGGCTTCCTGGCCGGCGTAGTGTGTCGTGGTCAGACCGCGCCTTTATACGCCGCTTGCAGAGTGCTCGCGCCAAATGTACGGCACGTTACATGACTGCTTTTTCTTTGGGCCTCGAAGAGATCTGCACACGTGCTGTAGCCCACGCCATCGTCCAAGACACGCCCCCGGCACCACCGGCTTCCCTCTGAGCGGAGGCGCCCCCCCTGCAAAAAGTTCTTGGCACATCATCGACACCAAATAGGTCGGTACCGTTACCTGCGTCAAGAACGAGTGCAAAAGCGCTCAGACATACCCAATATGCAAATTGTGTCTTTTCGACGAATTGTTAGTTGAAAATAGATCGGTCTTTCTATAATAATGTTAAGTGCGTCTAACTTGGTCGAAAGTCTGTTTAGAAGAATTTTTCTCTTAAATAGAAGTTTTAAAGACAATGGTGGTACCTGGTTTCTAATTACACTATTTGAACTAGCAGCACGTCGCAATCGCTTGTCCTAGCGAAGCGCTGGAGGAAGAATTGATCGATTGATGAATTCTTTTATTTGTAAAATCAGGAGATCTCTAGTGTGAAGAAACCCGACTGTTGCGTCATCATCAGCAGCAGCCCCCTAGGTACACTGCAGGACGAAGGCCTTTGCCATCCACCGCCAAACGCTTTTTTCCCGTTCCGTTCGAGTCCATTATAGCCTCCAAATATTTTTATTTTGTTTTGCTGTCGAATAATTACTTTTACTCGTTTTCACGACCCGTCCGTCTCTCGGTGTCTACTATGTGACCCCTGTGGTCTACCGATTATCATTTCGCCTTATGGCGTGGCCAGCCCAAGTTCATTTCTTTTCCTTTTTGATTGTCATAGAATCTTAAATTCCAAATATATTCTAGACAATAAACTATCCGTCTGTTTGCCATCATTTCTAAATGCTTACACAAACAGCTCGTAAATAAAATTGGCCTATAGCTGCCCGCTAAAGAAGTGTACTTTCTTTCATTTATTATATGGGTCAAGAATGCCCTTTTTCCAGTATTTAAGAAGACGTCCAGCTTGCCATATTTTGTTCAATAAGAAGAGTATTGTTTTTGTGTATCTTCACAAACATGTTCCACCATTTGGTACGTAATTTTGTCAGCCCCTGGATAACTTTTACCACATGTAGAAAGCGCAACAGCTAATTCGTGCTTAGTGAGTGGGCTATTGTAGCCCTTCCGTTCTGCTTTCTTCTTTTGCAGAGGCTGCCGTTGAATGATGTTTTTTGTTGTAAGAATTGTGTACGCCATCAAAGTGCTCATCAAGAGCACTGGCTTGATCCTCAAGCTTGATGATGATAGTTGGGGTTTATTGGCGCAAGGCCGACTATGGGCAAAGAGCGCCAAAGAAGAAGTTACTGAATTATGATGACACCGTACATACTAAAACATGTGACTAAAAGTAAAGGTGATGCAAAACAAAAGACAATGGAGATGGCTGGTGTATAGGGCCAGGGTGATTACACATGCTATGACAAGAGCTGCAGAAAGTTTACCTCAGCTAAAAACTTAAAAACACGTTGAGTAGAAAACATGGGTTCATCGGCTAAAAAATATGATGGGTGCAAAGGGATGTGTCGTCTGTATAATTCAGGGAAATGTTTGTGTCGTGTTGTGTCAAGTGCCTTGCATGTGATTAGTATGTGGACTACGGATAGGCCCTTTCCACACCTGCTACACATGGGTCCCGAAGTTCCAGTGAGCAGGTGGGAGTGCGTCGCATGTGTGTGGCCTATCCGCAGCCTAGCCAGGGCAACTTCAGTGTATCTGTTGTGTGAGTCAGTTATGTAGCGTCCCAGTTGTGGTTTTATTACGTGTAGTTTGTTGTCTGTTTGTTGACTCCAGTGTAGTTGCCATGTGTTACGAAGCTGTCGTCTGATGTGTGTCTTTAGGTCGGTGTAAGGTACTGTTGTTATGTCAACTGTGGTCATGAGAGCAGCCGCACTAGCCATTTGATCAGCGGTCTCATTGCCAGGGATCCCACAGTGACCTGGTACCCAGCATATGGTTATTTCTAAATCTGAAGCAAATGCAGTCATTATGACCTTTAAAAGAACATTGATTACATAGTTTTTTGACGACCTTCCTGATGACAATGCCTGCACAACGCTTAGAGAATCTGTGTAGACGATGGACTTTTGAATCTTATGTTCGAGGATGTGATTTGACACGAGTAAAATGCCATACGCTTCTGCCGTGTAAATACTGCTGTGAAAATTCATTGTTTTGATAACTCTAAAATTTGGTCCGTGCGCTGCACAAGAGACAGTAGAATTAGTTTTGGACGCGTCGCTATAGAATTCTGCGCACCTGTACTTGTCCTGCAGGAACAGGAAGTGCTGCAGAATTGCATTCCTGGGTACCCTATTTTTTTCTACACGAATGAATGACAGGTCGCATGTTACAGGACGAAGATGCCATGGTGCGATGAAATTATGAATGGGTGTCTTGTGCGTGTCTGGAAGGGGGACATGGAGTGCAGAAGCCTCCTCCCTAACTCTGAGAGGGAACGGTAAGGGAATAGATGGCCTGTTTAAAAAGAGTTGTAAATTTGATGTATCGTTCATGATGGGATTTAAAGGATGGTTGGTCAAAGACACGATCTTGGATGCATACAACAGGTCAACATACTCCCGCTGATGACCTAGGCACCATTTGTCGCACTCGACATAAAGACTTTCAACAGGGCTAGTGCGGAATGCGCCACATGAGAGGCGAAGGCCAAGATCCTCAAGCTTGTCTCCATCAGTACTCACAAGGGGGGTTGTCTGTGTTACGTCCTTTCATTGCGCTAATTCTCTCCAAGAATTTGTGTGCGTCAGTGTACGAGTTAAATAATGTAAGAAATGTCTTCAAACTGTCAGTTGTGGGCGCATGGCTAATCTGCCTACCCTTTGCTTTTTGCACGTTTAAAAGCAACCAGATTTTCAGTTGTTGGGTACCTTCTAAGGGCCGCCCACGCTTTGTTTTGCTCTTTCCGGGATATCTTGCACTCGTCGTTCCACCAAGGCCTTCGTTTGGTCTTGTTTGTACCGGACGTTTGCGGAATGAATGATTGTGCAGCATGAATTAGGAGTGCAGTAATTATAGCCGCAGATTTGTCGATACCTTAGTGTTTTATAGATGCATACGAAAGCTGGGATATTTCTTGAAATGTTTTTCAATCAGCACCCTCTGCACGGAAACGTTTTGGTGTTGCGGAATTGAAGGGCATTCTGTTACAGTTAACGTTACAGGAAAATGGTCGCTGCCATGGAAATTCGCATCTAAGCTCCACTGTACCAAAGGGAAGAGAGTAGGCGAGCGCATTGCAGATGGATAGCCGAGTATGTGTTGTGTGTTGTGTTGTAATACGTGGGGAGTTTTTTGTTACAAAGGCAGGTACCTGATGACGGCAATACTTTTTTAAGAGTGTTCCGCACGCATCTGCACGTGCAGAATCCCACAGCTTATGACGGGCATTGAAATCCCCTGGTAGTAGGAAAGGGTGTGGGAGCTGATTTATTAAACTTTCCCACTCAGCAGCTCCTAGACGGTAATCCGGAGAACATATAAATAGCAGAGTGTTGTCAACCCGTCAAAAATAATGGCACTTAGAGCAACGGCCTCAAAGTTAGTATGTGTCTTACTTGATGGCATGCGATTGACTTCTTCAACTATCGCAACACCCCCCAGAGGAGTGGGTGCAGCCATCCCTGTCTTTACAAAAAACAGTATGATGTGTAAAAACGTTTTTTCTCTACTTGAGGTGCGTTTATTGAAGACACATTATATCTGAATTGCGTTCTGATAGTATTTCATAAATGTCATCCAGAATTTTTTAATCATGCCCTTACAATTCCATTGTTTTATGCCTTGAGTCATAGATTTCATTCTAGAAAGTTCTACTTGTGTATATGTGTTTCGTTTATTTATTTCTTGCTTGATTTGCCTATAATTCTAGGTAGTTTTTTCTGGCACTCAAGAACAGGTGCCGCTTCCTATGCACCTCAGGTGGTAGAGGAGACGGCACAATATTCATTGTTTCAAGCGTTGCCCCTCGAGCACCTGATGAGTCGGGCTCGTTGGGGCGTGCACCAACACAATTGGTGCCTCGGCCGCGCAAGCGCTTGGCGCGTGGATCCTATGATATCTGCTACTCTAGTTTGTTCCCTCATCCAAGAAGCTAAGTGTTAGTCCGATTAATATATCCCTCCATCACTTCACATGTATTTTTTTAACGTGCCGTGGAGTTGTATGCCTCGCACGTTTAGATCATTTTTTGTGCAGGCTACCACACCTTCCCAAAGCGGAGCGCTTTAGCACGCGCTAGAACCCATGGTCAAGTTCAAAGGCAACGCCCGCGCTAAAAATGAACACAAACTTTGTGCGCCAGAAATGCGATAATAGCGCAAGCATAGACGCCGGTTTCCTAACTCGAGGGACCCAGGTTCGAATCCGACCACAGAAAGTTTTATTAATTCAATGCAGAGTTTAACGCGCTGACGCAACCCAGCTCATGAGGCGCGCCGTAGTGCAGGGCTCCGGATGAATTTTGAGCAACTTGAGATCTTCAACGGGCGCCTAATCTCGTACACACGGGCTTTTTTGCCTTTTGCCTTCATCAGAAAAGCGGCCGCCGCTGCCGGGAATCGAATCCGCGTCCTCGCGCTCAGCAGTGCAACGCCTTAGCCACTGAGGTAGCACGCCGGTTGGGAGGTCGTTTTTAAAGCCCAGCTCCACTAATCGCTTTTGGAGGCTTTGCCGTCCCGGAAGATTTCACCTTCAATTGACCGCAGCTTTGCGGCACGTGTCTCGCCGGTCCGATGCGAGACGAGAGCGGCGTTCGCTAGTCGCCCGGTTGCGCCGCCACTGCAGGCTTGGAGCATGCGTTCTGCGCAGGTGGTTCGCCACCTGTCCCCTTGATTAACCGCGTCCTTAAAAGCTTGGTAATAGAAGAAAGCCGAGGCAGGCCGTCTTCTCTCCTCCAAGCATTGCGCTGCAGTTGGAAGCTTTGAGCCGTCGGTAGAAGCTGGGGTCTGACCACACCTTAGATGTTATCAGGCGAGCTGCTCCACTGGACTAATTTCCAGCGCGCCAAGCTAGCGTCGGCTACTGATGAATTTAGAGCCGTTGGGGTCCCAAAACGGAAGAAGCAGAACCGCAACCATAGAAAAAGGCAGGATTTGGACGAATAATATATTCAGCAGAGCGACATCATAGGATATATGAGCAAAATACGGACTTAACCAAGATAACCCAAGCTTTCGCTTGGCGTATCCAGGGTTAGCTCAGCTAAACTGCAGCCATTTTTTTTTCTTCCAGTGGGCTGCACTTGTTTTTCTTTGCTGCCGCTACGAGCCCGTACCCTTCGGCCTGTGGAGTGGCCCAGTAGTTTGGATGCCACTTTCACAGAGTGAAGGTGTTGGGTTCGATTCCCGGCATCTCCCTTATCACATTTTCTGTGTTAGCCTAAGGGTTTTTCTGTTTCCGGCAAGACCAGTTTTTGTTGACCTAAACAGCTCTGCCGTTAAAACGTCGTGGTCCTGTGTGCGTGGGGAGCTCTTCCGGCGGGACCAGGTAACCATGCGCAAAACGAACACAGGTTCGTTGCAGAGAAGTCAGAAGCATGGTCAGAAGTAAAAGAAAAGAGTGTGGCATGGCTTATCGCAGCGGAAAGCGCGCGCCGCGAGCTACTGCGTGCTCGTGCGATAACACTAGGCTGGGTGGGCGTGTTGTAGGCGGAGCAGCCTCAAGGTATCAAACACCGCGTCTTGGAATCGGATAGGCTACTTTTCTTAGGGAGGCGAAAGGCAAAACGCCCGTTTGTACGAGTCTATGGCGCGCGTTAAAGATCCCCAGGTGGTCAAAATTAATCCGGAGCCCTCAACTACGGCGCGCCTCATCGCCTGCGTTGCGTCGGTGCCTAGAACCAATCAATTTTCTCCAGCTAATAATCAGCAATTCCTAATTTCGCTCCCCATGAGAGCCATAAAAGCGCCACTGCCTCATTACTTCGGTACTTGCTTCGAATCTTCGGCCACTTTTCATTGTGATTTTTGGTTCCTGGCCAAGCTGGCATGGAAGGTATCGCAAGAGCAAACCCGTTAAAACGGGTACTTTTCTCGTGTTCGTCCATGTTCTGAACCAACCTTTTATCACCCGCCGACGGTTCGCACTCACAACCGCGCTTCGTGCAGTTATCGTTACACGCCGAGCAACTATCGCGCACCCTGTATCCACCCCCCGGTCATCATCTCCATCATGAGACGGCATGGCTCATTCGGCAGGCTCAAGACCCATCACTCCTTTCCCGTCACAATTTTCACCGTATTTATTGCGCCCTGGCCATACGCCCCGTACCAGCTGTTCTTCCCACTCATCTATCCCTCATTTTTAATGGGAATGCATCCTCCTATCTCTTGCCCCAAACATCGGAGCTCGCGATGTCTTCCCCGCCGACAGTGAACATCAAGGCATCCCAGGAAGCTCTCTGTAGACATGTGCACCCGATAGACATGTGCACCCGATTGCACGAACATTCTTTAGCACCACGTGTACCCGGGTCAATCCGAGACTGCAACTAGGACCTGGACCTAGGTCCTGTGGACAATTAAGTTGGCTCTCTGTGTCTCTCTCTCTAAAAATTGCGTTAATCATAGTAGTCTTTAACCTTATAAAACACTATGATTCGTTAGGCCTTTTCGGTGGTTTTGACCTACGACAGTTTTTACCCACAACGCCTGAGGCCTTCGAAAAGTTTTGCATTTGCTTGACATAGAAAAACGTTGGTTATGCTGCCTGCACTAAAATGATTACAGGAGCACTGCGCACAATAATGTAGTCATTTTTACACTTTCGTTCTGTATACCACTTTTACTGTCTTCTTTGAAAGTCGATGTTTGACTAAAGCCTCACTGGCTCCTGCGTGCAATTTCACTAGGCTAAATACAAATAAATGTGAAAGCCAATGATGCAAGGAGCTCACTTTCAAAGATTGATCGGCCGCCGAAGTCGATGATTGAAGCGATGATCCGATGAGATGATCGCTGAAAGTATGATTTGCTGCCTCGTTGGCCGACGGCACATAGCCGACGACGGTCTACTCACAGCAAACTGAAAATGTGAAATTTGTTCACTTTATTTACATTACGTATTTACAACTTTCCAGGCTCATGATTGCGTCGTCTGCTCTTCTCACTTCCGGTTCGAGATCTCACCTGGCCTCCCGTACGTCGACGGCTTTTACGCGCGCGCGTGCGTGTTGTTTATTCGTCACAAAGTGCTTACCTTTCAGAGGAGCCCCTATACTCGGTTACAACTCAAGAACGGCACCACCTCATGTAGTGTATCACTCCGTCAAAGTGCCGGACCCGTGATGTCAGTGCGCGCGCGTTTTGAAAGGGGTTTGCTATAAATGCGTGATATCGTCTTCCTTGTCTCACTCAGTGTGTGATCGTTACTGGAGTCGTTTATAAGCATATAATGTCCAAAAAATCACGGGAACAGCTCACGCCACGTTAAAATTCCCAGTAACGCCCTAATTGCGCCGCGCGGAGAAACATCCGGCTACTGTGATAAGGCACAGCGGCAACTTCCTGTGCCGTTCTTAAGTGTTCACCGAGTATATTAGGATTCATTATTGTTTTTCATTGAATGCGCGATGCATGAGCGTTTTTGTTTTCGATGGAAAAAGATAAAAAACTGGCACACGCTCGCATAAAAGCCCCTGGCCTACGGGAGGCCAGGAGAGCTTTCGAACCGGAAGTGGCGGGACTCCGCGGGAGCAGACAGTGCGCCCATGTGCCTTTGCGCTTTTTACCGGTCACCTATACCACAAAGCAACACGTCGCCTCCACGGGCGTCCGCAGGCGGCGGTGAATGTGCCGGCGGCAAGGCGCTTGCCGTGTCGCGTTTCAATCCGTGAGCACTGTACTTACTTTTTAACGCGATGGCATTATTAGGCTCATTTTTCGATTGGAGCGTGGTTCCTAGCCGTCCGCTATCAGCCGTGCAGATTTGGCGTCCACGGAAATACGTCACTGCTGCCTCCCGGAAGCTACGACTCAGTCAGCAAGAATCGAGGGCTCCGCTGAAAGTGTAATGCGGCGCTGCGGCAAAATAAGTTTGGAAAACAGGACAATGATACAACATCGGATACGAAAGAAAGGACACGCGTTTTCACCAGGTTCAACACCTGCACGGTGAAGTTTGTTCTATGCTCATTCGGTGGTAGCATGCTCGGTAAGCACGTTCTCAAGCCGAGCACGCAACTTGCGCCACCACATCAAAGCGTCTTTCCACCACAACATACAAAATTTAAATTTTCGGTAATTCATGCCGGACCTTACTCGCGGGCTACGAGGCATGTCGTTCTAGGTGTCTGCGGAAGAATTTTCACCACTTTAGTATCTCTCAAGGGCACCAAAATCTCGACACACTGGCGTTTTTGTTTTTTGCTTCCATCAGAACAATGGCCGCTTCAGCAGAGAATTGAACCAGTGTCGTTGTGCTCAGCAGCGCAACGTCCTACCTACAGAGCCACTGCACTGTGTTTCCCACATGGACTTACGCCGGTACCAACAGTGGTGACATAACTGAAACAGGAGACAAATAATTAACGCCAGTCTCTCAGGCATCAAGGAAGGTAATTATAAGCTAAAAACAGCTAACATAAAGTCAACATTACTGCGTCTAGTCACATAAGTTATCAACATACTTTCCAGTATTCCCACGGTTGGGTCATCGCTGCAAGCTCGGTCTGGTAAACGACGAACGGCGCCAAGCGGCCAAGTTAGGAATCACCATAAAATAAGTGCGAATATCAGCCCAGAGAACAGTGTAACCCATCATCGCCCACATGCACAAGGTTAAGACAAGAAAAGAGCAAGAAAAAGTGAAAAGAAATGCTAAGACGCATGCAAACAGCGATCACGACCAGATTATCGCGGAGCCAGCTGTACTGCAAATTTATGCGCTCAAAGAAAGCGATAGAAACCCCATTATTAGGACAGCATATCAGGTAGTTCTCAACCTCGGAATGTTGAACGTGAGACGAACTAACAAAGGGAGGATCACTAGCGTAACAGGGAGCATGGCACACGGGCCTAGAAATGGGGGACCGCCATTTATTCCATGGAGGGATGAAATTACAATGTTCGGAACAAATAATGGACTTGGGAAGCGCAGTACAACAGAGGGTGAAGGTCAATAGAACAAACCCTCACAATGCAGTCGTCCTAAATAGGATGCGGGTAATAATCACGATGAATAGGCCTAACTTATGTCTGCCTAACGCATTTCAAGAAACGGCAGAAACCACTCTCCTAGCACAAAGAAAGCGGATGTAAAAACAAAACCGGGAGAGAGAATCAGACACCTTATAGAAGAAACAGGCATCTCCAAACAGAAAAAAAAGGCAGGCACCCCACCCCCCTACTTTGAACGGAAACCACTGACGTCAGGATATACCCAGTCGAAAATAGTGCCCCATATCGGCTACAGCTGCCACCTTAACGTATAAAAACCATTTGCGCATTCGCGAAACACACGATATCTGAGCTGCAAATCACCCCAAACTAAACTCTGATTTAACTGAAAAACAATTGTGGCATGGTTGGCGCGTTGATAATGCGCCATCAGAGGCACGGGTCTTCGGTCGCAATGTGTTTATGAGCCGTTTGGGCCGCGAGTTCCGAAATAAGCTAGACAGACACACAAGTCATAGGGAAAGCATTGTCACCAACAAAATATACGCCAACAAGGTCAAGACAAAATAACAGTGAGAATGCCTATAAAAGAACGAAGAAAGTGGTGCCTCATGGTACTTGGCAATTGTTGTCGCAAAATTCACATGGTGTAAAGCAGAACAAAGGTATTCGATTAGTAGTGTCGTTAACGGTCCAAAACATTGGGCACTCAAGCCGCCGAAGCTCACTTAAAGGAGCGATGAGGGCAAAACACAAGTTCGGTTCATTCGAAAGATTGCTTTGATAGAATCATACTGACACCACCGTTAACGCACACTTCGCTCAAATAAGCTACATAACTAGATAAAAACGGAATGGCCGTGCGATCCACTAGCTCATTTCCCGATACTAAACCTATGATGTCACATGAGCTCAGCTGTGCGATTGGGTGAGCACAGAAAAAGTAAACGAAAATTAGGCATGGCTTATAGGCTTTCCGAACGAACTCATGCCTGTATCGTAAAAAGCGTGTTCGCACCAGGCCAAGGGTCTGTTGATTCTGTCCTGTGCCCACTGCCTGCAAGCAGTCGGTGCTTATGGCAACAGCACGCCAACGAGAACTCGCTAGCCCGCCAGTGCCAGCCTGCGAGCGTTCTGTTAACTAGTTCGTGGAGAAATGAACGTTGTGTCCCCAAAAAAGGAGAACTCAGCACAGAAAACATCGACGGAAAACAAAAAATTTAACTTAGAAAAAAAAGAATGTGGCCGTGGGGATTGAAACTTGTGATTTGCAAAACACTTGCAATGATATACCTAGCGCTCCAGACAACGAGCGCGGCCGACCTTGGAAACATAAGGTATATAACGTATAACCAGTTTACCCTTTTATTTAGTTTTAGCACTTAAAGCAGCTTAGGTGACTATTTGTTGTATTGCGCTCGTGAATTGCGCGTCCCCCAAGTTTCCACAACATATGAAATCTAGTAATTGCATTTCGTAGACGGTAAAGCGTTCGCAGCTGCGTAGTCGTGCTGCTGACCGCTGTGCTTGTTCGCCCAGCACAAGAAAGTGTTTCCCGCACCCTTGTTTCACGCTGTCCGGTAAAAGTATCAGTTGTATTTATTTTCTTAGTACCTATATTGACTTCGCTGACTCTTCTCACGCCTTCAAGAGGCCTTTTATTTTCTACTGGAACACCAGTTAGCGAAGCGTCGCTTGTGGGCTTGTGCAGCGCTTCTGTGAAGCGACCTTGTCTTGGAGCTAGATACAGTGTACAAACTAACGAACTGAAGAAAGGCACATTCTTCCATTCGCAAACGTGTCCTGGCTTCGTTTCAGCTGAGCGAACGAATTGCGACGACCCGTCGGCGGCCGGCCGACGAAAGGCTGGGCCGACTGACTCTGCCTGAAGGCCAGGGAGCCATGTAGTAGCGCAGCACATTGCCAGCTCATCTCCTCCCGACGTGACACGAAAAGGCCACAGAAAATGGGCGAGGGTGCAGAGAGAAGGACAGCATTTTCTAATAGATTTTTCTACTAAATAAATTCGCGTAAACGCGCTCAGAGTGGTCGAAACAGGCCCTAGAGACTCTGGACTACAATTTGCGCTCGTAATCCCGCAATGTTTACAAATAACTTCAGTGTCCCTTTATGTACCATTCAACAGAGAAATTAGGGCTAGTTAAGATAAGACTTCGAGATGGTAAAAAAGCGCACTAGACGGGGAAAGAAGAGACAGGGACACTGGACGAGCGCTAGACGTCAACTGAGCCTTTAGTGACGAGAAAGGCAAAGGCATTTCTGCGTATTTAAATTTATTAAAATTGAATTTCAAATTTAGTTTTGCTCAGGAGAGCGCAGGAGTGTATTAACATTGTTTTGAGTTTACAGGAGGAGGTCCGGAGGTTTCCGAACCGCAGAAGGGACCTACTATGCTATTTGTTTAGGAGAAAACAAGCTGTGTTTGGAAAACAACCAGTAAGCGTTGTAGACGTTACACAAATCTTATCGAACATCGTTTAACAATAGGGTATTTCAGAAAATATAACATATCGCGAAAAAAAAAATTAGAAAGTTGGAATCAGTTGCCAAAGAACAGGCACAGAAAAATGTCACACAAGTAAAATATCTCTGAGAGTTGGGGGTAAGTACTTAATAACATCTCGAATTTTCTTTTGAAGGGTTAAAGTGAGCTAACTACTTTTATTTACAGTGATGCGTCATTCCAAAAACAAACCGCAGAATAGAGTAGACTAAACTTGCCACAATTAGTTCTTACCTAGGGCATCAACAGGTTCTGTCGGGAGAAAAATCTAGTGCCATTAGGGTTGCTTAACATGTGGCGAGGGAAAACGTCAAGACCACGGAGGCTATGCAGCTTGTTAAAAACAGAATTCCGACGTTATGCAAATACATTTTTGTCACAGGTAATATATGAAGTTGAGGAAAGATAGAAAGAGATCGTGAGATTTTTAAGGAAAACGTCATTATACGAATAGTTTCTTATTGAAGTTTTTCTAATGATGACAGGTGATTTTTATACAATGAACCCAAGGATATGATACAATAGTTAAAGTGGCTATGAAGGTATGCATAATATAATCCCGGAAGAGTCTCCCTACTGAATTATAATATAGCTCTAAGAGGCGCTCGAACGCAAAATGATATATTTTCCCAGATAGTAGAAATATGGCGTTGGAACCTTAGGTGAGTGTCAACAATAACACCTAAAAAAAGCGTTTGGTTCCACAGTAGGATTGAAGTGTCATCTATAGGCAGGCAAATACTTATTTCTAATTGTTTTATTCAGGCATTAAAAATCATCAGGCACGATTTCGACGAGTTAGTGGATAGCCTGCTATTACCAAAACATTTAAAAAAAAATACAGGCCATTTTGCATGTCAGAAATCAAAATATCTGTATCAGGATTGTCTGAAAGGGTGGTGGTATCCCCGGCGTATATAATGCCTTTTGAGTGCGTTGGCACTGCGGTAAGCCATTTACGTAAGCGAGGAATAAAAAGGCAAAAAAATTGAGCCTTGGCGGGCGTCTTTCCTGGTATAAGCACAGAAAAAAAATGTCATTCACGCTGACAATTTGTCGCCTATCTGAGAAGAAGCTTTTCAACTGTTTAAGTGGTGGTCTAGCTATTCCGTAAGACTCAAGTTAGCTGAAGAGGATGTTGTGCTCAATGCAATTGAATGCTTCAGTTAGGGCAACGAATACCGAACCGGTGTAGTTTTCTTTGTCAATGAATGATTGAATATTATCTACAAAACATATCAATATTTATCTCTTTAAAGGCCAGGTCGAAAGTCGAATTGACTGGAAGGTATTATAATAAACTTTTTGTAGTACTAGATTCTTTCGTTTAACTTTTCGAGCACTTTGCAGAGAAATTGAAGTACTGAAATCGCTCCATGATTTTCTATTTGGCTCGGATCGCCTTTTATGATGGCCGGAAAAACTTTGCCAATTTAAACAAGCTTGGAAACACGGTGGTTATAAAAGATTGAAAACATAACTTAAGACTGGGAGAATGAATTGACAAATCAATTTAATGCGCTTCCCCTGAATTTTATCTAGTCCCGGACCAGTCGCTTTTAGTACTGATATACCATCAATTTCTGCAGGTTTGGCAGGAATAAGAAATAATGATTGGGGCTGGCGAGTAAATTTGTGCGTGTACACCAAGGAAGAATGGTCAGAAGATTCTGCGGAAAAAAATTCCGCCATCTCCACGAAGAGAACGATGATGAGAGGGGCGAAGCTCCAAAGCTTATTGGTAAAAGCGTGAAACATTCGCCCGCAAATCATTTGAAGACACGAGACGTTGTTGTAGGGGTGTTTTTATGTACACTTATATACATGGTGTTAATTATTTACATATCGATGCAAATATATGCACTTATATACCCACAAAATGTAATCATTTACATTTCAAGAAAATTATCTACAAAGATTACATTACTGATAACAAAACTGTGGGAAGCGCTTTCCTTTGAAGATTTTAATTTTGTGGTCGGTGAAGTACGTGGCGAGAGGATCTTGGATGAGAGGTTGTATTTGGAAGTTAGAGAAGGCGCCGATGTTTGTGGTTGTTATGTAGGGGTTGTTTTGAACGATGAGAATCTCCACGGGTATGTTGGCGAATTCGGTGTGTGACATTTTAGCCACCTTGGCCGTCGCCTTCCGCATAGCGTCTTGTGTCGTGTACCGCCGGTACGTGTCTTGAGCTCGGAGGCGAGGAACGACTACCTCTTCTTCCTCTTGTCGTTGATGGGTATCAATGAGCGCGTTGAATGTTTTGTCCTCTTCGGCCAATCTTTGGTTGGCCAATCCCTAAGGGGATCCTTCCACAATCATCATGCCGTATACAGCAGCAACGAGGGACGGACATGGCCCGCGCAAGTGGAGCTTCAGCCCTAAAACATTGATTAAAACAGTTCGCAATATTGTCACGAAGCCAAAGGCGACGCAGTTGTGGTGAAGGAAAACATTTATTGGGGCTGTTATGACTCACCGGCGCCATGTTTGCGCGGGTCAGTCACCCGCCGGTCAACCTCCCCACCGCTTGTCGATGGAAACGAAAGGAAGCCGACACCGCGGTGGCGGCCACTGATTGACAGCGGCTTTTGAGCGGTGTTTAGTGTTGTTGCCCAAAAGGGATTAAGGAGCCGCCGCTCGTCCCCCGGCCTAGGCAATTGAACGCGTGTGCGCGTGAAAGCCCAGACGGCGACGACCGGACAATGGGACCCAGTGACGGCGGCAGCACAGCGAAGAAGGCAGTGGCAATGGTCAAGCCATTAACCCTTCCGAGTGATTCCACGAACCTTGTTAGCTCCCTGGGAAGTATGTGTGAGAACCCCACCGTAGGAACGCAGCGCGCGGCGGACACAAAAAAGATACGAGGCGCTCGCGCGTCTTCCGTTCTTCCCCTCTACTACAGCAACACCGACTAGATGCTCCTGACGAGTGGCACGGGTGTGTGTGTGTGTGTGTGCCGTGCATCTGTCGACATACCTGAAAGGCGTGTCCCTACCCGAGGGCGGTGCTTCACAGCGAGGAACTTACACCTCACCATTGGTCCGCGTTGTTTTGTATGGGGATCCCCAACCTAGGGAACTAGGGATCGGGGGTCAACAAAAAGGGCGTGCTGCGGCCCGCCAAGAGCTGTCTTCTGTCTTCATCTCGACAACTCACTGTAAAAATGTAAATAAACCCGTTGAGTTTGCTCTAAGCTCTCCCCTAGTCCTGGCTCGACGGAGCGACGGTGACCGGCCCCGCTACCAGCAGACTGCGGTCGCTACAACTCGCAACAAGACGCGACAACTGGATGGCAAGCGGTTGGATCTGAGCCTGGAGGACGGAGAATGATCAACACGCCGAGATCACGGAGACTGACAGCTGTGGACTGGTGAGTGCTGGCTTTGGTTTTTTGGTTGCCAGGCTGATAAGATAGAAGTGTTATCTTTTCGCTGGTAGAGGCTACCACAGAAGCAGTTGTTTCCGGAACTTCTGGGTAGAGAGTGAGCCGCACCACACTAGTTCTCTGTCATGGATTGGAAGCGTTTGTTGAAGAATCAGCTGCTAATTCTGGGGGAGGAGCTAGGAGCAGAAGTAGATTCGGGGATGAAGAAAGACGCAATTGTTCGCGCTATCGAGGGCTTGAATCTGAGCAGTGAAGATATCAAAGAAACGTGGAACGAGATTCAAAAGCAAGAGGAACAAGAGCGCGAGAAAAAGCGTGAGGAACAGGAGCGTCAGGAAAGGCGAGAGCAACATGAACGCCAAGAAAAACGGGAGCAACAGGAGTACCAGTTAAAGCAAAAAGAACTGGAGGTAGAACAGTTGTGCCTGGAAGTGGAAGCGAGGAAGATGGCTGAGGTTCAAGGAGTGGAGGTAGCAGGCAGACAAAATCTTTGTGATTTATCTAAGCTAATGCAACCCTTCAAAGTAGGGCAAGATGTGGGCCTCTTTCTTGTGAACTTCGAGAGAACCTGTGAAAAAGCGAAGCTTGGCCGTTGCACATGGGCTCGAAATTTGTTAAGTTTGCTGCCATGTGAAGCAGCGGATGTGATCGCGCGGCTTCCGGTGGAGGATGCGGACAATTACGACAAAGTGAAGGATAGCCTTCTGAAGAGGTTCCGACTTTCGTCAGATGCGTTCCGGCAGCGGTTTCGCAATCTGACAAAGAAGCAGGGCAGCACGTATTCTGAGTTTGCCTATGAGTTGAAAGTCAAGTTAGTAGAATGGATGAAGGGAGCCAGCGCTTTTGGGAACTTCGAAAAGGCTCTTGAAGTAGTGGCTCTCGAACAGTTTTTTTCTAAGCTTTCAGAGCCAATGAAGCTCTGGATCCAAGATAGGGCCGGAGTAGTAACAGTGCAGGCAGCTGCCGACTTGGCTGATGAGTACGCGTCACGCCGGGGAGAAAGGAACGAGGTTTCTCCAGCAAAAGCGGGAGATAGAGGAAAACCTTGGACGGGAAAGCAGGGGGCTGGCGCAGGTATGACGGCACAGAAAAAGGCGGACTTCGCAGAAAGTAGTCAAGGATCGCAAAACAAGCAGGAGGGAAAGGCTTCGGAGACTTCTTCCAAAAAGAGTCCTTTTGACGCGCGGCAACCACCTACCTGCTACAAATGCAAGGAGGTCGGTCACATTGCCATAGGCTGTCGTAGGCCCAGGCCAGCCCTTTCGTACACTTGTGAGTCTGCTGCTAGCGAGGAGCTACTTAGTCCTTACCTTTTTAACCTAACAGTGAACGGGAAGCCATGCCGCGTCTGACGAGACAGTGGGGCAACCATTGATCTGGTGCACCCGGACTATGTGGCACAAGCAGATTACAACGGCAAGTGCGCATGGATTAAACCGGTTTTGCAAGAGGGAAGCATTTGTCTCCCGGTAGCTCGAGTAGTCATCACTGGGCCGTTCGGAGAAGTAGAGACGGAAGCGGCGGTGTCAGACAAGCTGCCCTCGCAGTACTCCTACTTGTTCTCGAATCGGACCGACCGTCTGCTTAGAGAACAAGGGAAAAGTTTTCAGGAGGGAACAGTCCAAGCCTTGACTAGAGCTAAAGCACGCACGCCAGCAGCCGAACTAGAGCGGAAAGAACCGAGTTTCACCGGAAGTACAGCAACACCAGCTGGAGTCAGCACAGCGGAGTCTACTATCCCGTCGCCTACTGAAAAAAAGAGAGAGGGGTCAGAGAAGGAGACTCGCGCTGATATAGCTGAAGGTGAATCGGAAGAGGGGCTGCTCGTGTTGCCTGTATCCAAATCACTAGGCAATGTACAGGGGAAACTGACAGGAGACGAGCTCATCGAGCAGCAGAAAAGCGAACCCAGCCTTAAGGAGGTTTGGAACACAGTCAGAGAAGGGGTGGCGAGGAAGAATGTCAGTTTTCCAGTCAAAGATGGCATCTTGTACCGCCACTACCGGGATGAAAAAGGTCGCAGGTTTGACCTGATTGTAGTTCCAGCTGAGTATCGGCATGACATTGTTGATCAGTGTCAGGGAGTGGGTTGGTCGGAGCATTTAGGAGCTCGGGAGACCAAAGATAGGCTCCTAACAGAGTTTTACTGGCCAGGATGCTTCACCGAAGTTGAGAACCACGTAAGAGCGTGTGAAACCTGCCAGAGAGCGGGAAAACCGCACGAGAAGGGAAAGGCGCCACTTGAGCTTCTTCCGCTCATTTCAGGGCCCTTTCCCCGGCTGGTAATAGACGTTGTGGGACCACTCCCAGCGATAAAATCAGGCTACCGGTATTTGCTTACCGCTGATTTTCTAGCAACCAAATTTCCAGAGGCAATCCCAATAAAGGAGCAAAGCTCAGTAGAAGTAGTTAACGCACTACTGTCTGTTTTTTCGAGAGTGGCCTTTCCTCAGGAGATACTGTGCGACCCAGGCTCAGTGTTCACCAGCGTACTGACCGCGGGCTTCCTGGATAAGTGCGGGATAAGGCTGATGAGCCGAGTTCTGCAGGGGGCTGAAGAATACGCTGTTCCCTACTTAGTCGACCTTGCTATGTACTACAATACATGGGAAGACCACCTGTACCATCTTAGCGATGTCCTTAGACGTTTGAGACACGCTGGACTGACAGCGAAGCCGGCTAACTGCCAGCTAGCTCGCACCGAAGTACGGTACCTAGGGCACATGGTAGGGCAGGGCAGGAGGCGACCTGACGAGTTGAAAGTAGAGGCGGTTAGCGAATTCCCGCAACCAGAAATGGAGGGTGCTTTCCAAGGCCTCAAAACGGCTCTTGTAAACTCGCCCGCACGGCATGCACCGAACTATGATCGTCCCTTGACTGTGCAATGCGATGCCCGCAACAGAGGCTTAGGAGTAATACTCTGCCAGGAGGATGAGAACTGGAACGAGCACCCAGTGCTGTACGCCAGCAGGAAACTCTCAGTTCGCGAGGAGGCCTACAGTGCGTCAGAAAAAGAATGTGCCTGCATTGAGCGGGCCACCCAAAAATTGGCCTGCTACCTTTACGGAACTTCTTTTGTCTTCGTCACTGACCACTGCCCACTAACGTGGCTGTCGCAAATGTCGGGAAAGAATCCGTGACTACTACGCTGGAGCCTTGCGCTTCAGGAGCTTAACTTCACTGTGAAGTATAAGAAGGGTTCCGCCAACGCCAATGTTGACACATTAAGCAGAGCCTTTTAGCTTTTTCGCTTTTGCTTTCTTTCGTTTTCAGTTGAGGAACGTTTGTCAGTAGTGATTTTGAGTAGTGTTGTGAGTAACTCAGTCTAAGCTTTTAGCTGTGAGCAAGAGTATTGGTGTGGTTGCCATATGAAAAAAAAATTGAAAAGCGTAGGTGCATTGAAAGAGCAGCCTTTGAAAGAGCAGCCTGGTTGCCGAAAACTCATTGCCGGCTCTTGCTGGTTCGGGAGGTTGGTCTTTGTGGTTTCAATGGTGCTGAAAGAATGCTGCTACTGTGATCTCTCCCGTCGAGCAGCTGATACTACACGACGTCAGAGATCTTCCCGTCGGCGGAGGAGCTATTATGACTCACCGGCGCCATGTTTGCGCGGGTCAGTCACCCGCCGGTCGACCTCCCCACCGCTTGTCGACGGAAACGAAAGGAAGCCGACACCGCGGCGGCGGCCACTGATTGACAGCGGCTTTTGAGCGGTGTTTAGTGTTGTTGCCCAAAAGGGATTAAGGAGCCGCCGCTCGTCCCCCGGCCTAAGCAACTGAACGCGTGTGCGCGTGAAAGCCCAGACGGCGACGACCGGACAATGGGACCCAGTGGCGGCGGCAGCACAGCGAAGAAGGCAGTGGCAATGGTCAAGCCATTAACCCTTCCGAGTGATTCCACGAACCTTGTTAGCTCCCTGGGAAGTATGTGTGAGAACCCCACCGTGGGAACGCAGCGCGCGGCGGACACCAAAAAGATACGAGGCGCTCGCGCGTCTTCCGTTCTTCCCCTCTACTACAGCAACACCGACTAGATGCTCCTGACGAGTGGCAAGGGTGTGTGTGTGTGTGTGTGCCGTGCATCTGTCGACATACCTGAAAGGCGTGTCCCTACCCGAGGGCGGTGCTTCACAGCGAGGAACTTACACCTCACCATTGGTCCGCATTGTTTTGTATGGGGATCCCCAACCTAGGGAACTAGGGATCGGGGGTCAACAAAAAGGGCGTGCTGCGGCCCGCCAAGAGCTGTCTTCTGTCTTCATCTCGACAACTCACTGTAAAAATGTAAATAAACCCGTTGAGTTTGCTCTAAGCTCTCCCCTAGTCCTGGCTCGACGGAGCGACGGCGACCGGCCCCGCTACCAGCAGACTGCGGTCGCTACAACTCGCAACAAGACGCAACAGGGCGAGGTTGTACTACTCTAACAACTCAAAAAATACACAGGTGGCGAAGCAGCAGTACATAAAGCGACCTGTCCTGGCGAGGATTGGCGATTCGAATGCCGCGGCGTCGGCTCTGCGGGATTTCATCTTTTTGAGCGAGTGTTTCTCGGAGCGTCGATTTCATCCAGAATACTGTAGATCAAAGATATTTATTTTAGACTGTTGACCTTAGTTCGAAAGGATCTCCTCATCAAAAGCGATAACACGGGATGCATATATATAGGGATTGGAGCATGGGCTTTACTTGTGGCACAAATAACACAGGTAACTCAGCCCGGTGCAGCCGGTCCGCAAAAAAGCAAAACATAAACAAACCCAATGCATGGTTCGTGGCATGGTCGGCAAAACATAAACAAACCCAATGCATGTTTCGCGGCATTACCCTTTTTAAGTGTGCATCAACCCGATGCTAAAATAAAAACAGTCACAACAAACAACAACAAACTTTGTCATATTGTGTAGTAAGGTTTCAGGCGTACCACGTGGACGATTTCGGGCCGCGTGCGTCGTCGTGATGTTCCGGAATTACCATCGGGGATTACCTCGCAGGTAAGTTGGCCAACACGTCGTAGAATCTGGTATGGTCCGAAATACCGTCACAGATGCTTCTTACTGACTCCGCGTCGTTGCATTGGAGTCCACACACACACACGATCCCCTGGGGGGTACACGACGTACGTTTCCGCGTCGGAGGATGGTGTGCCCGGCGTCAGCCAGCTGCTGGTCTTTTGTACGAAGTCGAGTGAGGTGAAGGTATCCTTGGACGTCGGGGTTGATGTCGTCGTGTTCTACGTGCGTTAGCATGGCGCCAAGCATCGTAGTCGGCCGTATTCCGTAGACAAGCTCGAACGGCGTCATCTGCGTAGTTTTCAGGATAGGCGTGTGCACACAAACGGGACACACGGGACCACTTCGTCCAAAGTCTTTTGTTCAACGTCGACGCACATGGACAGCATATCCGCGATTGTCTTGTTCAGACGTTCCATTAGTCTGTTCGTTTTGGGGTGGTACGCCGTTGTTCTTCGGTGATCCGTGTTGCTGTAGCGTAATATACCTTGCATCAACTCCACACTAAAGGCCGTTCCTCGGTCCCTGATTAGGACTTCAGGGGCTGCATGTCTCAGCAAAAGTTTGTTTATGAATAACTTAGCGACTTCTGGTTCAGTTCCCTTCGGGAGAGCGGCGGTCTCCGCATAGAGCGCCATGTAGTCTTTCGCTACGACAATGCAGGTTGTCAATGCATGTTGGAAGGGCCTCAATGGGACGACAATCCGCTGCAGAAGTCCGGCGGGTCTTCTCGGCGGCGTTTTTCGACTCTGGCAACCAGGGCAGGTGCGTACGTAGTTGGACACCTGGGTTGTAAGGCGGTGCGAGTTGTACTTCGCCTTGATTTTTCCAATAGTGCATGCTGCGCCAACATGTCCGGATGACGGTTCGTCGTTGCACGCTTCAAAAATTTTGTCGCGACGGTCTGCAGGTAAATGAAGCAGGTATGTTTTCTCGCTCCGGGATTGAAATTTGTCGTCACGAGGATGGCGTTTTTGAGACCGAACGCTGGTAAGTTGCGTTTGGAGGCCCTAGGCACGACGACCCTGCATCATTCGAGGTAGTAGCTCATGAAGCGCAACTCGGGTGTCGGCACGCTTTTGGGCGGATAGGTCACTCTCCGACACAACTTGTTGTTTCGTACAGCTTGTTTCGTACAATTTCGTACAATTTCGTTGTTTCGTACAATTTCGTACAACTTGTTGGTGAATAATAAAAAAAAAAAACTTCGAAGAACGCGCTGTCTGCCTCGGAGTCTTGAGGCGGTGGGTCGACGGGGGCGCGGGACAGACAGTCGGCATCGGAGTGTTTGCTGCAGCATTTATAGATGATTGTAACGTCGAATTCCTGTAGGCGCAAGTTCCATCGCACAAGACAGCCAGAGGGGTCCTTCAAACTGGTGAGCCAAGACAGCGCATGGTGGTCTGGCACAACTTTGAACGGTTTACCATACAGGTCTGGGCGAAATTTTGAGATGGCCCATACGACAGCCAGGCAATCTTTCTTGGAGGCATAGTAGTTTTTCTCCTCCTAAAGCAGACAATGGCTGGCATAGGCAATTGCCTTTCCGCAACCGCTTAGCTTTTGAACGAGAATGTCACCCAAGCTTATATCACTGGCGTACGTGTGCATTTCCGTTTCGGCATTTTCGTCGAAATGAGCGAGCACGAGTGGGGTTTAAAGGCGTTGTTGCAATTCGCAGAATTCTTCCTATTGGGCACTTTGCCGTCTGAGAGGGGTGCTATCTTTCGTCAAGCTTGTGAGTGGCTCTTCAATGCGTGCGAAGTTTGCAACGAAGCGCCGGTAGTGTTCGCACAGTCCGCGAAATCGTCGCACGCCCTTCTTGTCTTTCGGTCGTGGGAAGTTCGCTATGGCTGAAGTTTTCTCCAGGTCAGGCAGGACTCTCACGGCGTCGACGGCGTGTCCCAAAAACTTCAGTTCCTCGTACGCAAAGCCGCACTTTTTAGGCTTCAGCGTTACCCCCGACGTACGGATGGCTTCAAGTACAGACTCCAACCTTGCAAGGGGTTCTTCTATATACCGGGCGAATACCACAACGTCGTCCAGGTATACGAGGCAGATATGCCGCTTCAGACCGGCTATCACAGTGTCCCTGACCCTCTGAATCGTTGCTGACTCCGTGCATAACCCAAACAGCATCACGCTGAACTTGCATTCACAGTCCGAGGTTATAAATGCAGTCTTCTCTGGATCTCTCTCATCCACCTCAATTTGCCAGAAGCCTGTTTTCAGATCCATTGATGAGAAGTACTTCGCGCGGCATAAATGGTAAAGCGTGTCGTCGATTGGTGGCAAACGTCCTTTTTGGTGATTTTCTTCAGTCGCCAGTAATCAACGTATAACCTCAATGTAACATCTTTCTTCTTCACGAGTGCGACCAGAGCAGGCCAGCCCCTTTTCAATGGCTGTATGATGTCGTGGGGCACGTCTTCATATTGAGTCGGGATGGCTTCCCGCTCACGTGAAGACACATGGCACGGTGACTGTCGGGTAGGTCGGCCTCCATCTTCGGCTTTAATTCGGTGTTCTGCTAGGCGTACTTTTGAGCTCAATGAAAAACACTCGCTTTAGCGACGTAGGAAATCTAATAATTTGTCCCGACTTTATTGGAGCAGCTCCGGGTTCACGTCAAAGGGATGCGGCAGCTTGAAAGTATCGGCGTGTGCATGTTCAAATTTGGCCACTGCGAACATTTGACTTGTTTCTTGTGTTTCTTCGAGCAATGCACAGGCAGAGGCCTTGTTTACACCCTGATACTCCTCGATGAAATTAGTAACCATATGTAAGGTTCGTATTCCTTGAAGCGCGCAGTGCCTCATGTGACAGACACACCGCGTTCCAGAAGCAAACTTTGGTCACTCTCTACCATAGCGTCGACGTCACGAGCAGCATCCTCACAGGCAACGGTGAAAATTATGCATGCGCGAGGTGGAAGGGTGTCGTCATCGTCTGCGATTGTTACAACAGCACGGTGCTCGGGGTTTGGTTTCAGTGTCAAGGAGTAATCGGAGGAAAACGTTATTGAACATGTTTGCAGATCATTTATTGCACCGTTGTCCGTCAAAAAGTACATTCCGAGAATTACATCGTTGGAGAGGTAAGGCAAAATCACGAACGCAGGAGGGTACGTGGTGCCGTCTATGGTAATGCGCAAAGTGCATATTCCACTTGTCGTCACGAGATGGCCTCCGGTTGTGCGTGTGTGCGGACCGTGCCATCTTGTAACTTTCTTCAGCTTGGACGCGAACGACCCGCTCATTACTGAGTAGTCTGCTCCCGTGTCAATGAGGGCGACTAAATCAAATCTGTAGATGGGCAACTGGACCTCGGATGCCAGTTTTCTCGATATTTCGGGTGCGTCAGGGCGTCGTATCTTGGCTTGTGCGTGTTGGCGGTGGGGCATTATGCGTCATCGTTATCGTCGTCTTCTCAGCGGCAGGCTTGGTCGTGTCGGGTACTCGTCGCGGTGTGTCGTTGTGGGCGTGTTCGCGTGGCACGTCCGGGTTAGGTCGGGTTGTCGGGCTTAGGGCATGTCGTGAATTATTGTTTTCGGCCAGTCGTTGTGTCGTTGCAGGGTTTCCTTTTTCCACCGTCGTGCAACTGCTTTCAGTTTCCACTACGTGGGCTGCGGGACCTTTTACGTGCGAAGACAGTATTACTACGGCAGGTCGGCAATTGACATGGGTAGGGCGACGGCGAACTGTTGAAACGGGCTGTGCATGGCTGGTTTGATTTAGGTAGTTCTCGATCTAACGTGGTCGACGCCCAAGAAGAGGGCGAGGTGGGTCGACGGAGAAACCACGAAGTCCTAGTCTCTTGTATAGGCAGTTACGATAGATGTGATCGGCCTCTCGGCAGTGGTAGCACTGAAGACGATTATCCGGTGTCCGCCATACGTCCGTCTTCCTAGGCGTTTTCTTACGGACTGCAGGGGGTAGGGCGGGCGACATTGGAAGGCGGTGCGGAGGGGCCTCTTGAAGACGTGTTGGAGCATGGCAGTGTCGAGGAACAGCTGGTGGGTTGGTCATAGCTTGTAGCTCGCGGGGTGCTTTGGATACCGTAGAAGTCCGCAGTGCTTGTTGAACCCCTTCTCGGATGACGTCAGTCAGAGAATCGTCTGGAGGTTGTGGCGTATTTGGGGAAAAGTTTCTGAAGTTCCTCCTTGATGACAGCGCGGATGGTGTCGCGTAGTGTAACGGAGCTAATAGCCCCGACACCGATTGTCTCCGAAGTATGCGGTGGTCGTACCGCTCCATCGATGGGGCGGTCGTTCTGCCTCGTACGAATTTCTAGCGTCGTCTGCAACACGGCCGTCTCAGACGCCCATTCGGCCACAGTGTTCGGGAGGTTCCGGACAAGCACCCTAAGGGTTCCTGCTTAACCCCTCACATAAAAAACGGCACTATCTTTACAAGCTCATTTTTCGGTTCACACGGCGAAAAAGTCGCTTCAAATCCTTAACGAACACGAGCACGCTTTCATTGGGATGATGGGTGCGTGTGTGCAGCAGTTGCTATGCCCGTTCCTTGCCTACCAGAGTGGTGACGTTTTCGAAAGCTCGATCATGAATGACTCCCACGTCGTCAGCGTACGTTCGCGGTTTTTGAACCAAATATGTGCGGTGTCTTTAAAGTATTAAAACACTTGCCTGAGAGTTTCGTCGTCATCCTATCGATTAAACGTTCCAGACCTCTCGAGATGCTCCAGCCATTTCTCAGGATCTTCCGTAGGTGACCCATGAAAAGATGGTGGCTCCTGGGGTTTCTGCAGAACTACACGAGTGCTCGCTACGTTTGACATCGTGGATGCCTTGTTCATGGTACCAGTCAAGACGTCCTCCACCTTGAATTTATCCGGCCGTAGTCCGAACTCCAGCTTTAGGCCTCGCTGGCGGCGGCTGGCTTGAGTTGGGCTTGGTTTACGGCTTGAACAGGATTTAGGATGCATGTACGCAGAAAATCTCCATGATGTCACGAAGCTAAAGACAACGCAGTTGTGTTGAAGGAAAATGTTTATTGGAGCGAAGTTTTGTGCTACTCTAACAACTCAAGGAATACACCGGTGGCGAAGCAGCAGTAAACAAAGTGACGTGTCCTGGCGAGGATGGGCGATTCGAATACCACGGCGTCTGCTGTGCGGAAATTTATCTTTTGGCGCGACTGTTTCTCTAACCGTTGATTTCTTCCAGAATACTGTAGATCAAAGAATATTATTTGAGAATATTGAACATAGTTTGAAACGCTCTCCCTATCAAAAGATATAACACGTGGTGCATAAAAATAAAGAATGTAACACGGGCTTCACTTGGCACACGGATAACAGAGGTAACACAGCCCCGCGCAGCCGGTCTGCAAAAAACAAAATATAAACTAACCCAATGCATGGTTTACGGCATTGCCGGGAAAAAATAAACAAACCAAAATGCATGGTTCGCGGCATTATCGGACGGTGCTCTGACGAGAGAGTCGGTTGTTCGTACGGATGTGACCGAGTCACGTTGATGTGGTGTGTTAAAGAATTCCCTTATTAACTGCCGTTTTTTGTACTGCTTTCACTGTTCCGAATTTTGTTTTAATAATACCTTCGCTTGGTCTTTTTTAGCTGTACGGATGTCTGCACAGTAGTGGACGACCCGATGGCTGATGTAATGGGTTTTACAAAGCATTTTCACTGCAATGTCACAGTCTGGCGTATCTGGTATCTTAGACCAGCCCGAATCTGATATAATCCGCATCAAACTTTTTTCTTGAGCATGGCTTGTCGACAGCAGGAACAGACAGGTTAGCAGTCAATTATACAGGGCAATGTTCCGTAACTCCAGTTTTAATCACATTTGTTTTAAGATTTAACACGAATTTCTTAGGATGTGGTCAATTAGGTATTGTTTGCCATGACTCGGTCATCTAGTAGGATTGTCAATGATACACTGGTTAACCAGAGCTTGAAATCGTGCTCGTTGGTTTCGAGATACACTGGTACCCGTAGAAGTAAATGCAGGTGCTGTATTCCAGGGTATCGCAGTTTGAATGGTTGAGAAGATTATGTTCATAACCTGAAAATAAAGACCGTTTTTTATCACATGAACGATGGTGAGGTATTTCAGAGAGCATGCTTGAATACATTGCATGACCGGAGGATGGAAAACAATCTATAGCACTACATACGACTTTAGAATGACTATACTTTGAAGATTATGCTTCAAATTTGATCCATACAGATTCACAAAAAGGGAGATTTATATTTAAATCAAAAGCTGATTATATGCCTTCCATTAAAAATATAAACAGCTGAACGTCCGTACGAGCTACCGTCACGATGACGCTATTCCTGAGCTTTCGATCAGCCATGGTGGTTCTATCGAAGTCGGCAATCTACTCTGGTGCCCTCGTCTTTACCCAGTGACCTGTCCTTCTCCTGCGGATTAAGCAGTTCAAGTAAATAATATGAATTACGGCCCCATCACTTTCCTGCCCTCGCCCTGCTTTGGCCACCTGTGGAAACGTCCACGGCTGACCACACTCGCTGCGTTCGCCTTCAACGAGTATAAAAGCGCATTTGCAGCCGTGTGGACCACATTTTTGAGCGATCGGTCAGCCACAGTGGTTCGATCGAAGCCTGCACTCTGATCTAGTGCTCTCCTCTTTACACAGGTAAGCGAATTGTCTTTTTCTATAATTACTGTTTCCTGCATCGTACCGTGGTGTGCTGACAGCTACTATGGCAATGGCTCCCACTGTTGCAGCCTTGGCTGAAACTTCGAGGAATTTAAATATACATTTCACGCAAAGCTTTCCTCATTTGACAACTTGGTTGGAAACTGTGAAATGTGCTGCGGTGAAATGCACACCAGATGATGTCCAGCAACTTCAAAATGACGTATAAAAGCTTAGGATGTCTCGTGACTTCGTCAACAAAGAGTTGGACGCTCTTAAACTGCAAAACACTGCCCGTGCTGCTACCAACAAAGAGCTAGTTAAAAGCAATGATTTTATTTTAAACAAAGTCGCTGCACATGAGCAGTACTCCAGAGCAAACAAGCTCGATATAAGAGGCGTTCCCGTAACGCGGGGGGCCTAGTGCCTACAGGTCGTCAAGCAACTCAGCGTTACGATTGGGTTCATGGGTTGGGGACCGAGGACATCGATACGGCGCACTCGGTTCCAACACACAACGATAGCCACAAGAACGTAATCGTGAGGTTCTCCTCACGCGACAAACGTACTGAATTTCTCTCTCACGTTTGCAAGTTCCGTCCAACAACTGCTTGCCTTGGTGTTCTTGGCGAATCGTCCGAGCAGACGACAGCTATTTTGCAAGTTCGGGATCACTCAAACAGAGACGGAGACAAAGAAAAAATGTCCAGAGTGCAACCCATCCAAGTGAATGAGTATTTGCCCCCTCTAACAAAACACTGCCTGGAAAAGCGCTCGAACCACGGCTATGTCCTCTGGTATACCCCCTAGATAACCGGTAATTGCGCCACTAGTACCAATTTTCCCCTAGTGCTGTCTAGGCCACATTGTCATACCCAAAAAACAACAAAAATATTACTGATGTTGCTATGGCAACGCTTCCGTTGATGCGCGAGAAGGAGACGCCATGCCTGTTATCGTCTGCTATGGGCTGAAAGAGCACAACTGTCTGTGTGCGCAAGCGTGAACAAACACCGCTTTCATTTTATGTGCAGAGCACTTCAAATCCAATGCGAATCCAATCCAATCCAGACCTAGTCCAATCAAATCCAAGCCACACCAAGCCAACCCAAATCCAAGTCCAATGCAATCCAAATCCAACGAATCTAATGCAATAAAATCCAGTCCTCGCGCTTGCGCAGCACGGCTCTCCACGTAAACCTCGGCCAGTGTAAACCTCGGCCCGTCTAGCTAATTCAATCAAATCCAATCCAAGCCAAGCCAACGAAACGTACAAAAATTACCAAAAGCAACATAAACGCAAGCTACACACGAGAATAACACAAGGGAAACACTCACAAATCCCTGCTCTGCACTTCCGGCCGCTGTCACGTTGAGCAGAACTTATTTTTTTCTTTACAGATTGTGTTGCTAATGCATATGTCATTTTCGACAGCTTTCAGTTGCTAATATGCTTGTACTCCCAACACGTGCACAAAACATCGGTTTAGAAATCTTTCTTGGCTCAATACGTGCGAGCCAGCACGCCCTGACGCTTGACAATTTTGTTTCGGCAAGGAAGAGGAGCCGGTGGGAAATATCGTTTATTCACTGATTTTATTAACAAGGTATCGCAAGCGAAGTTCTATACATGCCACAATAGCACAGAGCTGTGTATCTCGTAGACTAAGTACAAATGTCCGCATTTTGTGTCGGTTACACAAACATAAGAGATATCGTAATATTCATTGTATACAGAAAATTGCTGAAGATGTCACCAGATTATATTGCTGCATGCAATACAATTCTACAAATAGGATTTTTATAAACACACGCGCTCGTAAATAATAAATTGATTAACGAGTGAGATGACCAGATCATTTCGCCACAATTACAACCGTTCCATATACTTCTTATTGTAAACTTGCTAGCCCAAAAACATTTCAAAGCTGGCAAATTTCCTGCGTGGTTTAGCCATACGTATCACCAAGAAAATGGAAGAAATACCACCATGGATATCAATAAACACCACGTAACAACAAAACAATATTGTGATGGCAAACAAGGCACCAAAGATGTGTCTTAGAACCGGTTCAGAAGCCAGGCCCAGATCTATTGTTATGCAGATAACCCGAACTTCTCGGAACACAGATTGCAAGGGGTCACCTGCCACGTAATTATTTTGGGGGCCTTCTTTCGTACTAACAAACATTCAAAGGTTGTAATGTCACTATAAGAAACTCATCGCCGGATCCCTCAAGAGGCTAACCAGTTTATTAAAGAAGCATTTCGGCACACTGGGCCAACAGCATTTCGGCACACTGGGCCAAAACACCTTCCAAGCTTTTGTCTTGGGGAAAGGAAATGAAGAGCAACCGCTCACCTCACCGATACAGAAGCAAAATTTCCGTCTGCGTGTCCGCTGGCATCAATCGGCCCGTGAGAAACTGTCAACAAGTAGCTTTACATGCTTACATCATTACTGGCAATTGCGTTGTACCAAACAAAATAAATTCACTGAAAGCCACAGCAGCAAATTTTTAGGTTTGTCCTGCAGCTTTTTTGTTAAGGATAGCACTTGCTTGTTGATAACATTGACTGAATAAAACGTGTGCTGACCCGCCGTTCGCTAGGAAGCGGAAAAAGTTCGCTGTGCTATTCATTCCCGAGTAGTCGGAACGCACTTCAGAGAAGCACGCGTTGTGTCCATTTCTGAGTTTCTCTGACATGTTGAGCCCGTTCGCACTCACAGACACCAAATTTTTCACCTTCAAGGAATACTACAAAACGTCTACACGTGCACACAGTGAACGCGGCAGAAGCATACGGGATGGATGGCAGCAGAAGAATTAACAGCGAAAGCGCCACCCGTCGTAGCAACGAACGATTCGACTAAAGAAATAACGCGCCGCGGTGGCTCAGTGGCTAAGGCGGGTTGCTACTAAGCATGAGGTCGCGGGTTGAATTACCGGCACCGGCGGCCATTTTTCTGCAAAAACGCCCGTATGTATGAGATTTCGGAGCACGATAAAAATCCCCAGGTGGTCAAAATTATTCCGGAGCCCTCCACTACGGCGCGCCTCATCGCCTGCTTTGCGTCGGCGCGTTAAACCCTACAATAAATCAATCTACTCAAGATATAAATAGGGTGTAAGAAAAAAGAAATAACCAGGAACACATATTATTTCTACACGTAATAGCATCACTTCACTTCATTACTGCGTTGTTGGAAATATAAAGCCACGTATGCAAAGGTTGCTGTAGTTACGCTTGGCCAAGAGCGTCATGGAGGCACGTTATTTCCAATACCGGAACTAGTCGAACTGTCCGGCCCCCCTGCTCGAACTGAAGAAACAGAACAAACGGGTTTTCTTGTACACGGAACATTCTCTTATCAAAGGCACTAAAACCCTTTACAGCTGTGTGCATCGTATCAGCTGCGATCAGGATCTTGGCGTCTTCGGGAAAATATAACATGCGCTAAGCGGCCATTCTTTTCTCATATCCACTATCGCGGACGGATTACGTTTCAATGAGCGACGTCAACACCAATTTGATCAATGCGTCGTGCTTTTCCGGAAATCACTTATGCTCGAATCACGCGCAGGAACTAAGATATTTCATCCTTTTGTTCACTCGTTTTATCAGCGATTTACCCTTATCTGTTCTTTGGGAAATGGACTTTCTGCCCATGATAATGATATTTTTAATATTCCGGGCTACATTCCATCCCTCTCTCATCTAGGGCTTTGAGATTCCAATACATCAATATTGCAGATCTTCCTTGTCAGTGAAGCCTCAGTTGATGTCTACCGCTCGTCCCGTATCACTGTCTCTTCTGTCCCCTTCTAGTGCGCCTTTTATTATGTCGAAGTGCGCTTTTTACCCACCCCCTCCCCGCCTCTATCTCTAAAAAAACATCACTTCGACTTGCATTAGTCCGTTAGTGTGCTTTTGTAGAAAAGTGACAGTGGCTGTGTCAACTTGTGTCATCCAAGAAAAACGGCGCTAAGTAGTGTAGCTCCCCCAACAATGGTCGCTCCCACAGCCACCAGCGGTAACGCAATTCCCCCTGTAACCACTGAGATCCCCGCCAAAACAGGTGCGGTAACTATTGCAGCACTGCCTCCAAAGGCGGCGCTAGGACGGATAAATTTTTCAACAACTTCTTCAGCACGACGTGCTTCGTTGGGTGGCTTGATATCAAGAAGGCGGAGGAGCTGTAGGACCCAGTTTTGGCAGTTGTTCTTCGTCAAATGGTAGTCACCGGAGTTGCACATTTGTCTTACGGCCTTGTCAATACGCCCTTTAGGAATATTGTACATTCCGAGCTCCTTCTGGAAGGAAAAAAATACAATGAGGACATTAGTTTTGAAGTGTCAGACTTAGAAGAGGTAAACAGCGGTTGAGCATTAGCATACATTGATAATATACAAGAATTGCCAAAATACCCGCAACCGCGAGCATCCGTAAATATTGTTACAGAATCGATGATGATAGTTTGAGCTTAATTGCGCAAGGCCGACAAAAGAGCACTAAACACAAAGTTATTTGATGAGGAGGGAACACGAATAAAATCAAGTAAAGGCTATGAGCACGGTGGTGTAAAGGGCCAGGGTGAATACCAGGAGTGCCTAAAAGATCAATAAGGTGGCTGGTGTATACAACCAGGGGTAGAACTATGGGTGGTTTGAGATGAGTTGTAAGAAGTGCACTCCTGATAGGAACTTAAAGGTGCGCTGAACAGTAAACATGGCATCGTCTCCTAAGAAGTATGACGGGTGTTGTGGAATATGTCGTGAGTGCAGTGGTGGGGAGTGTTTGCGTCATGCAATGTGGAGTGCCTCACATTGTATGAGGATGTGGATCACGGATAGCCCCCCCCCCCCAACCTGGTACACAGGGGTCTTGGAGATCCGGTGAGAAGGTGGGAGTGCGTTGCATGTGTTTGCCCTATCCGTAGTCTAGCCAAGGCAACTTCAGTGTATCTATTGCGTGTGTCGGTGGTGTGTGGACCAAAGTGAGGTTTTATTACGTGTAACTTGTCTGTTTGTTCACTCGAGTGTGCCATGTTTTGCGAAGTTGTTGTCTGATGTGTGGCTCCACGTCAATGTAGGGTAATGTGGTTATGTCTACTGTATTCAAGAGTGTAGCAGCAGCAGCCATTCGATCCGCTGCTTCGTTCCCGGCTATACCACAGTGACCAGGGACCTAGCAAAGGACCTCTTCAAATGTGTGGACATACACAGACATAATACCCTTGAATATAACATTTACAACATGGTTTTTGGAAGACTTTGTTGACGACAATGCCCAAACAAGTCTGAGGGAATCTTTTGATATAATGGGTTGTGGGATGTGCCTTTGAACAATATGATAAAGAAAAATAAGTACACCGTAAGCCTCTGCCATAAAGATACTAGTATTACTATTGAGAGTTCTAGTGACATTAAGGCCGGGCCCACGTGCCGCGCAAGACACAGAGGTGGCAGTTTTAGAGGCATCCGAATAAAATTCAGAACATTGATATTTCTGCTGCAAACACAAGAAGTGCTGCAGAATTGCACATGTGGGAGCTCGGTTTTTATCTACATGTGTGAAAGATGTGTCGCATAAGACAGGGCGGAGATGCAATGGTGCTATAAAATCTGTTAAAGAACTTTGGATTGTATCTAAAAAGGAGACAGCAAGCTCGGACGCTTCCTCTCTAACCTTGTAAGAAAAGGGCGCAGAGAACGATGGTCGATTTAAAAGGAGTTCAGTCATGGACGTATTATGAAAAACTGCTTTAAAAGGATGGTGAGGCATGGATGAAATTTAAAAACATATAGGAGATCTGTGTATGTTCGCTGAGGTAGTAGGTTCTTTTTGTTGCACTCCACATAGAGGCTTTCGACCGGGCTAGTGAGGAAGGCGCCACAAGCCAGGCGGAGCCCCAGATGAAGCACTGGGTCCGGCATTTTGAGGCATGTTTCACTTGCTGACCCATAAACAACGCTACCGTATTCCAATCTTGAACCTATCAGGCTTTGTAAAACACGTAAATGAATGCGCCAAAAGAAATGTGCGAGAGAACCTTCAGGATAGTCATTGTTTTTAAGCATTTATGATTTAGTTGTTTTATGTGTGGGATGAATGTGAGCTTTTCATCGAAGAATATACCTAAAAACTTGTTTTCCTTTTTGATAGGAATCGAGACATCATTGAGTTGAATGTCTGGATCTGGCCGGATGCCACGCCTCTTGGAAAACAAAACACAAGTGCACTTCCCTGGATTAAATTTAAAACCATTGATTAGTGCCCAGCCGGCTAGCTTGTTAACACCAAGCTGGACTTGGCGCTCACAGACAGAGACGTTACAGGACCTAAAGGAGAGTTGAACGTCGTCTACATAGATTGAACAGGAAATTGGCGGTGGAAGCACCTTCATAAGGGAATTCATTTTCACAATAAAAAGGGTGCAACTTAAAACTCCACCTTGTGGCACTACTTTTTCCTGCACATGAACCCTAGAGATTGCAGTTCCAACCCGTACACAAAAGGTACGTTGAGACAAGTATCTGGAAAGTGTGTTCATCATGTTACCCGACATGCCGAAAGACTTCAGGTCGCTTAGGATGCCATACCGCCACGCGGTATCATACGCTTTTTCCAGATCAAAGAATACCGTAATACAATATTGTTTGTGGAGGAAAGCATCCGCTATATAACACTCGAGCGCGATGAGTTGCGCGTTAGTGGACCGCCCTGTCCTGAAGCCTGCCTGGCAGTTCTTGTGAAGACCATTGTAGTCAAGAAAGTACACCAGTCTCCTGTTTATAATCTTCTCGAGGAGCTTTCACAGGCAGCTTGTAAGGGCGATGGGCTGGTAACTGGCAGGAGAGGAAGGGTCCTTTCCTTCCTTCAGGAAAGCCACTACTATGGCCTCCCTCCAAAAGCGAGGAATGTGCCATGAAAGCCGTATGTTGTATACATGTAGGAGTGTTTCAAGAGTGTCTGGGTGTAGGCGTTGTATCATGGGTATGTGATTTTGTCTGCACCTGGAGCTGAACGCTTACATGTGCTTAGAGCAGCCTTCAGCTCATGAATTGAACAAAGAGAATTGTAAGAAGCGAGCGACTTGTTATCACGCAAGGACTTCTTTTCTACAGATGTTTTGTGTTTAATCAAAGTGTTTCTGTAGTGTGCTGAACTGGACACGTGTTCGAAGTGTTGCAAGTGTGTTAGCCAGGTCTTCCAGTGTGTCCCCTGTTGTACTAACCAGGAGCAGGCTGTGTGTCTTTTGTCCTTTTAGTTTCGGTATTCGTGTCCAGACTTTGCGTGTATCTGTGTAAGAGTTTATGGATGTCAAGAAGGTGAGACAACTCTCTCGTTTTGCCTCACGGCGCAGACGTTTTCCAAACGCCTTGGCCCGTTTGAATAAAATAAGTTTACCCGACGTGGGTACCGACGAAGGATATCCCACGCCTTGTTCAGGGCCTCTCACATCCGCCTACAGTCCTCATTCTACCACGGCCTCCTCTGGTTGCGTGGGCCACCAGAGGCGTGAGGAATGAACTTTTCGGCAGCGTCGAGGATGTGCACCGTGAGGAGATGGGTAGCTTCTTGAACCTGTAGGTGTCCTACCGATGTGTGGTGTAGTTTGGATGTCTCTGTAAAGGTATTCCTGTTAGCTCTTGCTTTATTAAACCTGTTTCGGGAAGATGGACAGCATGGGCTTTTCCCTATGTATGTTAGTGAGGTGGGTAAGTGATGACTACAATTGGGTTCATGCCCACACCCCATTCAAGAAATGGAAAGAGAACTGCGGAGCCAATCGCCAGGTCAAGATATGAGTGTGTGTAGTGTCCTATATTAACGTAGGTGGGCTTATTTTTGTTTAAGAGGCATGCTCCTGAAGATGTAAAGAATTTCTCGATCAGGCGACCTCAGGCATCGGTACGAGTAGAGCCCCAAAGAGAGTTTGAGCATTAAGGTCGCCTGTTATATATGGTTCGGGCAGCTGGTCGACCTCGAAAGTTCTGGTCGACCTTGAAAGTCAGACCTCGAAAGTGCAAAATCTGGACGAATGTAAATGGAGCATACCGTTATCGACATATTAAAAATTATTGTGCGTACTACTACAGCCTGAAGGACAGTCTTGAGAGGGATAGGGTGGCATGGTAGGGATTTGTGGCCTATTATGGCTACACTGCCCGGAGAGTGTGTGCAGCCAACCCTATCCTTTCTGAACACGATATAGCAATTTAAGAAATTTGTTTGATTGGAAGTTGAATGTGTTTCTTGAACACACAATAAACTTTGCTGATGATCATTCAGAATCTCATATACGTCATCAAGATTATTCACAAGGCCTCTGCAGTTCCATTGAACAATATTTTCTCTTCCCATTATGATGTGTTTGAGATACTGGAGTGTGACTATTTATGTAAAGTCTTTCGGGGGCTTGCACTCTTGGGAGGGGTTTCTTTACTTTCTCTGGAGGTTTAGTTGGAGGGACCCCCTCCCTCCGCTGCAAAGAAGGCAGGAAAGGTCCCACCATCCACCTCATCGTCAAATTTGCAAGTGTACCCGGTGTACCGGACCCCCCGAACTTGGCACCCTTTGCGGTGCCCTTCGTTTTGGCCGCGACCACCGAGGGCGTCACGAGCACCCCAGGTGGCACAGGCGGTGCGGCGGAGGTGGCAACTGCTGCAGTTTCCTCCGTCTCCATCTCTTCCGGGCCCTCTGGTGTGCATTGGGCCGGTGGAGAGGAGGAAACAGAGGGTGCAGCAGCATCTCCAACGAATGTGGATGCCACCACAGCCGGTGGTCCAGTGGCGGGTTGGGCTGCCCGAGGCAACCCAGGGGGGGGGCGGCAGGGCGGGACCAGGGCCGACTCGCGGTACTGGGTTCCCGCCGAAACCACACGCAGCTCCGGCCCCCGACGAGCTGCGTCGGCGTACCTCCCCAGGGGGAACGAGGCGAACTCTTTCACGCCTTTGGGAAGGTGATGTTCTCGGTGACTTTTACATTGATAATCTCCTTCTCCTGGTTGAACTTCTGACAATTTCGAGAGTAGGCGGCATTGGGTCCCTGGCAGTTGGCGCAGGTGAGGGTTGAAGATGGGCAATTTTCAGATGAGTGATCATGCTGGGCGCACTTTGCGCAGCTCAGACGGCCACGGTAAGAGTTGGTTCCGTGCCCGAACCGCTGGCACATAAAGCAGTACCGGGGGTCAGGGATGTATGGCTGAACCGAACGTCGCATGTATCCTGCGGTAATTAATTCTCGTCGTGTTGATCGATCAAAGGTTAAGTTCAGATGTTTAGTAGAAATTTCTTTGTCTTCTCTGCGTATCGTAATGCGCCTCACAGCTGTTACGCCTGACTTTTCAGGACCTCCAGCAGATCGGTATCGCTTTCAGTAAAGAGGTCAGGATTTGAGATCACGCCTTTGAGCAGTCAAGGCTTCGGAGGGGTGTGACCGTGATGTCAAGATTTGCAATGCGTGTCTGGCTCAATAGATGTGTTGCCTTCTGGTGGTTATTGACTTCGACAAACAGTTCTCCCATTTTGTTTCTTTGCTTTGTAGGATTTTCCTATTATACATTCTATGAACGTTGTGACCAAGAAGACGGACAGAGAGGCAACAGGCTTTTCGTTTTTCAACGAATTGAGTGATCAGGAAGCGGGAGTAGTTGTCTGGCTTTGGGATTGAGATTGTTGGTAAAGACAGAAATGGTACTTCAGTGCGGCCCCTATTCAGGGACCGAAAACGTTTGAAGGGGGGTATAAAATACTATACAACATGTATAGAAGCAGGGGGCGGGAGTACTTTCTTCCACAGCCTTACCCTGATAGCTTGAGAGGTACCGGAGCTCCGTGCCGGGTAAACAGACAGAGAGCCCATCCGCCGGAGCTTGACCTAGGCTCCGACGGCCACCTTTTGAGGTTTCTACCCTTCACCTTTAAACACATCATTACAGTAGGTTACAACTTATGTTGGGGGCTCGGGGTCCGCGGTGTCGCCAACTCCCTGACAAAGATTACTCAAAGTGCCGAGTGCGAGGATTGTTACGGAATCAAGCAGAAGGGGACGCTGGCAAATAGCTCCAGGGGATCCATTATGACGGCGATGAAGTAGTGTGTGGCACGGCCTCAGCTCGAGCGGTCATGTCCGCTTGATCAGAGACGACGACGAAAAAGTGGATTGCATGGACTCGTGGGTAGAGAGATTATCGCGGCTTGTAAATAGATCGCATCGCTCTGCGGCACCCTCGTCTAAATATATCCTCGCTCACATCTTCTAAGCTTCGTCTCATTTGCCTTCTGCACACACACACACATATATATATATATATATATATATATATATATAAAAAATGAGGGGCTCGTTGAAAATAAGACAGAAATAAGAATTGGCAGTCAAGAAGACCTCAGAAAGCAAACGGGAGGATGTAGTAGCTCAAGGTAAAGAATTTGGAAAATAAGAAAGTGGAAAAAACGCCTGCCAGGTGGGATCCGAACCCACGACCTCCAGAATACCGGTGTGATGCGATAACCACTACGCTACCGGCGGGGCTACTTTAGCCTCCATTTTCTGGGGTACTTATGTTCAGGTGTTTTTTTGTTTTCTGAACTTGCGGGTGGTAGCCAGCGCCACTCGGACGACTCGGGGTGAAGGGGACCTTCTTTTTAACTCCCGGGCCGTGACTCGAGCGTCTACGACATGTCGAGAGTGGTGGACCAGCGTTGAACCCTCTTAAGCTCCCGATGGCACCAAGACTGCCAGAACAGAGGCCCTCGTTATGCATGTAGCGAATCAGAATAGGAAATGAGGGACTCGTTGAAAATAAGACAGACATAATAATTGGCAGTCAAGAAGACCTCAGAAAGCCAAGGGGAGGATGTAGTAGCTCAAGATAAAGAATTTGGAAAATAAGAACGTGGAGAAAAATTGCCCGCCAGGTGGGATCCGAACCCACGACCTCCTGAAAACCGGTCTGGTGCGATAACCACTAGGCTACCGGCGGGGTTACTTTAGCCTCCACTTTCTGGGGTATTTATGTTCAGGTGTTTTTGGTTTCCTGCGCTTGGGGGTGGTAGCCAGCGCTACTCGGGGTGAAGGGGACCTTCTTTTTAACTCCCGGGCCGTGACTCGAGCGTCTACGACATGTTGAGAGAGATCCACCAGCGTTGAATCCTCTTAAGCTCCCTATGGCACCAACACTGCCAGAACAGAGGCCCTCGTTATGCATGTAGCGAATCACAATAGGAAATGAGGGGCTCGTTGAAAATAAGACAGAAATAACAATTGGCATTCAAGAAGACCTCGGAAAGCAAAGGGGAGGATGTAGTAGCTCAAGATAAAGAATTTGGAAAATAAGAAAGTAGAGAAAAAATGCCCGCCAGGTGGGATACGAACCCACGACCTCCAAAGAACCGGTCTGGTGCGATGGCCACTACGCAACCGGCGGGGCTACTTTAGCCTCCTATTTTCTGGGGTATTTATGTTCAGGTGTTTTTTGTTTCCTGCGCTTGGGGGTGATAGCCAGCGCCACTCGTACTACTCAGGGTGAAGGGGATCTTCTTTTTAACCCCCGGGCCGTGACTCAAGCGTCTACGACATGTCGAGAGTGGTCGACCAGCTTTGAACCCTCTTAAGCTCCCTATGGCACCAAGACTGCCAGAATAGAGGCCCTCGCTATGCATGTAGCGAATCAAAATAGGAAATGAGGGGCTTGTTAAAAATAACACCGAAATAAGGGTTTGCAGTCAAGAAAACCTCGGAAAGCAAAGGGGAGGATGTGTTAGGTCATTGAAAGAGATAAAGAATTTGGAAAGAAAGAAATAAAGAAAGAAAGTGGAGAAAAATGTCCGGCAGGTGGGATCCGAACCCACGACCTCCAGAATACCGGGCTGGTGCGATAACCACTACGCTACCGGCGGGGCGATTGTCACCTCCACTTTCTGGGGTATTTATCTTTTGGTATTTTTGTTTCCTCTGCTTGTGGGTGGTATCCAGCTAGAAGTCCGAGTGGTGCTGGCTACCATCTATATATATATATATATATATATATATATATATATATATATATATATATATATATATATATATATACGAGCTCGCTTTTTATAAATTGAGACAGCGATTGGGAAATAGCCGATAGAACTGTTCCCAGATGTCAACGACGAAGCGAACAGAAGTGAGTGAAGTTATTCTGAGAGACGTGAAACAATTGTTTTCATTTCACCCAACCTGTTTTTACGAAATATCCTTAGTTATACTTGCTGTTCTACTCCCATATTTACCGCTAAAGTACATGTCTTGTTAGTACCACATAAGTACATAGTCCTTGTTGTATTATGTAAAAAGAGAGAAAGCAGTGCCGAATAACAGTGGCATTTTGGGCATTTCAAGGACGACGACAACCGTCGCTCCTAACCCATTCGAATACATGGATTTTTCTAGAGCTCCGGTGTACAAGCTCTTAAACACCGCCGTAAATTATCAGAAAAAATCTGCTTGTTTTGCACGTGCACCTTAAAACAAACTCGTTCCATATTCGCAGTTAGAAAAAAGAAGCTTCTAATGACGTAATGTGAACTTTACGAGAGAGTCACTCATGCTTGTATTGTGTAACTATTATCTATTTTAATACCACCTGAATGAATGCCTGTATAGTTAAAAAACAGCACAAAAAATTACTTCTAGTACCAGCCAGAGAACCCTGTCCCTCGTAGATGAAAGTTAATAAAAAACATTTGTTCTACAGAGACCGCCGGTTAATTCCACTATTATATGCAATATTATTATGCAATAATAGATACAGTTTACGCAGTCTCGAGTTACACATGCGCGATTGCGCTAATACTCAATCGACATATGTTATTCACTTGTAAACACATATTCCTTCGTGTAGCGATATTATTCGTTTAAAAATGCTTCGAAACACGCCCGCAGTTTAAGCGGTAGGTATGCATGAGTAAGTATGTGCTTAGACTCATTCTGTTTGTTTCGTATATAGGTAGCTATGTTTATTGCCTTGATGCGTATAAGAATACTTAAGCAACGAATAAGTATTGCGAAATTTATTACTCATTAGTAAAAATATAGAGCACCAAAATTTCATTGGGATCCAGCCGTTCTAATTATTAGTAGCTTCGAAACTTGCCCTATTTGTTAACTTTGTCCCAATGGGGCAGGCGGCTTCAGGTTCAAATCACTGCTCGAGCCTGGTCGTAATCTCTAGCCCTTTGCGACACGGCGTGTACAATTTTGTACGCGACTTTTAAGAGAATTTTTGTGAGTTATGATCGTCGCCCTCCCCACTTGAACCGCTTAGCCATCATTGGCATTTCCCGCTCTACAAAACTGTGCTGCCATCGCGTCTGTTACTTTAACAAAGAGACCAAGTTGCATTCTTCGGGGGTGATCCGGACAGTTTATAGAACGAGAAATGTGGCCGCATTTCGGCGGTGGCCTGGCCTTGCCCTTTCGCGGTGTTTGTTGCTGCAGTTGCTATCGGCGGCACGTGACTTTTTATCGGCAGCGAACTCGCAGCCACTCGAGGAGGATCGTGCGCTCTGTTCCTTTCATGCACCGCTAACTGTTTATCCAAAAAGCGCCGTATGAGATGTAGCCCTGCTGGTGCCGGGCCTTATTTTACGGCGGTGGTAATTCCTGCCGGCGGCATAGGAAAAGACATCTTCTAGTGCTGTATCTATTACTGATAACGAACAGTTCCGAAATTTTATTGCCCGAATTGTATAAATAGTATAAAATCTATAAATCGATCTGTAAAAATTATATAAATCTGTAACTTCTCTTCTCTTGTTATGACTGTGAGTTGCTGTTTTTTTTCTTTCGTTGATCTAGCTAATATTGTATAATTAGCTTATATTGTACTTCATTTTTTCCTTGTTTGTTTACCTGTATTCTACCCCCCTCCCCTCTGTAATGCCTTTGGCCTTGAGGGTATCCTAAATAAATAAATTAATAAAATAAATAAATCAATCAATCAATAAATAAATAGATAAATAAATAAATAAACCGATACAGAACCCGTGCACAAAACGCTTCGCTCATGTGAGCAGTTGAGCTTGGGGCGACACGTGGTGGAGAGCGGCAACCTCGGCAAAACATGCTCCGGCGTGGCTCTGAGCTTTCTAGCGCTGGAGCGAGTGCCATTTCTTTGACAATCTCAAATATCGGTTGCCTTGGCAACAAGGCACAAACCGCTCCAGAAGTCAGTTACGGTTGCGTGATCCTGGTTCAGCTTGGGGCCCCACCTCGCGACATGTGGGCGCTGCATGTATACCCCTAACTCCCATAGGGAAGTGCGAGATGGGTTTGGCCTTACAGGAGGCGATGGTGTGTGTGTTGTGGACGCCTTTGTTTCGCAATGAAATGAGACGTTGTGCTTCTGGGGGTGGATAGTGCTTCCCATGGTCTGGAGTATCTTTCTAGAGCGACGTACGACTCAACCTCGCATGGGGTATGTTCAGTGTGCTTGGTTAAAAGCCATCTCGGCTTGTGCGCCAGTGTTAAGTGACTTGCTGTTGTTCCCCGCATAACACGCGAGAGGTGAGTGCCCAATTTACGACAGGCTGGAGGAGGCAACCCATTATCTGTCAATCGCGGTTCAGACTTGCAACGCATGTTGCGACGTTGTGTTCGTTGGAAACACATATCTGTATTTTTTTGAAGTTGAATAAAATGTATGCGTCAAACCCGGGCATTCGGCTCAGGGCGTTCTCCGCGATTGCACGAAAGAAGTGCCACGGGGCTTCAACGCTTTCTTTACGGAACGTACTCAGGTAAGAGAATATCCATGTCGTGTTATGGCCGTGTTGCATTCAATACCAACGGTTAAGCGTTTGTTTACATTCGTTTCGTTTGTCGTAAAATGTCCAAGCACTCCAGCACTCCGCTGGCAGATAAGCCGGCGAGCCGACGCTGAGCAGACGACTCATCTCTTTGCCGGAAGTGCGTGAAACGCCGGGCAATAGCAGGATGTCTAGCTCGAGACGAACATCTGGGAATCAATGACGTAGACATTTGAAGATGGCGGCGTCCACAAAATACGAAGGGAAGGGTGAGAAAAAAGCGACAAACATTGCAAGAAAAGTGTGAGCTTTCCACTGTGCGTAAATAAGTAATACTTGGCACAGACGATGTTGACGACCCAATCTAACGATTGCGCTACTTCATCTAGTGTGCTCAAAGCGCCTCTCAGGGCCCCTTTAAGGGGAAGGATTAGGGATGGAGATACTCGAGGGAAGTGTATTCGAGAGGAGGAGGCGGTTACCAGGCAGGGGTGACAGATAACGTTTCAACAATGTTTGCAGCAAAGAAAGCACACACACGGCCATTGTTTTCGCTTCCTGACTATTTAGGATTACTTTGCCTTAGTTTGTTTTACTTTTTATCGCTAAGGCTTTTTTTTGGCCTCCTTTACTTCCTTGCTTTTCGCAGATTTTACTCTTAAAGGGACACCGAAGTGATTTGTAAAAATTGCAGGATTACTAGCGAAAATTGTGGTCCGGAATTAAGAGGCCATATTTCGACCACTCTGAGTGCGTGTACAGGAATTTATTCAATAATAAATCAATTAGAAAATGCTTTAATCCTCTCTGCATTGTCGCTCATTTTCTGTGGCGTTTTCGTGTGACATCAGGAGGAAATGACTTAGCTTCACTGGACTACTGCACGGCACGCTGACCTTCCGACGGAGTCAGTCGACCCAGCCTTTATTCCGCCGGCTGCCGACGGGTCGTCGCAATTTGTTTGCTCACGTGACACTGAGCCACGACACGTTTGTGAATGAAAGAATGGGTCTACTTTGCTCTGTTAGTTTGTACTGCATCAAGCTACAAATCCATATCGCTTCAAACAAGCGCTGCACAAGCGACATGCGACACTTCGCTGACAGCTAGGCTAGTAGGAGAATCTAAAACCACTTGAAGGCGTGGGAAGAGTTAACTAAGTCAATATAGGTACTAAGGCAATAAAATCAACTAAACTGTTTGGAGTACGCCGTAAAACTAGGGAGCAGGGGCGCTATTCAAGAAGGCGCGAGGTTGACTGAAACTCGGAAATCAACGAGCTCTGTACCCGACCCCTCACGTAATGAACATATTTCAACGCGGGCTTAAAGCGCTTTAAAAATGTGATTTATGCTATTTGTTGATTATTGTGGTGACGTAATCGGTACAGGGCAGCACGCGCCAAGGATGCCCCACTAGGGTGTGGCGAATCTTTCCGTGCTTTCACTCGCTCCACTAATGCACTGGTGGCTACTGGGGGCACACCAATACAATTACTTCATTTTAGTGTACTTTTTCTTTATTATTCTGTATTTTACTGCGAAGTCTATTTTATTTTTATTGCATGCGTTCATATGATCTTTTGATTTGGATTCATTCGTTCTGAAAAGTGACTTCTGCCGTTGGTGGCACACAGTGCAATCACGTGATTATGGCCGACTGGCAAAAAAAGAAAGCGGGTGATAAAAGCCCGCCACATTCGAAGCAGCTGCTGCTGGTATTGCGTTATAGAAACCCTACAATTTTCCACACAAAATTTTCTCGGCGCGGTCCTGGTTGCTTACATATTTTAAGGCGAAACCCTGCTGAGATGTATTAGCAACTTCTTAATTTATTGTACTCGCGCCTTTTTCCTCGCTTTCTTTTCGTTTTCTTTTCGCACGGATTACTTTAAACGGCTTTTTTTCTGGTGTTGCGTGTGTGCGTAAGTTCCTTCTCTATCATTTGTTCGTCTTAGTGTGCAAACACACTGGAACACGACCCAGGTTCCCTAGAATCGAGGTTCTGCGAAGGTGGTGTGCACCTGTCCTACTCCCGTGACATTGTGTTCAGGTGCACGCTGCACGCACTATCCTACAAGTGTTACTGTTCGAATCCACAGTGTTACTAATTTTGCGAACGGGGCACGTTAGTTCCTCAAAGGTCCAAATTTCGGCCCCATCCCCCAAGTGGCGTTGTTGTACAAAGGAAGTATAGCAAAAAGGAAAAAAAACTTTTCAAGGTTGTTTGCTTTATTTCATTTTGCTGTTCACCGCTCCTGTTCGAAGAAGCTCTCCGCAGTCATTTTCTTTTGCAGAGTTTATTCCCTCACAACCATATCTTCCTTCGCGCCCTTCCCATACCCCCGTTTCCCACACCCCGCCGCAGCAGCGGCCACCACGGGCGTCCCGAGTTGAACTCGGCCGCGCCAAACCATACCCCAGTTTCCTCCGAGTTTTAATGTCAGTCAAACACATCCAGCCCCTTCGGGGGCGTGGCGTAACAATCGAAGCCACACCCACCCATGGCGTCCGCTTTGTGGGGACGCAGCGTTGTAGCCACTAAGTCATCACTTCATGCCCCTAGCTGCGACAAGAACTTAGCACGAAACAAAAATGAAGTCCCCAGGCCACCGTCAGCTAACGGTGTCACAGTCACGAGGAAGTTCGGTCCCAACTGGAGTACAAGCCGACAGGGGAGGCAAAGATGACACGAGTTTTCCATGGGAGCCTTCTCCATACACCGTGAAAACATAGTGGATGATTAATGACACAACTTCAACGCCTAAAACACACTCGCCAATTCTGAAACACGCTGTTCGATTGACTGGCACGATTTCTGATAAGCGCCCGCCGTGCACATTCAAGCAAGCGGTAAACCAAAGCCATATTTGATGGTCGGGAGCAGGGCGCGTTCCATTCGCTACAGTGAACCCGCATGACTACTTGGTTTGTTCTTGCGTAGAGCTGCACTGGGACTGCCCTCAGGCCACGTTTCAAACATAATTCAGTGGAAGAACAAAAAACCGAGAGAAACCGACCGCCCCTTACTGGGCGTGGCCAACAGCCACGCATCGGATTTCAAAGTAGCAGTAGAGTTATGTAGTTTATGCTCGGGATTGAGCATTGCAGAGCGATTTCAGAGGGTGCTGAATGCGGAAGTTAGCAGGCACCGTAATTTAGGAACGTAAGCGGCCCCAACGCAGTGCGCTGAGTATGCCAGGCGTGGTGCGCACGATTCCGGCGGTTTCTCTCGAGGTGTATCGAATGCACCACTATCTCTACTTTCATTACCCAAGTAGCTGGAAACTCGGGAGTAGGCGAAACTCGGGCCTTCTGCTATAGCGCCACAGGATGTACTTTTTTTTCGCTGGGTAAACAAGCACAGCGGTCAGCAGCGCGACCATTTCCGCACGCTTTTCCGTCTAGGAAATGCAGTGACTAGATTTGAGCTATTGTGGAAATTCGAGGGAGGCTTACTGCGCGAGCGCTATACAACAAATAGTCATCTAAGGTACTTCGAATGCTAAGAGTAAATATAAGTTTAAACTGGTTATGCTATATATACTTTATATATCCGAGGCCAGCAGCCCTTCTCCGCGGATAAGTGGTCTGGAGCTCCAAGCATCTTATTTTGCAAGTGGAAATTTGGAATTCCCGAGTGTGCATTCTCTTTTTTGTAAGTTGATTTTTTTATTTTCGGCCTATGTTTTCTATACTGAGTTCTTCATTTTTGGGCCGTATCGTTCACTGCTCCACGAACGAGCTCCATGGACGCACGCAGACTGACAGCTGCTGCGCTAGCGAGTTCTCGTTGGCGTGCTGTTGCCATAAGCACCGACTGCTTGCAGGCAGTCAGCACAGGCCAGAATTAGCAGATCCTTGGCCTGGTATGAACACTCTTTTTACGATACAGCTATGAGTGAGGCAAGCTGTAAATAAAGGAAAAGCGCATGGTATTTCAGCGTCTGCGGTGACGCGGAGGGCGTTTATCCACTGCATAGGCCTTGGCTAGTGATTGCTACTATGCAATCCATCCTGTGTGGCTTATCGTAGACATTTTACAGCCGACAACGTGGTAGAAGCGCGGTATGACGATTATTGAGGTATCGAGAGTGCCCATCCAACGATAACTTCGGATGTCAAGCATGTTGTTTTACAGAACCGAAACCGAAACTTGTTTAAATGATAATGTTGGACGTCGTCCAATCACGGTGCACCTCCTTCCGACGTCACAGACTTTATTTGGTACGGCCGCCGCAGGCCGCGCATGGGAGTTTTTCTTCTTTGGGGCTTTATAAATTAATGACCGACTTATCAACCGGAATAACCAAAAAAAGTGTGGTAGTTTGAGCCAGACTATGCAGCGCAAGCATTAACGGGAGCTTGAAAATTCAATTCCGTGTCTCTTTAGGCCTTCAAGTTTCTCGCTGGCTTTGATGGCCGTTTTTTACTTGTCTTGATTTAAATGCTTCATAAATTTTCTGGAGAGAAGCTGTTTTCCGCTGGTGTTTTCGCTTAATCTAGAAGAGAGAAAAATTGAGTTTCAAATAGTTTGGAAACGTTGGTGCATGTGTAGTTACTTGATCCGGATTCGCGCATACAGTTCTGTGCATTGCGATCCTCGTAAGTTCTAGTAATGAAGATAGACAGTAAAATGCTGGAGTATCGATAGGTAAGTGGTGGTGAAAATAATTTGTCTTGTAGATTTTTCAAATAAGATGGCTATCAACGCAATTTTTCTGCAAACATTTTGCAAGTTATACCCAAGTTAACGTATGTATCACTTCTTGATATAGTAGTAGTGGTCACAAGCTTGTAGTCCAGAACGCAAAAGAATTCTCTTTATACCGCAAAGGCAGGGGTTCATCGCAAGTTGACGTTACACTGATGTACGGATTGGTAATTTAAAATTTGCGTTCCTAGGACAAATATTCATATCAGGATCTTATTTAGCACCAGTGTATGCATGTTTATAAACCTGGCGTAAAACCATGGCCGAAATAATTTGTAGATAACACTTGCTTAGGCACGACAATCTGCGGAAAGAATTTGAAAATTCGTAGACATCCGGTTAATATGCAAAAGTTTATTTAAAACCAGTTTTAGGGGGCTATAATGTTTCACACATACCCAAACAGCGGGCAGAAGACGGCTTGGAATCAAAGGAAGAAATGCAAACATCAAGGCAAGCGCGGGATAACAATCCAACAATCATACACGGGTGGGGACGGTCACTGGAAAAGCTGGCGGGGTATAAGCGCTAGCAGTTCCACCCTAAACAGGCCAAAGAGCGATAGAATGTAAAACGAGGTTTTATTTACACAAAAGTGCGGACAAACACAAAAATATTTAACAACGTTTGGTTGGGTATGTTTTAAAAGGCAATCCCTTCAAGGGATGGCGCTGTCGGTGTCTCGTGTCGTCGTTATCGTATCATACCATTGTCAATATAGGGACAGCACTAAAGCACCGGGACACTCGTTTGCATGTCGCACTAATCACGCTACTAAAACACTAGTACACTCCTTTACGCCTCGCGCTAGAACGTAAAAGTAAAAAAAAACTCAACTGCATACTTCTTTTCCAACGCCTAAAGTTAGAATGCTTCGTCCCAAAGCAAAGCTGTGTACCTCTACCCCGCATTGGTATCATATCCGTGCCCAAAAAAGCGAAGGCACCAAGAAGACACTTAAACACTGCACGATACGCTCCTCCTCATGTTCCACGTCAGTAGACATGGCCTCGGTTTTTTTACAAAAATCACCATGGATACCCAGTAAAACTTGCAAGGGCCTTCCTTTATATTCATGGTGATTGTAAATGGCGTCATGGCGTACGCCGAGCTCCATACATGAGCTATAAGTAACAGTGGTGACGAAGCTTACACAAGGAGTTTACTTAAGAAGTCCGGTTAAGGTCGGGAAGACAGGCTTGATTTCTGGCTATAAGCTAGAAAGATCTGGGGGCTTACTGGCCAACATGATGAAGCCACCAGACAGTGCTGATCGCATTGCCATCTTCATTTACACTCCTCGTGCTAAATTTACCACCTCCTAAAAATGGTCGGTCCCTTAAGAAGGAGAGCATCGAAATTAGTTTTGAGCACCTCCCAACCATCCCATCCTGAAAGCCGGACAATTACAGTTGCATGTTGAGAAACGAAAATGTTTAGCCAATACAACCCCCTTATACCCGTAATATGTTTGTTTCTAAATTTCTCCCAGGCATCATGGCCAAGAGGTAGCGACCAGTATGCTTTGGCTTTGTGTGAACTCTAGGCTCTTGCTTCGTCTCGTCACTGGGCACCAAGAAAATATAAAGCCCCCACGTTCATTTTCAGCAATGAACTCGATGGCAGGGTGGATGAAATTTAGATGATTTTTAGGTTGTCAAGAGTGAAGGTTTTCACCATGCAAAAGAGTCATCAGCATACGAAGAAAAAGTTTAGGTTGCCGAGAGAAGGCGCTGAAAGCCTTTCCTTCTATATGCTCCATCATTAAATGACCCATTTGGAAGGCCCCCATTGCAGTTCAAGGTTTTGTTTGAAAATTATTCCTTTGTACGAAAAATATGGGCTGGCCAAGCCGAACTTCAGTAAGCGGCATTGCTCGTCGGCAGCGAGGGCCGCTCTTACTTTTTGGGTTGCGCCATTCTCTAGGGCGCTCATTTTCGAGGGCAGCGGATACAGCCAAAGAGGTACAGTCACATTGCTGAACCACGACAAGACTTAGAACGGGACCAGGCTCTCGTTTTCGTCAATGCTAACCTGTGATGCAAATTGCATTTAGGGGCTGGAGGCGCGGACATTAGTCGGCGGCTTTCCAGCGAGGAGGGCGACGATTTTGTGCAGGTACTTAGGGCTCGACGTCGAGAAGTCTACAATCGGGTGTACGGGGCTGCCAGGTTTGAGGATCTGCGGTAATCAACCGGAACAAGGTACAGAGCCCTCCCGGCCGAACTAATAGAGATAGACAATATTTTTTTTCCAGGCCGTTATTCGAAAAGTTCCGTGAGTAATTTGTTCAGCTGTTTATGCGTTTGTTTCGTCGAATAGCTATTTAACTTCGTTGAGGCGTCCACACCGAAGAGAGCTGAAACCTTTCGGTTATTATCTTGGCTGTCTAGCACCGCCGTCGCTTTGCCCTTGTCGGCAGAAAGGATGACAAGGTTTCTTTCTTTTTGAGGTTCTGTAAGTGGTGTGTTCTCCTCCGCGGTCAATGTATCCGCTTTTTTAACAGCGATTTCGAAGGGATACGAATCGATTTAGGTCCTATTTGACCTCAGGCATTTGGATTTATTTCTTTAACGGGTTGATTTGGAAAATGGAGGCTTGTTGTCGCATTAAATAGTCGTATCTTTTAGCCACAACAGATTTGTTGAGTAAGAGTGCAAGATGGCAGGTTCGTGAGAAAACCTTGATCATGGGTACTTTTTTTTTTGGGGGGGGGCTGTTAATCAACAAACAAAAAAGTTTCTTATCATTAGTGCTCCGGTGTTCGTTCGCAGTGGACGCCTCCACGGTGTTGGTAAATCGTCGACAGAAGACATCAGTTCAGAGATGTGGTGCTCCAGCTGGAGCTTTGTGAAGTACACATTCAGTTCTTCGTATGTTCTCTGCTTCTCTACCCACAGCGGTGGATCGGTGGCCAAGGCATTATTCTGCTAAGCACTTCCCGGCCACGGCGGCCGCGTTCCAATGGAGGCAAAAAGCAAAAAAAAAATTACACCATCTTCCCGTGGGGAACCCTGATGAGGATACGAAGCATCGTGGCGGTTTCGTGTGGTTCCATTGTGTTGCCTTTATGTTGAGTGATCTGGTTTTTACTAGCGCCAGAGGGAATTCCGCGTCCGGCTCCAAACCGGTGGTAAAGGCATGCGAGTGCTGTTGTGTTACGGTGAATAAGCGGTGGTTCTCCAGGCGCCGAAAGTCGTCCATCATGTTCTTGTCGATGTTGTCTCTGTGTTAGAATCGGTAGTCTCAGTCAGCTTTGGTGAGGTAAAGGTTGTTGACATTGGTGCACCGGCTGAGGGCAATGTACACGCCCTCCTCTTCGCAGCTTTGTCTTCTCGTTCTTCTTACTCGGTGGTTCCCCTAAGGGGAGGTGACGACGGTGTTTGAACGCGAACGTATCTCGTGATAGATTCTTTGGTTGGCCAATCCCCTAGAGGCATCCTGCCACAATAAGCATCAGAGGCGCGGCGTACGGGGCTGGTTGAGCTGCAAGGCGCGTGGAGCTTCCCGCCACAGCTTTCCCACGGGAAATTCAGCATCCCCCTCTAAAGTTTTAGGTGCAATGCACTTCTTAAGCGACCCTGAACCTGCGTCCACCGGCGATGTCCACGCACGTGGAGAGGGGCGCGCGCAGCCTGGCCGCTGACATGGCACATACCCACGTGGGGTATTGGCCAGGAATCTCCTCGTTTTCCTTGGCAACGGGGGGAGATGAGCGCGCGCTGCCTGGCTGCTGACATGGCACATACCCACGTGGGGGATTGGCCAAAAATCGGGCGTGAGAAGGGCTAATGCCCCTGCTTAAAGGAGTACTGACACGAAATTTCAAAGCTGATATCCGCTCTAGCAATCAAGTACAACGACAACACCAATAGGTGTCTGTGAATAAACGCATCTCTCTTTCTTTGTAGTTGTGTGTGTGTGTGTGATGTCTCTTTCGCGAACATTACCGAACCGCGCAAATTCAACTCGTGCATCCGCACTTTCACATTCTTCCCCTCGGGGAAATGCGGGGAATTTTTCAGTTCGTCGTTTCCGTTGACGTTCAGCTTCGCGTGCCTTCGTTGTATCAGTAGCGTCTCGACGTAGTTTGAATGAGTCAAGGACATAAGGCGCGTTCGTAGCACTTGCTCCTGTCCTAAATTTGTAGCGTAGTGGGAAGAGCACCGCGTACCTCCGGTTGCGGCCAGAGAGTAGTGAGATCGAACCCGGGCGTCGCTAACTATTTTTATAGTGTAGTATCGCGAAACTATGGGTGTAAAAAAGAGAGTTGCGCATGCGCAGTGAGCGTGTGGACGGCGCCGCCATCAACGACGGAGGACCAGGCGAGCCTAAGAAATGCTTCGCCTTTAAAACGCCCGTGTGTACGAGATTTCAGCGCATGTTAAAGATCCCCAGGTGGCCAAAATTAATCCGGAGCACTCCACTACGGCGCGCCTGATTGCCTGCGTTGCGTCAGCGCGTTAAACCCTAAAATCAATCACTGAATCTCTCCCTGTCTCTTCTCTTCTGTCTTCTCTGTTTTCTCTAGGTTAGTTTCAGCTCCGGTTTTGTAAGTTCTTTGGTAGTTTTGCGTCCGTTTCGGGTACCTATCTTGAATATTTTTGGAGATTTATTTTGTTTTATCTCCGGCAAGGTTGGTTCTCATTTAGATTTTCTTGTATTTGTTTTCTTCAGGTCTGTTTAAAGTGTTCTGTAGCTGCCTGAGCGCTGCTAGCTTCGGTAGGTATATGTGGTAAGGGTGGACAAACAGGGGGATGGGGTGGGGATGGCCATCCTTCCTTAAAGCGACGCAAAAGCTTTTTCACACACGCCTTTTTTACGCACATATCTGAAAGGAGGTCCTTCCATTTTCGCGATAGCAAATCACAGCCTGAAAAGGACAAGACTTTCACGACACTATGCGAAAGCGAAGATGCACAATCCCACCGACAGGCGGGAGAAGTCACAATAAGTGTTCATCTAGGCACACTACCAGGTCGCTACTCACACCATCTGCCGCTCAGATTGCGCTTTGCTATATTGCGGCCCACCACATGTGTCGTAACAATGGGTGGGCCCACCGAAAGGTTGGACACCCCCCCCCCCTTCCGTCCCCTTAAACCCTCATAGGAAAAATGTACCAAAAATGTATCGACGCAACAAAAACTTCCCGCGAGCGGTGAGCAATGGGTGTGTTAGTGCATACACAGAAATAACTCTATGCTCGAGATAAGCTCATCAAGAAAATCGGAAAAATTAACCGCCACGTGATACCACCACCGCTGGATTACGTTCTTTCATTATACGTAAACGTTGCAGTTGCGTTTGACGTGCAATAAATCTAATAACCGGGAGTGCAATAAAAATGCATGCACGTGCATTTCCAAAAGCGACGCTTTTCTACCTCTACCCCCCAAGAGTTCGGTCGGAACCGTTGGTGTCAACAGAAAACTCCTGCGAACAAAGAAAAGGCACTGACACCACCAGGAATCTAACCTTGAACGAATAAAAAAAATCCCACCATCTCCATGAAGTAAATGATGATGAGTGGGGCGAAGCTCCAATGCTTATCGGTAAAACCGTGAAACATTCGGCCACACATTATATAATCATTCGACACGTTGTTATAGGGGTAATTGTATATACACTTATACACAAGATGTTTATTATTTACATATTGATGCAATTATATACACTTATAAACACACGAGGTGTAATTATTGACATAGCGATGAAATTATATACAAGGATTACATTACCGATTACAAAGCTGTGGGACGCATTTCCGTTTAAAGATTACAATTTTGTAGTCGGTTAAGTACGTGGCGAGAGGATCTTGGATGAGAGGTTACGTGCCGCCAAAGCCTCGCGAGCTCTCACCACGGGGTCTTGGCGGCGGGCCCGCTTTGCAGCCGCGTTGGGAGCTCTCCGCGCCACTGCCTTCGCTCGCAAAGTGGTCATGATAAGTAGCGCGTGCGCCCGAGTGTGCAGCGGAGCAGCGGAGACGGAGGAGTAGGCGTGCTACCTAGCTGGCGACCTATGAACTATTGCACAGCTTCGCCTCTAGCGGTCGCCATGAGAACAGTGTACACGAGCGACTTTGCCCGAGCAAGACGAGCTTCGCCCCTACAGCGGAACAGGAGGCGGTTGTCTTGCCGACTGAGCTATGAGCCGGCAGGGAGACGAGACAGAGAGGCGGTGCACTCACCGAACACACCTGCGGGACTACCACCCGCGTTCTCGCTGAATGCCAGGTGATAGGATCAAGCGACCTCTCGGGCTGCCATCAGCGCCGCCCACTGCGCGTGTACCGGCCGTGTGCGCGAGGAGTTTGTATAAATATAAAGGAAACTCACACCAACGCATGGCATCTCACATCTCCTTCCTCTCTGCCACCGATCTCATCGACTCCGTCAGCGGCGGCAGAGACGGAGGAGAAGTGCGATCGTCTAACATCGGATTTGAGCTTCCTTTCATTTAAAAAGCGTTTCGATGTATGTTTTTTACAAATAAAATTTAACCAACCACCATTCCTGCATCACGTGTTAATTTGAACTTGGCTAATGCCATATCTTAAAGAAATAAAGGGTGCGGTTAAGTGCATTTCACTTTTCTCTGGTCTCACTCTTTCGAGAGCCACGTGTCTGAATTCAATTTACTTCGCATGGCCCATCGTGGGTGTCGTTTACAGCCTCGCTTTCCGACCACCTTCATCGGCTTGACTGGCGCACATTTTTTCCTCAAGGATGAAGTTGGAACGATTAATGTTGTAGGGGTCCTCCTGTTGCCTGAAATTTCCGCTTTCCTCGAAGTGGATTGTATATTTGCATACCCACCATAATGACGGCCCAGGCCTAGTTTTCTCTTGAAAGCGACACAAAAAATCAGGGGTTAGAGTCATACTTTTATTACAACTTGATCCGCCGTTGTACAAAACGTTCGTCTTAGCGGCGCAATTGACATCTGCGCTATAAAAGCCCCTATCAATGAATCCTCGTAAAAAACCAAAACCTAAAGTGATTAGGTGGCTTGAAGTTCCCACCGACAGCGTACAGAGGTATTTTAGGCTCTGAATTGATTTCTTTTTTTTGTTTTTCGTTTTTGCTCCGTAATTCTTTTGATGTTCTGAATCATCTTAATATGTGACACTGTTGTATTGCGCGCCTTGCGCTACGTGAGCAAGTCGTCACCCCATTCTCACCCTATTCAGCTGTCTCTCTCTCAGTGGTTCTAGAGAGAGAGAGAAATAAACTTTCTTGTGATACGTAGTTAGGAGGGGGAGGTAACGGCAAGTTGCGGTTTGCCGGTGACCAAGGCAGCCCGTTCCGTCATACTTTTTTGCATCTGCGGGTCACAGCTACCCAGCGCCGCATTCCATTGCTCGGTAGTACGGATTAATGGGAAGGGGTCGTTGTTGCATGCCCACATGGCATGGATGATGGTGTCTTTCAAGCCACATGCGGGGCAGTTGGGGGACTGATACAGGGTGGGATGAATTGGTGCAGTTTGGCGAAACAGGCCAAAGTGTTTGTTTGAATGAGGTGCCATAAGCGTAATTCAGAGTGATAAAGGGTAGGATGAGCCGGCGGGAATATGCGGCGGGCGAGGCGGTAATGCTCAGTCATATCTAAATACAGTCCGCCAACAAGCGAGCTATCTGTTTTGTATCAGCATGTGTCACCCTTGGAATATTTACGTTCCTCTCAGGGTGGTGTGTGCCCCTCTGTAGTGGTGAGGGGGCACTTAATGGTGACGAGGACAACGACCCTGCAACGAATGACAGTACTAAGGCTGCAGCAAAAAGGATGAGGACCCTGAAACAGTGACAAGGACGACACCTCCGGCAGCTTGAACCATGCCATCGCTACGGACAACAGGTTTGGAGAAGTAGAGCCATTTGACGAGTCTACCAACGACTGGTTTCCATATGAAGACCGTTTATCATCATACTTGCGCGTTAACAAAATGCCGTAAGATTCGTGATTTGGCGCTTTCGTAAGCATAATAGGTAAGAAGATATAGGCACTTGTGAAATATTTAGCGCCCCTGATAAGCAATAAACAAAATCGTTTTAAACCCGTCTTTTACCTTTTTTGTAATAACCTCTCCCCCAAGCCATCCGCTATTGTTGAACGCGTGAAATTTCACCGGAGAACGCAGAAAAAATGCGAAGCGGTATCAGCGTATGTGCTGGAGACATCACGACTAGTCGAAACGTGCAAGTTTGGAACGTTAGCCGACGAAGCTTTGCGTCACCGCTTTGTATGTCGCCTTCAGCGCCTCGATATTCAGAGGCAGATTTTCCCGGAAGGTAAGCATTTCACTGAAACTTCTAGAAGGTCGTCGAACGCGCTTTGACTTTCGAAGCGGGAATAAAGAATGCAACGGCCATGCACGCATAGCTTGAGGAACACGGGTAACTGCACACTGTGCAATGCTCGCGAGTGAAAGTGCAGCCAACAGGAAATTGTTATTGGTGTAGTTCACCGAAACACGGAGCACTGCAATACCCACATATTAGAGCCACATACTATAAGTGCTATCATAAAATATACATAAGCCTGGAAGGCATAGCTTGGAAAGGGGAAGGAAAGGTTCCAGGTTAAGGCCTTAAAAGCCTACAAACAGCTGTCCGTGAACAACGTGACAACTTCTGCATCGGCAACGCCCATAACGGTGACACTGACCGTGGAAAGTATCCCTTCGTAAATAGATTTAGACTCAGGAGCCGCTGTGTCAATTATTCCAGGGCACCTTTTCAAGCGCATTTTCCCTGTGTTGTGCCTGGAGAGCACAACACAGGGAAAATGCCTGGGTTGTGCCTGGAGGGTGGCACAACCCTTCGTATGCACACATATGCAGGAGAGATTCTCACGCCGGCCGGAGGGGTAAACGTCCCGTGGAGTACAGCCATAAGACGTCCTAAAGCCTACCACGTTTTCGAATGACCGTGCCAGCACATCCAGCTCAACTGGGAAAGCATCAAGGACCTCCTTCATGCGAGAAAGACGGTGTCGCAAGCCACAGGGAAGCAGCCTGCATATCTTGAGGCACTTCTCCTGAAGCACAATCACATGTTCAGTGAAGAACTGGGAAAAATTAAAGGAGAGAAGGTGCAACGTTTCAAGGATTATCTCTCGCAAAAAAGGATAATCAGGAGCCTAGGTTTATTCAGGCAAGACCACCACCTTCTGCGCTACAACCTTCCCTTGAAGGGGAAATTGGGAAGTTGATGCGATCGGGTATACTGTTGCCTGTCACCAGGAGTAAACACGCGATGCCTGTGGTACCTGTTACAAAGAGCGATGGAACTATTAGGGTATACGATGTCTATAGAATGACCGTAAATACAACCCTAGACACTTCAACTATCCCCGGAACCGACGTGGTATTTGCAGTCGTTGAAGAAGGCGAGAAGTTTTCGAAGTTGGACTTGAACCGAGCGTACCAACAGTTATAGTTGGTTGAGGCTTCAAAAAGGTGTCTTACGCTGAATACCAATCAAGGATTGTATGCAGTAAATCTTCTCCATTTAGGCGTTGCTTCGGCTACGGCAATGTTCTAAAAAACTATGTGTAACATATTAAAAGGATTGGCAGGATTGACGTGTAACATTGACGACCGCATAGAGACGAATAAACTGATGAACACGTGTGCAACTTTGAATCTATGCTGCAGTGTTTTGTAATTATGACAGGTGATTTTTATATGATCAACCCCAGGACATGAGCAGTGTTGTACAGAACGGAATTCCTGGAACTAGGTCATTTCGGGGGGAACGAAAGAACGCTACCGTTCCATTAAGGGTCAGTGGAAATGTAACGGTAACTCGTTAGTTTTTTGAAGGAACGGTAGGAACGGGGTTCCTTTCGCAAACGTTACATCGCTAGGGTTTGGCTGTTTTTGATGCCAAGGCTCGCAAACAAAAATCCACAAGTCGCTACTGTATTTCCCTTTCTATACGCTGGCCAATTTGCCCGCCGTTCAGCGGAACGTGCTTATTCGAAGGTCAAAGGCAGAAGAATAACCACTCAGAGGACCGCAGCTTGTGCTGACTTTCATGCTGGTTGAGCTTACGTTGTGTTCGATGAGTAAATGGCGCGGCCGCGAGAATGCTTTTCAATTTTTATCGTATGTCTGGGGAGGCCTGGATGCACGTCTAGCCCATAGAATGGTACCCTTGCGGGGGAAGGTTGTCTTAAGTCGGGATATGGACATTTACGTGTAGCTGTAGGATATTTTGGTGCAAGTCGTTTCGGTGCGGACAGTTTGGTGCACGCATATTTCGGTGCAGGTCGTCTTGGCACAGACATTTCGAGGCCCGGGATGTCCCAGGCATTCTTTGAACATTTTAGCGTTAATATTGTGATTTCGTCACTTGATATGATTTTACTTTCGAGAATTGTATTTGCGCCATCATGCGTGGAAACGAACGCTGAACTGAGGCGGATAATTGCCTCGTAAAACGCAATTTCGGTAGTGGATGTTAGAAATATCATTGTTAAATAGCATCCCTTCAACCTTTTTTTTTACATTCATGTCATCAATCCTAATACTTTAAGTGTTACCAAAGCGATTTGCTTTCACTTCACCCAAGGGTGTAAGACACAGCTGCTGTTAGTTCATTCCTATCTCTCCTACCCCCCTCACCCCATCTACGCCAGACCACCGCGAAAAAAAGAAAAATAAAACAAGCTAGATTAGGCATGTGTGCATTCCAGTTGAATTATTTTTTCAATCAATCTAGTTTTCCTTGCATTCGGTGTCGGTTTTACTTGAAACTAACCAACAATCGCACTTACAATGGCGTTACTTCGGGGAGGGGAACACTGAGCTCTGGTGGCTACCAGCCAGCTTGGTAGAGAGAGCCCTTGTGTCATTTGTGCTTCCCTATTGTGTAAACTGGACTTCAAAAACTTGAAGATGACTGTTGCAGCTTTCGTCACACCCGCCTTTTCAATTTTTTGCTCTTTATAATGAAAGAAAGCGATGTGTTTCTCGGGTGTCCATGATATGCGCGACTTGAATAGATAATTCCCACTGGGCCAGCCGAAGGCGACGAAAAAGCGATTCCTGAAGAAGGGGCGCCGTTGGTATGACCGGGACGCGCGGAAGGGTGTAGCCAGCAAGCTTGTTCCCCGGGGGGAGGGGGGGTGCAGGCCGAACGATACTTGCCATTGTATCTCCAGCGGCTTTTTGAGTAGCTTTTGTTCCACATTGGAGACGTTTTGTGAGCTCATGGTGAATGTAAAGCTTTTTCCTGTATCACTGTGGTGATGCTTCGGAGACCGTGAACTTCGCCAGGCCTGTAAGGTTTTCAGGGGAAACGGAAAATAATATGATTGAAAAAGAAATCTGTTCTAGATTTAAGCGTAAAGGCGGTGGTGGGGGGCTGATGAAAGCAAGAAAAAAATGAGGTGAATGTAGAGAATAATGGGGGAGTTAATTGTCTTAGCTGATTTGCATGCTGTAAAAAAGCGCGAATATAAATTAACAACTTGTCGTAAATAAAAAAAAAGAAAACGTATGCTAAAGAATTCAATGGGCTGCATAACAGGTGTCCAAAGGACGAGGTATTAAAACTATAAATGTAGAATTTCTAAAAATACCTGCAAAGATCAAACTTGGCATCAATCAAAAAATAAAATTACTGCTCCAGATTGGTGTCCTTAACCCACGTTAAGCGGGAATAAAAACGTACACCTGTCGCAAACAGGCAAACACCGGATAATTCTGTGCATGAAAAGTTTGCGCACCGAAATGTCCGTACATAGAAATGTCCATGCACCGAAACGCACATACACCGATATGTCCCTACACTGAAATGTCCGTACACCGAAACTTCCGCACCTATACATGCTTCACCGAAATGTCCTCGACCCCTCTGGAGTTTGTCCGGTGCTGCCTGAAAATATTGGCTTAGGAACGTTTGTTTGGATTATTTTTATCTCGAGATAATCTGATGTCGGCGGTGTTATTACTGCTGTAATATACGTAGTCCGATGTGGCTTTTAAATTTCTTACTTAATTTCCCCCCAGGATTATCGGACACTGTGTGTAATTAAAAAACTTTATTGTAACGCCAATGTAACGACATGTTCCAATGTTGGAAGTGGAAATAGAAGGCGGTCCTTTCGCAACAAAAGAACTTGTAACGGGAACTCGTTCCAAAGGAACGAGGAACGACCTTTCGTTCCTATTTTAGAGGAACGTGTACAACACTGGAAATGATACGATATGAATAAATGCATAATATAAATGCATAAGAGTCTCCGTACCGAAGTATAGCATAGCTGTAAGAAGCGCTCGAATGCCAAACGATGTCTTTTTGCAGATCGAAGACATGTGGCATAGCAACCATAGGTGAGCGACAGAAATAACACATTGAAAAAGCGTTTTGTTCTGCAGTAGAAGAAGGAGAAGAAGAAGACTATTTTTCAGCAGCCGTTGTTACAATTCCTGCTGAAGGGGCAGGAGCTAAAGGTATTGTGTTCCTGACGAGGGATCCTGACCCTCTGGAGTTCACAACAGAGGCGTTCACAGCAGAGGACATGTTGAAATCAAATATGCGTGCTTAGCAATAAGATTCAGCAGTAAAGAGAGAAAAAAAATGAGTAAATTAAGCGAAATAAAAAAACTCGTACATTTCCAATGATGAGAATCACAAGTTATACAAAATACATAAAACGTTATCTTCAATATCTGTTGCCAGCAGATACAATACAACACAAAATTTTGCTTACTGATTGTTCCTCAGTAGAGTTGAATTGCCACCTATAGTGAGGCAATAATTTGTTTCCAGTTTTTTTAATTCAGGGATTTAAATACCATCAGAAACGATTTGAACGAGTTAATAGATGCCTGTTATTAGCAAACAAAATTTCAAGGCAAGCTAATTGATTTTGCAAGGCAGAAATTAATATATCTGTATCAGGATTGTTTGAACGAATGGTGCAATCGCCGGCGTATATAAAGAACTTCGAATGCGGTGGCACTGCGGCAAGCTATTTACGTATGTCAGCAATAAAAAATCTTCTTGGATCTACAATGTTCTAGATGTGAATGGACGGTTCGAGAACCACGCGCGCCGAAAGATAACAGACATCCCCCTCGCGAGGGGCATGATAAGATCAAATGCAGAGCATTTGCGGGAGCGCACGACGTTAAGTAGTTTGCGTTACGTTAATGTTGTTGCCGCTGTTGCTGTTGGTTGTTGTATTGTGATTAAATGAGGAGACGTAATTACGTGGTCACGTGACATCATTTATTAGGAGGTGGGTATGATTATTATTCTTCTCTTCTCTCTCTTTTCTTCTCTGGCTGTTGTTGTTGCGTCGTCGACGTCTAGATGCCTCTGGTTGAGTTAGCCCCCCCATTCGAGGGAGTCGATGGGAGACGTCATTGTTGAAGTTGTTCTTGTTCTTGCTGCTGCTGTATGAGTAGCTTCTTGACGTAGTTTGAATGGGTCAAGGATATAAGGCGCGTTCGTAGCCCTCCATTGTGTGTCGTCTTTGTGGCGCAGTGGGTAGAGCACCATGTACCTTGCGTTTCGCCCGCAGGGTCGTGGAATCGAAACCAGGCGCCGGTAAGTATTATTTTTTTATATTGTGTAGGGGGAGGGGTTAGTCAAGGATATAAGGCGCGTTCGTAGCTCTCCATTCTGTGTCGGCTTTGTGGCGCAGTGGATAGAGCAACATGTACCTTGCGTTCCGCCCGCAGGGTCGTGGGGTCGAAACCAGGCGCCGGTGAGTATTATTTTTTTATATAGTGTAGGGGGAGGAGTGCAGACTAAGATAGACAACTAGAACGGGTGATATCGTCAGTTGAAGAAATGCTCTGAATTTAAAACAGCCCAAAAACAGAGCCTTGTCGGACGCTTTTCCTGGTATAAGGATATTAAAAACTGCCATCCACACAGACAATTTGCAGCCTACTTGAGAAGAAGCTCCTAAACTGTTTAGGAGGTCGTCCAGCTACTCCGTATACCGCAAGTTTGGTGAACAGGATGCTGTTCTCAATGCTAATGAATGTTTTAATTAGGTCAACAAACACCGAACCGGTGCAGTTTTCTTTGTCAATGAATAATTTATTGCTATCTACAAAACAAGTTAATGCTTTATCTCTTGAAAGGCCAGGTTGAAAGCCGAATTGACTGGAAGTTAGTATAATAAATGTTGTGTAAACTAGGTTCATTTCTTTACTTTTTAAGCACTTTGCAGAAAAAGTGAAGGGCTAAACTCACTCCATAACTTTGTATTTGGTTCTGATCGCCTTTTTTTGAAGGCCAGAACAACTTAAGCCAATTTAAACACGTTTGGAAACACGGCGGTTATGAAGACAGGATTGAGAACATAAGATTGGGAGAATGACTGGACAAATTAATTTATTTCGTTTCCCCTGTGTTTTGTCTAGTCCCAGACCAGTCGCTTTTGTATGGAAATAACATCAATATCGGCTCGTTTGGTAGGAATAAGAAATAATGATTAATGCTGGCGAATACATGTGTGCGTCTACATCAAAGAAGAAGGGTCTGAAGATTGTGCGGAAAAGTATTGATTGAAACAGTGCGCGATATTGTCAAGAAGCCAAGGACGACGCAGTTGTGTTGAAGAAAAAGCTGATTGAAGCGTAGTGGTGCTCCTCTAACAACTCAAAGAATACACGGGCGGCGAAGCAGCAGTAAACAAAGCGACGTGTCTAGGCGAGGATCGGTGAGTCGAATGCCGCGGCGTGTGCTCTGCGGGAATTTATGTGTAGGCGCGAGTGTTTTGTTTTGCGGCATTAGCCCCCCAAAGAGTGCATGGACCCGATGCTGAAATAAAAAACAGTCCGAACAAACAACAAAGTTTGTCATATTGTGTAGTAAGGTTTTAGGCGAATCACGTTGGCGATTTCGGGCCGTGTGCTGCATTGTGATGTTGCGGAATCACCATTGGGGATCATCTCGTTGGTATGTTGGTCAAGGCGTGGTAGAATCAGGTAGAGTCCGAAATACCGCCGCAGAAGCGTTTCAATAATTCCGCGTGGTTGGATTAGTGTCCAAGCACACACACGATCTCATGGGGGTACTCGAAGTCTCCGCGGCGGAGGTTGTTGCGCCCGGCGCCCACCAGCTGCTCGTGTTCTATACGAACTCTAGCGAGCTGGCGGGCCTCCTCCGCGCGCTGAAGGCATCTTTGGACGTCAGGGTTCAGGTCGTCGTCTTCTGGATAGCCTGGATAGGCTATCCAGTTTTCTGGATCCAACACGGCTATCCAGTGTCCTGGATAGCCTGTATGCGAACGGGACATAAGGGACCGCTTCGTTCCAAGTCTTGTGTTCAACGTCGACGTACACAGACAGCATATCTGCGATTTTCTTGTTCAGACGTTCCGTTAGTCTGTTTGTTTAGGGGTGGTACGCTGTCGTTCTTCGGTGATCCGTGTTGCTGTTGTAGCAGCCCGAAATGTCGGCTGCTGAAGGAGGCGAGAAAACAGACGTGGAGCTGGTTTGCAGTTTCTAGACAAGACTGTTTATTTTCAAAGTTGCGAACGTGGAGAGCGTCTACCGACGAGGGAAAAAAGGGTAACCCCCACGTCGTACAAAAAAGAGAGGAGAAAGGCCCCCCGACTAAGACCGTTGAAATGGGCAGGGGGATGACCCCTGCACTAAGCCGGCGGCGACGTCACCGATACCCGTCTTCAATAAAGGCGCACTGTCGACAAGCCGGAGAAAGAGAAACATGCCCGTATCGGTGGCACAGCTTGCACTGGGGTGCCGAGGGGCTTCTGCTACAGAGGCTCCCCATCTAGCTTACGGAGCTTTTAAAGAAAGGCAGCACTTACCAGCTGAATGGCGAAAAGTTACAGTCCACTGGTTATCACTGAAAACCTACGTGATAGGCTGCATGAACAGAAACATAAACATGAGCAGGTTGGCACGGTCGACGGCGACGACTTCTCGTTTGCCCCGGACGTCGATTGGGATGGTCTTGTTATTACGATCTAAAGGTTTGAAAGGGCCGTCGTATGGCGGAGGGAGGGGTAGCTTCGTTGCGTCGTGTCGCACGACCGCACGTGTACCTGAGTGCATGTCGGGACAAGTGAAATCCTTAGGGTTTCCGGCGATGCGAAGTGCTGTTGGCCTGAGTTGCGCAAGCCATGCGCGCAGCTTCTGGATGTGGTTGGAGGCAGCTGGGGCGGAGAGTGTCTGGTCGGAGAAGAATTCTCCCGGGGGGCGCACTGTTGAGCCGTACACCATTTCCGCTGAGCTGAAGCCGAGGCCATCCTTCACCGTTGAGCGTAGGCCAAGAAGAACAAGAGGTAGCATTTCCGCCCGCTGCCTGCGATCCAGTTTCGCTGTAAGGGCAGCTTTGAGTTGCCCGTGCAAGTGCTCAACCACTCCATTGCTGGCAGGCTGGTTGGCGGCTGTACGCTCCAGCCTCGTACCCGGGAGGGTCGAAAGCGCGAAAAAAAGGTTGCACTGGAATTGCCGTCCCCGTTCAGTGTTATGCGGTGGGGCAACCAAAGCGGGACACCCATTCCTTAATAAAGGCCTTAGCGACGGTCTCAGCTGATGTGTCCGCAATCGGTATAACTTCGGGCCATCGGCTGTATCTGCCGATGCATGTGAGCAGGTACCGGAAACCTTGGCAGTCCGGTAGCCGTCCTACCAGGTCTAGGTGAACGTAGTCAAACCGCGACTCAGGAGTTCGAAATTCCTGTGGTGGAGCCCGAGTGTGGCGAATCAGCTTCACTTGCGGATACGTTTCACGTGTCGGAGCTAAATGTCGCACGTCCGCCTTGACTCCGGGCCAAACGAAGCGTTCTTTTATCAGCCGCAGGGTGGCATGGACACCTGGGTGGCTGATGGAGTTGAAAGTGTGAAATACCACTCGGCGAAAATTCAGTGGTACGAAATGTCGCTGTGGTTATGAACCGTTCGAATGTGGCAGGCACGTTACACAAACCAAAGGTCATAACATTAAATTTGTATAGCCCATCTGGCGTTACGAAAGCCGCCTTTTTTGTCGCTTGGGGGCATAGGAATCTAATATTATCAAGATGTTAATTGGATGGAAGGAAAGTAAGAAGCTGAGTGGAGGCAGTGAACAGCGTCGTTAACAGTTGGTATAGGATATACATCCTTTTTTGTGACAACATTCAGGCGTCGGTAGTCAACACAGAACCGCCAGGAGCCATCTTCACCGGAATAACGGGGCTCCCCAATGACTCGAGGACTCCTCAATCACGCCTTGCTTCATCATTTCGCCAACTTGATCATTAATACTTTGCGGTGAGATGGTGACACTCGATAAGGTTTCTGCCGAATTGATTTTGCTGATCCGGTATTCATGACTTGATGCTCCCGGGATATTTGAAACGACACTGTGTAGGGGGTCCTGAACAATCAAATACAGCACAGTATCGAAAAAGAATCCTCAACAGAGACTGGCGTTCTTCAGAGCCGAGACATTTATCTATCATTCCAATGAACTTTGCTTCCTGGGAAGAAGTATCTAGAGAATGAACTGGGGCATCGGTTGGTCCGAAAATTGTGCTTGGGACATACTCGTCGTACGAAGCAGTTTTCATGCCCTGGGGAAGCGCGGTGGTTTCGTTCGAGCAGTTGACCACCCCCAATCTGGCATGGCCATCAGCAACTGAGACGACACTGCGAGGCATCAGAAGGTTCTTTTTGGCACAGCGTTCATGTCTGGCTTCACCAAGGCTTCGAACAGGCTTGAACGGATCGTGGGCGAAGTAACAACCAGAAATCTTGCGGAAACCGCTGGTACAGCATAGTCTTCCAATAGAAGAAAGAGCAGCGAAATCAGTCCAATCGTCCATCAGGGGAGAATGAACGTCATCTGGCAGGTGAATTTCTTCATTCGCGCAATTAGCAGAGCCACACTCTTTGAGGAAGTCAGTACCCGATCTGACATCATCTGTGGAACGAGAAAGTACAGTGAATTCTGTCTTGAACACCTTTCCACCGATATGCATACCTGCTAAAAAGCTCCCAGGCGGACACAACACTTCGCCTGCAACTCCACGAAATGTAACCGGTTAATCCCAACAAAACATAACTTTTCGGGGTAAACTCTGTTTAAATCTCAAACTCAAAACCGAAACCGTAGGCACAGTGTTCACTAAAGCGCTTACGGGAATTCCATCAAAAAAGACGTTCACTTTGTTCTTTATTATTAAGACAGGCAGAGGTACTTTTGAAGAAGACTATCCCACTACCTCACCCTCACCCCCCTCGGCTGCGCCGGCTAGTTTCCTGGCGGGGGCGAGGGACGTCGTGGAGAGGGGGGCCACTGTACACGCTGAGTCGGGGTTGTGACACTCCTATCAGATGCCAGAGAGTTGTTGCGAGAAGATTCCTGTAATGCGTCCTGTCTAGGAGGAAGTGCTGACGGCGGATGTCCGTGGCCCCCAAAATCGAGAGGGTAGGTAGTGCGCGAGAACACGGGTCGTTGTTCAAATCTCGGTGTTTGGCGACGGTTGCGGCAATAACGGGCAATGTGCCCAACGCAACCGCAAAAATAGCAGACAGGAGGTTCTCTCCGAAACTCGGCCTGACCGTCTCTGTACTCGAGGGTAGGGCGTCCGACATGTCTTGGGTAATGCGACAGGTGTAGAGGGTTGGGGTGCTCTTTGCGGCTCCTCCTATCCCGGTCATAGGTCGGCAAAACATAAAGAACTTACTCAAACTCAACCACAATCCTTTACGCCGTACTCAATCAAACTCAGACTCAAAAATCTTTTCGGTTCTCAAAATCGCTCATACTCACTCATTACATACACATTTTTAATCGTATTCACTTGTACTCAAAATTATTTGTCCTCACGAGTATTCGTACTCAAACAGTACTCATAAGTACTCAATCAGTACTCGTGAGTACTGAATCTTTACTTATGGGTACTCAATCAGTACTCGTGAGTACTCGTTCTGTTCTCATGAGTACTCAATCTTCTGTACTCATGAGTACTCAACTATAGTCAACACCCCAGGCACAATTAAGTGTCCATGTATATTTGCGTTCGTTTGTATCCAGATCACTGTTCACGTATTCTCAGTTGCTCAACGCTGGCGCTTTTTTTTGTTGTCCCGGATACTACAAACGTCGTTACAGGGAGTTGGTCTCGACGAGGTTCGGTGAATATCAAATCAGCTTGTTTTTTATGCGCGTGCCATGGTATTCACTCCGTCGGATCTAAACTTCACAGCTTTACGGAGTTGCGTTAGTCTCGTCGGTTCCGTCGGCGATGTTGTTCCTGGAGCTTGTTGCGTGCTTGATGCATGTGGGAGCATACACATCCGTTTCGTCCGCTGGCGAGCTGCAGTGTGCAGGTATGGCTTAGTTCGGTGCATTGGGTACGTTGCTTCGATTTAGGCGTGCGTTGCGTATGGTGCGGGCGCCGTTTGGCTTTTCGTTTAGCGTACGGTGACGTGGTGGATCGGTCAAAATCACTGAGGCTACATGCTCGCTTTCGCCGTGGTTGCTTGGGAAGTGAAACCGTTGTGGTGGGAAAGTGGGCATAGTTCGTCTCCTCCGTTCGGCCGACATTCCTCGGCGTCGTAAGCGTCACTTCATCGGCAGGGCATTCGATGCCTTTCTGAATCAGGCTGATTCATTGCCGTTCTTGCCGTGTGTGTGTCGCCGCACAAGCTCTCGTCTTTTCGCCGTTGTTTCGAAAATGCTAACAAAGCGATCTTTTCCCTACAAGCAGGATCGAAAGCGTTCCGTTCCTCCCAAGCCCGCTTGCTCGTGGTTGCGTTGCCATACAAAATGAGGTTTGTCATGGGAGTCTTGATCAGAGCAGCGGGTGCTGGTGATCCTGTACGTTCTGGCTTGGACGTCCCGCAAGCGCTGGCCGTGTCGTTGCTCGTTGACGGAGCTACCTGCACGAGTGTAATGTCGTTCAGTCGCTGTACTCGAGTTGGAGCAGCGGGTGGCAGAGACCTCGTATGTTCAGGTACCGTGTTGAACCGCGTGCGCTCGGTTATTTTTTGCTTGTGGCAAGGTTGATTTATTCGTTTGACATTCGCTGGCCTAGTCCAGGCAGCACAACCGGGATCAGAGGATGTTGCAAATAGCGGTATCTTGTCTGTGTGCTGGATTGGTCGCGTTCTGTGCGCTTTGCATTTTGTTCGCAGTGGTCAGCTCCACCTGTACAAGCTGGATATCGTTCGTCACCTCTGTTGCGTTTTGTGCGCTGTGCTTCTTGTTATTCGCCACGTATGGTGCGCTCCGTGCACCGTGCGCCATGCCTCTCGCTCGTCGTGGCCTATCCACCAATCAAAATGCGATGCTGTTGGTTGCGCGGACAGGGTCCGGGACAGAACGTGTGAAAATTTGCGTACTGGCTGCGTTGCCTTCCGCGCTCGCAGTGTTTCGTTTGTGTACGTCTGGACGGAAGTGCGGGTGCCAGGCACGTGGTGCTTCCTGGCTCATGCGCGCAGCCTACGTTGCGTGCCTCATTTTTCGTTGCTGGAATGATCTGCGCGCGGGCGATGTAGCTCGTGGATGGGTCCGGTGTTGGAGCAGCGTCTGTTCATGATCTCGCCACAAATGCAGTGAGCTTCGCTTGAGTTTTTGTAATCATGGCGATTACCTGGGAGAGGTCTGGTGAGCAGACAATAAGTTTTGCAGGCGTCGTCTCATTTGTGCGTGCCATCATGCATGCTGCCTGTTTCCGTGTTACGAAAAGGTAGACCAAGCGGCGCGTCCCTAACTCATGCGCGTGCCTGCTACCTTCCCCGTGCGTGCAAACGCGCCACTTCTTTCTAATAATCTCTACAATCCTGATCATTGTCTTTGTTGGCGGTAGATTAAAAATCCGCAACGTCCTCCGCGCCCACCAATGCTCACTCGCATAGATACCAAAAGCACAGGCACAACATTTGTACTAGTCAAGCAAATTCTCTACTGCATGTAGCTACAGTGGCCTGGCCCAACTCACCGTTCTCCTATACACTTCGCCGATCGTCCTAGTTTCCAAAGCGTAGCACGCAGGCATATGGATGACTCTGTCAGTCGGTAATGGTGAACCTGGAGCAGTTTGCAGCTTCTAAAGTGCGCCCACTTTGCAATGTCCGAGGTCTGTCTTCGCGGATTTTCGGCCTCGAACTAGCTCGGAAACATTGCGGCCTTGAACCAAAGTATCGCCGACGCGACGGTGAAGTCGATCATGACCGCTGTAAATGGGGTGGTTATAAAGATGACCTTCGAGCAGTTGTACCGGACACCTTTCTTTTTCCGATGTGGAGCTGAGATTCGGTTCTTTGTTATGGTTTCTATTAAAGGGTGATGCTCCTTCGAGGACGCCATTGGAAGACGACATTCTCACAGTGTCTGAAAATGCGTCACAAGCGTCACGAAGGGTAGTGGTTCTGGAGGTTATTGACGCTTCTAGGAGGGCCTCACGATGCGATGAGTAGAAGGCATGATCGGGACCACTCGTTCCCCCCACAATATTTTTTGCGTGGTCACCCCACTGACATTGCCTCATAGCACCTTCTTACAGTCTATCTCGCCTTCGTTTGAAGAAAGTTGTCGAGGTACTCCGTGAGTTCTCGAAAAGGCATTCTTGCCCTATTCGTCGATGGGGATCGGTGTGGACTTGTGCGGGAGTTGTGCCTCATGGCGTTCATTTTCAAACACAGTTGAGTCGGTGGATCTGAGTCCGAATCGTTGACTGGGATGCGATTTCGGCGTTTTCATAAGGCCAACTGTGTATACCTCCCGAAACCTCCAAAAAGAGGAAGAGAAGACTTCATTCGCGTGCACGTCCGTTCGGAGAACGCACACGAGGATAGTACCTTTGCATCTATTGCTATCTTCCCGATATAATGGTGCTTGTAAAGTCCGTCCCAGGCTTGTGCTAACGGCGACCAAAGCAGGATTTGCTCATTCCCACTTTACTTTGCTCGTTTTTGGCGCGAACTTCTAGATCGGGTCGGATCCAATGCGAAGGCTTACTCCTTGCTTGACCTCAATACCTGGAAAAGCAATGGTGTCAGCCAGAAGCTTCCCCTTGGGAACCATACGTTCCAAAAGCGTGTTGTCCTTCGTTGCTTCAGCCACGTCTTCACGACTGAAAGGCACGACGATGGCTTCGACCTCAGCAGACGTGCTGTCATGTTGACTGTGAAGGGTCGCTCTGACTAAACTTCTTCTTTCGACCTCCAGATCGGCCGAAAGCACAGATGGCCAGATCGACTGCACCAATCGCCTTTAACTTACGCTTAGCGACGACGTCTGCTCTGATGAATGTCCGCTGGCATCCATTATCAAACACTCTACGTACGTAGCAGCAATGTGACAAAGTCATCATCCACACCTGGAACGTCTGTAGTACGCCGTCGCTGGAGAGTCGCGGGATGCTGATTTGCGCGTGTTGACGTGCATTGCTGCATGTCGCGTTTCTGCAGCCGATTCCGATGGTATCCGAGCGGGGTCATTGGCGCACATAGTGCTAGCATGGCGCCGCTTAGATGTCTGACACCGAACCTTCTTTCGGCAACTCCGTACCAAATGTCCCTTAGCCGTACATCTGAAGCATCAGCCGTCACTTGCTAGGCGGGTTCGCATGTCGGGCAAAGGGATGTCGCTCGGACATTCTTCTGTGCTGTGATCTTTGACGAAGAAGAAGAAGCAAGAAGAAGTATGTGCCCTGTTGTGCAGGACGGTAGCGGTCAGAATAGACTGCTACCACTTCGTTGGGGCTTGCTGATCTGGAAGCTTCTTTCCCTGAATTCCACTTCCACTCACAGGAAAGACAGTAGCTGTTCTACGCCCTGGGCAGAAGAGTTCTTACTGCTCGTGGAAGCGGTGCTGGCAGCAAGGCTCTGCTGTTTGAAGTAATCGACAATAATGTCGCCAGGTATAACCTTTAAAAGCACTTCATTCAACATAGCCGCGTAAGAAGAAACTCCAACGCCCAAGTTTTCCAGTCCTCGCCGGTTCATTTGCACGTGGTCCTACAGCTTCCGCAAAGCGGCCACGTTGCTGGCTGAGTCGACAGGTCGGAGCTTCCGCAGATTTTCAAAATATTTCTGCTCCATCACTTTGGAATTTCCAAAACGATTCTTCAAAATATCAAGAGCATCTTGATAGCACGACTCTATCACTTGCAGCCCAGCAACGGCTTCAGCAGCAGCTCCGTCAAGAAGCGAAAGCAACTAATTAAAACGGTCAATATTGGAAAGCTGGGAATTCTCGTGGACGGAATGTCGAAACATGTCCTAAAAAGGTTGCCACCGTGTTATCTTTCCATCGAAGCGCAACAGTTCTAGATTCGGGAGACGTGCTCCAAACTCACGAGTAGATGGCATAGGTTTTTCCGGTACACCTCGCAGCCCGGCGGTCTCCGCTGGCGTCTTCCAGTGGAGGAGCAGTCTGGAGCGTCGAAGATGACTTCAACCCCTCCATGTGATGCTCGAGTAAAGCTAGTGCGCAGGTTGCTGCGTCGTCATACTCCATGACCGAAGCTTAGTCTTCCACTGCCTGGTCGTCGGTCAGGTGGGCTTCAAGCTCGGCAGTCCAGGCACTGTGACAAACGTTCGGGAGACTCTCGCCAGTTCTCACAGAAAACTTTCTCGTTCTTCACGTAGCATCCTGCTCACAAGCAGCACCGCTTGCAAGTTCATCTCCCCGTTGTCGTCTTAAGCAGCCTGAAGTATTGTTGGCACATTCGTCCATTTGGAGAGCTGGCGACATTGCTTGTTGCCCGCTAGAAAACGCGAGACGATGTCGTACTTACGGCCAGAGCAAGGTAGCCCTCGTAATCAAGTGCGCTGACGCACTGCTGGTTGTTCGTTGAACACAGGACCTAGTGTTCTGTTTTAGTCAGTAGCGGGTCGACCAAGGTTGACGTGAAGTTCATCCGTACCCCAACCTGCGCGCCGCACCCTCGAAGTCGTGGTGCGTTTCGTCCGTGTCGTTCGTCTTGTTCGTCTGTTCGGGCTCCCGTGGCCTGGAATTCTATCTTTTCAACCGCACCATGTTAGGTAAGACGTGGCTCGAATCAAAGGCTAAAAAGAAAAAAATTATAGTGTTTAACTAATTAGAAATACTGAGGTTACATATACATCAGGATAAAGGAGCACAGGAAGAAAACGTCTTCCACAATGCACTGCCGTAGGGCGACGCACTGCGTGAAGGCGGCACACGGGAGAGTGGAAAACGGAACGTAAGCACTCGCGTTGTGTCTGGCGTCTCATCCTGCTCTCAGCAATAAAGCAGCGGAGTCTGAGGCGCGTTGTGCTCTGGTGGGGCTCATGGCTTCTCGGCGCGGCCGTGGCCGTAATTTGCGGTTTTCCGCGTGTCTTCTGGCGGCAGCTTTTTTCACCTGTTTTTGTTTCAGAGCAACGTCGCAACAGTAGCGACTGAGCTGGGATGGGCCAGTCCCAACAGTGTGTATGTGTGTGTTTGAAGGGGCGAGGAAAGGCGGCGTGGAGTGGGTATCGCTCGCAGTCGAGGACCGCTGTGTACTCAGTTTTTACCGGTGCTTGGAAGCCGTTACGACACTGTCCAACTGCTCTGTAGTGCTTTGTGAACTCAAAAACAACGCTTGCAGACGTGTTTTTCGGAGGTTTGATAGCTTGCACTGATATCACCGTATTGTGGGGTTGGTGCGTTGGTTGCACAGTAGAAATATGCAGCTCTTGCTTCGAGCAGTGCTGATGAAGCTGATAGCTATCTATAAAAAAGTGCGGTCACAAAGTTATGGGCAAGTAGCATGTTTTGCCAAAGCATGGGCAAGTAGCATGGGCAAGTAGCAAGTAGCAGGGCTGCGCATCGGGTCCATTCGAAAGCAAAGCCTGTCCAAAGCAAACCACTCATCCAGCAGCAAGATACCAGGGCTCTTCGACAAAATATGCGATGCGAAACAAGGCGTCGCACGCGTTCAACTAAGCGTTATGATGTCCGATTAACAACACGCAACTTGCACGGTGGGGCTATATGCTCACTTGTGAATGGACTGCACGAGACGATCCTGAGCAGGACGTTTTAAAGCGGAAGCCTAATAAAACCACATGGGCGCATGTACATCATCCAAATTATCGCTTGAATGCGCACAGCGGAATTGTGCGTAAAATGTCGGTGGCACAAACCATGCAGGCAATTTGACGTGAATGACAGAAATTAACCGCATCTGTTTAAATGAGTGGTTCAGCTGCCAAAGGGACTAAACAGCGTGACGTGCGTCTACGGAAACTGCTGAAGACCGACAAAGAGCGACTTCGGTGCACATACTGCATGCATTGTTAGCAGCCCGCCCGCCTCCCCAAACACACCTTGAACCGAGCAAGCGGAACGAAGCAGCTATGCGTCCCCAGACCCCTTATACAAAAATAACTGCGCGAATCAACCCGCGCCGTAGAAACAGAGCAATTGCAGCCACGGTTCCCGCCGAGAGCTCACCCCCTCGTTTTTCCCATTTCACTGTGAACCCTCAACGAGCGACTGTCGCAAAACGCTAACACCACTAAACAGGGACAGGGAAAGCAGAGAGGCGCAGTTTTCGTTGCCTGATTTCACCATGCTATAGAGGTAAGCTCCACCGACTCATACCCGCACGTCCAGACTCGGGATCGCGATTGAACTTGTTTGCCTTTGTGTATTCACAAGTGCGTGTACTCACGAGTGCGAGCACTCAAAAATACAGTATTCATGAGTATTGTACTCATTAGTACAGTACTCATGAGGACTACGTACTCATAAGTAGTTTACTCGTGAGGACTCTGTATTCATAAATACTATATACTCACGAGTACTTATACTCACGAGTACTCATACTGAGTACTCATACTAATCTGTACTCACACTAATGAGTGCTGTACTCAAGAGTACTAATACTCATGAGTAGTGTACTCATTCTACTGTACTCCGGAGTAGTGGATTTACCCCTGTACTCAATTTTCATCATACGCACTTTTTTATGCTGGGTGTGAACTCACTAATCATCGTACTCACTCGTGAGTTTGATTCCAAATGAGTACAAATGAGTGTACTCACGAGTGCGTACGCCGACATATGATCCCGGTCAACGTGAGGTGCCAGCTCCCGGGGATCCCCGAGCGTCATTGAATTCCTAGTTTGGAAAGAGTTCAAGGGCTCTTCTTGTATTGCACAGCCATCGCGCACGTCGTCAGGCCGCTGAGTCACCTCTGAGTGCCGTGCGAGCTCTTCTCGCGTGATACGACGCACAATATCAGCAAGGAGGCCTGGCGTGGCCTTATCTACTGCGGCGACAGTGGTGGCATATGCAAGATGTCCAAAAGTCATCGTAACGCGCGCATCTTCGAAGCTTCAAACGTCCTGCAGTGGTGGATCACATCGCCCGTGATGTTGAGCTCATCTTTGCTTATCAGAAAGTTGCAAACATCTTAGGGGATGCCCCTAAGAAGGTGACCCACTTTGCCTTTCTCAGACATAGCCGAATTTACGATCCCGCCCAGGGGCAGCATGCCTTCAATGTATGGCGTGCATGTTTTCCCCGGGAGTTGAGCTTTTTGTAGTAAAGGGTGTCCGGCTATATTTCTTTGCTGTGGATTCCCCAAAACTCTGCCTCATTTCCGTTACAAAACGGTCCCAAGTGGTGACGGTTGATTTATTATGTTCGTACCAAACCAACCATGTGTGAGTCAGGGAAAACGGAACATTGTCGAGCTGCATGGTCGTGTCCCATCGGTTGTATCGGCTTACTCGTTCATAGTGGCGTAGCCAATTGTGGACATCCTTAGCGAATTAGCCAGAGAAGTCGCTGGGCTGTCGTAGATTTTGCAAGGTGGTGAGTGGAGCCACGCGCTGAGCTGGTAAGTTGGGCATCTCCGGCAGTGATTTTGGTAGACCAGCGACTCGGGCCCGGCGAAGAACCTGGGTGTGCTGATGATCCGTCGTGGTGTACCCATCACCTCGGCCACAATTGTTACTTAAGGGGAACGATGGTTTATTCCAAAGTAAAAATTGGTAACTCAGTATGTCCGACTGCAGCCGCGAAAGCTAGCAACATCGTCTTCCTCATCTTTGCCAGCATCTTTCCTAAATTCGTTGGAAATTCCTTGGATCACTTGACCTTGCATACCATGAGTAGACAGTGTAACAATAATAAGAAGGTGTCCAACAAAGGAAATAACCAATCAACCATTTTATTTGTGCACGTAATAGCATCACTTCACTTTATTGCTGCATTGTATGAAAGATAAACCCACGTATGCAAACGTTGCTGTATTTACGCTTGGCTACCAGCGTCATGGAGGCACGTTATTTCGAACAACGGAACTAGCTAAACTGTCCGGCACCTGCTAGAACTGAAGAAACAGAAAAAATGAATTTTCCTCTAGTCCTAACATTCAGTTATCAAAACCATTAAAACCCTTTTTAGCCGTGTGCATCGTATCAGCTGCGATTAGGATCTTCGGATGTTCAGGAAAATATAACATGCGCCAACCAGCTTTTCTTTTGTTCATAACCGTTCTTGCAGACGGCTTACGTTTCGATAAATGACGTCAACACCGCTTTGATCAATACGTCTTTATTTCCGGAATTCACTTCACGCTCAAATCATGCACAGGAACTAAGACAACATTTCCTCTCTTCGTTCACTCGTCTGATCAGCGATTTTACTTTATCTGCTTTTTGGAAAACGGCTTTTCGTCCACGATAAAGATATTCTTTGCATTTTATTCTACATTCCAGTTCTTTCTCGTCTAGGGCTTTAATATTCCGTGGCTTTATTATTCCCCGCCTTCTATCTCAGTTAAGCCTAAGTTGGTGTCTACCGCTAGTCGCATATTACTGTCTCTTCTGCCCCGTCTAGTGCGCCCTTCATCATGTCGAAATGCGCCTTCTACCCGTACCACTCCCGGCCTTTATCTGTAAAACAAGCATCACTTCGACTTGCATTAGGCGTTATTGTGCTTTTTCAGAAAAGTGACAGTGGCTTTGTCAATGTGCGTCATGCAAAGAAAGCTCCGCCAAGTGCTGTAGCTCCCACAGCCGCTATGCCAAGCGCGATTCCCCCTGGAACCAATGAGAGCACCATCAAAACAAGCGCGGAAACTATTGCAGCACTGCCTCCGACGGCTGCAACAGGACGGATAAATCCTTTAACAACTTCTTCAGCATGACGTTCCTCCTCGGGTGGCTTAATTCCAAGAAGTCGGAGGAGCTGTAGGACCCAATTTTGGCAGTTGTTCTTCATCAAATGGTAGTGGCCGGAGTTGGATATATTTCGTACGGCATTTTCGATGGAATCTTTATGAATATTGTACCTTCCCAACTTTTTCTGGAAGGAAACAAAAACAATAGGAACATTATTTTTGAGGTGTCACACTTAGTACAGGTAAACAGCGGTAGACCATTAGAATACATTCAAAACATACAGGCATTGCCAAAAATACCGGCAACCGCAAGCATGCGTAAATATTGTGACGCAATGAAGCAGGAGGGGACGGTGACACATAGCTCCAGGGGATCCACGCCGACGACGATAAAGTAGTGTGTGGCATGGCCTCAGCTCGAGCTGTCATTTCCGCTTGTACAAAGTTCATCCATGTAAATACATCGCTGTTCCATCGTCCATTATTCGTCGCATCTTTAATTTCTCGCCACGTAACGACATTCTCATCTCACCTCACCAGCACTCCATCTATCCAACTACTGTTACCAAGTACTGTGGCGGTTGCCTTCGAAGAGGGGGTAATGTTACGATAAGGGAAAGTGTGCGCTGGCGCATAGCTCCTTGGCACCCAATACTGACGACGAACAGTGAATAGCACGGATTCGTGGCTCGAGAGATCTTGGCCGCTTGTAAATATATCTAATCACTCTAATATCTAATCTAATATCTAAATATATCCCTCACATCTTTTATGCTAAGTCTCATTTGTCTTCTGCACGTGGCACTATATATATATATATATATATATATATATATATATATATATTTAGAGTTCGAAAATGCGGGGCTCGTTAGGAAATACAGAAAGAAATGCTGGAAGTCTTCAACACCAACGAGGGCATAGGGAAATGGTTAGACTATTTTTTTACCGTGAGTGATGTTACATTATTTTTTTTTATTATTTACGTGAGAAAGGAACAAAGAAAAATACCCGCCAAGAGTGGTGACCGAACCCACGTCTTTTGATTAGATCTCGGATGCCTTACCAATTGGGCAATCTGAGTGACTGTGTTCTCCTTCACTTTCTGCCGTATTTATATTTGCTACATCTGTATCTGACGCTTGAGGGAGGTAGCCAGTGCCAATCAGACCTATTTTTATAGCAGTAATCTTTCAGAAATTCTTGGTACGATGTTTTTCCAGTTACAAACAATGTGACCACATGGTCCGAGTAGGAGTCGCGGGCAAACCACATGAAAAATTGGGGAAGGACAATACTGGATTACGTAATGAAAAAGCATTCTGCAGGACATTTGCCAATACCAACCTAAATACGCCAATACTATACATGTAACGAATATTGCGCATGGGGTTACTATGATAGTTACGGGTCTAGGAGAACTCGTCAAAAGTGAACTCGTCGCACCCAACTCTTCATAGGTGAGTTCGTCACATAGGGCAAGTCGTCATAGGCCCTCTCGCACTATGGAAACTTGTAACCTAGGGCAACTGGACACTGGGGCAACTCGTCACAATTTGCGTTTTTCGTCTATCATGTTCAAATGAAAGAGTACAGAAGCTTGTATAATTCTCAACTTATGCGTACACATTCTTACATTGCTCCTTCCATTCACCACCCTTAATGTTTCCTTTGTCGCCTTCGAGGAACACGCCAGCCAGCGGATCTTTGTTTTTTTTTCTTTGTGCTGCTAATTACGCGAGTTTTTTTATATTAGATTTCCTTTGCCCACTGTGTTTTTTTTAATAAGTTTTTATTTTTGGTAATTAAGTGACGGCACTCTATTGGGATTTGCGATTTCGTGCTGTGTTTTCGCTTTTTAGTATCTGTTTTCATGCCTGCTGACAAACGATGATTGTCAAGCTGGGTAACTTTCGTTTGGTTAGTCTTCATATCAGATATAGGACTAGTGCGCTGCTTCTTGAGCGGCACCGGCAGGACCTCCTGGCAGCCGTGGGGCCATATTTTGCTCGTACGGGGCCGGCGTGGTCAGCCGCCCTCAGCGGCGGAGGTATCACAGAACGGTGCCTTTAGGGCGAAAAATAAGCAATTCTGCCTACTTTTATGTTTGCTGTTGGCTCAACAGTTACAAAAACAAGTCTGCGACACCGCCGAAGAATAAATTATGTTGGTTTGTATGCGACTGTTATTAAGGAGTGCGCAGGCTGCGCTCCGAGAAGCCATTTGATCACCTGAACGCTTGGTTTCTGCATTTCATCGTCGACAGCGTCTTTCAGAGCATATGTTGGCTCTGCAGTTTTGTGGCTGCAATCGCACGCAGGAACCTCGGAAAAACCGAGTTTTACATCATGAATTTATGCGGGCACCTTTTTCGGGTGACGTGTACACTGATTTCGATGTTCGACACTTTCAATAGCGCTCGCCGTGCTAACATTTAAATAAGCGTTTTTTTATTTGCAGCTGTGTGTCTAGCGTTGGACGCACAGATGGCTTAAAACCCACGCACATGGCCACTTGGTGGACAATTTCTGCTGGGCTGTCGTGGCTACAGATGTAAAATTGCCGTCGCCGTGTGTTAGCCCCAGCCGCGGCCGACAGCCTTGCAGTATATTCCTAAAAAAGCGCTTTGTTTTGGCGAAGAGCACAGAACCGAAGCAAGGAATTATGTACGTGAAATACCAAAAAAATTAGAGACGTTCAGAGAATTGTTCCACTTCTGTTCAACTTGAGGCTTTTATTTGCGGCCAGATTTCGAATTAAAAAAAAATTGCTGCCATATTGGTGCTTGTCTGATTTTTTCGTAATTTGGTTTGCTTTTCTGGTTGGTGGTATTTTGGAATCAATAAACAGGGAATGTGGCGGTTAGGTTTTCTTTTTGTTCTATGAGTTTATTTATGGCTCTATTGGTATTTTTAGTTTTTCCTATACAAATAACATACATTTTTATTATTATACGACAAATGTTTTAATAAATATGTCCTTTAGTGCGAATGCAAGGCGTTTGGGATTTCGTGCATATTAATAATTTTTTGGGTTGTTCAGGTTGCACTTCCGGGATCTTAATAATGTTGTTTATTAATCGTGTGATTGCTGTGAATAGGCAGACTATAGCAAGTTCATTTTCATTGTTTTTTCACGTATGTATTTTTACTTCACTCGAGAATGGTCTACCGTTACACTATTACGACGCGTTCACTTCGATTTCCTACTGTGCGTTATTGAGCAAATGCCACACATTACAAAGATTGGGCTCTGGGGTATTACCCAAAAAATGCTGATGAATTAAAATTAAAATTCTGTATTTTTTGCTTACTCACAGCCGCACTTGCGTTTTAATCTATTCATTTGAATCACACCAAGTTGAAGTGCTATATAGAGTGCCCTGTTTCGGCCTGAATTTCTGGGTTGATGCCGAAGGCATGGTTGCTGACGTCTCGTTTGTATTTTTTCCGCAGGTGAAGTAGCCTTTATTTTTTTAGTATTTCTCACAGCTTCCTAATTATTCGGCGCTGCAGAACAGTTCACGCACGGCTCGCTTCGCGTAGTCACGCTGGCCCTGCGCACGGGATACGCGGACCGACAAAGCACGGTACGAGCAAAAGATGCGGCGCGGAAGGACAGTGGCGCCGCTGGTTCAAATTCGGTAGCGCCACCATACCAGCGCAGGAGGCCTATATATGGGAGCAAAAGTCAAAGCTGGACTTAAAAGTTGACTCCGCCACCCTCCCCTCCCCACAAATGAACTCACACAAAAAGGTGACAGATATTTTTAGAAGGAGAAAGCAAAAAAAAAGAAACGGGAAGTTGAGCTGAAACCGAAAATCCAATTTCCACCACCACCTACAAATACACAAGAGGCCAACATTTTGCCTATTAATATATGTATATACAAAAGCAGGCAAAATGCTTCAAAAGATAATGCAAAAAGCTTCAAAAGATAATGCAAAAACAAAGAAAGAAAAGAAAACGCAAAAGAAAGAAAAAGTTGACCCCCCTACACCGAAAACCTGTGACGAATATTTTTTTTAAAAGGAGAAGAAAAAAATAAACCTGAAAAAAACCCTTACCTAGAAAAAAATGTGATTTTTGGATTGATGAGAAGGGGACAGATTAACATGTGGTAAAATTAAAAAAAACCATTTCAACCACCGCCGGCAAACTAACAAAATGAGAGGACCACCCGAACTCTGAAGGGGTCAACCTGGGAATAATTATAAGATTAGAAGCCACTAACTTCCTCTCCCCAATTCCTCAACATCGGCCAGAAATTGAACCGCGAGACGAATTTTCCTAGCACGAGAAGATGAGTGCTGCCACTTTTCCTAGTACGGGATCACCTAGAACGAGATGCCTTCTTTGACCAGTTTCCCTATGACCAGTTTTCCTAGGACGAGTTGGCTGCGACGAGTGGGCCGGTTCCCAAAAGTTACTACTATAGTTGCGAATTCGGTAATATAAACAAGGGGGACATACATGCTTGGGTGCAATCAAGGAAGACACAAAACATTTAAAAAATCGAATAAAACAAAGATGATAAAAAACACGGGAAAGACATGTCAACATATATAGGAAGATTTTTGTATGCAATGCACCGGAGAGACAATGTAGAATGAAGCTAACTGCAGGTTAGGATGACGCGATGGTCAATTTAACAAAATAAACCCGAAAATTACAATCAAAGCTGCAAAACCACACTTTCGATAAAACGAACGTAGGTGGTTCGATAAAACGGCATTCGATAAAACGGCGTTCAATAAAACGGGCATTTTGGTTGATAAAACGGCGTTCTTAAACTGTCAGGGAACCGCTTCGGCGTTCGGCGGCGCATCAAGTAGGTGTTCTTTGTGTTACCTTTTCTGTCTAGTGAAAACATTTGTTAGAGTAAAACTAAAGCTGTTACCTTAATATATAAGCGCTACAGACCCCAATAATATGTATACCTTTTCTATTGTAGCAACGGTTAAAAAACGGTGGTCCCGCTTACGATGGCGCGTTTACGTTTATGACATGACCTAATTTATTAACTACTTTTTGATCGAGTTGTTTATGCGTTTTAGGTGAAAGTTCGGTTATCGAAAGCATACATAGACAGTTAAAGATTTTTCTGAGAGCTACATACTCATGCGTGTCGCAAAGAGCTAAACTCGAATAAAATTGATCTCTGTGTTCCCGATTTTGCCGTGAAAAAAAAGGCAGCTCAAGATATCAAGGCGATGAAGTTTTAAACTCCACTCTAATGGTACTGAGCCACTGATTTCATTCAAGAATATGACTTGTTGCTGCTAGATCGCGAGTTTCTAATGCGTTTTTTTTAAACCATACAATGGCAAGCTTAAAAAAAATTCCGTCGACTTAACTGTGATAGGCTGGCATATATACAGGGTGATCTAAGTTAAGTCAATGGGCTTTTTTAAGATGAGGCACTTAGACACACATGAAAAATTCACAGCCCTTCCACCCCGTGAATAGGGATGGCCAGCAAAGCTGCGGTGTCGAGCCTCAATGTGAGGTTGGACTGGGGCGTAGTCCAAGGGGTGCACAAAGCAAAACACGTTTGTTTGTAATTTGCAATTGAGCATGGTTCGTGGTTATCAACTAATACTACAGTCCTGTCCAGTCACTCCGCCTCGCGCATGCTCAGAACGGCTCTTCACGAGCCACGTGAAACGGCTATCAGGCGGCTCCGACGTAGCGTCAGACTTGGCTACTGCGCAATTGAAGCGCACACCTGGGCACGCGCCGGAGCCGGTGCGTCTGCTGCGGCTATGACGCCACACAATCCAACACAATCCACTTTAATCCAATCATATCCAATCCAACTCAATGCCCCTTGCGCTTGCGCAGAATGGCCCTTCACAGCACAGGCGAAACTGCTCAACCTCGGCCAGTGTAGCTTACGCTACAAAACACACAGGAATCGTGGGTAGAAATTTATTATAGCGCGAGTAAGGTAATCACGGCACATGCTCTATGAAGGCCCAAGGACATTTCAATTTTGTACTATTTTGTTCCATCCCCCGGGGGTGTGGCGCGCAGTTTTACGATTCGGGGGATTTGAGTGGGCTCCGCAACGTGGCGATACGCTCGCGAGTGATTTTTGTCTACATCGCTCTGGAGCGGAGACGATCTGCTGAATTGTAGCCATTTACAGATTTGCTGTAATATTACCTCTAGTGGGGTAAAGCGTCCATGGGAACACAGAGTGAGGTCGTAAGTAGTGATGTCAGTGTCCTAATTAACTAAAACTGTACAATCAACTTTTTACTGGCTGCTCTAAGCAGGCACGTTTGTATTGAAAACTAGGGTGCCATCGTGTTTCCATGCTGTTACATTTAAAAGAACTCTTCTATACAATCCGCACTCCTAGATACCGAACAGCGAAGTTTAAATGCCGCTCGCATTATTACGCATGCAAGACAGTGAGGACCGGCGCAAAGCTCCTTCCTATTGTGACGTGCCTGCGGTGCACGGTGCAACGGGGTGGAGTCATAGTAAAAAGTGATAACTGGTACTATTTCAATCTTGGCTTCGGTTATCGAAAAGTTCAGTACCCTGAACCGCTATCGAAACAGAGAACAGGGATGCTATTCCAGAAGGCCCGAGTTTGAGCGAAACTCGGGCAAGGCGGAGCTGTGGTGATAATAATAAGCTCATGATAACATTTCGGGTCACAGTTCAAATGCTTTAAAAATGCGATTTATGCCATTTGCTGAATATTTAGGTGACGTAAAGGGTCGAGGGCAGCGTGCTTCAAGAATGCGGGACAAGGGCGTGGTGAATCTTTCAGTGCGTTCTCTCCTTCCACTGCTGCACTGGTGGTTACTGGGGGCAAGCAAATCCAACTAGTTTTTTGTACTTTTACTTTATTAATCTTTATTTCACTACAAAGTTCATTGTATTTTTCATTCCAGGCGTTGATATGAGGTTTTTGTTTCACATTTTTCGTCCTAAGAAGTAGTTTGTGCCGTTGGGGGTATACAGTGCAATGGCGTGACTGTGGCCTACTGGCCGAAAATTAAAGATGGTGATAAAAGCGCGCCATATTCCAATCAGTTGCTGCTCGTATTACGTTATCAAAACCTTCCGCTTTCCGACACAAATTTTTCTCGTCCCGGTCCAGTCTGCCTACGTGCGTTTATCGAGAAAGCCTGGCCATACGTAATAGCAACGTCTTTTCTAATAAATCTTACCTGCGCCTTTTCTGGCGCTTTCGTTCCTCTGTCTTTTGGCTCGGATTACCTTAAACGGCTTTTTTTCTGCTATAACGTATTTGCGTCATTTTTTTCTGTTTCATTTGTTTGTCTTAGTTTGCAAGCATACTCGAACCCGCCACAGCCTCCCTAGAATAAGGGTTCTGCGAGGGTGGTGTGCACCTGTCCTACTACCATAACCTCACGTTCAGGCTTCTCTCTGCAAGCACTATTTTACAATGGTTACCCCTCAAGTTCAGAGCGTCATGAATTTTGCGAACCGGGCACATTAGTTCGTCAAAGTTCCCAATTACGAGTCCATCCCCCAAGTGGCAATGTGTTACGAAGGAAGGAATAGCAACAAGGACAACAACTTTTTAGATTTGTTGGCTTTCTTTTATTTTGCTCTTCACCGCCTATGTTCGAAGAAGGTCTTCAAGTTGTTTTTTTTCTCATAAAGTTCAATTCCCTCACAACCCTCTCTTCTTTCGAGCCCTTGCCACTACGTCTTACCCTCCCTCTGCCATTACGCGGTTACTTTAATTCTTCGCTCTCCCCTTCACTCGCTTTACATGGTCTGTTTCCTGCCATACGATGGTGGCTATGAACAAAACCAGTTGAAATGTGTAAACGTCGCCTCTGACAATAGGCACGCGCCGTTGATAATATTCTAGCGAGGACTTTCAACAGATGCAACAGGCCATCAAGTCATCGGGGTATGCGCCGTGCCAGCAATAACCATGTGAACGAGGAAGCTAGGATTATGCCCAATCCAGACGCGAGGATATACCCCAAAGACGTGTCAAGAGAAGAGGATGAACCCCATTAGGTGCATGCGCGAGACAGCTGTGTTATCTCAACGCTCGTTCCTGCGTTCCTAACGGCTTTTTTCATAGGAATAAACCACCTCAACCGGCTATCGGTGCGTCGACTGTCTCCTTGATTATATATGCAATACGTATAAGCTGTCCTGGCAGTAACCTTTTCACAAGAAATGCGAATCACGCAACCCCTTGAAGGAGTCTGTCTTCCGAGCTGATGATAAAACGCACAGTCATGCAACGCTTCGCTGGAACTGTTTTGGGAGCAGACGATAACTGAAGCGAACGCTTCAGCTGCAGATAGATAGCCGCGCTGCAGGAACCTTCGGAAGCCGTGCCCACGAAACCACCTCAAAGAAAGCCGAGGTCTTGGAAGCACGTCTTCCCAGATCACGCACCGGTTGACGGTCGGCTGGTAGCGGTCGATGGTGCGGTCCCCATCAACGCTTCTGTAAAAGCTGCCCGTCGCGTAAAACCGCACCGCACACTGCACTTGCTCCTCGAGGGTAATGCACCGAAAGCCGCCTCTAAGACGCCGCAAACGGGGGTCTGTCGCCGGAGGACTGCACAATCAATGCACAGCACTTTTCGAGAGCCAAAAACGAGCTCAAACTTTCTTCTTCGTTTAAAACACCCGTCGGGGTAGACGTATGCCTGCTACAGCGACCATAAAAATAAGCAACACCGCAGCAGCGGCCATCAAGGGTGTTCCAAGGTAAACTCGGTCGTGCAAAACCCTGCCCGAGTTTCCTCCGAGTTTTAATGTCAGTCAAACAACCGTAGCCGCACCTACAACCGAAGCCACACCGTAACAACCGAAGCCACACCTATCCACTGCTTCCGCATTGTGTGGGCGCAGCGTCGTAGCCAGGAAGTCTTCATTTTATGCCCGCTAGCATAGACCAAAACTTAGCCCAAAATAAAAATGAAGTCTCCAGGCAAACGTCAGCCAGTGGTTCCACAATCGCGAGGGTGTCCGGTCCAAAATGCAGTTCACTATGGTACTATTACACAGGAGAGGACAAGACGACAGGATTTTATCGCGGCGTATCTTCATGCACAGTGAAAACAGTCGATTACGAAAACACAGTCGATGAACGCACACGCAATGCTCAAACACGCTCTTGACACGGGACGATTGCTGATAAGCGCGCCGTGAAGAAAAGCCATGGTAGGGACAGGGCGCGTTCGGTCTGCTAAAGTGGACCCCTTTGAGTCCTTGGTTTGTGCTTGCACAATGCTGCAGTGGGACTACCCTCAAGCAGGTAGGAAACATATTCCAGTGGGAGAACATAGCACCGAGAAAAATGAACCGCCCGCGCCAACAGCCAGGCGCGCGTTTTCAAAGTACCAGTACCAAAGTACCAAAGTACCAGTGTATCGAATGCCCTACCATCTCTACCTTCATAAACCGAGGAGCTGATAACTCGGGAGTACGCGAAACTCGGGCCTTCTGAAGTAGCGCCCCAAAAGGGATCAGCTCTGCGCTGTTCTTTAGTGTCTAGCATGTGCAATATTCTGAACAACCATTAGGTTTCGCATTTCCAAATCTCGGAGTACATATGCGCTTGAATTATTCTGGCAAATGGAACTGCGTTGAAACACGATTGGGGATATCTTTTAAATACGAACGTGCCTGCTTACTGCAGCCACTAAAAAGTTGATTGTTAAATTTCAGTTAATTAAACCAGTGTCATCAAGATTTACTACGTCGTTCTGTGTCACAATCAGCGCATAACCTCGCTGTAGAGGTAGCTTTTACGCAAATCTAAGCGAATAATTTACAAAAATCGCTCGACGTACCTTTGATCACCCTGTATATTAGAGGGTGGGAAAAGATATATGGAGGGGCTTTTTAATATTATGCGATTAGACTTGGTATCAACTCCGGCCTGTACCCCCCCTCTTCCTCCCCAAAATTCTTAAGTTACAGTTGAGGCGAAATATTTTGGTTGTTGTTCAGTTGTGATTTCCCTAAATTCCGCACCGACCCTGTTATCCAGCCTAGCATTGGTTCGGGAATGGTTTTGACGAGCCTAATGTACTCGAGTACGTAAAAACAACTGTGTAGGTAGGGCATCCTGAACAGAAATATGTTTGGCTCACTCGAAAACATGTTTGTTCAATACCAAATGTGTCAATATTGAGGTCAACTGTGGACAATAAGGCTGGATTATTTAAAAAATCAAGGAAGTTATAACTGTTCAAGAAATTGTAGCAGCAGCAAAGAATAAGAGCTTTGATCGCTTGTGCTGGTCCCACCAGTCGTGTTTGTCTGCACTGCTTGATCTTTAACGTCATGTTTCCACTGATTACTCTGTATACCAATTTTATTTGGATGCTAACATTTGTCACAGGGAAATTGAAGGCCTTTGTCTAGCGTTACCTTTCCGCTATTCACACGGCATTATGATGTTTAAGGTATGGTGTCTACTAAGCTAACTTTGTGGTATATAAAAGAAATTTATTGAAACCATTATTGATAAGTAGAAATTGTATTTTAACTTGCGCGACAAGGGCAACTAAATGTTCAGAATGAAACAAGAGCCGCTTGCCTTGTTCGGGTTAGTCTCCTCGAAGTCGCACTTGTTGATCCAGATCAACCGGCCTTGCAATCGACCGAGGGAATCCTTTGCTGCCTCGCAAATAAGCACTCGGTCGGGGCCATATTCAAACGCAACCGACCAGTGCTGGTGCCTGGAAGCACCGCAACCGGATCCCGAAGAAAAGACGGAAAAGGCGATGTTGCTCAGCCAAATGGGTCTGCTGCAAAAGTACACGTCGCACATGTCGTCATCGTTCACACGAGTTGGTATAGTTCTCTTTGTGAGGGAAGAAGTGCCGGTATCCATGTTGGAAGAACCTCTAATGTCTCAGACTCGGCTTTCGTCAAATTTTTTCCAGAAACTTGCGTTTTAACGCCTTCTTATCAGATAACATTTTATTACAGTACAAGACACACCACCGCCGCAGTTGCGTTTGCCCAATCGGATCTGCAGCGGCGGCGCGACGAGTAAGAGGAATGTGGAATACCTCAGTTATCAGCATAGTGCCTTGTGATCGGCAAAGCGCAGCAACGCACTATCGGGAACGCTCTGCGGCAAGTGCACAGACCCCTTCTCATGCGTTCATTAGCATGGCACCTGTGGAGAAAGGTAATCCACCTCTTTCAAGCAGATAGCGTTTTCTGGATTTAGGTACGGGCGAACATGTTGCTCTATCTCTCAGTGGATCCATCGGCGCAACCAAAACTTGAAGGTACTCTGACACACGAAGTATATTAAAACCGGACTATTCTAAATTATTTAATTTGATGGCATTCGCAATCCCAATGAAAAAAATTTTTGTGGACAAAAACAGTTCGCTTGGCACATACCATGAAATTACCTGACTGTAGCAGCGTTAAGGTACTTTAACACTGGATGTGTATTTCTGTTTATTAAACCTCATGTAACACCCCAGCACGGGCGTTTTAGGGGTATTGTAAATAAATAAATAAAATAAATAAATAAACAAATAAATAACTAATAATAAATAAATAAATAAACAAGTAAATAGTTATAAATAATAATTAAAAAGGTAAATAAATAACAAGCAATACATTAACAATAGAATAGTATTATTTCTCCCCATAGCTGACAACAACGTGATTGAGAAAGTGAGACAGAAAGTAAATAAAGATTGCTTCTAGAGCTGTTCCAAGAACAATACAAATGAACGATTTCAACAGACTGTGCACAAGCATCGCGAATGTTGAGAGACATAAGACACAAAAAAAACGTTTAGTGCATTCAATAAGGGCAAGGGTTAGGGATGGAGATACTCGAGGGAGGTGGGCCACGAGAGGAGGTGGCGGGTACAAGGCAGGGGCGACAGATAACGTTTCAACAAAGTTTGCAGCAAAGAAAGCACGCGCACGGATATTGGTTTTTGTTTTCTGACGATTTAAGACTACTTTGCCTTAGTTTGTTTTACTTTTTTTTGCGAACGCTTTTGTGGCCTCCTTTATTTCCCTGTTTTTCGTAGGCTTTATTCTTCAAGTGACACTGAACTGATTTTTAAACATTGCGGGATTACTAGCGCAAATTGTGGTACGGATTCCATAGGCCATGTTTCGACCACTCTGAGTGCTTATACGCAAAATTATTTCGTAATAAATCAATTAGAAAATCCGTCCTCCTCTCTGCATTGTCGCCCATTTCCTGTGGCGTTTTCGTGTGACATCAGGAGGAAATGACTTGGCACAGCTCGGCGACCTTCCGACAGAGTCAGTCGACCCAGACTTTAGTCCGCCGGCTGTCGACGGGTCGTTGCAATTTGTTAGCTCACTTGAAACTAAGCCACGACACGTTTGTGAATGGAAGAACAGGCCTACTTTGCTTTGTTAGTTTGTACTGTATGAAGCTCCAAATCAAGATCGCTTCACACAAGCGCTGCACAAGTGAAATGCGACACTTCGCTGACTGCTACGCTAGTAGGACAATCTAAAACCACTTGAAGGCGTGAGAAGAGTCAACCAAGTCAATATAGGTACTAAGGCAATAAAATCAACTAAAACTAGGGGTGTTCGCATGTCAAATTTTTCGAATACGAATCGAATGCGAATACATGGCTTCGAATATCGAATAATTAAGGAGGACGTGGCTTTCAAAATCAAAAATTTTATTTCTTTGTGAATTTTTAAGACAATTTAAGACAACTGGAAATGCTTGTGTGATAGCACCATAAAAATTTCAAAGCAATTTTTTGAAGACTAATTTATTTATAAACTTTTCTTTCGGTTCACCTTGTACCGAGCTTGAGCGGCCTAAAAACATGATCGGAGTGCTTTGTTCGAATTCCTCATTTCGAAGTGCTTTGCATTCCCAAATGAATGGACGTGGTCATGTCGGTGAGTTGTTATTAATAAAACACAATTTTTTAGTTCTTATACTTTAGTGGTGAATTCACATAAGGCATATAGACCAAGAACCACTACATGAATAAAAAATTCCCAAAAAGAAAACCTGAAAAACCAAAAGTGTCACGACCGCAGTTGTTTATCAAAGAATGTAACGCAAAGAACGGAATCAAAATACACCTAGCGGTCATAAAGAAATCACTCGAACAAACGTCGTACTTGGAAAAAAAACTTTTCAAAAAATGCCTTCTGAGTTTTCAACATAGATATCATAAATGAAAAGTCTCTAGGGTTGTAGCCTTTCGTGTGCTTTTGAACACGGGGCTTTGGAATGCCTCGCCTGGAAATCGGAATGGATTTTGCAGCCTTTTTTTCCCATAAAACCTTTTCAGCTCCTCGGTGAAGTGTACATAACCCAGTTTGCCGACCAAACGGGGGAGATAGCTTTCAATGCAAAATAGGTTACCTGGTTGCCTGTATTGCTTTAGACAACTTCCGTCTGCTGTGTTGTGACCATAGCAAGAAGTGAAGCAGTTTTTTTTACTTAAATTTGAAAACTGAGTTTTGCCTTCTTTTATGCTTTAATTATAACCTTGCATGGAGCAGCAACTTCGTACTCGTACGTGCAGTTGTTCATTGCCAAAAGTTTAAATACCACAAGGATACAAGCAACCTACTATGAAGCTTCGTATAATATTCTGCGTAAGCACAAGTTCAATGCATGCACATTTTTTCAGTACTCTTGACCTTCAGGCGATCCAATGTTTTTCGCAGCGCAGCCAATAAATTGTAAACTATAAATGTATAAATTGGTCATAATATTCTCACTAAAAAAATTCAATTTTTCAGTGCTACTACAGTATGGTACATTTGTAACGCATTCGTATTATTATATTCCCAAAAATTTAAATTTTTAAATGCCACCAAAGCAAGGTACATTTTTAACGCCGTTAACGCGTTCTGATTTCTAACTCAGACCTGTTTGCATGATTGCTTTTAGTGCACGGGAAATGTTGCGCAAGAAAACGGTGCTCGCCCGCATCGCGGCGCTCGTATAGCGCAACATGTCCTACTTTGATTATCCCTAAAATGGCCCTTCAGGCTGCTCTTAAGATAAAATATAATGTCACAGGAATTAATTACAACTACTGGCGTTCAATCGTACCCGGTTGAGCATTCAGGTGATGCTCCAACGCGAAGCGGCTACGCCTTGCGCGCCACCGCTTTTGACGCATCTGCCGTTTTAGCGTATAAGTACCGCAAATTAGACAAACAGATCACTTCGCGAACCGCTGTCACAAATGCGCAAACCGCTTTTCACCCTCTGTGGTAAAGTCACGTGCACCACGAAGCGTTTGATGACCTCCGCCTTTCGAGCCATATAAATTCCTGTAATCGGCATTGTAATCTCGATAATGTCCGCCCTAAATACCAAAGCAGATAAAATGAATGAACAAAAACTTGGCCGAGCGAAGCAGTGATAATGAACTCTGAAACGTGAACTACACATTTCAGGCGGCCGCCATCTTGCATTGACACAGCGACGCCTACCTAATCAGGAGGGCCGTTTCAGCAGGTTTCAGCGCGCGCCGACCGGTAGTCATTCCAGCTTCAGAATCGCGTCTCTCTTTTTCTGCCGTTTGTGCATCTGGGTTTAAACAAAGAGAGAGAGAGAGAATTTTATTTTTTTTAACCAAAAGAGGGGAAATGTCTCTGTAGGAGAGCTTCATGGAGTCTGGATGCCTCCGTCGAGGCTCCCACTGATGGCCTTCTCGATGAAGTCCACCAGGCCACGTTGCTCGTCCTTGATCTTCTGGGTGGCCAGCCACTCTATAGTGTAGTGTCGTCTAATGTGTGCATAAATGGGGCACTCCCATAATATGTGTTGTTGCTTGGCGATCACATTACAGGTGCGGCATGATGGGGGTGTATCTGTCTTTCTACTTTGCATGAGGTGTAGTCTAGCAGGTGTGTGTAGTGTACCGGCCTATGCTTGTATGAATGTAGTCTGCTGGTGTCTTTCTAGGTGTGGGTGCGGCAGCGGTAACTGCTTCCTGGCTCTCCTGTAGTCTTTCAGGTGAAGCTGTCGTGGGCTTGATTCGGTTTCACCGGGAGTTTCGTCGCCGTACCTGGGAGCCCGGTAGTGCGCTTCTCGGGCGAGTTCATTTGCTTTCTCATTACCCAGCACGCCAGCGTGACTCGGAATCCAATATATCTTCACAGTGCCCTGAATATATCGAAATAGATGTGCCGCGATTTGGGGTGTGTGTCCTGATGCTATATATCGGCAGGCTTTCTTGCTATCTGTGTTTATATTTAGGGGACGGGTTGGTTGACTGAGGTGAGATATCGCTTTTCCAATTGCGTAAATCTGTGCTTCTTCTGCCTTCTGGAAGTGCATGTTGCTCTGAGTGTAAGTTCGGTTGAGTATGTTCCAATATGCTACTGTCCATGTGTTGTTGGCTCCTGCCGTGTCTGTGTAGGCGTGCATTTGGCCCAGCTCCCTCTTCGGTTTCTTATTAAAGTAATTTGTTCTGATGGATCTTCTTTCTGTGTGCCGGATTGGATCCATATTATTCGGTATGGGGGCCACCTTGATTTTTTACCAGTCTCGTGGGTGCATTTTGGTAATGTGAGGGGCCGCTTCGCTGACCTTGTATCCTAGAGACTTCAGGAGTTGTCGACCGGCTGTGGTTTGGTTCAGTCTTGCCAATTGGTTGTGTTTGTGAACAGTGACTATTTCGTCCACAGTCACTGTTGTCCCCATTTTGTCAAGGACTGTGTTGCTCGCACTGATAGGGAGACCTAACGATATCTTGACGGCTTTGCGGATTAGGGTGTCTATTTTTTTAAGCTGTGTCCTGGTAAAATTGGTGTATGGGGCTGCGTATCTTATTCGCGATATGACGAGGGCCTCGTGCAGTCTTAGTAGGTCATCCTCCTTCAGTCCCCTTTTCTTGTTGGAGATCCGCTTCATAAGTTGAAGAACCTGCTCCCCTTGCTTTAGTACCTGGTTGGTTGTGGCTTGTCCCCATCCATCTTTTTGGAAGTAGTGTCCCAGTACTGTGATAGTGGATGGAGTTGGAATATTGTTGCCGTGCAGGGTTAAGTTAATGGGAGGATGTTTCCACCGTCTGTTGGCTACTGTTAGCAGTTCTGTTTTTTCTGCGGAGCATGATAGACCTATTGTTGTTGCTGCTTGTTGTGCTCGATTGAGTGCTTCCTGTAGTTGCGTCTGGATGTGTCCAGGTGATCCAGTTGTGCTCCATATAGTAACGTCATCTGCATATATGAGGTGTTTAATGTCTTCCACTTGCGATAGTGCCCTATGGATCTTGAGTGTCGCTAATGTGAAGAGAGTTGGGGATAGCACCGCTCTTTGAGGAATTCCCCTCTGTGGATGAGGTATCGGTCCTGTTTCGTGATCCCCTATTGCTATAGTAATATTTCTTTCGTGAAGGAATGCCTTTACGTAGTTACCGTATAAACCGGATTATAGGTCGACCCGGTATATAGGTCGACCCCCTACTTGAGGTGGGAAAAGTTGATAAAAAAAAATAATTCGGCACGGAAGCGCACTCACAATGTCTATATTTATTTTCGACGCCCGTCCGTCACTGCCACTCACTATGCCTGCCGAAGTCGCTCGTCCGAGCTCGAAGTCACTCGTCCGAGCTCTCAGAGTCGTCCGAGAATGACTGCTTCGCACTGTCATCTTCCATGCCATCAGGCGCGTTGCTGATGGAGCACTTCCTGAACGCTCGTGTAACCATGTCGTCGGGCCGCGACTGCCCAGAGAAGGACACCCAGCTTGACACGGTCGCAACCGGCCCGTATAGGTCTTTTTGTTGTCGCCGGCTATCCACACATTGTACAGTTCGCGGAGCCGGTCCGCGCATGGCCTCCGGAGCGATCGTGAGCGAAGTTCCCGGATGAAGTCCGCCACTTTGTTCTCCAACTTGGGGTGCAGCGCTTGACGTCCACGGAACGATCGGTTTTAGGGGTTGCACGCGCACAGCTTAGCTTTCTGGCTCCGCCAGTACCGCACACTTTTCTCCGAAATGAAATGCCTAACTGGTGTTGCGCCGCCATATTCCCATTCTGCTCGGTGACTCAGTCGCCGTCAGCTTAAACGCCGCGGTGGAATGGCGTCGACTGCCGCTACTCATCTCGGAACACAGACGTACAGAAATGTACGCACGCACCCACAATAGACGAGTAAAAGACGAAAAACTAGAGAAAAGCGAAATCAAATAAAGGACTGATAGTACGAGAGAGCATTCCGACACGAATGGTGATGGCGACGGACTACGCTTGCACATTGTTGCCAGACAACGGATTACATTCTGCCAATGACCGCTATATAAGACGAGGGGTGACTTTCGTGCGGATTTTTTTGGAAAAAAACTCGACCTATATTCCGGTTTATACGGTATACATCTTCAGTCCGCATTTTGTCGCCGCTAGTTCTTCGAGTATGGTGTCGTGTGACGTCAACGTAGTCGAACGCCTTCTTGAGATCCACCGCCAGAATGGCTTTGAGTTGTGCCGAACTCGGTTCTGCCGTTACTTCCTCATGGAGGGCAAGGAGTGCATCCTGCGTCGATTAATGTTGCCTGAAACCTATCAAGTTGAAGGGAATTATGTTCATCTCTTCAAGGTAGTTTTGGAGTCGCTGGAGTACCATTAATTCCATAAGTTTGCCTACGTTTGATGTGAGCGTTATTGGTCGCAAGTTGCTGACGGCTATTTTCTTTCCTGTCTTAGGGATGAATACCACCTTGCCTTCTTTCCACGTGATATGGAGAGGCTGCCTGCCTGTCCACACATCGTTCATGTTTTGTAGGAGGAGTTGGCGATCTTCTTCCCCTAGATTCCTGAGACACGGTGTGGTTATCTTGTCCGGTCCCGGTGCCTTGTTGCCAGTGCATTTACTGATTGCGGAGTTTATTTCTGCCAGGGTGAACTCGTCATCGAGGAGGGGATTTGCTGGACCGGCATATGCTTGATACTCAGGTTGAACCCGAGGGGCTACGTAAGTTGCCTTTATAGTTTGTAGTAGCTGTTCGGGATCTTCAAATTCTTGTGTTAGTCGGTAAATTATTTGTGTTGTCATAGTTTTAGTAGTAGTAGGGTTAATGAGGGCTCTTAGTAGGTTCCACGTTTTTCTCACTCCCATTGTGCCTTGGAGCTTGTCACAGGTTTGCTGCCATTGTTGTTGGTATGCTGTTGTATTGTACTCCCGGATGTGTCGGTTGAGCTCTGCTATTCGCTTTCTGAGGTTTCTGTTTGTCTTGCGTTGCTTCCGTCGTTTGATTAGGCTATTGCGTGCTTCCCAGCAGTGGGCGATGTGTTTGTCTACCGGTCCTTCGTTTTCAGACTGCGTGATGTTCTTGGTATGTCGGTGCACAACTTTTAGCAGCTGCTCGGTCGTCTTGAATGTTATGATGTGGTTGATTAATGCGCCCTTCGCGAACCTTGTCCCATTCTGTAATGCGCGTTGTCTTCCACCTTACCCGTTAAGGATTATATTGATTTTTACGCTGATGATGGCATGGTCGCTCCATAGATATTCTTGCGTATTGCACCATTGCACGTCTACACCGCTTGATTATAGGGTTAGGTCTGGCGTTGTGTCTTTTTCTACTTAGTTGCCAATGCGTGTAGGCTGCTGCAGTTCATTGTGTAGAATGTATTGATGATCTTGAATTTCCCTTAAGAGGCGCTGACCCTTCTTGGTATTTCTAGAGTAGCCCCATGCTGTATGAGGTGCGTTGAAGTCCCCCAGTAGTACGTGCTTGCTCTTGTTGTTTGGAGGGTGCATTATTGTTTTTATATCGATTACGTCATCCTTTGAGGGCTGTAGAGGTTAGTAATGTGTAGTTGGTTGCGATTTGGTCCTATCTTGATGGTTAGGCTGATATCATTGGCGTCTTCTTGAGATGCTAAGAGATCTTTGCGAGTAATGTTGCTATCTTGGGGGATGCTTGATGCGTGGTGTATCCCAAAAGCTTTGGGTTGTTGCCTGGCTCTTGCAGCGCAATAATATCTGGTTGGAGCTTGTTTCTTGTGAGCCATGAGTAGAGTTCTCCTTGCTTCTGCTTGAAACCTCGACAGTTCCATTGTAAAATTAGTAGATTATTCTTACTGTCCATAAAGTTTCTGCATAATCATGTCGAGTTGGCGTGGCACGGCTTGTATTTGTTCTTGGAGCGGGTGGCATTCGGTAGAAAAATTTTCCGTCACTCTGGCTTCTATCGTGTGGGTAATTTCTGTTACTCGTTGGTTCACGCATTGCATCTCGTAATGAATCTCCGTCATAAAGGATTGTAGGGTGCAGTTTAGCTCCTCTAACGTGACACTAGTGGTTGTTTCATTGGTTTTGCTGCATTTGTTTTCGGGTTTGCTGCTGTCGTTCTCCTGGTTGCTCGTTTCCATAGAAACGTTGTCTGCGAGCTGTACGTTTGGAGGGGCGGGGGTGCTGTACCAATGTGTTGTTGGTACACTTGCGCATTGTAGATCGGGGCTTTGGGTATATTTAGGTGTGGTGTGAGTGCCTCTCTGTATGTCCGGTTAGCTTGTTTGTAGGAAAGTGGCTGGCTCACCTTTTTTGGGCTGTTGCTGTTTATGGTGGTAAGGTCCCTTGTCGAGTTGTTGCTGCGTGTTGGGGTTGGCATCCTTGCTGGGTTGTCGTTCTCCGGGCGCCGGTTGACCTTGATGAGATTGCTGAGTGCTTGCTTGTTGTTTGGCTGTCTGGCTTTGAGCTGGCTGCTGGGGCTTCTCAGAAAGCTGTTGTTGTCTTCTAGATGACGATTCAGCGGCATGCTTACGTATGTTGAGCCTCTTGAGGTAGGCCTGTTGCCGCACCACTGTGTCGGCTTCGAGTTTTTTGAGCAGCTGGCATCGTCCGAACGACGCGGTCCCTGACAGTTCACACATTTGGTGATACAAGTGTGAGCTTCGCCCTTGTTGGCGTATCCACAGTTGGGGCAGCGAGCAGTCGTTGCGCGGGTGCACACATCAGCTCTGTGTCCTAGGCCGAGGCATTTGAAGCATATTTGTGCCTTGGGACAGTGCGGCTTGCATCTGTGGATGGCACCACCTAGGCTCACTGAGAGGGGTATGTATGTTCCCTCAAAAGTTATAATTGCCGTCGTGGAGTCTCCCACCATTCTTGCCGCGACAATGTTGAATCCGGGTGGGGCAGTAAGTAGTTGCATCAGAGTGGCAGGATCGGTGTTGCGCTCGACTTGATGGATGACTCCTTTGCACGTTTTTCAAGCGGGCGGTGCGTATACACTGACGCTGTGGGTTGTCTGGTCGTGGGTGATTTGCGTGATCATCAGAAGCTTGTTAATCGTTGATATGTTATTGCTGGTCATCACGACGATATTCTTGAAGGGTTCCACAGTAGTAGTCCTGCCTGCCGCTTCCTCTGCGGTGAGGTTGCTTGTGAGGACTAACATTCTGTGCAAGGCGAGTGGAGTAATCTGGCTAAGTTGGAGACTGCCTGGAGCTCGGAGAATGAGTTTACGCGGTTCACCTTATTGGGTTTGTCGTACTGGGTGGTGCCAGCCATCTTCTGTGGTGTAGTACTTCATCGCTGGGCGTATTCAGCGCCGGGTGGCACCGGGCGGGTCGGCGTGCTTGGTTAGGGTTAGCTCGGCCTCCCACGTTGGAGGCCGAAATTCGCCCTTAAAATTCCGGGAAACGGGCCAATATTCACCAAACATTGTAGAACATCGTCGGAAGTTGTTCCGTACGTGGTCGCGATGGTCTGGTGGGCTTCCAAGGCGTTCATCAGGGATTAAACAGGGATTTCTTGCAGGCCGAAGTACGGCCGCCGGAGCACAGCCGAGATGCGGTAGTCGGACTCCAGCCGGACTACAGCTACCGAAAATACGGCCGTGCTACGGGCATCGGCGTTCAACCACAGTACGTTAACTGTACTGAGGCCGGTCACTGCATGTCGCGCAAGCAGATGACTCATTCGCGCAGTGCAGAAGCAGCACAAACCCAGCATTTTGGGTCCAATACAACCACATCAAAGTGACCTCGCGCGCAACCACCAGCCGTCAAGCTTCCAGCGCAGCCTTGCTTAATTACCAGCCTCAGTTGACAGCAAAATTCATTTATTAAACAGCGCTCACAAATTGTCGTTCCTTTAATTATTCTGTCTCTTTTACTGCCGAACACAGAAAATATTCAGTTCTTGGTAGTGCTTGAATAGATGTATTGTCCAGGTCCTGATATCCTCTGTGGGGCGGCTTACCTGTAATAAACGGGGAAAGAGGAGGGGTGCGGGCGGCGGGGGGCGCTAATTTAGTGAGTAGAATTTCAGAGAGATAAATTGCGCCGCTTTTAGCCAAATTCTTTTAGGGAAATATTCCGGAACACTTTCATGCTTTGACTACATAAACTATTTTTACAACAGTTGCTTGACCAATTTTGATGTATAATAAACCGGCGTGAATGCCTTTACGAAGCGTTTTGGTTGTAAACAAAACACTCAGGAGCTTTTAATAAAACTCCTTCACAACAAAGTATGTTCAGTTTTTGCCCATTTTTCTTGCAAAGGCATTTTCTACTCGATCAACTTTTCTGATGATCTGGCGCAGGGCTGATCCTAAGAAGGAGCGAACAGGTACTTTCATTTTCAATCTATTTTAACGTTGTTTTCACGAGTATACGTCCACACCACCTAATAGTCCAGAATAACTTATTTTCTTCTAATGTTATACTACGTTCAAAAAATTCTAGACGCGTTGCGAATGACGCCGTGCTTCAGGTGGCTGCAGTTGTATCCCTTTGTGTTCACGCAAGGAAAGGCCTAAAATTACACTTAACATAATTTGTTTCAAACCAATAACATAGCAATGGTATCATGCATACAGGAAACCTTGCATACTGCAACGAATAGGGCAATAAATATTGTATTTGTCAAGGTTGAATGCGTAGGGTTCTCAACCCGTCGTAGGCAAACTTGTGCCTCTAGAAGTTTTTTTATTTATTTATTTATTTATTTATTTTTATTCATTCATTTGTTCATTGTTTTATTTATTTATGTATTTATTTTATGCCTGCTTTTCTTTGCATGCATTACAGAAGGGGGATACATAACACTAAGTATTATATATGAAACAAAATAACAAAAAAATTCTACAAAGCGTGCTGAAGATCGTCAATATAAACAGCTAATGCAATCATACGTGGAAGATAATTACACTGCAGTATTGATGTAAAATAAAATGAATTGCGCAAGGCGTCACCTTTAAGGAAAGTTAATAATTTGCTTTAAGCTACCGGTCCCACTTTGCGATATGTAGAATGGCGCTTGGACATACTTTTCCCCTTCTACTCCAGTTTTCGAATAATAGATATTACGAAAAAAGTTCAACCTGTGGTTTCGTCTGTGATCTTTCACGCCCTGCCATCTCAGTTTACTTTTACTTTCTCTCATGCTAAGTTGAGCGTGCCAATTACCTAATAGGAATCGCACTACCATATTCTGTATGTTTTCGAGCGTATCAACCATCTCTTTGGTGAAGGAATCCTTGAAAACACATGCGTACTCCAAGATTGAGCACACATGAGTGAAATACGGTTGTTCTTTTCAGTTAGATGGAGGTTCACTGAAATTTTGTCTAACAAGGGCAAAAACATATGCAGCCGTAACTTTTATGGTGTGAACCCGCCTATTTAACCTCTAACCACTCCCTAAATAAACTCCTAGGTATATATATTCCTCGACCGTTGTCACAGCAGCATAATTTACGGTATAAGTATTCAATTGGAATGATGGTTTTCTTGTAAATGTGCGGTTAACACACTTTCACATCCAAAAACGTTTCTGAATCTGCACACCAGGATGTTAATAAATTCGAATAAAGCTGCAGGTATACGGAATCACGTTCATTCGCTATAGTCCGGTAAAGTACACAGTACTTTTGAACAAAGCTATAGGGCCAATAGTAATAACAATGCAAAAACCGATTCATTCAGTTAACAGGATGAAATGTACTACGCAGAAGGTGATATGGAACACCATCATTTGCTTTTTTGAGTCCAAAAATATACAGTCAACCACTTTAAGCTTATCTATTGCAAGAGCCAAATCGTGCGTGAATTCAACAATCTGCGTTGAGCAAGAAAATCCTGACAAAATTCGTGTTTGCTAGGATGCTGGTGATTGTGTTTAATCAAATGAGTCGTATCCCAAGAGTAGCTAAGCTCACCTTAAAAAATCGGAACTAAATTACAGCTAGGCTTCGTCAGTGACAAAACTCTGTTGTTATCGCAAATTTAAAATAATTTTTTTTTCTAAATAGGCAGTCGTAAAATCCCATGAAGTAACATATGCAGGGCATGAAGTTGATCCTACCAATGCACGAGCGAGTCTCTTCTACGTTTATCACCAACAACATAGTGAAAAATTGCTTGTCGCAGTTTAATTGTAAGCAGAATAACTTGCGCTTTTGCTCGCACTTGCCTTCCTTTGGTGGGGAGTCCTTCACATGGTGGCGGTTTAGCTCCTGCGTGGTGGCCACTTGCTCGACGCCCTTGAAGGCCAGTTATTTTGGTGAACCATCTCCATCTCGGATCCGACATCTCTGTCGGGTCGATGTCTCCTATGCTCTCCATTTCTCGAGGGGGCGAATAGCCTCGAGCTGATGCGTCGACGAAGCCGGCGGCAGAGGCGTGGTAGCGGAGATGACTGGTGAGGCTTAGCTCACCCGTCGGAGTGGCAGAGTCTTCTTGTGGCAATAAATGACATTTCGATGACCTAAAAGGTTCCCTACTAATGTCCAATGAGTCCTTGCACCTTGCCCGTTCTCCGAGAACTTTCATTACTGTTTGACAAACGATGTTCGTTCATTTAAAACTTAGAAACACGGAGAGGATGAAAAACGCGTCCCCGTTGTTCGGCTGGCTCCCTAACAGCTTTTTCTCCCGCCAGGAAAAAACCAGTCGGTCTCCTTCCCAACACGTCCGTGCATGAGTTCTCGGCGCCCAGGCGCGAGCCGTTGTTCGGCTGTATGCCGTTTGCTGAAAAAATGACGTATAACCAGATACCTTACGTAGGCCGGTCTCCTCTTGAACACCGGTTGCCAAAAATTCTGTGGCCATTCGCTTGCCGTATTTTGGCCGAGGACAGCTAACCGAATGAAAAACGTATATTCTGGGGCCGTACGTCGGCCGGTATCCTTTATAACACTGGTTTCCCGAAGAAAACGAATATTCTACCGCCGGACGCGCGGTTCACCGTTGAAACAACGAATGCACGGCAGCCGCGCTCCGGCCGGTCTCCTTTCGAACACCAACTGCCGCAAGAATACGCATATTCTGTGGCCGGTCGCTTGCCGTGCTTCCGCCGATTACCGCTTCCCGAAGAAAAAAACGGATGCCCTAAGGCCGTACTTCGGCCATTCTCTTTCTCAACATGGGCAGCCGTAAGAGAACTGAATATCTGGCAGCCGGTTAGCTGCCGTTGTGCGTCCGGACACGGTCAGACGCAAAAATGCCGAAGCGCTGGTTGCCGAATGTTGGCCGTTCAACGCATGATCAGTGGCTGCCAGAACCTGGATGCTGGCCGGACATGCCAGAAAGCGGCCTTAGACGGGCCGGTCTTGGGGAACACTTTCTGTGCCGCCTGGGTCTCCAAACGAACGAATATGCCAACAATACTTCAGGCTACATGAGACGACAAAGGGGAGATAAACTTGCAAGCGGTGCTGTTTGTGACGAGGATGCCACGTGAAGAACGAGAAAGTTTTCTGACACAACTGGTGAGAGTCTCCCAAACGTTTCACACGGTGCCTGGACTTCCGACCTTGAAGCCCAACTGACCGACGGCAGGCAGCGGAAGACTACGCTTCGGTCATGAAGTAGGACGACACCGCGACCTGCGCACTGGGTTTACTCGAGCATCACATGGAGGTGTTGAGGTCATCTTCGACACTCCAGACTGCTCCTCCATTCGAAGACGCCAGCGCAGACCGCCGGGCTGCGACGTCTACCGGACAACCCATGCCATCTACTCGTGAGTTTGTAGCACGTCTCCCGAAGCAAGAACTGTTCCGATTCGATGGAAAGATAACGTGGTGGCAACCTTTTTGGACATGTTTCGACATTTCGTCGACGAGAATTCCCGGCTTCTCAATGTTGACCATTTTCATTACTTGCTTTCGTTTCTTGACGAAGCTGCTGCTGAAGCCGTTGCTGGCCTGCAAGTGACAGAGTCGTGCTATCAAGATACTCTCGGTATTTTGAAGAATCGTTTTCGAAATTCTAAAGTTGTACAGCAGAAGCCTATTGAAAATCTCCGGAAGCTCGACCTGTCGACTCAGCCAGCAACATGGCTGCTTTGAGGAAGCTGTACGACCACGTAAAGTGAACCCGTGAGGACTGGAAAACTTTGGCGTTGAAATTTCTTCTTACGCAGGTATGTTGAAAGAAGTGCTTTTAAAGGGGATACCTGGCGACATTATTGTCGATTACTTCAAACAGCACAGCCTTGCTGCCAGCACCGCTTCAACGAGCAGTCAGAGTTCTTCTGTCCAGGACGTAGAACATCTGCTGTCTTTCCTGCGAGTAGAAGTGAAGTGCAGAGAAACAAGTTTCCAGATCAGCAAGCCTCAACGAAGTGAGAAGGCTGACCAAGGGCAAAAGAAGTGGCAGTCTATTCCGACCCCTACCGTCCTGCACCACAGGGCCTCGACTTCGTCTCGCTTCTTCTTCTACGTCAAAGATCACAGCACAGAAGAATGTCCGAGCGACAACCTTTCGTCCGACAAGTGAACCCGCCTAGCAAGTGACGGCCGATGCTTCAGATGTACGGCTAAGGGACATCTGGTACAGAGTTCCCGAAAGAATGTCCCCCGCAGAGTTCATAAGAAAGGTTCCCCGCAGAGCTCATAACGGATAATGCTACGTATTTTACGAGCAAATTGTTTGAGGACAACTGCCGAGCTGTAGGCGTGAAACACAATCGTATGACCACCTATCACCCTCAGGCAAACATAACTGAGCGGGTGAATCGCAATCTCAAGGCGATGCTAATTTCTGATACGGAGCCACACAAGGATTGGGATGCTAAGCTGCCTGAGATTGCATTTGCCACTCGAACCACGGTGAATCGCTCAACCGGTTTTACGCCGGCTTATTTGAACTAGGGCCGGGAAATGCCATTTCCTCTTGACAGGACACTTCCAGAAACGGAGGCGGGTTCTGGTCGGTCGCCCCATGCTGTGGCCGTCCGACAGCGCCTGCGCGACGCGATACAGGCTGCCCGGGAGCAGCTTGACGTTGCTCGTCTCCAGCAGGCGGAGCAGTACAACCGGTGTCGTCGAGATGTTCAGTTTGCGGTTGGCGACATAGTTCTCCGGCGCACTCATCCACTGAGCGATGCCTCACGCAAGTTTGCCGCGTCGCTTGCCGTATACAGGAAAGACAGGGATGGCTGCACACACTCTTGTGGCTGTGTGGCCATAATCGTCCGGAAATCCTTAGCATGCCACCCTGTCACTTTAAACACTATCATTGAGGCTGTAGCAATAAGCATAATAATATTTAATAGGTTGATAACGGTATGCTCCATATACATTCCTCCTGATGTAACACTTTTGAGCTCTGAATTCGAGGCGCTGGTTGACCAGCTGCCCGAACCATACATTCTAACAGGCGACCTTAATGCTCACAATTCTCTTTGGGGATCTTCTCGTACGGAGCCCCAAGGTTGCCTGATAGAGAGGTTTCTTACATCCTCTGGAGCATGCCTTTTCAACAATAAACAGCCTACATACCATAACATAGGTCGCAACACATACTCACATCTTGACCTGGCTATTCGCTCTGCAATTCTCTTTCCATATCTTGCGTGGGGTGTGGGCACAGACCCATATGGTAGTGACCATTTCCCCACTTCATTAACGTATATAGGTACAGGCCCGAGCAGTCCATCTTCCCATAAAAGGTTTAATAAAGCAAGAGCTAACTGGAATACATTTACAGAGACATCCAAACTACACCACAGATCCATTGGACACCTACACGTTGAAGAAGCTACCCAACTGCTCATGGCGCACATCCTCTACGCCGCCGAAAAGTCCATTTCCCACGCCTCTGGTGCCCCGCGCAACCAGCGGAGGCCGTGGTGGAATGAGGTCTGTAGGCGGCCACGAGAGGCCCAGAACAAGGCGAGGAGTATCCTCCGTCGGTACCCCACGTCGGGAAACCTCCTCTTGTTCAAACGGGCCAAGGCATTCGGAAAACGTGTGCGCCGTGAGGCAAAAACAGATAGTTGGCGCTCATTCATAACATCTATAAACTCATACACACACACGCAAGGTATGGACACGTATACGCAAACTCAAAGGACAACAGACAAACAGCCTGCCACTGGTCAGTACAACAGGGGACACACTCGAAGACCAGGCTGACACACTCGCACAACACTTCCAACACGTGTCCAGTTCAGCACACTGCACGAACACTTTCCTGAAACATAAAGCCTCTTGTGAAAAGAAGTCCCTACACGACACCAACAAATCACAGACTTTTTACAACTCTCTGTTTTCACTAAATGAGCTGAGGGCTGCTCTGAGCACGTGTAAACCCTCAGCTCCAGGCCCAGACAACATTACATACACAAAGATACAACACCTACACGCAGACACACTTTAAGCACTTCTACATCTATACAATAAAATATGGCTTTCGGGGCACATTCCACACTCTTGGAGGGAGGCCATTGCAGTGGCTTTCTTGAAGGAGGGAAAGCACCCGTCGTCCCCCTCAAGTTACCGTCCAACAGCCCAGACGAGCTGTCTGTGCATGCTCTTCGAGAAGATGATCAATCGCAGGCTTGTGTACTTCCTCGAGTACAATGGTCTTCTCGAGAGCTGCCATGCAGGCTTTAGAGTGGGGCGATCGACAAACGATCAACTGGTTACACTTGACTCATACATCAAGGATGCCTTCGTGCAAAAGCAGTACTGTGTAACTGTCTTTTTCGATCTCGAGAAGGCCTACGACACCGGTTGGCGTTATGGGATCCTTAGTGACCTCAGGTCATTTGGTGTTTCGGGTAATATGTTGAACACCCTTGTAAGTCATTTGTCGGAGAAAACGTTCAGAGTAAGAGTTGGTTGTGCACTTTTAAAGGTTCACGTCCAAGAAAATGGCGTGCCGCAAGGGGGCGTGTTGAGTTGCACTCTCTTTATAGTAAAGATGAACTCTCTTGGAATGGCACTGCCACCAACAATCTATTATTCTATGTATGTAGACGACGTGCAAATATCTTTTAAATCATGTAATATGTCAATATGCAAACGTCAAGTCCAGCTTGGTGTCAAGAAGCTTGCTGGCTGGGCAGACAAGAATGGGTTTAAATTGAATCCTGCAAAAACTCCTGCGTTGTATTCTCCAGGAAGCGCGGGGTCCATCCGGACCTAGACATTACTCTGAATGGCGTGTAGCTTCCTGTGAACAAAGCGCACAAGTTCTTAGGTGTTGTGTTTGACCAGAAACTCACATTCATTCCACACATCAAGGAACTTAAACATAAATGTCTAAAAACAATGAATATACTGAAGGTTCTCTCAAACGAAAAGTATGGTTCCGACAAAGAACTCCTACTACGGCTCTATACTGCTTTGGTTGGGTCTGGTTTAGACTATGGCAGTGTGGTATATGGGTCGGCGACTAAAACAGCGTTGCGAATGCTTGACCCAGTGCTACACTTGGGGCTACGGCTTGCGTCGGGTGCTTTTCGCACTAGCCCTGTCGAGAGTCTGTATGCCGAGTGTAATAAGTGGAGCGTTGCGAACCAACGGACGTAGATAGACTTACTTTAAGCTTTTAAAATTTCATCGTTGAATAACCATCCTTTTTATCCTGTCTTTAACGACACATCCACATCTGTGCTTTTTGTAAATCGCCCATCCGTTCCGCTGCCCTTTTCACTTAGAGTGAAAGAGCGAGCCTCGGATCTGAGCACTTCGTTTTTAGATGTGTACAGATAATCCTTTTCAGACATTTTACCTCTCTGGAAAGTTCGTCCTGTGTCCTCCGACCTTTCTTTTATGAAACTTGAGAAAAATCGGGTTCCGCGAGCTGCAATACTGCAGCACTTTCTTTTTTTTTGCAATTTAAACACCCATGTGCAGAATTCTACAGTTACGCTTCTAAAACCTCCACTATGGTGTCGTGCGCTGCTCTTGGTCCGAATTTCAATGCATCCAGAACCATGAGCGTGCACGCAACAATTTTTTCACCAGAAGCGTATGGAGTTTTACTTATTGTACGACACATTCTTGAGAACCAGATTCCCAATTCCATCATCTATGCAGATTCTTTGAGTGTTGTTTGCGTACTCGCATCGCAGAAGTCCTCCAAAACCACATAGTTAATCTTGTATTCAACACTATTATGTCCGTGTATGCTCAAAAGCATGAGCTGCTTCTCTTATGGGTCCCAGGACACGCAGGGATCCCTGGGAACGAGTTGGCAGACGAGAGGGCCGCTGCTGCTGCACTCAGGAACGCTGTAGACATTACAACGATACCCTACACAGGCCTCAAGCCACACATAAAACAACACCTGCGCAGAACATGGCAACCACACTGGGCTGAACAGACAGACAACAAACTGCATGTAATAAAGCCACACTTGGGACGGTACACAGCTGACTCACACAACAGACACAGAGAAGGCGCCATGGCTAGGCTGCGGATAGGGCACACCCATGCAACGCACTCGTATCTGCTGACGGGATCTTCTAGACCCCAGTGCAGCAGGTGCAGAGAGGCCCTATCCGTGGTGCACATACTAATCACATGCAAGGCACTTCACACAACACGACACAAACACTTCAGAGAACTCTACAGACAACATATCCCACTACATCCATCGCTGTTTATAGGTGACGATGCCATAGTTTCCGCGAAACGTGTGTTTGAGTATTTATCAGACGTAAAGTTTTTAAACCTCATTTCTTATCACGCATAATCAAATCTGGTCCTATACACCAGCCATCACCATTGCCGTTAATTGATTTTATTGTTGTTGTGACTTTAGTAGCCACTATTTTTTAAGATACTTTTGTTTGGCGCTCTTTGCCCCAGCTGGCCTTGCGCCAAAAAACTCCAACCATCATCATCATCATCACCTGTCTGTCTATCTGTCTGTCTGTCTGTCTGTCTGTCTGTCTGTCTGTCTGTCTGTCTGTCTGTCTATCTATCTATCTATCTATCTATCTATCTATCTATCTATCTATCTATCTATCTATCTATCTATCTATCTATCTATCTATCTATCTATCTATCTATCTATCTATCTATCTATCTACCTACCTACCTATCTATCTATCTATCTATCTATCTATCTATCTATCTATCTATCTATCTATCTATCTATCTATCTATCTATCTATCTATCTATCTATCTATCTATCTATCTATCTATCTATCTATCTATCTATCTATCTATCTATCTATCTATCTATCTATCTATCGATCTATCTATCTATTTATTCATTTATCTCTTTATCTATCTATCGATCTATCTGTCGATCTATCGATCCAACGATCAATGATTCTATCTATCGATCTATCTTTCGATCTATGAATCGATCTACCGATCGGTTATTCGATTATTCGATCAATAAATTACCCAATTATTCGATCAATAAATTCAATTATTCGATTGATTATTCGATAAATCAATTCGATTATTCAGTCATTCGATCAATCAATCAAGGATAAAGTTATGCGAAGCACTATTATAATAGTTCGAAATCACAGTTCCACAGTTGCGATGGATTTGTCTCCCGAATTACCGAATTAGCACATTTGCTGGGGATTTGCTGTTGTGACAAGTTCGCTTAACCTCCCAGCGCAAGCGTTATTAAGCAAATTCTCAGGTTACCAGACGGGACTCCCACGGAACAGCTATTAGAAACATCGATACGCTACACGAAGGACTGGCCTCCGCCTAGCATACGCATTATTTCGCTCGTTTAGAGCCTCATCCTGGAGATGAAGGGACCTCCAGAATCGCGCTAACTCAGTCGGCGTGGCGAGTTCAATTTCGGGCAGGGTTTGACTTTTTGGAGGTATTTAAACTGGCATGTTTTGTGTTGCCGGTTCGCTAATTCATGCATTGGTGTATTCTGAGAGGAAACTATCTTTGCTCGGAAAAAATGTCTTAGAAGCAGCGTGTAGCTTCTTTACCCTATTACAACCACAGCAATCTATTTACATTTTTTTCTGACCGCGTTACTCAGCATTGCCATACAATGGGGAAACTCTAAGGCGTTATTTATTAGAAAGGGCTACATTTCCGCTGACATACGCACTAATTTGTATGCGTATTCCACGGGCTCGATCGGCTCTTTGGCCGGGGCTCATCCAGAACCTGCGGTATATTTCCCCGTTAGCATTGATCGCACCCTTTTTCTTCCATGTATGAGGCCCAAGCTTAAACTGCATATTATAAACAGCACAAACCTGAGTATGTACACAGGGCTTTAGTCGCGAACGACGCGCCTAAATCGGCACGATACCCCCAGTTGAGTAGAGAAAGAAAGAGATCGCCAGCAAAGAGGCGTTGCGGCTGCAGGGTGCGGCATCAGGCGTTTGTCGGCGTGTTGTGAGTGAAAGACGGCCCAGCCGACAGCGCGCAGACACGGACACCCCGCCGACTTGTTGTCGACGTGGATGGTTGTGCGTCGATCGGCATCGACGTGGTGTGGAATGGCCACCGACAGCTCGCCCACATGAGGACGGGCGACCGAACCGGCCGAAGGTCGGTCTAATGGTCATGAGCATATCGTGTTGGTCTATATTTACCTTTTTGCTCCACTAACACGCCTCAACTTACAAGACGCGGGTGCAGCTTGTCGGAACACGCTTGTACCCTTCTTCAGTGCACCGCTGGTTCGCTTGGTGCCTTCCCAGGAAGGCTGCTCATTGCGCCTGATAAATCGGCCTGAACCGGTGCGCTGTGCCGCTTTCAAATTTCTTTTAGACATGCCGTGGCAGGAAGTACTCCAAAACAATAAAACAAGGCCGCGAATCTGCCGGGCGATACGAGACGGCTTTGTTTGGTATAGACAGAGTGCGGTGCGTGAAACAGAACAAGACACGTACGATCCTGCCCGTGCGCTGATATGACGTTCCTAACAGGCTAATTCGTGATCACGAGTTACCTACCGCTTTAAATGTGCATGCTGCCAACAACAACCACCGTAACGGTCCACCAAAAAAATCGCGCCAATCTACCCTTTGAATGTGGTTGGAAAGCAAAGCTGAAAACGGTACCCACATTGTTTACCCATGCGACGTCACTTAAATTCACTCACTTCACTCTACAAATATTAAAACCATATAGAAGTGAAATGCACTTAACCACAGCCTTAAATACTTCGTATAGATATTCTTGGTCAGGTTAAATCAAGGAATAATTCATGAATGGTGGTAGGTTGAGTTCTATCAGTGCAGAACATGAGTGGAAACTCCTGTTATAAAATTAAAGGAAGCTCAAACCCGGTGTTGGACGATCTCACTTCTCCCTCTCCGCTGCCGCGGATGGAGGCGACGAGATCGGCAGCAAAAACAGCTGAGTAGGAGGAGGAGCAGCAGGAGGAGCAGGAGCAGGAGAAGCAGGAAATACTTCTATTCAGATTTTTTAATGGCCCAGAGTGTGGCCAGGGGAGTGGTTCCTTCTTCATTGGAGCCCGTATGCAGTCCGCGCTGCCTGTCCTCTGTCCACCGGCTGAAGCAGGGTAGGCAGAGGGGGACTGGACAGCAGCATCTCCCATTGCTTTTGTTGGGTATTTGATGGAATTAGAGGAGGGTGATCATGGCTAAAGTCGCACACCCCGCTTATGTGGCGGATTGTTTCTACTTCTGAGCAAAATTTACATTCAGCGTCGTAGCGATTCTGGCGCAATAAGTGAAGACACGTCGGGTGTGGGGATGCGCCCGACTGTATGAGCCGTTGGGTAGTTTGTTGTTCTCTAGAAATGTCAGGCTAAGGCGAAGGTAGGGTGTGTCTCTCAAAGCGATAATGCTGGGTTATGTTCCTGAACGAGACAACCGGGTGACTGTCCTCGTGCAGCTCCATAGCACGGGTGCAAAAGCGCACGCTTGTTGGTGGGCGTATTCGTTTCCCTCCATGGAAGATTGAGCGGGTGTCTAGATCACTGAATGGAACCATTTGGGGAGTGGTTTTTCAGCAGACACAGTGTCGGTCGGTAAATTTGACCCGACTGGTAATTCAGGTAGGCTTGTTGTGAATCGGTGACTATCTACCGAACTCCTGGTTGAGTGAGAGCCAAGCCGATGGCTGCCTCTTCTGCGGCCGTCTCATCTTCCGTCTTGAGTGAGGCGCACGCAAGGAGGTTGGTTCTGTAGGTATCCACAATGATAGCGTACTGCTGCCGTCGATGTTGGAGGCGTCTCTGTCGATAACTGCGTGATCACCACCGATAGTGGTGTTGAGCGCTCCAGCCCCTGGTTTTCGGCGGCCCTCGTTGTGTGAGGGGTTCATGTTTATAAGCAAAGAGAGCATGTTTAGTTCTTGTCACCAAGAGTCCCTGAGTACATCAAGCGGGGTGACATTCTGTGCGGTCCAGCCAATCTGGTGAAGGATGCGGGGACCCGCCGCAGTTCTGCTCACTCGAAGCTTCTAGTTTGAAAGATGCCCTTCTATCAGCTCTTCCACCGTGTTGTGGAGCCCCGGGCTAAGCAGAGTCTTTGTCGACGCACTCATGAGAAGACCAATGTCCTGCTCGACAGCTTTTCTAATCATTATACAAAGCATCTTTATGTCCTTCTTGCTGAGAAGACAGGGGTTGACGTAAGTGATTCTCGAGAGGTCAAAAGCTTGACTTAATCGAAAGGTATCGGATTCCTTGAGACATCGCTTCTTAGTGGGAACTCGCCTGATCTTGTGTATGATTTGATTGATACTGTGTTTGAGGCGCTGCAAGGATACGTCACTCCAGGTGTTGGCCTGGAGGTGTAGGCCCGAGATATTGATGCTGGGGCTTGGAGTGATGGCCTGGCCATCAAGGAGTATTTTAATGTGTTACTTGGTGTGCCGTTTGACGTGAGAGTGGACGACAAAGCGATGCGATTTTTTTGCGTCAACAGGAGGTCACAGGGTTTAGCACATTGGCATACTTGAAGTCAAAGGCCATGCGTTGCTGTGGGCTTCCTTAAGTTTTTTTAACTCCTAGCACATGCGCAAGACTCGTACAGGGGTGCTCGACGTGCCATTGGCGGAGCGCACTGCGGTGCGAAAGATTCCGTGGCTCTATCACGTGGTGTTCAGTGAGAATGCAAGGGGTAAACCCGAAGTTGGTCTGGTGAGTGCACTACCTTTCTGCCTCGTCTCCGCGTAGGCTAGTAGCTAAATCGGTAACACAGCGGGCTCTCGCTTAGTTACTCTGTTAGGTCCAGGTTCGATTCCTGGCGGTGACGGTAAATTATTTTATTTGTTCGCGGGAGTTTTCTGGTGACACCAACGTCGCGAAAGTACCCTAGGGGGTAGAGGTAAAAAGCATTGCTTTGATAATGGCTAGGCCGCGTACGTGCCGTGCGGTATACCGTACAATATATGATACGGTAGCCCGTTTATCGTATGCGTAAAAGATGACGCACAGTTCTCTACTTTTATTGTCTTGCTCCCTTGCCACTCTGGCACGCCTTCGTGAAGGAAGCATCTTATAACCGTGCAACATGTGCACGAAAACTGACATTAAGCGTTTGATGCCTTCAGATAGCGAACAACATTATTTGGCCGGGCCTTGCGACAAGCCAAAATGCAGAGGCATAAATGTGGTAGGCGTGATGGTAATAATGACCAACAAACTGTGGTTGATTCCTCTGTCTTAGGAATCAGTTAAACACGAAAGTGCAATGTACAACAAAATCTTCAGCTGCGTATGATTTGCTGGTCGGTGGCTGTCTTGTGGGTGTACTTCATGAGCGACCTCCTGCTGGCGGGTCGTTTCAGCGAAGGTGTACGGGCGTCTTTCCTGTAACGGATATGACGTCAGTGAAATCTTGGGATATCGCGGCATAAAACACTTTCGTGTTAAAATATAAAACCTAAAAACGAACATCCCTAAGTATCACATTCTGTAAGGTTGCTTCCCCTCACAAAGACCCTGTGTGCAGGGGTGCACCCTTTTCAGGACGATTTCTTCGTTGTACAGGCGTCACGTCCGTGACGAGTATGTCGTGTATCCGGGAATAAAACACTTTCGTGGTTAAAGAGAAGTGCACTCATACTTTAGAACTTCTTGACTTCGATGAAAACGTCGTAGAGGGGTAAAAGTGTGTTTTTTTGAAAAGAATTGCAATGAGAAATATTTTTTTAAAATGGTGTAAGCCATTTTTAGGTATGGCTTCAGGAAATGCCGCGCGTGCCAGCGGTAGCCAAATCCTAAAAATTCAAAACGACGTGTAACACGATGTTTTGCTTTTTGCAATGTTTTAATAAACTTTGCCTTCTTTAAAACTCCGCCACCAAGAGAGCATAAAACATCGTCTGATTTCGAAATTAGGCTCCGTTTCCTCGTCCACACGCTGGTGCTGATACTTTCGTTGGTTTCATTTCGTGCTCACCCCGTTTGGAAGCAGGCAGGTTTAAGGTGTTTGGGAAGACAAATGACTTGTGGAGAACTCCTGAAACAAAAAATGATATTAGAGCGAATAACATAAATGTCTGCGTGTAGCAGCGAATTAGTCGCAATAAAACACTAGGAATTGGGAACGTCGTATCAATTTTTGTACGAGTGCCACGGGTGTCAGGAATGCACTGACTTCACAGCCGCCTGCCACATACAGAGGGCAACAGCCTTGTCTATAACACTCAAGCGGCATGCCGCGGGCTGCACCGGCGACGCCTATCGGTGGCGACGATGTGATACCGGGTTCGAGATAGCGTGCATGTGCGCGTGCGCCGCCACCCTGACATGATCAACTTGTCTTTGTCGGCGGTTTTGGCCGCCGATGTTACAGAGGATGCTTTCACCGCCGGGAGCGCTCTTGGCGGCACCGCTCGTGGGGCGCGCACAGCGCGGGCGCCGCTCGGCGCGCGTCGCTGCTGCGTCATTGTTTTTGCGGTGCGTCTGCGCTCGGAAGAAGCCGCCGCGTCATTGTTCTGTAAAACTGCTACGTGTAATCGCGCGTTGCGGGCTGTGAGTTGATGCGCGGGTGTTGGTAGTCGGTCAACGGCGGCGACAGCTGGATTTCCTGGAGCGGCTTTAACGGTCAAGTGGCCATGATTGGAGGTCAATGAACCCACTGAACGGAGAGTGAGCAGATGGTTGTGCGCGATGATGGAGCGCACTTTATCGCACACTGGGGAAAGAGCTGCTGGAGACCAACGCTGTTACCATGATAAATTGATGACAGGATGAAATTGAATAATGTGATTAGGACAGCTATTAGATAAAGAGAAAGTTTATAGGTCTTATCGTTCCTTCAACCTTCGCACTCCTTGAGCGATGACCGGCACTCAGCATACGTCGTATAAAAAAGCTCCTGGACGCCACCACGGAAATAAAGGCAATTAGAGCGAACTAGTAAGAAATTACGAATGAGGCGACGACACAGCGAAATATGGAGGATGAAAAAGACAATCAGGACTAATGTTTGTGAATGAAGAGCAATGAAAGTGAAACAACAGGAAAAAAGTGAACTAGGAAGACACGGAGAATAACAGGAATCACTGTCAGTCAAAACGGAAATAGGTTAAACAAAGTGGATAAGCGAATGAATTAGGGTGACCTAAACGACATAGGGATGAAGCAAACTTAATTGGCAGATATTTATGTGCACAAAGATGAAAGCAAGCGAATTACAACAAAATACAAAGCAAATTCAATTGTGAGAAATCAAAAGAAAATAAATAAATGAGATAAATAAGTTACTTTAGGTGCATTAACATGAACCAAACTGAGGTCAGATGAATGGAAGTGAATAATAAAGACAAAGCAAATGGAGAGGAATCAATGAGAATCAAGCCCAATCAGAGACATATCAATTGAATCAAGGTACATTAAGCTCAATCACTGAATTAACGCGTATCGACGTGAATTAAGAGGAAGCAAAGTGTATAAACAGGAAAAAAAATTGAAGTAATATCGGTTCATGGGAATCCCTAAGAAAGACAAGGAAAATTAAGAATGATGTGAAATAAGAAAATCAGAGTAAATAAATGGGGTGACGAAGTGGCCCAGGTTAGGTGGAACGGATTTTACAAGTAGCAATGCCTATCAAAAAGGAGTCCAAGTCAATTAGGAAGGAAGGAACAACAATTAAAAGGAATCATTGGGAACTGTAAGAAATCAAAGTAATTTGGAGGGAATGAAGGGGCGAATTAACACAGAAAAATGTGAATTAACAGGAACTGAAGCGATTGAAACTGAACCACAGGCAAGCACGACACAAGCAAAAAATGGAGAAGAGGGAATGCGAAGAAAAGCCATAATTGATTGTGGGGTTTAACGCGCCGACACAACGCAGGCGATGAGGCGCGCCGTAGTGGAGGTCTCCTTATTAATTTTTTCCCCTGGGGATCTCTAACTTGCACCGAAATTGCCTACACACGGCCGTGTTTCCTTTCGCTTCAATAAGAAGACAAGCCCCGTCAGCCGCTGTTGAATGAAACGAAAGTGCTGAGCAGAAGCAGGGAACGAGTCGCCCGCGAGTTGGCAGGGGTCTTTTTTAGGGCTCAGCCCTTTGGTGGCCGTCTTAATCTGAGCCGCCTTATCGGCGTAAGCGAGAATACGACGGCAAGTGAAAGAAAAAGCAAACGATGAAAGAAAGCAAAGGAGGAGAGTGTCGCGAAATTGGCTAGGGAAGGGCGGTTCGCCGTGGCGGTGCCAGCCAGCGCTCCCCGAAAGTGTGGGGTGGGTTAGAGGAGGGGAAGTACTCTGTCTCCGCAGGAGGCGCGACCATTGCCGAAAATGTGAGAGGGCGTGCGCGTGACTATGATGTGCATCCGCTTAAGGTGCAGTTCGCGGTCCCTTCTCGAGGCTTACTTCGCGCCGGCGACACAGAGGCTCAGCAGCGCTTCCATCGAGAGAACTCGCGAGTGAAATATCTCAATAAAGAGTATCGCAATTGCCAGGCAATTTTTTATTCGTAAAAACCATGGAAATTGTGTGAGCGAGGCATGTGTAACGTCGTACCGAAGTGAGTACGAATTTTTAAACAAGATGGTGCGTTGATGAGAAACGAGCAAAAGCTGGCTGCTCTGTGCAATAGATTTTGTATAGTCATGTTCTTTCGTTCAATAAAGGTAGTTGTGAGACTTCGCCCGTCCTCTCCCTTCCTTATTGTCTTGTCTTTCACGCGCAGACTTTTTTTTCTAAGAAACCATGTTTATTCCGTAAAAAAGCTGAAATCTCAGCCGTTAATTTAAGAAAAATACAATTCCATTTCGCCACAAAAGTGAGTTAGGAAAACCCAATAAAAAATTGCGTGAAATAAAATGGGCGCCCAACTGAACATTCAATGAAAATGTTTCGACGTGAGTTTGGATGGATGATTGAGCGGTATGGGTGGACGACTCAGTGATTTAGCGGGGTGACTTTTTGGAGCCATGATATGATTTCAGTAATCACTAGGCAATGATTTCAGTTGAATAATGAATATGCGGATATTGAGAAATTGATTTTTTTTAGTTAGAGGCAAAAAATAACAAAAACGTCAAAACCTGTAGTACAAAAAGATAATACACGACCAAATGTATTGTGTCTGTCTTTACTGCATCGAGCACTATTCAGACAATTAACTACCTTCATGTCTCCTCAGGGATACCATTTAAGACCATATGCCTTAATTTTTATTTCTAAAGGAGTTTATAAAGGCGGAATTCCACTCAAAGCAAAAAGGGCAAGAAATAAAAAAATGGAAACAATTTTTTCTGCCTCCGCCTGTTTTGAACTTGTTAAACTTCTGCAGGGACGCTATAATGTTCGGAACCACACAAAAGTTATCTGTTACTTCCACACGTGCAGTTCTCTGTTACTTCTGTTACTTCAGCACGAACATGCCTCCTTACCCTGCTCTCGTTTTCTCCTGTTGCCGCATGTGCGAGCCAATTGAACAACGTGCCTGAAAAAGGCGAACCCGTTTACTAACGGGCGGGCCAGCTTGCGGGTGGCTTTACAGTCTTATATGGTCTCCATGTTGGTAATCGGCCTACCCGTGTGTGTAGAACAGTCCGATAAGCTGCGCTTGAATGAGCGACATTCCACACTACGCAGACTTCTGCAACACGTTTCTGCATTTGGGACAGATGTTTTGAGTTTACAGGTTATTTTAAATTTCTTGTCCGGCCTGATAGTGGCATACATATCTGTATGTTTTGTTCGATATGTCTAGAAATTTCGAAACTAAAGCCTGCGTACAACACGCGTGGTAACAGTAATAATGGTAGTTATGGAATTACTATTGCTAGTAGTACCAGCTGTAGTAATAATCATAATAATAGGTATTATGATAATACCCTAAAACTAGTGCGAGCTGTAGTGGTTGTAGCAGCAAAGGCAGTAATGACGGTAGTCGTAGTCAGCGCAACAAAAATCCCTGGCCATCTGCACTAACGTGAAACCTGGGGAGGGACGAAGCAAGGAGTTTTAACTGTAATGGGTTTTGTTAAATCGGGTTTTGTCAGATCGCTTTTTGGCTGTACTTAGGCTCATATACTTTTGCTTTCTGCGAAACCTCATAGAGGGCACATGCTCCAATGGTTGAGAAGACCGCTGATTTTCGTGTTTACACGTTAAAAATGCTGTGTAGGTCTCGACGTCGACGTGGCGGGCTACGCTGTCCCGCACGTAAGCCGGCAGGGGCACGCAGTGAAATCACTCAGCAGAATGCAACCTCATCGATACGCCTATGGTAAACGCGCAGCCACGATGACTAGCACAAATGTTCATATGCTGCGCGAGAAGAAAGACAGCTTCAGAAAGCTTCTGAAGATGGCGCCGCGCGTGACGCTCCAGCAACGCGAAGCCATCGTACACATGGGACGCACCATGTCTCAGAGGGCAATTTCCGCGGCAACAGGGCGTCCTTTGCCCACAGTTAATCGTATTCTACGAGCATTTCAGGAAGACAGCCACCCACAGGATGCTGTGCGCGGTGAACAACAAAGGCCTACCACCCATGAGGAGGACCTCTTCATCGTCGCCGCTGCTGTAGATGCCCCATTCCTTAGCGGCAAAGAAATTCGGGATCTTCTGAAACTAAAAGTGTCCGCGCAAACCATTCCACGTAGGCTGCACGACGTGGACATGAAGAGCGGAATAGCCGCGCAAAAGACGCTTCTGGAAAGGTCACACCGGGAGAAACGCATGGAACTCGCTTCAGTTGTCGAGGATTGGACGGCAGAGAATTGGAGGTGCGTAATCTTCAGCGACGAAGCGAGCTTCGGCACGTGCTTAGACCCGCAAGCACGAGTGTGGCGCCCAGACTGAAGTCGGTAGGTGAAACTTTCATGGCGTGTTATATTCAATATTGCGTGAAGTCAACATTGCGGCAAAAATACAAGCAGAGTGAAATATTCATGGTAGTACCGAGCGCCGCACACACGTTTTGCTTATTTGGGAAGACAAGATATCCACGCATCTTCCCAGCATGCCGAACTTTGAAGAGATATTTTACATTATCCAATAGTCACGCTGTTTATTTGCTTTCGACCCACGTACTACTGCTTCCATGGCAAGATACTTTCATGCTAGAAGGATGACAAGTATACTAAATGTTGCCTTGACAGTCGCCGTTAAAATGTTTTTCTGTATGTCACTAGAGTTAGGCAGCATCTTTACTGGTGTTCCTGCTCAATGGCGGGCTACTGACCCACTGAGAATCGGTGGGTGAGTAAGTGGTGAGGGGAAGCGGTGCGTAGAAGGCAGAAGAAATAGAACGGAAGGGAAGGGCACGTAAAGAGTGAGAACAGGTAAAAGGAAACGGTAGTGTGAAAATAAGCAATGGGAAGGGGATGGGGAGAGAAGAACTAGGAACGAACCGGGAATGCGATTGGGAGCGATTGGAGTAACCTAATATGAGGACGCGGAGAAGCCAGTAGAATTTAAAAAGGGGTTAGAGGGTAGAAAGGGTGTGGGGGAGAGCAGTGTAACAGAAGAGGGGATAGGATAGGAGGAATAATTGTTTGTGAGGAAAAAACGATGACGCGGAGGAAACGGGTGAAATGAGTGTAGCGGATGGGGCGCGGTCAGGGAAGAGAGACGGAAATTGCACGGTGGAAGTAGCCAATTGCAAATGTGGAAGTGGGAAGCGGGATGATAAAGGGCTGGAAAGGGAAAAAGAAGTACAGCGGGGAAGAAAACAGGGTGCCGAAGACATTAGGAGAAAAGGCGGGAGAGGAACATAGATAAGGTAATAGAGAAGTTTAAACTCGCACAGGGTTGGGGAAAAGGGAGAACCCAAAATTAAGGGGGACAGTGGGTAGAGAATAAAGCTAGCACAAAGAGGGGAGGGTTTTGTAGGCGTAATGGGGCAGGCATTGTGCAGTGCCTTAGGAGGAGAAAGATAGGTGCGGAGCAACACCTGTTTAACCTTCCATCCCTGCCTTCATAATTCAAGGTTTCAACATTATGATTACAGGCAAGTTCTTCCTTGCAATCGTTACTTCTATTGCGCTTACCACGCAGGAATGAGCCAAGGTACATCTACAACGTGCGCTCCAGCGGCCGCAAATCTGTCACGGTGTGGGGAGCACTGAGCTACGAGGGTCTAGGTCCACTACACAGAGTAATGGTCGGATGACTGCAGAGGGGTACGCGGACGTCATAAAGACTGTCCTGCTGCCGTACGTGCTGGACGGACCACTCCCAGACGGCCTTTACCATTTCCAACAAGACGGCGCATCTGTGCACACTGCCAGGGTTGTTGAAGAGCTGTTGGAGAGCCTCGGCATACCAACTTTGGACTGGCCTGCCCGGAGCCCTGACCTGAAGATCATTGGAAATGTGTGGGGACGCATGAAGAAAAACCTTTTCAAGGAACCAGGCCTGACAGCTGCCAGCTTTGACCAGTTGTGGCAGGCTGTGCAACGCGAATGTAACCGCCTGCGGGACGACCCAATGGTCGTCGAGCCACTGTACAACTCCCTTCCCCGCGAATCCAGACCTTGAAGGAGGCTGGAGGGGGTGCGACATGTTATTAGCTTCACCGGCGTCTTCAAGCCCCCCCCACCCCCCCCCCCCGTGCAGTGCTACCCAGTTCCGCAAACACCGTTCCACCCAGTGCCGCGGTTTATGACTGGTGCTTGGGCGGCCCTTTCCCTGCGGCAGAGCCGCCAAAGAGATTACTCTAAGTTATGTGTTTTTTTGCCATACCGTTCTAGTTGCGGGTTGTATCATTGTTCTTTATACGTCACGTATCTGTGAGAGGGCTGACGGCGGGATTACACCTAGTTGTGGGTCAAGAACGTTGATATAAACTTTCTCCCCAAGCGATTGATTGATTGATTGATTCATTCATTGTCAGGTTTAAGGCACCGACGCTACACAGCCGAGGGGGCGCGCTGCAGTGGAGGACTCCCTGGAATAATTCTTACTTCCTGCGGATATTTACCGTGCGTCGAAATCTCAACCACACAGCCGTTTTCGCTTTTAGACTCCATCAGAACAGCGGCCGCCGCGGCCCAGAATCGAACCCGTGTCCTTGTTCTCAGCGGCTCAACGCCATAGCCACGTGAGCCACCGCGGCGGGTCCCTCCAAGACTGCGAGGGCGCTGTAGACATGAGGTTGCCAACATGCTTCCACCTAAGCTGGCGCAATTGGTGGGCCTAGCATGTTGTTGGTTCCGGCTTACAAAGTGCACGCGGTTGTTAGCTGTCCACCACCTTTACAAAATCTCTAGGCTACCAAGCGTATCCAAAGGCGACAGCATTACGGTTTAATATCCAAAGGGATACGCTAGTGTTGTCTGCCTTGGTATGATGTATAGGGGGTTACGCCGTGGGGTGTGTCCTCCATCCTGGCTATTTTCACGCTACTTGTTTGGGTAGCGCCTTACGACGGCAGTTGTTTTGCAGCTGCTGAGGATTTTTACGCCCCATCGGCATCGTAGTGTCCTCGGATTCTCCTCTGTCGTGCCTCTGGTTCTCTGTTCCCGCCTTCGCCTCTGTTGTATTTCGATTTTTGCCTATTTTCTCTTTCCCACGTGCAGGATAGCAAACTAGGCTCTAGCCAGGTTAACTTTCCTGCCTTCCTTCTGCACCTTTCCTTCCTTCCTTCACTCGCGGTGGGCAAGTGACGTCCCTTCGCGCTGGTATAGGCCGTTAGTTTGGCTCCCTTCGCAGCGGGTGGCCACCCACTCGCTTCTTCGGGGCTGCAATGCTGCGGGCCACTAAGTATCACAGCTGGTGTTGATGTAGACAGTTAAGAGTGCTTCGCCGTACACACTACAGCAACTAAATGTAAACACACGTAGCGTTCTTGAGTTAGCGCCCTTATGGTAATGCAAAGCATTGTTGTGACCTACAGTGGCGCGTTAACTACTCCAAATCTGCGTGGACGGCCCGGGTGAAGTTTTGTGGCTACGAATCAACATTGTCATTATTTCCCATCGCCGTCTTTTTCACCCCCTCTTCATTACTTCGGCTTAGGGAACTGCGCAATCTCACTACTTAGGCGACGAGCAAAGCACGTATCTCCCAATGGCGTATATTGCTGCTTGTGTATACAGGCTAAAATTACTTCTGTGGGCCGCAGTGAATGTCCTTATTAGACGTTTTGAACTCGATGGCCACAAGCTATTGAGTACCTCCGGCATTGACCACGGCACTGTTGTTGGTCAGGTGGTGCGTGCTCGTCTAGCCTTCCAATGGCGCTTTATTCGCATCCTACCAATGGAGCAGTTTACCCGAACTTCTTTTCAACTCAATAAGTTACTTCTGTATATAGTAGCTGTTCTGTGAAAAAGGGTTCCTTACGAGAATTCATTTTCCTGTTTTTATCTCTTGGGCAGCCGGCCGTTCTGTATTCCAGATACGTGCAATTTTTAACCTACATAAGAAACTGCGGCTGTCTGATTGATACAACGATGCATTGTTTCTACGCGTGAATCGGGCTTCAACGCATTGTGGCCGGGTGAACCCTTTATCCCTTTCCCAAGACGTTGACCTGTTCACTGAACGCTTCACACTCGGGCACAACATTGCCTACCCTGCTTTGTGCTCTCGACTACTTTTGAGCGCCATTATGCTCTGCTATATGACTATGAACGCGACATTCTTCGGCGTGCAACAAGACAGTTCATGGAAGGACCCTGGGCAACGCCGAATAGTGCCTACCAAAACGGCACTCCTTTGTGCCAATTAATATAAATACTATGCGTTTTGTGGCTACGGACGACCGTGCGTCCCGGATCACTGCGTTGAAGCTATGCCTTTGCTCGGGAGGGTACCTAAAGATATCACTTTGCGGCTTGTCAAAGCTATATACGCGCTTACTGCCGACACTGTTATCGTCAGTGATGTAATTACGGGGGCTGCCAATTTGCCATGAAGCCTAATATAAACAGTATTTGCCACGGTCGATGTCTTCGTCAACGTAAAGTTTTTGCTACGCAACAAAAACTGATAGTGGGGGTTTTCGCACCGTCGGTTTGAAAAAAACCTGGCGCCCCCTCTCCACACTCTCAAATCAACCGCTGTTCTTATTAGCAACATGGTCCAGAAAAGGAGCTACTTAAATTAAACCATTGTCAGTCATCTCCGTTGAGGGGAAAGCACTGCTCACGAAGCAGATATGAACACTGGTGCAACTCCTTCCGCACTCACCACCAATGGAGCTCCAGTATCCCAACCGGCTATAGGCGGTCTTCCTGACTTCATCATCGTCCTGCTGTACACCCTGCTCGATCGATTTCAGTGCACCTGATGAGCTCTCGAAGCAGCTATATTATCTTCTCTGTGTCAACGGTGGAAATAAAGAAAGCGTTGTGCGGTGGAGCACGGTAGCAGTAGCTGCGCCATCTTAAGGTGGCCAAATGTTCTCACGGACATTTTGCAGCCTTTCAATTACATCTAGTTTTTACTATTGTTGTTATGTCTCAATAGTTGTAGTCAGTGTAATTCATTACTACGTATATTTCCTTGTTTGTTTCTATACATTATAACCTGCCCAAACCGTGCTCGTTCACACCTTTCGGTGTTCTGAATTGTGATACTATTTTCTTGCAATGTGTCACGGCATTTATAAAAAGAATTTTCTGTTTGATTTTGTGACACACTATTCTTTTCGCTGCCATATCGGGGAAATGTGGTCGCCAACGACAGCCATCTTGCAGTGGTAATTCACGAAGCATACGTTTTCCTGTGGCTTTTCTGGCATTTTCCTGGGAATGGGAATTGACGTACTGGACAAAACGTCTATCCTATGTCTTCGCCCGTTGCTTCTCGCCAATAAATCCTAATTGATTCGTCGGTCAAAACCTAACCCCCCCCCCTTATGCACCGCTATTCACCCATTTTTCTATGCATGCCAAAAACATGGCTTTACAAAGAATGTGATGAAATTGGCATCTTTCAGAATCGGTTCGTCATTGCAAAACGACAGTACCTGTGGTTGTGATATGGTTGTAAAAAGCCTTTACTGCGATAATATTTGCCCCGCAATGCGAATAATCAATGTATCCATCACAAATCGATCGATCAATCAATCAATCAATCAATCAATCAATCAATCAATCAATCAATCAATCAATCAATCAATCAATCAATCAATCAATCAATCAATCAATCAATCAATCAATCAATCAGTAAGCTATTTATTTTCTTCTTCTTCGAGACTAAATGCCTGCATAGGCACAAGGTTGATCAAAAGTATAAAGAAATGCTTCCGCCAGCTTTTCTTGTATGCTGTGCCCGCACGTAGCGACACAGCAAATGCACCATCAAGAGCAAGAGCACCTCGCAAGACCGGATCGGGTTACCACTCCGAAGAAAGTGTGCCCCAGCTTGTTACTGCTCTCGATTGCACCTTCTTTTGGCAGTAACCAAAAGGATTACTTTTATACGTTTTAATATTCCAGGAGTTACACAGTCTGGTGCTTTAATGAATCTATAAGCGGCATTAAAAATTCGCCGCCTCGTAGGGTACTAGAAACGCAAATTTACTGGGACAGCCTGAGTGGAGACGAATCTACGACATGCAAAAGATTTACTTTGCTCCAGGTTCTCTTTGAATTATCACATAGTTTCTCTTTTCTGCTTACGTACTCAAGTTCTCGTTATTGAAATGTATTTCTTTTATTTCTATTATTTATTTCATCTTCCTAATTAAATGACCTTATTAACTTACTGTTCCCCACATTTTGCTCCGTCATCCCGCCTGAATTACTCCATTTATATTGCAGAATAACTCATCTATTTTCGTTACTTGACTACTATATTTTGTGGTAGTCTATTTAATATGCTGATTTACCGCCTTCAATCACTGTCATACACCGAATATCAATTTTATTATCATTATTTCACTCACACCTCCACTACCGGTCTAATCCTAATTCGTTTTATCCAACAGTTATTGCCCCCAATTCACTTTGACATATGCTTATATTATTTCGATCCCACCTCCACTATCTCACTGCCCTAATTCGTTTTATTTCACATGTATCCATCTAAATTGACTCTGATATAAACTTAGCCTCTCAGTCTTAATCTTCGATTCACGTTGGTTTTTCTAATTTCACTTGGGTTCCTCTTAATTTACTCCGCCCTCCTACCTCACCCCGATCAATCTTGCTTCATGTTCACTTATTGTCACTCACTTCGATTCAATTTTTTTATTTTGATGTAACCTAAGTGCCTTACTCATGCGGTTTATTTCCCCTTCATTATTCTTAACTCAAATTTGATCTTTATTTATTTGATTTCTCCTCCATTCTAATTTACGTGAATCTAGCTGAACTCGCTTTTAGTTGCTGTGAATCAGTTTTATTCATCTCAGTTTAGTTTCATACAGCTTGCTTCGTTGAGTACCCGCTTTAATCCACTTCAAATCAGCCACATTGATTTATTTCCTATCATTTCGCATTCCCTCTTCTCCATTTTTTGCCTTGTGTCGCGCTTGCCTGTGGTTCACTTTGAATCGTTTCAGCTCCTGTTAATTCACATTTTTCCGTGATAATTCACCCCTTCATTCCCTCCAAATGACTTTGATTTCTTACAGTTCCCAATGATTCCTTTTAATTTTTGTTCCTTCCTTCCTAATTGACTTGGACTCCTTTTTGATAGGCATTGCTACTTGTTAATTCCGTTCCACCTAACCTGGGCCACTTCGTCACCCCATTTAATTTACTCTGACTTTTCTTATTTCACTATAATTCTTAATTTTCCTTGTCTTTCTTAGGGATTCCCGTGAACCAATATTACTTCCATTTTGTTTCCTGTTTATGGACTTTGCTTCCTCTTAATTCACTTCGATACGCGTTAGTTCAGTGATCGAGCTTAATGTATCTTGATTCAATTGATATGTCTCTGATTGGGCTTGATTCTCATTGATTCCTCTCCATTTGCTTTGTCTTTATTATTCACTTATATCCATCTGACCTCAGTTTGGTTCATGTTAATGCACTTAAAGTAACTTATTTCTCTCATTTAATTATTTTCTTTTGATTCCTCACAATTTAATTTGCTTTGTATTTCGTCGTAATTCGCTCGGTTTCATCTTTGTGCACATAAATATCTTCAAATTAGGTTTGCTTCATCCCTATGTCCTTCAAGTCACCCTAATTCATTCGCTTATCCACTTTGTTTAACCTATTTCCGTTTTGACTGACAGTGATTCCTGTTATTCTCCGTGTCTTCCTAGTTCACTTTTTTTACTGTTGTTTCACTTTCATTGCTCTTCATTCACAAACATCAGTCCTGATTGTCTTTTTCATCCTCCATATTTCGCTGTGTCGTCGCCTCATTCGGAATCTTCCACTGGTTCGCTCTAATTGCCTTTAATTCCGTGGTGGCGTCCAGGATCTTTTTTACGACGTATGCTGAGTGCCGGTCATCGCTCAAGGAGTGCGAAGGTTGAAGGAACGAAAAGACCTATAAACTTTCTCTTTATCTAATAGCTGTCCTAATCACATTATTCAATTTCATCCGGTCATCAATTTATCATGGTAACAGCGTTGGTCTCCAGCAGCTCTTTCCCCTGTGTGCGATAAAGTGCGCTCCATCATCGCGCACAACCATCTGCTCACTCTCCGTTCAGTGGGTTCATTGACCTCCAATCATGGCCACTTGACCGATAAAAGCCGCTCCAGGAAATCCAGCTGTCGCCGCCGTCGACCGACTACCAACACCGGCGCATCAACTCACAGCCCGCAACGCGCGATTACACGTAGCAGTTTTACAGAACAATGACGCTGCGGCTTCTTCCGAGCGCAGACGCACCGCAAAAACAACGACGCAGCAGCGACGCTCGCCGAGCGGCGCCCGCGCTGTGCGCGCCCCACGAGCGGTGCCGCCAACAGCGCTTCCGGTGGTCAAAGCATCCTCTGTAACAGCGGCGGCCAAAACAGGCTACAAAGACAAGTTGATCATGTCAGGGTGGCCGCGCACGCGCACATGCACGCTATCTCGAAGCCGGTATGACATCGTAGCCACCGATAGGCGTCGCCGGTGCAGCCCGCGGCATGCCGCTTGAGTGCTATAGACAAGGCTGTGGCCCTCTGTACTAAAGCACTGCACGCGTAACGCGGTTTCGATTGGCCCTCGAAGACGTGTCTGTGCCTTCATCGGCTGCAAAACCACCTAAGGGGATACAAACTTCGCAATCGGTTTCCAAACGCCACGGAGGTGCTTATTGCGCACCGGTCTTTTGCTGACGGAGAAACAAAAATACGCTGCTGTTTGTGTACGATACTTCGGTGCTGATGCTTACCACAAACCACGGAGGGGGTGAAAAATATTAGATCAATGGTGAAAACTATTGGATTGGCCAGCAGAGTGGTTTTGATGCCAAAAGCAATACTCATGCTGCACCGTCATTCCGTGAGGATAAGCACACGACACCTGCTTTGTAGAATTGCATCCCGTCGCTGTATCGTGTGGGCGACGCTGGATATTGAGTCAATAATTCGTCTTGCAACTTTTCGGCGTGGCCTGGACATGTACCGATCGCACCCAAGACCTTTGGTTCGCTTTTCCAAAAGTGCGCGGAGAGCGGGATTCATTAGCGTAAGGAAATTACAAAATTGCGTCGACCGAGTGGAGAAAGGAAAAGTGCTTGTCTGAAAGAGCAGCGCTCATGATGCAGTACCAGCAAGCGCTCAGCAGGGTGCAAAACCAGAAGTGGTTGGAGACTTCACCTCGTACGAGTGAAGCATCAAGAGAGGGATCGCTCACGCGCTGTCAGCAGTGAGGAGAAGGGTAAATCTTAGAGGAAACTCGTCCAGGCGACATTGTGCAGTCTAAGTGCAGGGCACTTTCGCGGCTCTTATTGCCGTCGTAGCTCGCTGTAACGCGTAACGCGTGACCGTGCAAGTTTTGTGCGCGTGCTTAGTAGTGGAAGTCACCGCCAAAATGGTTGCTCCTAAAGTCCTTCAAGCTGAACAAGAAATATTGTCTCACGCGACTTTGTTGCTCATCGGTAGTAATTCCAGCTACTCCACAAGCTTCAACTTGCGCTGGAAATAAGGGCGGCAGCAGCTTTGTTGTTTTCGCAACCATTCGCGCTTCTGTTTTCACAGACCCCCCTTATATTCGTGTGTACTTCCTGTGAGCGAATGACATGCGTCTGTTTTAGAAAGTTAAAACGTGCCAGGACGCGATTCTTACAATAGGGGACAAACACGGCCCTGTCCTTTCCACCCCGCGTCGTAGGCATCTCATTATCAGTTTACCACACCAATCCAAACCGAAACCACTCGACCATTGAGGACAGCAAACAGGTCGCATTGAGCGGCGAGATTTCCACGTTTAAATTTTCCGTGAGCACAAAGCCCATGTCACCGGTAGCAGCATGAACACTAGTTGTGCAAGCACGCTTCCACACCCGTCAAGTGCACGCATAAACCGGCAACCAGTGACGGGCGCGTGCTTAGGCTTGAAATGCACGGGCGAAAATGTCCCGCGGGAAGCCGTTCTTGCTGAACAAAATTACAGCATCTTTCCGCAGGGGAACCCTGAGTAGTATGCGAAGCAGCGATGGGGTCGACAGATGTTCCTATTAGTCTTCAGTTCGTCGTTTCCGTTGACGTTCAGCTTCGGGTGCCTTCGTTGTAACAGTAGCTCCTTGACGTGTTTTGAATGAGTGAAGGACATAAGGCGCGTTTGTAGCACATGCTCCCGTCTCGGTTTGTAGCGCGGTGAGAAGAGCGCCACGTAACTCCCGTTGCGGCCAGAGAGTCGTGGGATCGAAACCGGGCAGCGCATAACTATTTTTTTTTTAGTGGACTGCGCTGACTTCCGCCCAAATGCTGACGGGGCTGAAGAGGCGCGCAGGCGCAGTGGAGTACGCATGGCGGACGACAAGGGAGGGAGGAGCACACCCCCGAGCATGAGATGCTTCACATCTAAAACAATTATCGGCTCACATCTGCGTTCTAAGAAGGCTAGTTGCTCTGGTAATATACTGCAGCAGAGTGGCGAGTTTAGCTGGTTGGTGAAATTGCATTTGGAAACCTTCAGAAAGCGCAACACTGAAAAAAACGCAACACGAACAATGGGAACACGGGACGACTGCTTACTCACAACTAAAATTTAATCATAAAATAAGAAGAACTTATGCCCTCCAGTGTGATTATGCTCCAGTCATCAGACCACGCATGCGTCTCCTATAATCAGACTGGAGGGTATATGTTCTTCGTCTTTGCTAATTAAACTTTAGTTTTGAGGAAGCGCTCGTACTGTGTTCCCTTTGTCCATGTGCAGTTTTTTTCAGTGTTGCATTTTCTGAAGGTTTCCAAATGCTCTTGTAACGCCTGATAAGAGGGCCACCGCCTTTATGATCCCAATTCGCAGCTTCTGTGAGGGGCATCGGTGTTGGCGAGGGGAATAACAGTTGTGAAAACTGTGTTGGCGGTTGCGAGGAGGAACGGCGCCGCGGCGCTGAGAAAATTGGCTTCACTGGAATAAAAATTAGGGGTGGGGGGTAAGGCATATAGTCGCAGAAATATGCATGTGTGCGCGAACATGTCGCATGAGAGGCCGGCAACATTTTGCGTCCCGCGAAGAGGAAATGGATGGCTACGCTCAACAGCGCACAAGACACGCTTTCAATAACGTAGATTCTTCGACCTCAAAAGCAACAGATTCGGTCCCAGCTAATTGTGGCGAGCGGTAATGTAACAAGCACCACGCTAGAGCCAAGGGCTACCTCCTTAAAATTTTCACGCGCAGTCAGACACTCTAGCAGAGCTACGATTAAGCCAAAGCTGGGTCACGGGGTGGCCTGAGTAGCATCCACTGAGGTCCCGCGTAATTCGTGCCAACTGCACCAAATCCTCCCCTAGTGACACGTGGCATCTGAAAAACGTTGGATTATTCAGAGTTTGGGTTCGCTCTTGTTGGTAGCGGAAATTCATGACTGCGTGTAGCGCAAACAAAATGACAAGGCACAAGGAGGTGACGGGCACAAGCGCTAACTTCAAACTGTGTATATTGAAAAGTGCGTGAATTTCAAACACTGGGGCAGGACAATATCGTAAGGAAACAAAGGTAGAAAAGAGCAGAAAAAAGCAGGTCATATAAAATTTTGACACAAAATAATTCGCACAACGCCGTGACGTCGAACAAAAGGCCGCAAGAGGCATTGACTAAGGTGGCACCTACCCTCCACTCAGATAACCTCTCTCCTTATCGGACAAGGCCACGGACGGTGCGGACACGCTGCGATCCCTCAGGCATGCTATTTCGGCCGCCTCGATCATTTCCCCTTCTTGGTGGAGTGTCGAGCGATGACTGCACAACTGTCAAAGCGGGGCATACAGTCGCGTGTCATTTGGAGGTAATCGCGCGAGCTTCGGCCGATAAAGGCGATAACGCCCCGCGCGGCCTTTTTCGGAGCGATTGGGACTTAGTTTATATATTCTCCTCTCTCTCGGTCGCTGTTCTATCAAGCAGTGATCACTCCCACGGCTAGTAAACCAACCTTCCCGCTTTGTGGTGATCCTGTGTGGTTGCAATCACGTGTGCGTTTTTTTCTTGGTTATCGTGAGCAACGATAGCACTCATTGTTATAAATGTCCAGTATTTCCCGAGAATGCGTTTCTGCGCGCCTTTTCGAGAACTGCTGTAAAATACCACGAGTGCAACGTCGTCGCTGCGTGCGCGATAAAAAACAGGAAGGGGTTATTGACTTGGCTGCTGGAGTGATGGCTGCTGGAATAAACAGCGACCGAGGGAGAGAAGAATGCCTAAACCCGGAACCAGGCAGAGTAAAACAAGCCCCGTCGGGGCGTTGTCGTCGTGGTCGGTCGACGCTCGCGCGATTACCTTCAAATCGCACACGACTGTACAACCTCAATCGCTGCAATTAACGCCCAAGGGGCCCTTGAAAACCTTATGAATATTGTAGTCATGCTCACGCAGCCGTTCGTTCAGTCACTGACCTGTTTCGCCGACATATACTTTACGGCACTTCAGGGGAATGGCGTACACAACGTTTCCCATACATGGAACAAATGGCTTTTTGTGATTCTTGTCACACATTGGCTACCGGGTAGCTGCGCGGTCTTTTTTGCGACAAAGGCTTAACAGTTTCCTAGGCTTAACACAACATTCACCTCAGCCTTCGTACCACTCTTCTTCAGCCTACGTGATAGGCAATGAAAGTACGGAATCATAGCGATCCGTTTTTTAACAGGGCTATCAGCGCCCATACGCGTGTCAAGCTGTGCATCTCGACCAGCGTTCTTGATATTTCCCTGAAGTGCCACGAAGTATAGGTCGGCCAAACTGGTTGGTGCCTGAACGACCGGCTGCGTGAGCATGACTACAATATTGATAAGATTTTCAAGGGCCACTTGGACAAGGGAAACAATCGAGCAGCCCGAAATAGCGCGCCTGGGGTATTGTTGCGTGTCCGCACCGTCCATGGCCTTGTTCGATAAGGAGATTGGTTATCTGAGTGGAGGGTGGGTGCCACCATTGCCAATGCCTCGTGCTGCCCTTTGTTCTACGTCAGAGCGTTGTGCGAATTATTTTGTGTGCAAATTTTGTCACGACCTGCTTTTTTCTGTTCTTTTCTATCTTTGTTTTCTCATGGTAATGTCCTGCCGCAGTTTCTTTAAATTCAGGCATTTTTTTCAATACACCCAGTTTAAAGTTAGCGTTTGTGCCCGTCGCCTCCCTGTGCGCTGGCATTTTTTTGCGCTACACCAAGTCATAGATTGCATAATAGTCATGGCAACGCGTGGCAAGAGATAAAGGAGTTTGGTGAAGTCGCAGGCACTGCTAACGTCATTTTTCCGAGGCAGCCAGGCCGGGCCGCCGCGCAAGAGCCACCGCTAACGACGCCCGTCCAAGTTCAGCGCATGCTGCCGGTTGCTTTCTTATGGGCCGGCCGAGAATGGCACCAGGCGCGAAAGTTGGTCGAGCTACGGCCGAGGGCTGCCGCCGCCCGTCGTTTGGTATGGGTGTGCAGTAACGTGTTTAATAATTTAATGAAAAAAAAACATGAAGGTAATAGTGTGTTTTCTAGTGTGAAACTGTTGTCTTTGTCGCGGTATTAATTGGAACGGTACACAAGAATCGTCTTTGCTTTTCTTTTATTCAAAATTCATTTGAGGACGTCTTTGATTCGAAGGCATGAAAACACATGTACTGCACTCATATTGCATATACTGAGAGGCGGTGTTTCGCAAGAAGACCTGTTCGGTCGCCGAGCTCAAACGTCTGTCCACAGTCGAAGCGACCCTATCGGAAAACCCAGAAGCGCTGGAGCTCCGCTTCCAGCGAATGCCTGATAACGGGACTACCTAACGCTGAAATACGCCGGAAGCGCAAACGCTGGAGCGCGCCGGACCCTGGGCGCTGGAACACGCCGGACGCGGAAACGCGTGAATCCGGCAAGCGCTGTCACGTGGCGCAGGAACACGCCGGAGACCACGCCGTCTCCAGCGTATAGCGTGTCCGGTGCTCGCGCTAGGCCTTTTTTCTTTAATAGCCGTGTAATTACAAACCCGCATGGCTGTTAACGAGACATAGAGAATTCCTTCCTTCGGGGAAACGTAAGTAGCGCTACAAAACTTAGCTAGACTCATTTGGGCACTTTTCAGCTGATTTCGCCCTGCTGAATGCATTGTTTCATCATCGCGTTCCGTCAGTAGCGCTCGATCTGTTCATAAAAGCAAATTTATTCTGCCGGATAAAAAAAAATAATAAACGAGCATCGACAGTAACCGTTCGAAAATTCGTTGCTTATAATTTTAGGACCATTAAAACACAAGTAAACACATATTTCTTGAACCTCTTTTATTTTAATAGCAAAACGTGAGAATTAAAATAGAAACTCAATCCTTAGCTGGATTCCTTGCCTTGGCGAACCTTGATCTGTTGACAGTGCATTCGTACAGCAAGGCTTGGAAGGGTATCCTGTGACGAAAAGCGCACGTCTCCGTGTTGCAGCACTATCACGAAGAGTACGCGTGCACGATACCTGCCCAAGTCATGCAGGGGCCTCTGCAATTTCAGTCGATTGTCGAAGCACATCGCACGTATTCCAAATCACGCTGCCTCCGAGAGTCGTCGTATCCACTCGCATCAAAGTGCCAATAATCCCAAGCACCACGGTTTGTTGTCGTTAGAGGAGTCGTCACTTCGAGATGCTTGGAATCCGGACCACTGTTCTTGCTTCTACCACAGCTTTCATAGCTTCACATGTTGCTGCTGGCACTTCCCGGAGACGCACGTTTTTACAAAGAAGTTACGCGTAACTTCAACTAGGCACAGCACCGGTGTGAAATGTGGACGGGCCACTCAGCCACGCAGCCACATACGACTTTTGACCGAAAGGCGACAAGCAGGGAGGAACGAAAGTGCTCCCCGGCTGATCACGAGAGCTTGTTCCGCGCCGCGACCCCTCCGCACCCCTCTCGATTCTCCGTATTGTGGGCTCCCCCGCCTCGCGAGTGCTGTCGCGCGACAGGTTTTCGTCAGTGACGGTGCATCCCTGTACTTTCTTCCGAGCGGCCCTGCAGGAGCGAAGGCGGGCGTTTTCTTTCTTTCTACATTTATTCTTTTTTAACACATCTTGGTATTGTAATGGGTTCACTGGCGCCATTTCTTTTTCTTTTAACACCGCAGCTGCAACTGGTTAGCTGGTTTTAAAATCTTATTTTCTCTATTTAGGCTTGATTGGACAAACGGTTCGCGTAAAAATAAACAGTTTGCTTGCTAAAAAAATATTACAACAGCACGCAGATTGAGACAATGGGGCTCTCAAAGACCAAAAATATATGTCAGAATGTTAACTGCAATAATTACACCACGTCCTCAAAAAGCAAGTCTTGCTTGCCCGTTATGCGTCCGTTTTGCCAACGGGCTACCTCTATTGCCTGATTCTTTCAGCAAAAGTTGTCCAAGGTACAATATATGCAATTGCAATTCACTCAAACAACCCCAGTAATTTGTGAAGGGCTTTACTTATCCATTAGTTTGGTTAGCTGGCTGCGCTTAGATGTTCCAACATTACCGTGATCTGCGATAAGTTGCGTTGTTAACTGCAAATTTGTATCGAAGGTTTTTTTCAAACACGACCGGAGTGCTAATGGCAGCAACACAACAAACTTTCATTATGACAGACGCTTGCAATGCACTTGAACGACATGATCGTCGCTCGTACGGAGCATTGTTTCCGCGAAGCGCAGGCTAAAAAAGTGGGATTTTGTGGCACCGCACGGGCCCCCAACGCCAAGTTTCGGAGCACCTGCGTCGATCGCGGCGCTGGATTACAGTCAGTCGACCACGTAACCGGCGCGAGGCATTGCTGTGTGCAGCCAAGCAGCGGCGCCGTGAGAACGTACTGACCCGTTCGCCATGTCTGAATCCCAGTCTCCAAAGGCAATGTCCCCGTGTGATTCGATGCATTCCAGCAACCTCCTCGCGTTGATGTCTTCCAGCGCGGCGTTTTCCAGTGCTTTCCATTCTTTCCGGCGTATTCCATCGCTCTCCTAACGCTGGAAAATGCGGTCCCCGCGTTACTATCGTCGGGCTCGGCGTTTTCCAGTGTATTCCGTTCTTTCCGGCGTATTCCATCGCTCTCCTAATACTGGAAAATGCGGGGTTTTTCGACAGGGGAGGGAATGACGATGATCATATACAGACGATAATGCGATGGGTGCATGGATAAGACTAACCGGGAAACACTCCCCTTGGTGTCCACAGTGGAAGTGATGATGGTGATGTTGCGTTCGGGTATAATGTCCGGCAATAACGTCCCTATGATCACGTTTCCCCCTCACCTGAAGGTGTCCTCCTGGCCGGGAAAAATTACAGCTGTCGACGTTGAAAGGTTTTTAAGCGAGATAAGTGGACTATCGATGTTCCACGACACGATGCCTACGATCGGTTGAAGTGTCCTGTGGGGTCACACAATACTTGACTGGAGAAGTCTGTCGGATCAAAACGTAAGGACCACTGTAATGGTGTAGGAACTTTTCACAAAGTCCAGGCGTGCTTACAGGAGTCCACAGGATCACCTCGTCTCCTTGTGAGAATTGGATTAAGCGATGGGTTGCATCACTCCGCACCTTCCGTTCAAGCTGACGAGACTCCGAGCGGTCTCTGGCCATGCGTCGGCAGTGCGCTATGGGAAATGCGAACTGCTCGTGAAATGGCGAAGTAAGAGGAACTCGAGCAAAGAAAAAAATAAGGGCGAGTAGCCGGTGGTGCGCTGGACTGCACAGTTACATGTATAAGTGACGAATGGTAGCATGACATCCCAATTGCTGTGGTCGCGGTTGATGTACATGGAGATCATATCGGACAACGTGCGATGGAAGCGTTGGGTGATGTCATTTGTTTGTGGAGGGTAACTGGAACAGGTTTTGTGAACAGTATTGGCGGCTCGAAGAACTTCAGCGAGTATGGGCGAAAAAATGGTTCTGCCTTGGTAGCTCAACACAACTCGAGGCGCTCCATGCCGCAGGATGATGTTGCCCAACAAGATATCAGCAACTTTCTCAGCACCACCAGATCGGAGCGCAGCGGTCTCTGCATATTTAGTTGAATGGTCTACCGCGATTGCATCCAATGGAAGCCATCTGATGTATCAGCATCCAAATGGATGCTCCCGGACCTGTACGTAATCGTAAAACCATACTGCTGCAAACGCATGGCCCACCGGCCTAAGCGCCCAGACAATTTTTTTAGCTTTGATAGCCAACACAGGGCGTAATGACCGGTGACAATGGTGAAACGTCGGACGTACAGGTGTGGGCACGACTTCTGAATAGACCAGACAACAGCCAGACATTCCTGTTCCGAGATAGTGTATTTTGCTCACCGGGTGTCAGCGAACACCTAGCGTACGCGATTACTCTTTCACGAAGGTGAGCATCAGACTGCAGAAGAACGGAACCAATGCCGCACCCGCTTGCATCGGTATACTGTATGGTAGGTCCGTTTCGTCGGAATGACGCAGAACAGGGTCAGAACGTTTTTGAAGGCTTGAAAAGCTTGTGGGTATTCATCCGTCCAGTTAAAATGGATGTTAGGGGTGCAGAAGAGAAGCTATGGTGACGAAGTTGTGGATAAAACGGTGGAAATATGATGTCATGCCAAGGGAACTTCTCAGATCTTTCTGAGTAAGTTGCCGAGGAAAGTTGACAACAGCGGCTGTTTTGTCGGTGTCCGGACCAATCCCATCTTTGGCAGCGACGTGTCCCAGCTCTTTCATGCTTTTACTGTCGAAACGACATTTGTTAGTATTTAATTGAAGTCCTGCTTAAGAAAGCAAGTCAATACTTCAACTACGCACTCGAAATGTTGGGAAACCGTGGACGAAAAAATCACAGCGTCATTTACGTAACACAAGCACGTTTTCCATTTGAAGTCGCGGAGCACAGTGTTCATCATGCGTTTGAAAGTAGCTGGGGCACTGAAAATACCGAAGGGCCTTACATTGAATTCATAAAGGCCATCTGGAGAGGTAAATGCCGTTTTCTCTTCGCCCGCATCAGCCAGCGGGATTCACCAATACCCGGAACGAAGGTCCAGGCTCCAGAAATATTCTGCGCTCTGCAAGCAAATAAAAGCATTGTCTATTCGTTGCCTAGGATACACACCCTTACCTGTGATCTGATTTAAAGCTCTGTAATCAATACAGAACCTCACGGTGCCATCCTTTTTTCCGAACCAAAACAATGGGCGAAGACCACGAACTCGTCGATGGTCGAATAAATTTTACTTGATCATATCAGCCACATTGTCTTCCATTACTTTCCGCTGGGACGAGGAGACACGGTGCGGTCGGCGGCGAATTACGGTAGACCCGTCTGTTTCGATTCTATGCTGTGCTGCTGTAGTTTGTGTGAGGCCTGGTGCATGCACGTCAAACGAGGTGTAGGGCTCTGCGAGAACGTCGAGTAATCGCTTCCTTTCATGAGGCGTAAGCTAGGAACTTACGGTGTAAGCAAGAGCTGACAGATCGGTAGGCGAAGCAAACAAGGACTCTTTTGAGGCCTGGGTGCCACCAGAAACGACGGGATCAGGGCTAGTGTCGTCCACCGAAGCAGTAGTGGTTCCTCGGTGCCGTAGATGGTGTTCATTATTATTATTGACTGCGGCAAGTGCTGCTGATTCCTTTGTGAACAGAACAAAACAAGCTGCAATGGCAATCCCTTGCGGAAGAAATCGAGCAGTCCGAACGGCCACCAGATTGCCTTCTGTAAATTGTTCAGAAACGACGGAGAGAATTTCTTCCCTACCAGCTGCCAAGACACGGTTGGCGTCGGAATTCAAGAGCTGTGGTGAGTCCTGACAACTTAGGTGTTCAGGGTCGGCAACTCTGACGGCAGGTTGACATCAATAAATAACGGCTGAAGCAGAGGATGGGAAGTCGCATCCTAGGATTAGTTGATGAGCACACGACGAAAGCACTCCACATTCAATATCACACTGAATTCCTCCAATCAAACCACGCACAGTACAATAGAAAGCTGGCGTGATGTCGTGCTCATTGGTGCCACGTAAACAAGTACTAACATACGGAGTCTTGAGTTTGCCCAGATGCGAACGCAGGTCAGCATGAATGACAGAATTACTTGCCCTGGTATCTAGGAGCGGTTCCACTTGAGCCCCTTCGACAGAAACAGAAAACGTGTTAGAAATTCAGGAGGAATTGCGGTCGATCGAAAGAATGCAGTTTTTCTTCCAAAAACTGCAGTGCCTAGTTTTCCAATTGCTGGGTGGGAGCATGCACGACGGGCCGTAGTGGCGACAGAGAGCTACGCTAGGACGAAGGAGAGCGACGTCGCGTGGGACGGGAACCGCAGGCAAGGTCCGGGCCGTGAGGAGGAGATGACGAGCGGCCCGGAGGGAGTGTCGGCATACGCTGACGAATGGGGTAGCTGAAGCGATTATCCCGTTCGCAGCGGCGTAGCCGTGTCGCTGATCCAGCTGGCGTCGTCGGCAAACGTGGGAAATATGCCCTCAAATGCCACAGTAGTAGCATAGGGGCCGGTCGCTAGTAGGGCCCAGTGCTCGCCACGTTGAACGGAAAGGCGGTGCAGCTGAGGGCGTCGAAAGAGCGGTCAAGTGTCCATGCGGTGGTGGTGAAACAATAGGCTCTATGGGCACAGGTGGCCGTGATACGGCCTGGGAGTAAGACGTCACGTGAAGAGGGCGGAATGATATGGCTGGGGAAGAGATGTCATAGACGCAAGCTCCTCTCTGACCATGTCACGGAGCCCCGGTGTGCGGCCGTAGTTGTTCTGAATGTAGGGCGTGTCGCGCTTTTGCAGGTCTTAACGAATGACGTCACGAATCAACATACGGAGTTCGGCATAGCCAGAAGGGCAGGTAAGGAAGGTGTTCTGCTGAATGCGGATTGACGGCAGTTGGTCAAGCAGCTGATATATCGTTGGCACATCGGCAATGCTATTGGGATTGTGTATCGACATTGCATTAAAGGCAAAAAAAGCAATTCCCTTTATGACATGCCGCACTTTCTCCGCCTCAGGCATATCCTTGTCGACACGGCGGCAGAGTGCGATGGCATCTTTATTATATAAAGCGTGGTTCTCCTCCTGGCGTTGCACACGGGCATCCAGTTCTTTTTGGCTGCCCCCGAGTGAGCAGAGGACGTCCCGAAGATCTTGCATAATTCTTCCTTGAAGCTCGCCCAATCATCCATTCAACCTCCTTGGTAGAAGAACCACGTTTCCGCCACGTCTTTTAGGGAGAAGCAAACCTTCCGCAGTTTGAACGCGCAGTCCCATCCGCTGAACGCGCTCACTCGCTCGCACTGGTCGAGCCATTCATCCACGTCTTCGTCCCTGAGGCCAGCGAAAAAAGGTGCATCGCGTTGCGGCTGGTGACTGTACTGGTTTGCGGGACCGAAACTGCAGCGCCGCTGCTCGAATGACTGCTCTCACGCTTCATGGGGTTCGTTGGGAGCCGTAAGCGCCCATCTGAAGTGGTGCCACCGGGAGCGGGAGACGGCAGGATCGAATGCACCCTCCACTGCTTCAGCGACGGCGTTTCGCAAGAAGACTTTTCTTCGGTCGCCGAGCTAAGACCTCTGTCCGCAGTCGAAGTGAGCGGATGATGATGATCATCATTTACAGATGATAGCGGCGATGTGTGCACGAATAAGACTAACCGGAAAACACACGCTATGGTGTTCACAGTGCAAGTGATAATTCATGCTGTGTTTGAGCATAATGTCCGGCAATAACGTCCCTATGCTCACAATACATTTTTTTGTACACACTATTTCACGCTAAGGAAAACTATGACATACAAAAATTTAGGCATACAATGTTCCACGATAGGAAAAAAACGTGCCACATACAGATTTAGGTACACTTATAATAAAGAATAGCTCCATAAACTCATAAAGCAATAATGTCAGCACTGCAAAAAAAAAGAAACAGTGCTTGTATGTTGCTTCCTTGCGAAGCAACATTTACTGGCTGACAAGTTTTCCCGCCTTCCGATGCGATGCTTGAATTTGTGACCAGCCACACGAAATCTCCAAATTATCGCTGTTAACTATGAGCGCGACAAAGAACGCGCATTAAAACAATGAAAAGTAAAGTTGAAAAACTTCAAGCACGATATATCCTTACGCTCCTTGGTATGCGCGGCGCGGTGTGGAATGCTGTACACTCGTTTATCACAACAAATCGCAAGTGTACCATTCGTATAATGATGAAACCATTGCATAACCGTTTTTCACCGAATCAAAACCAGAAAAGAGAAAACACCACATGGGTTTTGTACTCACCTTATCAAATAAGGCCAATCTCAGTGCGCCATTGTTGTTGGTAAACTTTACTAACACAAAAAGACCCAACCTAATCCGGGGTTCTAAGAGAAGAAATCTATACAGAGGGAGGACCTGACGAACATGAGCCACCAAAGCTCGCCACTAGGCCGCTCGGGGTGTACCCTCCGGCAGCCGTGGGAACGGACTTGAGAAGGAGGGAGGTGAAAGGAATTTAAGGTGAGCTCAGAGTGATGTTTGCGACCAAGAACAGACCCAAAGAACATGTGGCGAATTGGGAAAGTCATACCATAAAGAGCACCGTACAGAGCTGCGATGGCCTGTTAATCTATGTAATACGTGTGGGGTAGGAAGGCTGTCAGCTTGCGTTTGACAGATAAGACAAGCATCCGCCCGGGATAACTGATGAGAATGCACGCAAGAGTTTGCCTTTCCCTGACTGACTGTTTCACAGTCTGGCGTCGAATTAGATTAGCTTGTCGGGCCTGGGTGGGAGGTGGTTGGGGAGAAAGGGATTCGCCAAGGCTATTCCGAGTTTCCCGGTTGGGAAGGGGCGCGGGAGAGCTGAATGGCCAGCTCGTTGCTCTGGCGCCTGCATGTCCAAAAACCCAGTCCACAGCATGTCTAGTACCAGTGTGTTTTTGCCAGATGAGTGTGAAATTTACGCTAGATATCATGGCAAGGAACTGCTACTGGAACAATCGGAGAGCTTCTTGATTGCCGCTGGGGATCACGTGGTTAACAGAAGTGGCTAGGGATAACATTGCGTTCGTGATGACTTGGGCTTCTAGAGACAGGGCGCAAGAATTGCCCGGGTATCTTTTCGGCAAGGGTGGGTGGGCAGCAGGAACTACTGCGACCCAGAGGGCGTCTGGAGAGAGGATGGAGGCAGGTGTGTACGTCAGTGTTGATAGATCGCCATACGGGTAGCGAAGAGTGGGTACTCGAGTTTGACGACGTCATGGATGTGACATGGCGGATGAGCTGATTGAAATGGTCGGAACTGTTATTGGATTCAGGGGATACCAAGGAAATATGTCGCGTCAATGTCGGGTAAGGAAGACACAGTGTAATGAAGAGGGGATAGGAGAAGACAGCCATGCCAAGTTACCTGGAGACAAGTGTGTTGTGCCACCAAATGAAGGCCAACTATATCTAGCAGTGACGCGAATGCCTGAGCAGTCTCCAGTTTAGAAGGGGTCATACGTAAGGAACCCTAAAGCCAGATTGGTGGCCGTTCCGAGGAGCTGCTCAATCTGGGATCGCGGCGATTACGTTAATTTTACGTATGACAGAGCGTAAAGAATGCGAGTACATAGCAGAAAGTTCACAAGTCGCGTACTTTCGTGTTTTCGTAGACAATGGCGACTTCAGGACAGCCGGCCGATAACGTAAGTCAGTTGGGCAATCGGAGCCGTACATCGATCGAGCCACTGCAAGGTCTCCCAGGTCAAAGCGGAGGCAGCGCAGCAGGCCCTACGTGGAAGAGAGGTGGCATCAATCATGAGGTCTACTTCAGAACGTGGTCGGTAGCGTTAGCCCGGCAATGTTCCTCAGTGACAGCGAGGTACTCAGACTTCTGCGGAGGTAGTGTTAGGCTAACGCTTGACCCCAAAAGAGTGGACAGTATCAATGTTAGCCTTGAGGGTGTCGGGGAGTGTAACTAGGCTACCGTTATAATACCACAGCGTTATATCGTCGGCGTACCGTCTCAAGGAGAGAGTAAGACTTGAATGAACTTAGACGAGGCAGGGGTGAAGCGCTAAATAAAAAAGACTAGGCGAAAAGGCAGACCGCTGAGGAACGCTCCTAGTAGTAGCCCTTGGAGGTTGGTCCAGGGGTCTTCTAACACCAGAGAGGGAAATTGTGTAATGAGAAAATTATGCATGTTGTTGTCAAGTCGCCAACTAGGCGTAATTATCTGAATTTGCTCAATCAATGCACCGACATCAAATGGCTTCCTGGCCGGCGTAGTGTGTCGTGGCTAGACCGCGCCTTTATACGCCGCTTGCAGAGTGCTCGCGCCAAATGTACGGCACGTTACATGACTCCTTTTTTTTGGGCCTCGAAGAGATCTGCACACGTGCTGTAGCCCACGCCATCGTCCACGACACGCCCCCGGCACCACCGGCTTCCCCCTGAGCGGAGGCGCCCCCCTGCAAAACGTTCTTGGCACATCATCGACACCAAATAGGTCGGTACCGTTACCTGCGTCAAGAACGAGTGCAAAAGCGCTCAGACATACCCAATATGCAAATTGTGTCTTTTCGACGAATTGTTAGTTGAAAATAGATCGGTCTTTCTACAATAATGTTAAGTGCGTCTAACTTGGTCGAAAGTCTGTTTCGAAGAATTTGTCTCTTAAATCGAAGTTTTAAAGACAATGGTGGTACCTGGTTTCTAATTACACTATTTGAACTAGCAGCACGTCGCAATCGCTTGTCCTAGAGAAGCGCTGGAGGAAGAATTGATCGATTGATGAATTCTTTTATTTGTAAAATCAGGAGATCTGTAGTGTGAAGAAACCCGACTGTTGCGTCATCATCAGCAGCAGCCCGCTAGGTACACTGCAGGACGAAGGCCTTTGCCATCCACCCGCAAACGCTTTTTTCCCGTTCCGTTCGAGTCCATTATAGCCTCCAAATTTTTTTATTTCGTTTTGCTATCGATTAATTACTTTTACTCGTTTTCACGACCCGTCCGTCTCTCGGTGTCTACTATGTGACCCCTGTGGTCTACCGATTATCATTTCGCCTTATGGCGTGGCCAGCCCAAGTTCATTTCTTTTCCTTTTTGAATGTCATGAAATCTGAAATTCCAAATATATTCTAGACAATAAACTATCCGTCTGTTTACCATCATTTCTAAATGCTTACACAAACAGCTCGTAAATAAAATTGGCCTATAGCTGCCCGCTAAAGAAGTCTACTTTCTTTCATTTATTATAGGGGTCAAGAATGACCTCTTTCCAGGATTTAAGAAGACGTCCAGCTTGCCATATTTTGTCAAATAAGAAGAGTATTGTTTTTTGTGTATCTTCACAAATATGTTCCACCATTTGGTACGTAATTTTGTCAGCCCCTGGATAACCTTTACCACAGGTAGCAAGCGCAACAGCTAATTCGTGCTTAGTGAATCGACTATTGTAGCCCTTCCGTTCTGTTTTCTTCTTTGGTAGAGGCTGCCGTTGAATGATCTTTTTTGTTGTAAGAATTGTGTACACCATCAAAGTGCCCACCAAGAGCACTGGCTTGATCCTCAAGCATGTCTCCATCAGTACTCACAAGGGGGGTTGTCTGTGTTACGTCCTTTTATTGCGGTAATTCTCTCCAAGATTTTGTGTGTGTCAGTGTACGAGTTAAATGATGTAAGAAATGTCTTCCAACTGTCCGTTTTGGCTGCACGACTGACCTGCCTACCCTTTGCTTTTTGCACGTTTAAAAGCAACCAGATTTTCAGTCGTTGGGTAGTTCTATGTGCCGCCGATGCTTTGTTTTGCTTTTTCCGGGCTATCTTGTACTCGTCGTTCCACCAAGGCCTTCGTTTGGTCTTGTTTGTACCGGATGTTTGCGGAATGAATGATTGTGCAGCATGAATTAGGAGTGCAGTAATTATAGCCGCAGATTTGTCGATACCTAAGTGTTTATAGATGCATACGAAAGCTGGGATATTTCTTGAAATGTTTTCAATCAGCACCCTCTGCACCGAAACGTTTTGGTGTTGCGGAATTGAGGGCATTCTGTTACAGTTAACGTTACAGGAAAATGGTCGCTGCCATGGAAATTCGCATCTAAGCTCCACTGTACCAAAGGGAAGAGAGTAGGCGAGCGCATTGCAGATGGATAGCCGAGTATGTGTTGTGTGTTGTGTTGTAATACGTGGGGAGTTTTTTGTTACAAAGGCAGGTACCTGATGACGGCAAGACTTTTTTAAGAGTGTTCCGCACGCATCTGCACGTGCAGAATCCCACAGCTTATGACGGGCATTGAAATCCCCTGCTAGTAGGAAAGGGTGTGGGAGCTGATTTATTAAACTTTCCCACTCAGCAGCTCCTAGACGGCAATCCGGAGAACATATAAATAGCAGACTGTTGTCAACCCGTCAAAAATAATGGCACTTAGAGCAACGGCCTCAAAGTTAGTATGTATCTTCCTTGATGGCATGCGATTGATTTCTTCAACTATCGCAACACCCCCCAGAGGAGTGGGTGCAACCATCCCTGTCTTTACGAAAAAGAGTATGATGTGTAAAAAAGTTTTTTCTCTACTTGAGGTGCGTTTATTGAAGACACATTATATCTGAATTGCGTTCTGATAGTATTTCATAAATTTCATCCAGAATTTTTTAATCATGCCCCTAAAATTCCATTGTTTTATGCCTTGAGTCATAGATTTCATTCGAGAAAGTTCTACTTGTGTATATGTGTTTCGTTTATTTATTTCTTGCTTGATTTGCCTATAATTCTAGGTGGTTTTTTCTGGCACTCAAAAAACAGGTGCCGCTTCTTATGCACCTCAGGTGGTAGAGGAGACGGCACAATATTCATTGTTTCAAGCGTTGCACCTCGAGCACCTGATGAGTCGGGCTCTTTGGGGCGTGCACCAACACGATTGGTGCCTCGGCCGCGCAAGCGCTTGGCGCGTGGATCCTATGATATCTGATACTCTAGTTTGTTCCCTCATCCAAGAAGCTAAGTGTTAGTCCGAATAATATCGTTACATGGAAATAAGTTTGCTTTCAAGTTGTTTAGTATGGCACCAAGTTTTCCCTCCATCACTTCACATGTATTTTTTGAACGTGCCGTGGAGTTGTCTATGGCTCGCACGTTTAGATCCTTTTTTGTGCAGGCTACCACACCTTCCCAAAGCGGAGCGCTTTAGCACGCGCTAGAACCCATGGTCAAGTTCAAAGGCAACGCCCGCGCTAAAAATGAACACAAACTTTGTGCGCCAGAAATGCGATAATAGCGCAAGCATAGACGCCGGTTTCCTAACTCGAGGGACCCAGGTTCGAATCCGACCACGGAAAGTTTTATTAATTCAATGCAGAGTTTAACGCGCCGACGCAACCCAGCTCATGAGGCGCGCCGTAGTGCAGGGCTCCGGATGAATTTTGAGCACCTTGAGATCTTCAACGGGCGCCTAATCTCGTACACACGGGCTTTTTTGCCTTTTGCCTTCATCAGAAAAGCGGCCGCCGCTGCCGGGAATCGAATCCACGTCCTCGCGCTCAGCAGTGCAACGCCTTAGCCACTGAGGCAGCACGCCGGTTGGGAGGTCGTTTTTAAAGCCCAGCTCCACTAATCGCTTTTGGAGGCTTTGCCGTCCCGGAAGATTTCACCTTCAATTGACCCCAGCTTTGCGGCACGTGTCTCGCCGGTCCGATGTGAGACGAGAGCGGCGTTCGCTAGTCGCCCGGTTCCGCCGCCACTGCAGGCTTGGAGCATGCGTTCTGCGCAGGTGGTTCGCCACCTGTCCCTTTGATTAACCGCGTCCTTAAAAGCTTGGTAATAGAAGAAAGCGGGGGCAGGCCGTCTTCTCTCCTCCAAGCATTGCGCTGCAGATGGAAGCTTTGAGCCGTCGGTAGAAGCTGGCGTCTGACCACACCTTAGATGTTATCAGACGAGCTGCTCCACTGGACTAATTTCCAGCGCGCGAAGCTAGCGTCGGCGATTGAGGAATTTAGAGCCGTTAGGGTCCCAAAACGGAAGAAACGCGAGCGCAACCATAGACAAAGGCAGGATTTGGACGAATAATATATTCAGTAGAGCGACATCATAGTATATATGAGCAAAATCCGGACTTAACCAAGATAACCCAAGCTTTCGCTTGGCGTATCCAGGGTTAGCTGAGCTAAACTGTAGCCATTTTTTTTTCTTCCAGTGGGCTGGACTTGTTTTTCTTTGCTGCCGCTAGGAGGCCGTACCCTTCCGCCTGTGGAGTGGCCCAGTAGTTTGGATGCCACTTTCACGGCGTGAAAGTGTTGGGTTCGATTCCCGGGATCTCCCTGATCACATTTGCTGTGTTAGCCTAAGGGTTTTTCTGTCTCCGCAAGACCAGTTTTTGTTGACCTAAACAGCTCTGCTGTTAAAATGTCGTGGTCCTGTGTGCGGGGGGAGCTGCTCCGGCGCAACCAGGTAACCATGCGCAAAACAAACACAGGTTCGTTGTAGAGGAGTCAGAAGCATGGTCAGAAGTAAAAGAAAAGAGTGTGGCATGGCTTATCGCAGCGGAAAGCGCGCGCCGCGAGCTACTGCGTGCTCGTGCGATAACACCAGGCTGGGTGGGCGCGTTGTAGGCGGAGCAGCCTCAAGGTATCAAACACCGCGTCTTGGAATTGAATAGGCTACTTTTCTTAGGGAGGCGAAAGGCAAAACGCCCTTTTGTACGAGTCTATGGCGCGCGTTAAAGATCCCCAGGTGGTCAAAATTAATCCGGAGCCCTCAACTACAGCGCGCCTCATCGCCTGCGTTGCGTCGGTGCCTACAACCAATCAATTTTCTCCAGCTAATAATCAGCAATTCGTAATTTCGCTCTTCATGAGAGCCATAAAAGCGCCACTGCCTCATTACTTCGGCACTTGCTTCGAATCCTGGGCCACTTTTCATTGTGATTTTTGGTTCCTGGCCAAGCTGGAAAGGAAGGTATCGCAAGAGCAAACCCGTTAAAGCGGGTACTTTTAACGTGTCCGTCCATGTTCTGTCCAACCTTTTATCACCCGCCGACGGTTCGCACTCACAACCGCGCTTCGTGCAGTTATTGTTACACGTCGAGCAACTATCGCGCACCCTGTATCCGCCCCCCAGTCATCATCTCGGTCATGAGACGGCATGGCTCATTCGGCAGGCTCAAGACCCATCACTCCTTTCCCGTCACATTTTTCACCGTATTTATTGCGCCCTGGCCATACGTCCTGTACCAACTGTTCTTCCCACTCATCTATCCCTCATTTTTAATGGGAATGTACCCTGCCATCTCTTGCCCCAAACATCGGAGCTCGGGGTGTCTTCTCCGCCGACAGTGAACACCAAGGCATCCCAGGAAGCTCTCTGTAGACATGTGCACCCGATTGCACGAACATTCTTTAGCACCACGTGTACCCGGGTCAATCCCAGACTGCAACTAGGACCTAGACCTAGGTTCTGTGGACAACAAAGTTGGCTCTCTGTTTCTCTCTCTCTAAAAATTGCGGTAATCATAGTAGTCTTTAACTATATTAAACACTCTGATTCGTTAGGCCTTTTCGGTGGTTTTGCCCTACCACAGTTTTTACCCACAACGCCTGAGGCCTTCGAAAAGATAAGTTTTGCATTTAGCTTGACATAGAAAAACGTTGTTTATGCTGCCTGCACTAAAATTATTACGAGAGCACTGAGCACAATAAAGTAGTCATTTTTACACATTCGTTCGGTATACCACGCTTACTGTCTTCTTTGAAAGTCGATGTTTGACGAAACCCTCACGGGCTCCTGCGTGCAATTTCACTAGGCTAAATACAAATAAATGTGAAAGCCAATGATGCCAGAAGCTAACTTTCAAAGGTTGATCGGCCGCCGAAGTCGATGATTGAAGCGATGATCCGATGAGATGATCGCTGAAAGGATGATTTTCTGCCTCGTTGGCCGACGGCACATAGCCGACGACGGTCTACTCACAGCAAACTGAAAATGTGAAATTTGTTCACTTTATTTACATTACGTATTTACAACTTTCCAGGCTCATGATTGCGTACAAGAGGTCGGGCAAGGCCCACATCGAGCGGGGCTCGCCGCTCTTTTTCTCCTCTCAATCTCTGTCCAAAATCTTCCAAAACCTAAAACTGCTTGTTTTTACCAACAAAACCCCGCCCACAAAAGGAACGTCACAACTAGAGATTGAGGATGGCTCATTGATTAGCCCATACTAAGCCACTGATTTGCCACCGTGTGAAACAAAGCTAGGTGGGTACAAAATAGTCACGTGACCCGCATCTCTCGCTCTCATGCAGAAATCCAAAGTTATTCCGTAAAACACAGATATAACAGAAATAAAAACAAGCCAACTAAAAGCACACCTAACGACGGAAATCGCCTCTAGGGCGCCAAGTCTTAAAGTATTGTCATAACTTGCACGCCTGTGTTTGTGTTACGCACCGCCAGAATTCCTTCGATTTGTAAACACGTGCAGCGCCTAACAAAGCCTTGTCACCTACCCACTGCCGCATCCCAGCCGCCGAGTCACCAGGTTCACAGATGTGACGAACTGAAACTTCGCACAGTAAAATTTAGCAGTGCAACTGTCACAGTCAGAACGTTTGGTGACCTCTTCCTATGTTTCACCCAAGGTTTCATCCCTTGGCAGACCTTCAGCCCATGTCGGGTTTGGGAATCATCGTAGGGGTAATTGCGCTGGTTAAAATATCAACGGTCCCCTCCGCCGGGTTCCCAATCTAACGCTAATCAATCCTTCCTCAAAAGCTGACATCGCTTTCAACTATTATGTGGTGACCGACGCGTTTGTATACGTCCTCTTTGGGGCCGCTCGTGGAGTGACCACAAAGCGCGGCGAATAACAAAGAAGCCTCCGCGGTTTCTACCTACTCCCCCCACGCACACGTCAGCTACGGCCGGCGGGAAAACAAACACCATGCAGGTAAACACGCTATCCCCAGAAAAACATATCTCAGTGCCGGCTTGTTTTAATAAATATGGAAGGGACCCAAACTTAACGCAACGGTTATGTAATAATACACTGTATTTCTATAGCTCTCTGTCTCCTCTTGCATCCATGCTTGCCGTCCCAGGTACTCCTCTAGGATTCGGGCTTAGGTTGTTTCGGTGATCATGTTCCAGGCTGAAGACGTCATGGCACGCACCGAAGACACTTCCTTGAAGAAAAAGAAGGCGCTTGGATTACTGCTGCCACAAAACCATGAATTGTAAAAGAAGTGTATTCTCTTCTAATATGTTTTATGGCACATGAGCAACTAAGGCCACAGACGCCAAACAGTCATTTTAAAGACGATAGTCTTTCTTGGGCTACTTAAACGCAGAAATTTTGGTCTGTCTGTATGTCTGTATGTCTGTCCGCCTGTCTGTCTGTGACTCGATTCAGCCACCCGCCCAAAGCAAAACAATGCCTGCGCAATAGTCTTATATAGTCAGAGCTAAAAATACCCATCTATGTCCGGTGTAATGCTCATACTTGTCAACATTGTTGAAGAAGAACAAGACATTACGCAAATATGAGACAACACATCAATACAGAAGTGATATTTGCAGTGTTCCTTTATAAAAAATCAAACATGCTTGACTTTTGCGAAATTAAATACTTTATCAACTGCAAAAAAAGAATTCACTCCGCCGTCGCCTGCTGTCGCCCGCGCCACTACAGCTTCTGGCGCCATTTTAAGAAATCAACCGGCAACAGTTACGCAAGGTTCCACTAGATAGGTTTCACGTTCTGCTTGCAACGCACGTGGATTAGGGAAACGCGGTTCTATAAACGTTGAAGTAGGGCGCCTCGGTGAACGCTAGTCTTCACCGTACGGCACCGTTCGCATCCAGACACCCGGTTTGGAGCAGTGGAACGCGGAAAATTTAAAATGATTTAAGAAAACATTTTGCGTATTTACATTGGGAGGAGCGCGACGCAAGAGGAACAACATGAGAGGTGAGCGGGAGAGCGAAGGGAGGCATTTACTTCGCAAAAGCCGATAAAGACTATCGTCGTTTGACGGCATTTGCAACGAAACGAGCAGATACGCGGCCAATTTTTTGTGTTGACTTTTTGTCTGATTTTAACACATCATCGGTAGTATAAGAGCGTTGCTTCTTCAAAAAACTAAAAACGGAAGAACTTTTAACAAGCGAATCGTCTGCTAGCAGTGCATTGAGATGTATTGAAATGTTATTGTTGTAGAGCAGCCTAAACGTGTTTCTCGCTATCTGTAATATTGTACATGAGAGTAAGATGTGGTTTACTGTTATCTGCTGGTCACATTCTTCACATTTAGTTTTATCTTGTTTCATAAGCAGAAAGTTATGTGTAAGATGCGCTTGTCCTAGCCAGAGGCGACATAAAAGTGTTTATGTGAGGCGCTCTTCGTGTCTGCAGGATTTCCCCTATGATATGACGAGGTTAACCATGTGACGTCTGTTGATATTTTCAGTATACCATATAGACTGCTGTTCAGCTGTTAGTTTACTCTGTACAAATTGTACAGTCATCGGAAATAATGACTACTTGGTGTATAGGTTCCATTACTGTCCCGTGCGGTGCAACTGTAGGCCCTCGTTTTCCTTGATTACCAGGGGGCCAGGAACCTCACAGAAATTGTTTTGTTCCCCTGAGCTTTGAATTGATGCATTCTATAATATGTCTCCTATTACAGGCTCGGTTGCCTTTCTGTAACACAGTGTTGAGACAGCGCTCAGTGAGAGAGAGAGAGAGAGGGAGGGAGATCGAACGCTTGCATCTCGAAAACGCTCTAAAACTTTGTCATCAATCTTGTTTTTAAGGCCATTATGTCTGCCTGTGCATCAGACCTGGAAATAACTTTGTGCTCCATTCAAAGCCGCTCTAGGATTTTCGGAAATGATACCGCTGACCACATCGCCACTGCTGCGACATTCCTGAATACAGTACACCTAACAACAGTACCCTACACGATCTATGCGACACATAATACAACACCCTCGCAAGACATAGAAAAAGGAGTAAATTGAACAGACAGACAACCAATTACGCCCAATCAAACCCCACTTGCGACCATACACCAGTGACACGCAAAAGATACACATTAGTCGCCTTTGCTAGGCTGCGGATAGACCACACACATGCAACACACTCGGATCTGCTAACGGGGTCTTTGAAACCACTGTGTAGAAGGTGCGGAGAGGCCCTATCCATAGTTCCCATCTTGATTACATGCAAGGCACTCGACACCACACGACACACACATTTTTCCGGAGTATTCACGCATCAGATCTCGCTACACCCATTATAAGTTTTGGCTAAAAACTCAATGTTTTGCATTAGGGGAGTTTTTTATTTTTACGGACTAGTAAATTTTTACAGCTCCTCACACACCATTCACAATTATCGTGGCGCAATACACTAGCCACCTTAATTAAATTTAGGTTCGCTTCACTTTTGTTGTTACTGACACAATTTAATATTTCATTTACCACGGCGCTCTTTGCCCGCGGTGTCCTTTCTCCAATACACAAAAACCATCATCACCATCGAGAACTTTTGTAGATAATTGTTTCCAAATGTTTTCCTTTATTATTTTTAACCGCCACACAAGGGATGTAGCATTCCGGTGTGGAAACCAAGCAGCACTGCGGTAGACTGATCACCTCCCGATTCCCTTGTAGTAAAGCAGTCTCAGCGTGGTGTTTTCGAGCCGTTGGTGTACAAAGCTGCGCACCTTTCATATATTTTGTTTAGTGTCGAAAACGTTGTATGCCTTCTTGACGTTGTGTGGTCTTGTTTTGAAGAAGTTTTCGTGTAAAATGTCCTACCGAAAGGAAAAGTACATGGTGGTATTCAGTCGTGTCCGTGGGCAATTTTAGGTAATGTCTCCAGCATACTTAGCTCATAAAGCTTACGTGAAGCAATGGTTTTAAGTCTAACATTTTGTGCTATACCATTCCTTCTGCACGGCGAGGAATGCAAAAACATTTTTATTAAGGCTACATGAAAATTTGAGAAACGTTTAAGATAAATACCGTTGTTTAGCAACATTAGTACAAAGAAAGAAAGCCTCTTAGCCCGAAACAAGAGAAGAAGGATCTTGGACTAATTGGGGGCGTTCGTTGCTGGTTAGAGTACGCCACTATAGTATCCCCAAAACTCCGACTTCAATTGTTTTGTTTGAAAACTAAGGCGTTGAGGCAGCTGAACATGGGCACAAAATTTTAGCACTCGTCATAGGGTAGGCGATATCAGCAGTGAGGCAGCCGATATAAAGCGTTTTAAACATTGAGGAGACATGGCACATGACTCCCTTATTGCGCTTTTGTTCTGGGACAGTTGCATCATCGTCTGCAATCCTTCGTTGCGCTTTGCAGCTATCTGTGTGTGAATGTGCGGGCCATTACCGGCCATGCACAATAGCCGTTTGAACTCGATAGCAACGAGAGCTGATTGCAGAGCAGGGTTGAGTGGGTAGGCAGGCATGACGTTATTTCGTGAGCTAGTGCTTTTTAGTTTTACGGCTGACCATATTTGGAACCGCCATTGTCAAGAATTTCCGAAGGACTGCTCGATAGCGTGGAAGGCTGCTAGAAATGTCCAACAAGCTTATCGTGGTATCAAAGAAACTCATTTGTGGTGTGCTACTGGTCAATGCTCTTCTCGAAACAGGAAGGCGGTATTTCTAGAGTGGAAAAATTCTAAGGTCAGCGGGCCAAATATTAGGAAATTTTCCAGATGTCTGTTTTTAAAAAAAACTTTAGAGTACGTGACACAAAATGGCCCTTAAACAAAGGCCTTTTTATAAAGTGGTTTGAGTGTATGTTAGAAACTGATGTGGTCTTGATTATTACGAGTATCTTAACGAAACAAATGGCTCATGCAGAAATATATATAAAAGCATAGTAGTACATTTATCGAAAGGACACTGAAGAATTTGTGAATATATGCGTGTATTTTACATAAAACCGCCTTAACATAATGGAATGTCCACATGTATCCACAACCACATTTGTTTGGTATAATAAAAGTGATTGCGTTGAAACTTTTCGAGGTACGTATGTTCTAAAGTCAGCGTTTTATGCTTCATCCAGGGACAGAAATGCTCTTTTCTGCAATAGATCAGCTGTGGGGTAAGTTTTCGTATAACCGAGAGTACGAATTACTATGACGAGATGGTGATTTTAACACGAAAACAACATGAGGAGTATTAAATGGGCAAAATAGAAGGTTAACTTCATGCAAACCCATTTTTAAGTGCAGGTAAATAAAAATTGATGGATTGAATTGAAAAAATGCTCAACAAACAAGCGACCACGGATGAAAAGAAGTAGCTATTCCCAGAGCATTTAGCACGCATTTTATCCATCCGAACCCAAACGACCTTTGGGGTATGTTTAGTGTGTTTGCTTCGCGGCAGGTTAATCGAAGAATTGGATTCTTGGTGACGTGTTCCGACTCCTGGGCTTGGTGGTCTAGCACTGTTTTTAGTGTCATTGATCTTGAGTACAACGATGCCTTCGAAGCCTCTTTATGCAACGAGTAAGGTGAGTAATTTCTCTGTTTAGCCAAGGATGTCGAGGGTTTCGTTGTAGGCGCTTCTGTGGGAGATATGTGTGTATGGAGTGTTCAACAATCTTATAAAACTGCTCATCTAACAAGTCCACACGACAATGGTTGCTATTTAACGAAAAGTCGTCAAATGATGCTGCTAGAACTGCGCGGATTCAATTGTCGCCCCCGTGGGTAAAATGTACAACCGTTTTGTACGTCGACATTTTAGGTTCACAGGCAGCATTCAAGCTAAGAAGAACTGCCTTGTGGCCAGACACCATTCACGGCTTCACATTGAAATCTATTCTGCTGTACAGCCTCATTTAGAAATACAATTTCTAAAATGGCATTTCTCTGTGTAGGAACATCGACTACTTGGGTAAGATCAAAGGACACTACAAGATCAATCAAAGCTTCACCGAGGGCCCTATCGCGACCAATGGGTAAGAGGAAATTCTAGTTAACATATAGTACATTGAAGTAACCACATAAAATGATTTAAATTTTGGAGCCTGTTTTTCATAATGTATTCACTAATAGCAGGAAAAACAACGTGATCAGCGCATGGAGGCCGGTATATAACACCTTATATGGTCCTTTTTCCCCCAACGAGGATTTTGCACCACACAGATTCTGATTTGGGAAGGTCCGGTAGCGTATAAAACTTAATACCCTTCTTTAAAAAGAAGGCGACACCGCCACCGCGGCTGTACGCTCTGGTTTTACATAGTACCGAGTAATACGGGGGTAGAAACTCAGCCTCTCAAATAGTAGTAATTACCCATGCCTTAGTGACACAGCTCAGCGATGATGCCTAAATCTGGATGAGCCAATTAACATCTACATTCTTATTCACCAAACTGCATTAACATTCAGAAGCACTAATTTACGCTCGTTTCGGGAAAATCACTCACTGCTACGGAGAACACGAGTGCTAGACGATTCAGCAACTGACTTGGTAACATCGTCCCCTGCGTAGCGAACACTCAATTATGGACACATCGTAGGGTAGGCCTACTTTTTTGCCTACTATTCTTAAGTCAGGAGAGTGCTGTCATAGTCACTTGCGGATTTGTTCAACCCTGACTGAAAAATCTTCGTTGATGAAGATATCCGTTCCGTTTTAATTTGCTAGCCTTGTTAAGATGTCGGTTTCGGTTCAAAATTGAGTAGCTAGAGAATAAGTGGCCTTGGTTTTTATCTTCTGTTTGTTCCGAGGTGATGCCACCTTTCGATGTTGTAACATTGAATATTAAGCTTTGTTTATAGAACGCTCAGACTGACGGTAACCCGCCGCGGTAGCTCAGTGGCTAAGGCGTTGCGCTGCTGAGCACGAGGTCGCGGGTTCAATTCCCGGCCGCGGCGGCCGCTTTTCTGATGGAGGCGAAAAACAAAAACGCCTGTGTGTACGAGATTTCGGCGCACGTTAAAGATACCAAGGTGGTCAAAATTAATCCGGAGCCCTCCACTGCGGCGCGCCCCATCGCCTGCGTTGCGTCGGCACGTTAAACCCTAAAGTAATCAATGAATGAATGAATGAATCAATCAATCAATCAATCAATCAACGACTGACGATAGAAGCCGCTCGGGATTCTCATCGCGTGGTTCGAGCAATCCGTTTACTACAAGGGTATTCCGTCGTGATCTATTTTCCAGTTTGCCGTTTTTGCGATCAATTGTGTGTGCTGCTTTTCTTGGAATATTCATTTCAATCTCTATTTCCGGTACACTTTTCACGAGATTGTTATTATCAGCGAAACTGTACTCCAACTTTGATAGATGGGCTTCTAACGCTGCAACCCTTGTGGTGATGGCTAATATTTCTTCGCTGATGCGTGTTTTTCCAGCAAGCAGTCTCCTAACGTATGTTCAGGTTTGAATGTAGGGCCGGCATTGGTCTCGACGTCACCAGACAAAAGTATCAAAAATCTTAAGGAACGTTTACATTAGCGACAACACTCAATCGCCAAGCACAGGTAGGGTGCGGCAGAAGCAGCAACAAACGAACGTCATTTCTACGGCATTTGTACCTGTAGAGATTCTCTACCTGCAAAATGAAGCAGAAGACACTGCAGTGCCTGCACATAAAGCCGCGGCCGGACCCACTGAAGGGGAACGTCGGTGACGACGCGCTTGCCTAAAGGTAGGGGTCGCTGCCGTCTGCTGTCGTGTGCGATTTGGCCAGCTGACCATGGACCAGCCGACGGGCGTGCACCACGTGGCAGTGGGCATGTCCCAGAGAGTCGATGATTTGGCGCACGTGCTGTTATGGAAGTGTTCTTCATGCTTCTTGAGGGGCGCGTTGCAAACGTGGCTTTTGGAAGGGGCATGCAAGTGGAGATAGTGGTTTCCCAGACCGGCGGCAATCTGCAAAATGAAGCACAAGACACTGTAGCGCCTGCACATCATGCCACTGTTGGACCCACCTTTGTTCTGTTTGTTCCTAAATATTCACAGTTTACAGTACTGCATTGTTCTGGGTTTTTATTTCCTATGTCGACGAGCTTTGCCCCGCCTTTATACAATATTAATGAACACTGCCTCGCCGAACATTCCATCCTGCCAGATAGGCGCGACCACGCTAGGAAGTCTCTAAGCGGCAGGAACAACACTTCTTTACCTTAAAGAATTCTCGCCCTTCTAGTTTAGCAGTTGGCGACCGTCTCCTGTGACTGAACAACGTAACGTTCGGCACTCAGTCACCAGCACCCCCACGGGTGTCACCACTACGGGTGCTCGCCCATATACGATGATACGCGTCTTGCACGAACATATATGGGTCAGCGCGACAGTGAAATATATAAATCATAAAACATTCACAAGGCAGGCGGCGATTGCGTTAGTAACCCTCCTGTTGAATTACGGCGAAAGTAAATCTGCTTTCTGGATTCATAAAAAACAAGCTGCTCTGTTCAGGATTGCCCCTCCTTGCCTCTGGCCACGTGTTATATCGCTGCGCTGTATCAGCATTGTTCAATTTTGGACAATGCAGGGGTATAGTTCTTGCTTTATGTGTGTATTGTTTAATGTACAATTCCCATGGATTCAAACGGGACACTGCGAGGGCGTGGCCGCTGGCACATGCAGAGCCGCCCGTGGACGCCCGTGGAAGCGAGGGGTAGCATTGTGGTATACCGCGATGGTGAGAGCGGTTTGACCGTAGGCTTACGGCTTGCGGTTGCCGATGAGCGGGACTGTGGTTCCCCGCGGTGACAGCGCTGCGCTGTAAGACTGGCGCGCTGTAAGCCGGGCGGTGCGCGCAGCAAATTTCGCGATATCATCTGCTCGCGCGCTCTCGTTACGGGTGCCCTTGCGATGCAGCACAGGTAATGTGCATTTAAGGCACGGTTACGCCTATCTGAATAACACGAAGGTCTGCACGAACGAACAGCAAAATTTACTCCAGGTTGATGTAAACTAAAAAAAAGGGAAGGACGCATTTTTTTTTGCAAGCACGTTCATGAGTATTTCGTCAGCTCTCCTCTCGCGGCCACGACGGCAGCCATTCTGCGTGGCAGACTGTCGTACAGGCTGGTGGCAAAACTTGAGCAAGCCGCCAGCCTCTGCTATTCCGCGTGCACCGCCGCCCATAGGTCGTCCGCAGAACACCGTTGCGGTGGACAGCGAGAACGGGCTTTCTTTATTTCCGCCCAAACGTTTTCGATAATGTTCATGTTCGCACCTTGCGGCGGCCCGTCGAGCACCATCACACCCTTCTCTTCAAGGATGTCAGTGATGCGTGCAGCTGTGTGGATGGGGCTGCGGTCATGCTGGTGAAAGAAAATTAACGCCAATCCACTCTGTGAATGTGTTCAGAAAGCAAAGCTGTGAACGGCACCCAGAATGCTTGATCATGCGACGTCACATAATTCACTCACTTCCCTCTACAAATAATAAAACCAGAGAGAATTAAAATTCACTTTGCATACCCTTACCCTCTACTCCTTTAAACAGATATTCTTGGTAAGGTTAAATTAATGCATGAAGCATGAACGGTGGTTGGTTGAGTTGTATTGGTATAGCACATGAGTGGAAACGGCTTTCACGAAATTAAAGCTAAAACCCGGTATTAAACGATCTCACTTCTCCGCCTCTGCCGTCGCGAACGGAGGCGAGGAGATCAGCGGCAGAGACGGAGCAGGATCAAGAGGAGGAGTAGGAGAGGCAGAAGGAGGAAATACTTCTATTCAGATTCCTGAATGGCCCAGAGTGTGGCCGAGGGGAGTTGTTCCTCCTTCACTGTAGCCCATATTCAGTCCGCGCCACCTGTGCTCTCTCTACCAGCTGAAGTTGGGTAGGCAGAGAGGGGCTGGACAGCAGTATCTCCCATTGCTCTTGTTTGGTAGTTGACGGAAAGAGAGGAGGATGCTCAGGGCTGACGTCGCACACCCCGATTATGTGGCAGAGTGTTCCTACTTCTGAGCAAAGTTTATATTAAGCGTCGTAGCGGTTCGGGTGCATTAAGTGAAGACGCGTCGGGTGTTGGAATGAGCCGGAGTGTATAAGCCGTAGGGTAGGTTGTTGTTCTATAGAAAGGTCTGGGTAAGGCAAAGGTAGGGTCTCTTTCAGAAGGCGATAATGCTGGGTTACGTCCCTGATTGAGACAAGCGGGTGACCGTCATCATGCAGCTTCATAGTAGGGGGGCTAAAAGTACGGCTTGGTGGATGTATTTGTCGCCTTCCATGGAAGCATGAGCGGGCATCCAGATGAGCTGAATGGAACCATTTGGGGAGTGGTTTTTTAGTACACGCAGTGCGGGTCGGGACACCAAACTCGACAGGTGATTCCGGTAGGCTTGTTGGGAAGTGGTGACTACCTTACGAACCCATGGTTGAGTGAGAGCCAAGGCGATGGCTGCCTCTTCTGCTGCCGTCCTGTCTTCGGTCTTGAGTGATGCACAAGCAAGGAGGTTGGTTCCGAAAGTACCCATGATGATAGCGTACTGCTGCCCTGGATGTTGGGAGGTGTCTGTGCAGCTAACTGCATGATTCCCACCGAGGGTAGTGTTGAGCGCTTGAGCCCGTGCTTGTCGGCGACCCGTGTAGTCGGAGGGGTTCATATTTGTAAGCAAAGAGAGCATCATTGTTTCCTGTCGCCAAACGTCCAGGAGTACATCAAGCGGAGTGACATTCTGTGCTGCCCAGCGAACGTCGTGAAAGATAAGGCGACCCGCCGCAGTTCTGGATAGAAAGATGGGCCTCTAAAATTGACAGTTGGGCTAGTTGGTTTTTATTTATCGTAAGTAGCGCTAGAGACGTCGTGTGTGTCTTCTCTTCTGTGTCCCGTCTCTAACGCTACTTACGATAAGATGGCCCTCTATCAGCTCTTCCACCGTGTTTTAAAGCCCCGTTCTAAGCAGGGTCTCTGTGGACGCACTCATTGGAAGACCAATTGCTTGCTCAACCACCATTCTAATCATTATATAAGGCATGTTTACGTCTTCCTTGCCGAGAAGAAGACACGGGGTTGACGTAAGTGATTCTCGAGAGGACAAAAGCTTGAACTAATCGAACGGTATGGAATTCCGTGATGCCTCGCTTCTTGGTGCCAACTCGCCTGATCATGTGCATGATTTATTCATGGTGTTTTTGAGGCGCTGCAAGGATATGTCATTCTTGGTTTTGGCCTGAAGATGGAGGCCCAGGATCTTGATGCTGGGGCTTTGAGTGATGGCCTGGCCATCAAGGGGTATTTGAATGTGTTCATTGAGGTATCGATGTGCGTGGGGGGGCCGAGAAGGAGCTAAGATATTTACGTGAACACTGGAAGCCACAGGCCCATTGGCGTACTAGAAGTAAGATGCCATGGGTTGGTGTGAGCTTCGTTTAATCGCTTTCGCGTGGTATTTAGCAAGAATGCAGGGGTTAGACCCATGATGTGCTTGGTGAGTGCACCACTTGTCTTCCCCATTTCCGCGTGGGCTCGTAGCTTAACCGGTAAGACAACGGGCTCTTGCTTTGTTGCTCTGTTAGTTCCAGGTTCGATTCCTGGCGGTGCTGGAAATTCTTTTATTCTTCGCGGGAGTTATCGCGGGAGTGACACAAACGGTCGCGAAAGAACACTTGGGGGGTAAAGGTAGAAAGCTTTGCTTCAAAAACACCGTCGTGAAACGGACCGTCCCGCGCGTACGGCAACGTGACGGTGTCCAGCAGATCTCGAAGCGGCAGCGTTGAACCGACCGTCCCGGCGTACGAGTGGACCCAAGCCGTCTTTGGAGATTGCCCCCCACACGCTCACTCCACACCGGCCGCTGCTGGCAACACGCTGGATATTGGCAGCGTCGAACCTAGGTAAAGCAGGCAGAGCAGAAGACAATATAACTTTAGATTACAGTGACTCGTGAAGGCATTACATAACCGCGATAATGGTTGGGTGCGCGCCTGCGTGTTGCCCAAGAGGTAGGGAGCGCCGTTTCTTTCATCTATGCAAACTGCGTGCATCAGCCGCTGCTCACAAAAAGCTTTAAAGGGTGGAAGGTTGGCCGAGTGTGCAATATTCTTATGGGACTCCGCCACAAATTGCGGAACAGTGCAAACCATTCTAAAAGCTGCAGCTGCCGCAAAGCGTGTGGGGCATTCCCTGTGGGGCATTCCCTTTAACTCGCGTCTACTAATAAAGGCGAAGCTGACGCGTATCGATTTTTTAGATGCAGAGCATCTGATCCACTCGCCTTGTCCCTCCGGCGTCGTCGTCGTCGGCGTTGTCCACCCCTCCCCCATTCTCCTCGCCGCGCAAGCTGCGCTCTCCGCCACTCTCCCCCTGTCTTCTCCGACAGCGAACACTCTATCGCGAGGGGAATTGGATTGGATTCGATTGGATTGGCTTGGATTGGCTTGGCTTGGCTTGGCTTGGCTTGGATTGGATTTGGATTGGATTGGATTAAAGTGGATTGTGTTGGATTGTGTCGCGTCATAGCAGCGGCAGACGCGGTAGGGCCGGCACATGTGCAGTACTCTCTCTTCCGCGGTTTTCTCTCCTTCGGGCGCGCTGCGCATATAGCCGGTGTGCCGTTCTCCGGCGAAGCAACATCCACGCTTGGCTCAAACACCTAGAGTCCACGCCGCTTTACAAGTACGCCAACGTCGTCATCAACTGGGATTGGCTTATGCAGTACCCTCAACGTTATTTGCGCTATAAAACGCGGTCCCTTCGCTGCTCCGCCTATGCGTCGCATCTACACAGGGGTTCCCGCGAGGGGAGGTGGGAGATTTATTTTTCTTTCCGCTCAATCGCAGTTGGGCTTATGTCAAGGCAACGACAAACGGCGCTGGTGAAACCGTTATCAGGCATGCTCCGTTTCTTCGTAGTACAACATACGCTGGCGCAGCTCACGTGGGCGTGGAAATGGTCAAGTGTCAGCAACGGTTGTCTTTCGCCGCTGAGTGCCTGTTTTTATCTTAGTTTTTTGTGTCTGTGTCTTCTGTATCGGTACTTTACTGGTTCAGCGACCACCAACAAGGCGTGTAATTGGTCACCTGACCATTTCTACGCCCACTTTACTCCCCACGTCATCAGGCAATTTGAGCCGGATCGAGGTAACTATAAAACGTGAAAACTACGCCATGGCGCCAATCATTCACAGCCAGAAATGCGTGGTTTAGAATGGCGGAAAACTTGCAGTTAGTGACTTTGTCTGAAGCAGGTTTCCGGGTTCAGGACATTGCCGATGCGACTGGGCACGCCCGCTCTTCGGTAAACAGGACAGTGCGGCCGTACAAAACGGAAGGTCGCTTGGCGAACGTGCCCCGAGGTCATCGACCGAGAGTGACAAACGACTCCGACGACGAGCGCATCGTTGCAGCGGCAAGGCAGGACCCTAAGCTGACTGCGAAAGCAATCCGCAACCACCTGAGGCTCGCGACCAGCACGCAAGTGTTACGTGAGCATCTGCACTCTGTGGCCTTCGAAGCCGTGTGGCGGCGCAGAAGCCGTTGTTTTCTGCTCAGAACCGAAGCAGAAGGCTGCTCTGCGCACGTGAGCATCAGACTTTTGACGGCGGAAGTGTTGCGCAGCGTCATTTTTATGGACGAGTCGATGTTCACAATGCTATTCGACCAACAGCAGCGCGTCTGGAGGACTGAAAACACTAGGTAGGTCGTCCAATTTTTTGTTTCTGCATATTCACGTTGGATATGATAGACGGGCAACCGAATGCGCCGCATGGTCCTTTCTTTTCGTGAGGAAAATTGTTTGTTTCTAACTGGGTTCAGTCAGCATAACCGCGATTCGCTTCAGAGATGTCGAGCTGCGCCAGCGCATGTTGTACTACGAAGAAACGGAGTATGTCCGATAACAGTTTCACCAGCGCCGTTTGTCGTTGTCTTGTGATTAGCACAAGTGCGATTGAGCGGAAAGAAAAAAAAATCGAGACGCGTCAGCTTCGCGTTTAATAGTAGAACGCGAATTAAAGGGTCCCTTACTGCCTGTCGCGCTTTGCGGCAGCTGCACCTTTTGGAACGGTTTGCAGCGTTCCGCAATTTGTGGTGGAGTCCCATAAGGATCCCGCACACTTGGCCAAACTACTACCCTTTTAACCTTTTTGTGAGCAGCGGCTGATGCACGCAGTGTGCATATTATAAAGAAACGGTGCTCCCTACCCCCTGGGCAACACGCAGGTGCGCAGCCAAATTTATCGTGGTAATTTAATACCTTAACGGGTTTCTCTAATCTTAAATTGTATTTTCTTCTGCTCTGCCTGCTTTACCCAGGTTCCATGCCTCCAATATCCAGCGTTTTGCCAGCAGCGGCCGTTGTGGAGTGAGTGTGTGGGGAGGCATCTCCAAAGACGACGTGGGTCCACTCGTACGCATGGACGGCCGGTTCAACGCTGCCACTTATAAAGACCTGCTGGACACCGTCATGTTGCCGTACGCGCTGGACGGTCCGTTTCGCGACGGCGTTTTTTTTACCTACATGACCGCAGACCCATCGACACTGCTGCATGCGTCACTAACTTCCTGGAGGAGAGGTGTATGCTGGTGCTCGACTGGCCGAGCTCTTAAAGAAAGTTCTTTCCCTCTGTCCACTGCAACGGTGTTCTGCAGACGACCAAGGGGCGGCGGTGCACGCGGAATGGCAGAGGCTGGCGGCTTGCACTAGTTTTGCCTCCAGCCTGTACCATAGCCTGCAATGCAGAATGGCTGCAGTCGTGGCCGCGAGAGCAGAGCCGAAGAAATACTAATGAACGTGCTTGCAAAAAATGCGTCCTTTCCTTTGTTTAGTTTACATCATCTTGGAATAAAGTTTGCTGTTCCTTCGTGCAGATGTTTGTGTTATTCAGATAGGCGTGATCATGCCTTACATGCATATTATCCGTGCCGCATCGGAAGGGCACGGAAGATGTGGCGAAATTGGCTGCGCGCACGGCTGGGCGACTCCAGCCGGCGCACACACGCGCTCCAGTCTTACAGCGCCCTGCTGTCGCCGCTGGGAACCCCAGTCCCGCTCATCGGTAACCAGAAGCAGTAAGCCTATGGTCAAACCGCTATCACCCTCGCGGTATAGGCGACCGGTAAAAAGCGCAAAGGCTCATGGGTCACGAGGGTGCTGCTTTGGGCCTGTTGGTATGACATGACGGAATCTTGAAGCGCTAGGACACAGGGACAAGCGAGTGGGACAACACAAGGCGCTAGGACACTAGGCGCTAGGTGCGTCGTCTGCTCTTGTCACTTCCGGTTAGAGATTTCTCCTGGCCTCCCGTACGTCGACGGCTTTTACGCGCGCGCGTGTGTGTTGTTTATTCGTCACAAAGTGCTTACCTTTCAGAGGAGCCCCTATACTCGGTTACAACTCAAGAACGGCACCACTTCATGTAGTGTATCACTCCGTCAAAGCGCCGGACCCGTGATATCAGTGCGCGCGCGTTTTGAAAAGGGTTTGCTATGAATGCGTGATATCGTCTTGCTTGTCTCACGCAGTTTGTGATCGTTACTGGAGTCGTTTATGAGCATATTATGTCCAAACAAATCACGGGAACAGCTCACGCCATGTTAAAAATATTCCCACAACGCCCTACTTGCGCCGCGCGGAGAAACATCCGGCTACGGTGATAAGGCACAGCGGCAACTTCCGGTGCCGTTCTTAAGTTGTCACCGAGTATAGTAGGATTCATCATTGTTTTTCATTGAATGCGCGATCATGAGCGTTTTTGTTTTCGATGGGAAAGGATAAAAAAACTAGCACACGCTCGCATAAAAGCCCCTGGCCTACGGGAGGCCAGGAGAGCTTTCGAACCGGAAGTGGCGGGACTCCGCGGAAGCAGACAGTGCGCCCATGAGCCTTTGCGCTTTTTACCGGTCACCTATACCACAATGCAACACGTCGCTTCCACGGGCGTCCGCCGGTGGCGGTGAATGTGCCGGCGGCCACGCGCTTGCCGTGTCGCGTTTCAATCCGTGAGCACTGTACTTACTTTTTAACGCGATGGCGTTATTAGGCTCATTTTTCGATTGCACCGTGGTTCCTAGCCGTCCGCTATCAGCCGTGCAGATTTGGCGTCCACGGAAATACGTCACTGCCGCCTCCCGGAAGCTACGACTGAGTCAGCAAGATTCGAGGGCTGCGCTGAAAGTGTAATGCGGCGCTGCGACAACATAAGTTTGGAAAGGGGGACAATGATACAACATCGGATACGAAAGAAAGGACACGCGTTTTCACCAGGTTCAGCACCTGCATGGTGAAGTTTGTTCTATGCTCACTCGGTGGTAGCATGTTCGGTAAGCACGTTCTCAAGCCGAGCACGCAACTTGCGCCACCACATCAAAGCGTCGTTCCACCACAACATACAAAATTTAAATTTTCGGTCATTCATGCCCGACCTTAATCGCGGGCTACCTACGAGGCATGTCGTTCTAGGTGGCTCCGGAAGAATTTTCACCACTTTAGTATCTTTAAAGTGCACCAAAATCTCGACACACTGGCGTTTTTGTTTTTTGCTTCCATCAGAACAATGTCCTCTCCAGCAGGGAATTGAATCAGTTTCGTTGTGCTCAGCAGCGCAACGTCCTACCTACAGAGCCGCTGCGCTGTGTTTCCCACCGGGACTTACGCCGGTACCAACAGTGGTGAACTAACTGAAACAGGAGACAAATAATTAACGCCAGTCGCTCAGGCATCAAGGAAGGTATATATAATAAGCTAAAAACAGCTAACATAAGATCCACTTTACTGCGTCTAGTGACATAAGTTATCAACATACTTTCCAGTATTCCCACGGTTGGGTCATCGCTGCAAGCTCAGTCTGGTAAACGACGAATGGCTTTTCTGATGGAGGGGAAAAGCAAAAAAAACGCCCATGTGTACGAGATTTCGGCGCACGTTAAAGATACCCAGGTGGTCAAAATTAATCCGGAACCCTCCACTACGGCGCGCCTCATCGCTTGCGTTGCGTCGGCGCGTTAAACCCTACAATCAATCAATAAACGACGAACGGCGCCAAGCGGCCAAGTTAGGAATCATCACAAAATAAGTGCGAATATCATCCCAGAGAACAGTTTAACCCATCATCGCCCACATGCACAAGGTTAAGACAAGAAAAGAGCAAGAAAAAGTGAAAAGAAATGTTAAGAGGCTTGCAACCAGTGATCACGACAGGATTATCGCGGAGCCAGCTGTACCGCAAATTTATGTGTTCAAAGAAAGTGATAGAAACCCCATTATTAGGACAGCATATCAGGCAGTTCTCAACCTCGGAATTTTGAACGTGAGACGAACTAACAAAGGGTGGATCACTAGCGTAACAGGGAGCATGACACCCGGGCCTAGAAATGGGGGACGGCCATTTATTCGATGGAGGGATGAAATAACAATATTCGGAACAAATAATAGACTCGGGAAGCGCAGTACAACAAAAGGTGAAGGTAAATAGAACAAACCTTCGCAATGCAGTCGTCCTAAATAGGATGCGGGTGATAATGACGATGTATAGGTCCTCAACTTAAGTCTTCCTAACGCATTTCAAGAAACGGCAGAAACCACTCTCCTCGCACAAAGAAATCGGACGTAAAAACAAAACCGGGAGAGGGAATCAGACTCCTTATAAAAGAAACAGGCATCTCCAAACAGAAAAGAGAAGGCAAGCACTGCACCCCCCCTACTTTGAACGGAAACCACTGACGTCAGGATATACCCAGTCGAGAATAGGGCCCCATATCGGCTACAGCTGCCACCTTAACGTATAAAAACCATTTGCGCATTCGCGAAACACATGATATCTGAGCTGCAGATGACCCCAAACTAAACTCTGATTTAACTGAAAAAAAATTGTGGCGTGGTTGGCGCGTTGGTAACGCGCCATCAGAGGCACGGGTCTTCGGTAGCAATGTGTTTATGAGCCGTTCGGGCGGCGAGTTTCGAAATAGGCTAGACAGACACACAAGTCATAGGGAAAGCATTGTCACCAACAAAATATACGCCAACAAGGTCAAGACAAAATAACAGTCAGAATGCCGATCAGAGAACGAAGAAAGTGGTGCCTCATGGTACTGGGCAATTGTTGTCGCAAAATTCACATGGTGTAAAGCAGAACAAAGGTATTCGATTAGTAGTGTCGTTAACGGTCCAAAACATTGGGCACTCAAGCCGCCGAAGCCCACTTAAAGGAGCCATGAGGACAAAACACAAGTTCGGTTCATTCGAAAGATTGCTTTGATAGAATCATACTGACACCACCGTTAACGCACAATTCGCTCAAATAAGCTACATAACTAGATAAAAACGGAATGGCCGTGCGACCCACTAGCTCATTTCCCGCAACAAAACCTCTGATGTCAAATGAGCTCAGCTGTGCGATTGGCTGTGTACAGAAAAAGTAAACGCAGATTGGGCACAGCCTATACGCTCTCCGAACGAACTCATGCCTGTATCGTAAAAAGCGTGTTCGCACCAGGCCAAGGGTCTGTTGATTCTGGCCTCTGCCCACTGCCTGCAAGCAGTCGTGGCTTATGGCAACTGCACGCCAACGAGAACTCGCTATCGCGCCAGTGCCAGCCTGCGATCATTCTGTGAACTAGTTCGTGGAGAAATGAACATTGTGTCCCCAAAAAATTTGAACTCAGCACAGAAAACATCGACGGAAAACGAAAAATATACCTGAGAAAAAAAAGAATGTGCCCGTGGGGATTCGAACTTGTGACTTGCAAAACACTTGCAATGACATACCTAGCGCTCCAGACCACGAGCGCTGCCGACCCTGAAAACATAAGGTATATAACGTATAACCAGTTTACCTTTTTACTTATTTTAGCATTTCAAGCAGCTTAGGTGACTATTTGTTGTATTGCGCTCGTGAATTGCGCGTCCCCCAAGTTTTCACAACATATAAAATCTAGTAATTGCATTTCGTAGACGGAAAAGCGTTCGCAGCTGCGTAGTCGTGCTGCTGACCGCTGTGCTTATTCGCCCAGCGCAAGGAAGTGCTTCCGGCACCCTAGTTTCACGCTGTACGGTAAAAGTATCAGTTGCCTTTATTTCCTTAGTACCTATATTGACTTCGCTGGCTCTTCTCACGCCTTCAAGAGGCCTTATATTTTTCCACTGGCACACCAGTTAGCGAAGCGTCGCTTTTGCGCTTGTGCAGCGCTTGTGTGAAGCAACCTTGTCTTGGAGCTAGATACAGTGTACAAACTAACGAAGTGAAGAAAGGCACATTCTTCCATTCACAAACGTGTCCTGGCTTCGTTTCAACTGAGTGAACGAATTGCGACGACCCGTCGGCGGACGGCCGACGAACGGCTGGGCCGACTGACTCTGTTTGAAGGCCGGGGAGCCGTGCAGTAGCGCAGCAAATTGCCAGCTCATCTCCTCCCGACGTGACACGAAAAGGCCACAGAAAATGGGCGAGGGTGCAGAGAGAAGGACAGCATTTTCTAATAGATTTTTCTACTAAATAAATTCGCGTAAACGCGCTCAGAGTGGTCGAAACAGGGCCTAGAGACTCCGGACTACAATTTGCGTTCGTAATCCCACAATGTTTATAAATCACTTAAGTGTCCCTTTAAGTACCACTCAACGCAGAAATTAAGGCCAGTTAAGATAAGACTTCGAGATGGTAAAAAAGCGCAGTAGACGGGGAAAGAAGAGACAGGGACACTGGACGAGCGCTAGACATCAACTGAGCCTTTAGTGACGAGATAGGCAAAAGCATTTCTGCGCATTTATATGTATTAAATTGAAGTTGAAATTTAGTTTTATTCAGGAGAGTGCAGGAGTGTATTAACATTGTTTTGAATTTACAGGAGGAGGTCCGGAGGCTTCCGAACCGCAGAAGGGACCTCCTATGGTATTTGTTTAGGAGACAACAAGCTGTGGGTGGAAAACAACCAGTAAGCGTTGTAGACGTTACGCAAATCTTATCGAGCATCGTTTAACAATAGGGTATTTCAGAAAATACAACATATCGCGAAAAAAAATTGGAAAGTTGGAATCAATTGACAAAAGAACAGGCACAGAAAAATGTCACACAAGTAAAATATCTCTTGGAGTTGGGAGTAAGTGCTTAAAAACATCTCGAATTTTCTTTTGAAGGTATAAAGTGAGCTAACGGCTTTTATTCACAGTGATGCGCCATCCCAAGAACAAACCGCAGAATAGAGTATATTAAATTTGCCACAATTAGTTCTTACCTAGGGCATCAACAGGTTCTGTCGGGAGAAAAATCTAGTGCAATTAGGGTTGCTTAACATGTGGCGAGGGAAAACGTCAAGACCGCGGAGGCTATGCAGCGTTTTTAAAACAGAATTCCGACGTTATGCACATACATTTTTGTCACAGGTAATATATTAAGTTGAGGAAAGATAGAAAGAGATTGTGAGGTTTTTGAGGAAAACGTCATTATACGGATAGTTTCTTATTGCACTTTTCTAATGATGAGAGGTGATTGTTATACGATCAACCCAAGGATATGATACAATAGTTAAAGTGGCTATGAAGGTATGCATAATATAATCCAGGAAGAGTCTCCCTACTGCAGTATAGTATAGATCTAAGAAGCGCTCGAATGCAAAATGATATACTTTCCCAGATAGAAGAAATATGGCGTTGGAACCTTAGGTGAGTGTCAACAATAACACCTAAAAAAAGCGTTTGGTTCTACAGTAGGATTGCATTGTCATCTATAGGCAGTGAAATATTTATTTCTAATTGTTTTATTCGGGCATTAAAAATCATCAGGGACGATTTCGACGAATTAATGGACAGCATGTTATTACCAAAAAAATTCAAGAAAATACAGGTCATTTTGCATGTCATAAATTAGAATATCTGTATCAGGTTGTCTGAAAGGGTGGTGGTATCCCCGGCATATATAATGCATTTTGAGTGCGTTGGCACTGCGGTAAGCCATTTACGTAAGCCAGGAATAAAAAAGGCCCAAAAACATAGCCTTGGCGGGCGCCTTTCCTGGTATAAGCACAGAAATAAACTGTCATTCACGCTGACAATTTGTCGCCTATCTGAGAAGAATCTTTTCAATTGTTTAAGTGGTGGTCTAGCTATTCCGTAAGACTCAAGTTAGGTGAAGAGGATGTTGTGCTCAATGCAATTGAATGCTTCAGTTAGGTCAACGAATAACGAACCGGTGTAGGTTTCTTTGTCAATGAATAATTGAATATTATCTACAAAACATATCAATATTTTTCTCTTTAAAGGCCAGGTCGAAATCGAATTGACTGGAAGGTATTATATTAAATTTTCTGTAGTGCTAGATTCTTTCTTTTAACTTTTCGAGCACTTTGCAGAGAAATTGAACTACTGAAATCGCTCCATGATTTTCTATTTGGCTCGGATCGCCTTTTATAAAGGCCGGAAAAACTTTGCCAATTTAAACAAGCTTGGACAAATGAATGGACAAATCAGAATGAATGGTCAAATCAATTTAATGCGCTTCCCCTGAATTTTATCTAGTCCCGGACCAGTCGCTTTTAGTACTGATATACCATCAAGTTCCGCAGGTTTGGCAGGAATAAGAAATAATTATTGGGGCTGGCGAGTAAATTTGTGCGTGTACACCAAGGAAGAATGATCAGAAGATTCTGCGGAAAAAAATTCCGCCATCTCCACTAAGTGAACGATGATGAGAGGGGCGAAGCTACAATGCTTATCGGTAAAAGTGTGAAGCGTTCGCCCGCACATCATTTGAAACAACGAGACGTTGTTGTAGGGGTGTTTTTATGTACACTTATATACATGGTGTTAATTATTTACATATCGAAGCAATTATATGCACTTATATACACACAAAAAGTAATCAGTTACATTTCGAGGAAATTGTATACAAAGATTACATTACGGATAACCAAACTGTGGGAAGGATTTCCTTTGAAGATTTTAATTTTGTGGTCGGTGAAGTAGGTGGCGAGAGCATCTTGGATGAGAGGTTGTGTTTGGCAGCTGGAGAAGGCGCCGATGTTTGTGGTTGTTATGTAGGGGTCGTTTTGTGCGATGAGAATCTCCATGGGTAAGTTGGCGAATTCGGTGTGTGACATTTTAGCCACCTTGGCCGTCGCCTTCCGATTAGCGTATTGTGTCGTGTACCCCCGGTACGTTTTTTGGTTGATTGGTTGGTTGGTTGCCTCCCACCATGGCACATACCCACGCGGGGGATTGGCCAAGAAGTTTTGTGCCTAATGAGGATGTGACCTATATAATTTAGATACCAAAATTTAGAAAAGGAAATACACAACAGAATTTTTTAAATATGTATAATATGAAAGTAGATTCAGGAAGAAAAATGAGCTATGTGTGAATGTTTAGCTGGCTAGCAGGAAAACCTGCCTGTCGCCACAACACAAGAATGGAGGGAAGACACAATATCCCTGTGGCAGACTCCTACGGTGGAAGCGCCTAGTGACAGGACCTCGGAATTAGATAGCAGAAGGTTAATGCGTCTAAAGGTTGACTCCAGATGCGTGCGTCGCATTGGGGAGAAGCTGCGGCAATTAAATTGGAAATGTTCTATATTTTCCAATTCGTCGCAGAAAGGACATTGCGGAGATGGAGCCAGACGAGATTTATAAAGATAAAAATTTAGTGGGGGAATTTTGCACCGAAGTTTAGTGATTGCTACCTCGCATATCCTTGTTTCACAAAACATTGGCTTCCATGCATGACGAAGGTGGCTATAATCTTTAGAAGATAGAAGGGCGTCTTGCTTATAAGCCTGGAGTAGCTGTAGACGTTTAAATCTCGCCCCCAATAGAAAACTGTCATTTGGACATTGCACGACCACAGGGCCGCCAAGAGACATGCTGGCTAATTGATCAGCCACTTCATTGAATGAGATTCCTGCATGTCCTGGAACCCACACTAGCCGAACCTCACAAAGCTGATGCGGAACAAATGATCGGAATGTGCGGATACTTGGAGAATCTTTTTCGTATGTTAATGCGGAACACGCACAGAAGGAGTCAGAAAGTATAACTGTATGGGGAAATCTATGCTGAAGTTTTGGACGAGCCAAAATTATTGCCAATAATTCCGCCTGGAAAATAGGTGTGAAATCAGGTAACCTGATCGAAAATGACCAATCGAGGTACTGGGAGAATATCCCGACTCCAGCTTTCTCTTCAAGTTGTGAGGCATCGGTAGCAATGACGATATGGGAATGAAAGGTTTACAAATGTTCCTCCAGCAATCCATTTAGAATTCGGGCTGGCAACATTTTGGCATGGGGGGGGGGAAGATATTATCAAAGTTTATTTCAACAGATGACACACTAGAGCAAGTAGAGGCGAGCCGGAAAAGGTCTGCGTGAAGTGGCTGAAGCCATGACTGTACTAGATCCATCTGGGTCTCTGGAACCGCGTCCACTGAATGCCCTGAAAAAGATCAGACCTCAGACGGAAAATGAACTGTGCGTCATGCAGTGGGGGTTCAAACAATTTGACAAAGGTTAGTACGGTCAATAATCTAAACTTCAGTGGAGGAAATCGTGCCTCAAGGTGTAAAATAGAGTTAGCAACATATTTTGGCAGTCTCAAGCATAGTCGCAAAGCCATTCTCTCGACGATAAATAGGGGATTTAATTTGTACGCCGCACAACCAGAAAATAGGACGCAGCCAAACTCTAATACCGGGCGGACGTAACTGCGATATATTATTAGCAGTGTATCTCTACGCAACCCGAATTTGTGGCTACATAGCCTGCGGAGCCGCCTGCAGCTCTTTCTCCTTTAGTAGCAATATGTTTATTATAAGGAGGCCATGTAAGGTTTTCATCATAGATTATACCGAGATATTTTAATTCTGTAACTTGACGGATGGATTGCTGTCGGTACAATAGGCATAAAGAAATAGGGATGGTAACCGGAAATACTAAGACCGCACATTTTGCCACATTAAGTGACAAATGTAGCCTGTTAAGCCAATTATCTAGGGTGGCCAGATAGTTTTGTAGTCTTTGGCACAAGTCATGAATGTCTCTGCCCGATGAGTAAAAAGCAATATCATCGGCATAAACGTAAGTTGATATGCCATCCATTATGGGAACTGATCTGAGAAGAATGTTAAAAAGAACCGGAGAAAGGACTGACCCCTGAGGAACCCCTCGAAACTGCTGATATTGCGATGATGATATGCCACCTTTCGAACAGAAGAATGTCCTTCCAGTTAAAAATGCACCAATCCACGATTGGATGTATAAAGGGATTTCGCTACTCTCAAGATGTGACATTAGGGTAGTATACTCTACGCTGTCATAGGCCTTTGTTATATCAAGAGTAGCAAGTGCGCTTACGTGTTTTATACTACGGGCTAGTTTAACGCGGCTCTCAATGTCAATATGAGCCTTCCACATGGAATTCCCGGGTCTGAAGCCAATTTGAGTGGGGCTTAAAATCTTATTGCTTTCAAGAAATCGCATAAGGCGACCATGCAATATCCTCTCGACGAGCTTTACCAAGTTGCTAGTTAAGGAAATTGGCCTGATGTTATCTGGGACGTAACCTAATCTTTCGTTTTTTAACAATGGCACTATCTTAGAGAGTTTCCATTCTGGAGGTATCCAGCTATGTTTCATTGACGTGTTTACTATGTTGAGTAAATCTTCAGGGGTTTCCTCAAACAAAAACTGTAGCATTGGCACAGTAGTGCCATCTGGCCCCGGAGCAGCCTCAGACAGCTGTGAAACAACGTCAGCCAATTCCGACATTTTCACTGGGTTGAAACCAACATTAGAAACTTGACTGACAAAATGAGCGGAGAACACAGAAGAAAAGCGGGATTTAAGTTCTTGTGCAATTTGTTCGAGAGCTTCAATAGATTCCTGTGTTGAATGAACCACCAAATTTTCATTGTGGAGCTCTTGAACCACCTTTCTCGAGCGTAGAAACTGGTACAGCAGTCGCCTATTCTTTGGCTTTGAGAGAGCGGCAAACTTCTGGCTGTTATGAGCTTCTTTCGCTTTAAACACTGTCCGTTTGAATATGGCGGCCGCAAATTTGTAATTGGTCCATTTAGACGGGCATTGGTTTCTTAGCAGTACCTTCCAAACCGCCTGCCTTTGATTATACGCCCGTGCGCAATCTTCGTTCCACCACGGGCTATTGCCATCTTTTTGAGAAGAGATAATGAATTGGAAGACCTAACAGCATCCGAAATAATCGAAGTAACTTGAACTGCCCTGCGTTTCTTGTTACCTGATGGAATAGATTGAAGTGCTATTTTTACTTTGTTTTGCATACGGTGTAAATTTGTATGCCGAATCATACGAGCACGTAGGGACCGAGAAGGGCACACTATCTCAAATAGAATAGGAACATGGTCACTACTTGTCGCGTGATCCAGAGTAGACCACGAAGAGGTATTGCCGGAGTTTGAAAAAGTCAAGTCTAAGACTGAAGTCGTCTTCCATCGAAAAAATGTTACTGAACCAGAGTTATAACAATGCATATTGTTATCATTCCTCCAACAACTTAGCCGCCTACCCCAGGAATCTGTGCGGAGACCCCAAGAGACATGGTGGGAATTAAAATCACCGCAAATAATAACGCATTTCTCAAACGACTGCAAAACAGCATCGAGAGGAGAGGTAGAAATGACGCCTTCTGGAAAATAGGAGTTAACCACCGAAAATGCAAAACACCCGGGCAGGCTAAAGGTAACCGATAGAATTTCACAATCCACCGACATGAATTCAAATGACTTATGGGCTTTATGGCAAAATTGCAATGACACGAGAATTAACAATCCACCTCCTCTGGTTAATCGATTTTACCGAAATATCCGATAATTATGGAAATAAAATGGCCTACACGGAGTCAGCCAGGTTTCTTGCAATAAAATAATGTCTGGTTGTTCTTTAGAGACTATGAAATCAAGGTCTGTGAGAGCTGACATGACAGAGCGGCAACTCCATTGTAGGACCCGAAGCGACATTACGATGAATTGATGGCTGCCACCGCAGCTTCCAAGATGTCATTTGTTTTGGGAACGCCTTGACCTTTCTTTGCTTTTTGTTTTGGCGACGATTCCAGTGAGCCCACAGTAGGAGATCCAGTTCTTTTAAACGGAACTGTTTGATACTCCATGTCCACCGGAGCGTTCAAAGAACTGGCACTAGGTTTGTTTTCAGGATGAATATTGGAGGATTGCAGCAAAGTGGGCTGTTGAGAAACGATTTTGGGGGAAGATGGATCACGTCCAGAACAGGACTGAGGCGTAGGGGGCACACTAGGGGGAGAGGCTGGTGAGTGCTGACTGAGCTCTGGAAGGTCAGGGGACTGAAGGGCTTTAGAGATAACTTGGCCTGGCGATTCCGAAAGATTTGACTGACTAAAACTGTGCTGGTTTAGTGACCCTGCAGCTTTTGAACTGGACCCGTCTGTTGAATCGCTTTGTATCGCTACGCCGCACAATGCAGACACAGTCTGGGATACACGGGATGTGTGAGCTGCCAAAAGTTCTGTCATGGCATGCATGTACCTGTCCATTACTTTAGCCTGGCTTTTTTCTATTGCAGAGGCAATTATTTCAGCCAGAGACGAATCAACAAGTGTAGAGCCACGGGCAACTGCTGAGGCATAGCCGGACAATCTTTCGCGAACCACTGTCATCGCTTCACTCCGCGTGCACCGACGTTTCTCAATCACTTCAAGGATCTTCATTTCCTGCTCGGGAACCGGACACCTTGAGTAGTCCGCCGGGTGAGAGTTTCCACACAGGCAGCAAGTTACCTCATCCATGTTGCATGGTGCGGGAGGATGATCACCCCCACTCGAACATCAGCGAGCAGAAGATTTGCATCCGCCGACACTATGGCCAAATCGCCAGCATTTCTTGCACTGCAAAGGACGCGGGGAAAGAGCCTCCACACGAAAGATAAGGTGCCACACTTTGAGCTCTGATGGGACAGACACCCCGGCGAAGGTAGCAATCACTGATTCGGTGGGATAGCGGGAGTCCTTCTCAATTCTGCTGCACCGGTGTACAGCTATGACACCCGCGGAAGCAAACTCTTCTAGCATATCGTTGACTGACATCTCGGTGTCTACTCCGCGGCTGATCCCTTTGGCACACGCAAGGTGAGAAGGAAGAAATGGGCTCACCGGGAACGCAGCAAATGACTCGCACTTGAGAAGGTCCTCTACACACTCCAGGTCCGATGACCTAATCACAACTCCACCTTTCCCGAGCGGACGCACGCTAGAAATTTTGTTAAAGCGTTCCGTAGCGGCACGAAGGGCGTTCTGCATTTTTCCAGGATTGTTGGGCACGGAGGCGACGAACGACAACCTATTCTTCTTCCTCTTGTCCTTGTTGGGTATCAACGAACGCGTTGAATGTTTTGTCCTCTTCGGCCAATCTTTGGTTGGCCAATCCCTAAGGGGATCCTTCCACAATCATCATGCCGTATACAGCAGCAACGAGTGACGGACATGGCCCGTGCAAGAGGAGCTTCAGCCCTAAAACATTGATAAAAACAGTTCGCGATATTGTCACGAAGCCAAAGGCGACGCAGTTGTGGTGAAGGAAAAGATTTATTGTGGCGAAGTTGTACTACTCTAACAACTCAAAAAATACACAGGTGGCGAAGCAGCAGTACATAAAGCGACCGTTCCTGGCGAGGATTGGCGATTCGAATGCCGCGGTGTCTGCTCTGCGGGATTTTATCTTTTTGAGCGAGTGTTTCTCGAAGCGTCGATTTTATCCACAATACTGTAGATCAAAGATAATTATTTTAGACTGTTAACCTTAGTTCGAAAGGATCTCCCCATCAAAAACGATAAACCGGGATGCATAAATATAAGGATTGGAACATGGGCTTTACTGGGGGCACCAATAACACACGTAACTCAGCCCGGTGCCGCCGGTCCGCAAAAACGCAAAACATAAACAATCCCAATGCATGGTTCGCGGCGTTGTCGGCAAAACATAAACAAACCCAATGCATGTTTCGCGGCATTACCCCCTTTAGTGTGCATCGACCCGATGCTAAAACAAAAGCAGTCACAACAAACAACAACAAACTTTGTCATATGGTGTAGTAAGGTTTCAGGCGTACCACGTGGACGATTTCGGGCCGCGTGCGTCGTCGTGATGTTCCGGAATTACCTTCGGGGATTACCTCGTAGGTAAGTTGGCAACATGACGTAGAATCTGGTATGGCCCGAAATACCGTCACAGATGCTTCTTACTGACTCCGTGTCGTTGCATTGGAGTCCAAACACACAGACGATCCCCTGGGGGCTACACGACGTACGTATCCGCGTCGGAGGATGTTCCGCCAGGCGTCCGCCAGCTGCTGGTGTTTTGTACGAACTCGAGTGAGCTGAAGGTATCCTTGGACGTCGGGGTTGACGTCGTCGTGTTCTACGGGCGGAAGCATGGCGCCAAGCATCCTAGTCGGCCATCTTCCGTAGACAAGGTCGAACGGCGTCATCTGCGTAGTTTCCTGGATAGGCGTGTGCACGCAAACGGGACACACGGGACCACTTCGTCCCAAGTCTTTTGTTCAACGTCGACGCACATGGACAGCATATCCGAGATTGTCTTGTTCAGACGTTCCGTTAGTCTGTTCGTTTTGGGGTGGTGCGCCGTTGTTCGTCGGTTATCCGTGTTGCTGTAGCGTAATATACCTTGCATCAGCTCCACACTAAAGGCCGTTCCTCGGCCCCTGATTAGGACTTCAGGGGCTCCATGTCTCAGCACAAATTTGTTTATGAATAACTTTGCGACTTCTGGTTCAGTTCCCTTCGGGAGAGCGCGGTCTTCGCGTAGAGCGTCGTGTAGTCTTTCGCTACGACAATGCAGGTTGTCAATGCATGTTGGGAGGGCCTCGATGGGACGACAATCCGCTGCAGAAGTCCGGCGGGTCTTCTCAGCGGCGTTTTTCGACCCTGGCAACCAGGACAGGTGCGTACGTAGTTTGACACCTGGGTTGTAAGGTGGCGCCAGTTGTACTTCGCCTTGATTTTTCCAATTGTGCATGCTGCGCCAAGATGTCCGGATGACGGTTCGTCGTTGCACGCTTCAGAAATGTCGTCGCGACGGTCTGTAGGTAAATCAAGCCGGTAATTTTTTCTCGCTCCGGGATTGACATTTTTCGTCACGTGGACAGCGTTTTTGAGTCTGAACGCTGGTAAGTTGCGTTTGGAGGCCCTAGACACGACGAACCTGCATCCTTCGAGGTAGTAGCCTATGAAGCGCAACTCGGGTGTCGGCACGCTTTTGGGCGGATAGGTCACTCTCCGACACGACTTCGAAGAACGCGTTGTCTGCCTCGGAGTCTTGAGGCGGTGGGTCGACGGGGGCGCGGGACAGACAGTCGGCGTCGGAGTGTTTGTTGCCGCATTTATAGACGATTGTAACGTCGCATTCCTGTAGGCGCAAGTTCCATCGCACAAGACAGCCAGAGGGGTCCTTCAAACTGGCGAGCCAACACAGCGCAGGGTGGTCTGGCACAACTTTGAACGGTTTACCATACAGGTCTGGGCGAAATTTTGAAATGGCTCATACGACAGCCAGGTAATCTTTCTTGGAGGCATTGTAGTTTTTCTCCTCCTATAGCAGACAATGGCTGGCATAGGCAATTGCCTTTTCGCAACCGCTTAGCTTTTGAACGAGGATGTCACCCAAGCTTATATCACTGGCGTACGTGTGCATTTCCGTTTCGGCATTTTCGTCGAAATGAGCGAGCACAAGTGGGGTTTAAAGGCGTTGTTTCAGTTCGGAGAATTCTTCCTATTGGGCACTTTGCCGTCTGAGAGGGATGCTATCTTTCGTCAAGCTTGTGAGTGGCTCTTCAATGCGTGCGAAGTTTCCAACGAAGCGCCGGTAGTGTTCGTACAGTCCGCGAAATCGTCGCACGTCCTTCTTGTCTTTCGGTCGTGGGAAGTTCGCTATGGCTGAAGTTTTCTCCAGGTCAGGCAGGACTCTCGCGGCGTTGACGGCGTGTCCCAAAAACTTCAGTCCCTCGTACGCAATGCCGCACTTTTTAGGCTTCAGCGTTACCCCCGACGTACGGATGGCTTCAAGTACAGACTCCAACCTTGCAAGGGGTTCTTCTATATACCGGGCGAATACCACAACGTCGTCCAGGTATACGAGGCAGATATGCCGCTTCAGACCGGCTATCACAGTGTCCATGACCCTCTGAATCGTTGCTGACTCCGTGCATAGCCCAAACAGCATCACGCTGAACTTGTATTCACAGTCCGAGGTTATAAATGCAGTCTTCTCTGCATCTCTCTCATCCACTTCCATTTGCCAGAAGCCTGTTTTCAGATCCATTTATGAGAAGTACTTCGCGTGGCATAGATGGTCCAGCGTGTCGTCGATTGGTGGCAAACGTCCTTTTTGGTGATTTTCATCAGCCGCCAGTAATCAACGCATAACCTCAATGTAACATCTTTCTTCTTCACGAGTGCGACCAGAGCAGGCCAGGTCCTTTTCAATGGCTGTATGATGTCGTTGAGCACGTCTTCATATTGGGTCGGGATGGCTTCCCGCTCACGTGAAGACACATGGCACGGTGACTGTCGGGTAGGTCGGCCTCCATCTTCGGCTTTAATTCGGTGTTCTGCTAGGCGTACTTTTGGGCTCAATGAAAAACACTCGCTTTAGCGACGTAGGAAATCTAATAATTTGTCCCGACCTTATTGGAGCAGCTCCGGGTTCACGTCAAAGGGATGCGGCAGCTTGAAAGTATCGGCGTGTGCATGTTCAAATTTGCCCACTGCGAACATTTGACTTGTTTCTTGCGTTTCTTCGAGCAATGCACAGGCAGAGGCCTTATTTAGACCCTGATACTCCTCGATGAAATTAGTAACCATATGTAAGGTTCGTATTCCTTGAAGCTCGCAGTGCCTCTTGCGACAGACACACCGCGTTCCAGAAGCAAACTTTGGTCACTCTCCACCATAGCGTCGACATCACGAGCAGCATCCTCACAGGCAACGGTGAAAATCATGCATGCGCGAGGTGGAAGGGTGTCGTCATCGTCTGCGATTGTTACAACAGCACGGTGCTCGGGGTTTAGTTTCAGTGTCAAGGAGTAATCGGAGGCAAAATTTATTGAACATGTTTGCAGATCATTTATTGCACCGTTGTTCGTCAAAAAGTACATTCCGAGAATTACATCGTGGGAGAGGTAAGGCAAAATCACGAACGCAGCAGGGTACGTGGTGCCGTCTATGGTAATGCGCAATGTGCATATTCCACTTGTCGTCACGAGATGGCCTCCTGTTGTGCGTGTGTGCGGACCGTGCCATCTTGTAACTTTCTTCAGCTTGGACGCGAACGACCCGCTCATTACTGAGTAGTCTGCTCCCGTGTCAATGAGGGCGACTAAATCGAATCTGTAGATGGGCAACTGGACCTCGGATGCCAGTTTTCTCGATATTTCAGGTGCGTCAGGGCGTCGTATCTTGGCTTGTGCGTGTTGGCGGTGGGGCATTATGCGTCATCGTTATCGTCGTCTTCTCAGCGGCAGGCTTAGGCATGTCGGGTACTCGTCGCGGTGTTTCGTTGTGGGCGTGTTCGCGTGGCACGTCCGGGTTAGGTCGGGTTGTCGGGCTTAGGGCTTGTCGTGAATTATTGTTTTCGGCCAGTCGTTGTGTCGTTGCAGGGTTTCCTTTTTCCACCGTCGTGCAACTGCTTTCAGTTTCCACTACGTGGGCTGCGGGACCTTCTACGTGCGAAGACAGCATTGCTACGGCAGCTCGGCAATTGACATGGGTAGGGCGACGGCGAACGATTGAAACGGGCTGTGCATGGCTGGTTTGATTTAGGTAGTTCTCGATCTAACGTGGTCGATGCCCAAGAAGAGGGCGAGGTGGGTCGACGGAGAAACCATGAAGTCCTAGTCTCTTGTATAGGCAGTTACGATAGATGTGATGGGCCTCTCGGCAGTGGTAGCACTGAAGACGATTATCCGGTGTCCGCCATACGTCCGTCTTCCTAGGCGTTTTCTTACGGACTGCAGAGGGTAGTGCGGGCGACATTGGGAGGCGGTGCGGAGGGGTCTCTTGAAGACGTGCTGGAGCATGGCAGGATCGACGAACAGCTGGTGAGTTGGTCATAGCTTGTAGCTCGAGGGGTGCTTTGGATACCGTAGAAGTCCGCAGTGCTTGTTGAACCCCTTCTCGGATGACGTCAGTCAGGGAAGCATCTGGAGATTGTGGCGTATTTGGGGAAATGTTTCTGAAGTTCCTCCTTGATGACAGCGCGGATTGTCTCGCGTAGTGTAATGGAGCTAATAGCCCCGACACCGATTGTCTCCGAAGTATGCGGTGGTCGTACCGCTCCATTGATGGGGCGGTCGTTCTGCCTGGTACGAATTTCTAGCGTCTTCTGCAACACGGCCGCCTCAGACACCCATTCGGCCACAGTCTTCTGGAGGTTCCGGACAAGGCACGCTAAGGGCTCCTGCTTAACCCCTCACATCAAAAACCGGACTATCTTTACAAGCTCAATTTTCGGTTCACACGGCGAAAAAGTCACTTCAAATCCTTAACGAACACGAGCACGCTTTCATTGGAATGATGGGTGCGTTTGTGCAGCAGTTGCTATGCCCGTTCCTTGTCTACCAGAGTGGTGACGTTTTCGAAAGCTCGGTCATGAATGACTCCCACGTCGTCAGCGTACGTTCGCGGTTTTCGAACCAAATCTGTGCGATGTCTTTAAGATATTAAAACACTTGCCTGAGAGTTTCGTCGTCATCCTATCAATTAAACGTTCGAGCCCTCTCGAGATGCTCCAGCCATTCCTCAGGATCTTCCGTAGGTGACCCGTGAAAAGATGGTGGCTCCCGGGGTTTCTGCAGAACTACACGAGTGCTCGCTACGTTTGCGATAGTGAATGCCTTGTTCATGGAACCAGTCAAGATGTCCTCCGCCTTCAATTTATCCGGCCGTAGTCCGAACTCCAACTTTAGGCCTTGCTGGCGGCGGCTGGCATGAGTTGGGCTTGGTTGACGGCTTGAACAGGATTTAGCTTGCATGTACGCAGAAAATCTCCATGATGTCACGAAGCCAAAGACGACGCAGTTGTGTTGAAGGAAAATGTTTATTGGAGCGAAGTTGTGCTACTCTAACAACTCAAAGAATACACCGGTAGCAAATCAGCAGTAAACAAAGTGACGTGTCCTGGCGAGTATCGGCGATTCGAATACCGCGGCGTCTGCTGTGCGGAAATTTATCTTTGGGCGTGAGTGTTTCTCGAACCGTCGATTTCTTCCAGAATACTGTATAGCAAAGAATATTATTTTAGAATATTGAACATAGTTCGAAATGCTCTCCCTATCAATAGAGATAACACGTGGTGCATAAAAATAAAGAATGGAACACGGGCTTCACTTTGCACACGGGTAACACAGGTAACGGAGCCCGGAGGAGCCGGTCTGCAAAAAACAAAACCAAAACTAACCCAATGCATGGTTCACGACATTGTCAGCAAAAATAAACAAACCCAAATGAATGGTTTGCGGCATTATGACACGGTGCTCTGACGAGAGAGTCGTTCGTTCGAACGGATGTGACCGAGTCACGTTTATGTGGTGTGTTAAATAATTCCCTTAACTGCCGTTTTTTGTATTGATTTAACTGTTCCGAATTTGGTTTTAATAATACATTTGATTGGTCTTTTTTAGCAGTACGGATGTCTGCACAGTAGCGGACGTCCCGATGGCTGATGTAATGGCTTCACAAAGAATTTTCACTGCAATGTCACAATCTGGCGTATCTGGCATCTTAGAACAGTCCGAATCTGATATATTCCGCAACAAACTTTTTTCTTAAGCATGGCTTGTCGACAGCAGGAACAGACAGGTTAGCAGTCATTAATACAAGGCAATGTCCCGTAACTTCAATTTTAATCACATTTGTTTTAAGATTTAACAGGAATTTCTTAGGATGTGCCAGTTAAGTATTGTTTGCCATGACTCGGTCATCTAGTAGGATTGTCAATTATACACTGGTTAACCAGAGCTTCAAATGGTGCTAGTTGGTTTCGAGATACACTGGTACCCGTAGAAGTATATGCAGGTACTGTATTCCAGGGTATCGCGGTTTGAATTGTTCAGAAGATTATTTTTATAACCCGAAAATAAAGACCGTTTTTTCATCACATGAACGATGGTGAGGTATTTCAGAGAGCATGCTTGAAAACATTGCAGGACCAGAGGAGGGAAAACAATACATAGCACCACATACGACTTTAGAATGATTAAACTTCGAAGATTGTGCTTCAAATTTCATCCATACAGATTCCCGAAAAGGGAGATTTATATATAAATCAAAAGCTTGCCATTCAAAATATAAACAGCGGAACCTACGTACGAGCTACCGTCACGATGACGGTATTCCTGAGCTTGCGATCAGCCACGGTGGTTCTATCGAAGTCGGCAATCTACTCTGGTGCCCTCGTCTTTACCCAGTGACCGGTCCTTGTCCTGCGGATTAAGCAGTTCAAGTAAAGAACATGAAATAACTGCCCCATCACTTTCCTGCCCTCGCCCTGCTTTGGCCACCTGTGGAAACGTCCACGGCTAACCACTTTCGCTGCGTTCGCCTTCAACGAGTATAAAAGGGCATTTGCAGCCGTGTGGACCACATTCTTGAGCGAGCGGTCAGCCACAGCGGTTAGATCGAAGCCACAACTCTAATCTGGTGCTCTCCTCTTTACACAGGTGAAGGAATTGTCTTTTCCTATAATTACTGTTTCTTGCATTGTACCGTGGTGTGCTGACCGCTACTATGGCAATGACTCCCACTGTTGCAGCCTTGGCTAAAACTTCGAGGAATTTAAATCTACATTTCAGGCAAAGCTTTCCTCATTTTACAAGTTGTTTGGAAACTGTGAAATGTGCTGTGGTGAAATGCACACCAGATGATGTCCAGCAGCTTCAAAATGACGTAGAAAAGCTTAGGATGTCTCGTGACTTAATGAACAAAGAGTTGGACGCTCTCAAACTGCAAAACACTGCCCGTGCTGCTACCTACAAAGAGCTAGTTGAAAGCAATGATTTTATTTTAACCAAAGTCGCTGCACATGAGCAGTACTCCAGAGTAAACAAGCTCGATATAAGAAGCGTTCCCGTAACGCAGGTGCCTAATGCCTACAGGTTGTCAAGCAACTCAGCGGTACGATTGGGTTCATGGGTTGGGGACCGAGGACATCGATACGGCGCACTCGGTTCCAACACACAACGATAGCTACAAGAACGAAATCGTGAGGTTCTCCTCACGCGACAAACGTACTGAATTCCTCTCTCACGTTTGCAAGTTCCGTCCAACAACTGCTTCCCTTGGTGTTCTTGGCGAATTGTCCGAGCAGACAACAGATATTTTCGAAGGTCGGGATCACTCAAACTCAGATGGAGAGAAAGAAAAAATGTCCAGAGTGCAACCCATTCATGTGAATGAGTATTTGCCCCCTTTAACAAAACACTGTCTGGAAAAGCGCTCGAACCACGGCTAGGTCATAAGGTGTACCCCCTAGATAACCGGTAATTGCGTTACTAGTATTAATGTGCCCCTCGTGCTGTCTAGGCCACATTGTCATACCCAAAAAACAAGAATATTACTGATGTTGCTATGGCAATGATTCCGTTGATGCGCGACGAGGAGACGCCATGCCTGTTATCGTCTGCTATGGGCTGAAGGAGCACAACGGTCTGTGTGCGCAAGCGTGAACAAAGACCGCTTTCATTTTAACTGCCGAGCACTTCAAATCCAATGCGAATTCAATCCAATCTAAACCTAGTCCAATCCAATCCAATCCAAGTCACGCCAAGCCAACCCAAATCCAAATCTAATGCAATCCAAATCCAACAAATCCAATGCAATAAAATCCAATCCTCGCGCTTGCGCAGCACGGCTCTCCAGGTAAACCTCGGCCAGCGTAAACCTCGGCCCGTCAAGCCAATTCAATCAAATCCAATCCAAGCCAAGCAAACTAAACGTACGAAAATTACCAAAAGCAACCTAAACACAAGCTACTCCCGAAAATAACACAAGGGAAACACTGACAAATCCCTGCTCTGCATTTCCGGCCGCTGTCACCTTGAGCAGAACTTAATTTTTTTTCTTTACAGGTTGTGTTGCTAATGCATATGTCATTTTAGACAGCTTTCAGTTTTTAATATGCTTGGACTCCCAACACGTGCACAAAACATCGGTTTGGAAATCTTTCTTGGCTCAATACGTGCGAGCCAGCACGCCCTGACTTGACAATTTTGTTTCGACAAGGAAGAGGAGCAGGTGGGAAATATCGTTTATTCACTGATTTTATTAACAAGGTATCGCAAGCGAAGTTCTATACATGCCACAATAGCACAGAGCTGTGTATCTCGCAGACTAAGTAGAAATGTCCGCCTTGTGTGTCGGTTACACAAACATAAGAGACATCGTAATATTCATCGTATACAGAAAATTGCTGCAGATGTCACCAGATTCATTTGCTGCATGGAATACAATTCTACAAAGAGGATTTTCATAAAAACACGCGCTCGTAAATAATAAATTGATTAGCGAGTGAGATGACCAGATCATTTCGCCACAATTACAACCATTCCTTATACTTCTTATTGTAAACTTTCTAGCCCAAAAACATTTCCAATCTAGCAAATTTCCTGTGTAGTTTAGCCATACGTATCACCACAAAAATGGAAGGAATACCACCATGGATATCAATAAACACCACGTAACAACGAAACAAATAGTGTGATGACAAACAAGGCACCAAATATGTGTCTTAGCACCGGTTCAGAAGCGAAGCCCAGATGTGCTGTTATGCAGGTAACGCGAACTTCTCGGAACACAGATTGCAAGGGGTCACCTACCACGTAATTATTTTGGGGGCCTTCTTTCGTGCTAACAAACATTCAAAGGTTGTAATGTCACTATAAGAAACTCATTCCCGGAACCCTCTAAAGCCAAACCAGTTTATTAAAGAAGCATTTAGCCACACTGGGCGAAAACACCTTCCAAGCTTTTCTCTTGCGGAACGAAAATGAAGAGCAACCGCTCACCTCACCGATACCGAAGCAAAATGTCCGTCTGCATGTCCGCTGGCATCAATCGGCCCGTGAGAAACTGTCAACAAGTAGCTTTACATGCTTACATCATTACTGGCAAATGCGTTGTACCAAACAAAATAAATTCACTGAAAGCCACAGCAGCAAATTTTTAGGTTTGTCCTGCAGCTTTTTTGTAAGGATAGCGCTTGCTTGTTGATAACATTGACTGAATAAAACGTGTGCTGACCTGCCGTTCGCTAGGAAGCGGAAAAAGTTCGCTGTGCTATTCATTCCCGAGTAGTCGGAACGCACTTCAGAGAAGCACACGTTGTGTCCATTTCTGAGTTTCTCTGACATGTTGAGCCCGTTCGCACTCACAGACAACAAAATTTTCACCTTCAAGAAATACTACAAAACGTCTACACGTGCACACAGTGAACGCGGCAGAAGCATACGGGAAGGATGGCAGCAGAAGAATTAACAGCGAAAGCGCCACCCGTCGGAGCAACGAATGATTCGACTAAACAAATAACGCGCCGCGGTGGCTCAGTGGCTAAGGCGGGTTGCTACTAAGCACGAGGTCGCGGGTTGAATTACCGTCACCGGCGGCCATTTTTCTGCGAAAACGCCCGTATGTATGAGATTTCGGACCACGATAAAAATCCCCAGGTGGTCAAAATTATTACTTCGCGTGGCTTAGGTCGTCCAGCGTGTCGTCGATTTGTTGTAAGGGCTAAACGTCTTCTTTGGTGATTTTGTTCATTCGCCGCAAAACAAACCAGAACCTCAATGTTCCGTCTTTTTTCTTCACGAGTGCGACCGGAGCAGCCCACGGACTTTTCGATGGCTGTATGGTGTCGACGTTCAGCATGTCTTCGACTTGTGTCCGGATGCCTTCCCGCTCATGTAAAGACACGCGGCACGGTGACTGAAGGGCATAGGTCGGCAAAGCAGAAAGAACTCACTCAAACTCAATCACAGTTCTTTTCATTCACGCTGTACTCAATCAAACTCAGTCTCAAAAAGCTAGTCTGTTAAAAAAAATTGCGCCAATCCACCCCGTAATTGTGGTTGGAAAGCAAATCTGGAAACGGCACCCATAACGATTACCCATGCGACGTCACTTAAATTCACTCACATCGCTCTACAAATAGTAAAACAAGAGAAAAGTGAAATTCACTTAACCACACCATTTATTGCTTCAAAGAGACATTCTTGGTAAGGTTAAATCAATGCATGATGCATGAACCGTGTTTGTTTGAGTTGTATTTGTGTAGCACAATAGTGGAAACTTTTTTTATAAAATTAAAGTAAGCTCCAACCAGGTGTTAGATTATCTGACTACTGCATCTCTGCGCCGCGGACGGAGGCGAAGATATTTGCGGCAGAGAAGGAGACGGAGGAGGAAGAAATACTTCTGTTCAGATTTCTGAACGGGCCACAGTGCAGCCCTGGGGAGTGATTCCTTCTTCTGTGGGGCCCATATGCAGTCCGCGCGGCCTGTGTTCTGTGCACGCGCTGAAGTTGGGTAAGTAGAGAGGGCCTGGACAGCAGCATCTCCAATTGCTCTTGTTGGGCAGTTGATCGAAAGAGAAGAGGGTGCTCAGGGCTAAAGTCGCACACCCCGATTACGGGGCGGAGTGTTCCTTCTTCTAAACCAAATTTACATTGAGCGTCGTAGCAATTCGGATACAATAAGTGAAGGTGCGTAGGCTGTGGGAAGGAGCCCGGATTGAATGAGCCGTAGGGGTTTTGTTGTTCTCTGAAAAGTCTGGGAAAGGCGAAGCTACGGTCTGTCTCAGAAGGCGATAATGCTGGGTTATCTCCCTGAATGTGACATGCGGGTGAATGTCCTCGTGCAGCTCCATAGCAAGGGAGGTAAAAGCGCAGACTAGTTGGGTGGGCGTATTTGTTGCCCTCCATTGAAGCATGAGGGGATGTCCAGATGAGCTGAATAGAATCGTTTGGGGAGTGGTTTTAGCACGCGCAGTGCAGCTCAGGACACCCAACCCGACTGGTAATTCCAGTAGGCTTGCTGGGAATCGGTGATTCACCTCCGAACCCCTGGTTGAGTTAGAGCCAAGGTGATGTCTGCCTCTTCTGCTGCTGTCATTTCTTGGGTCGTAAGCGAGGTACTCGCAAGGAGGTTGGTTCTGGAGGTAGCCACGATGATGGCGTATTGCTTCCCTCGACGTTTGGAGGTTTCTTTGTAGATAACTGCATGATCCCCACCGAGGGTGGTCTTTAGCGCTTTAGCCCGTTTTTTTCGGTGACCCTCGTCATGTGAGGGGTTCATATTTCTAAGCAAAGGGAGCATCTTTAGTTTTAGTCGCCAAGAGTATGGGAGTACCTCAAGCGGAGTGACATTCTGGGCTGCCCAGCCAATCGGTGAAGCATGCGGTTACCCACCGCAGTTCTGAGTCGGACCTTCTGGTTGGAAAGATGGCCTTTTATCAGCTCTTTCACCGTGTTGTGGAGCCGCGTGCTAAGCAGCCTCTGTGTGGACGCTCTCAAAAGAAGACCAATGGCCTGCTCGAACGCCTTTCTAATCATTTTATAAAGAATCTATATGTCTTCCTTGACGAGAAGAAGACAGGGGGTTTACGTAAGTGACGCTCAAGAGGACGAAAGCTTCAATTAATCGAAAGGTACCGGATTTCTTTAGGCTTCACTTTTTGGTGGCAACTCGCCTGATCATGTGTATGATTTGATAATGCGGTTTTTGAGGCGCTGCAAGGAGACGTCACTCTTGGTGTTAGCCTCGAGATGTAGGCCCAGGATCTTGATGCTGGGGGTTGGAGTGATGGCCTTTCCATCAAGGAGTATTTGAATGTATTTCTTGGTTTGGCGTGAGGGCGGACGACAAGGAGCTGTGAGTTTTACGTGAACACTGGAGGCCACAGGCTTTAAGTGAGATGCCATGGATTGTGTGAGCTTTATTTTTTAACTCTAAGCACATGAGCAAGGTACGCACAGGGCCGCTAGACGGGCGTGAGTGGTCGCGTTATGCTTTCACGTGGGATTAAGCGAGAACGCTGGGGGAACTCGTAGGTATGGTTGGTGAGTAAACCACCTGTCTTCCCGTCTTCGCGTCTACTCGTAGCTAAATCGGTAAGACAAAGTGCACTCGCTTTGTTAGTATATTAGTTCCAGGTTCGATTCCCGGTGGTGCCAGTGAATTCTTTTGTTTGTTCGCTGGAGTTTTCTGGTGACACCAACGGTGGCGAAAGATCCCTTGGGGGGTAGAGGTAAAAAGCTTTGCTTTAGAAATCACTCGTACGAGTCACTCATCAAATACTCATTTGTAATCATACTCACTTGTACTCAAACTCATTTGTCCTCACGAGTATTCGTACTGAATTGTACTCATGAGTATTCAATCTTCTGTACTCATGAGTAATACTCATTCTGCACTGATGAGTACTATTCATTCTGCACTCATGAGTACTCAATTGTATAACTCAAGAATAATCAACGTATCTGTATTGTTAACTAGGTCGTATCTCGAATGGAAGACTAAATAGAAAAAAATGAAATGTTTTAGGGATTAGAAAAACACAGGTTACGTATAGATCAGGACAGAGGAAGGAAACGTCTGACGCGGTGCACTGTCGTAGGGCGAATTACTGCGCGAAGGCACGTACATGTACATTAGAGAGCGAAACAGAACGTTAGCACTCGCGTTGCGTCTGGCGTCTCCTCTTGTTCTCAGGAATAAAAGAACGAAGTCTGGGCCGGGTCGGGCTGAGGGGAGCTCGGGGCTTGTCGTTTCGGCCGTGGCCATAAACTGCGATTTTCTGCGCGTCTTTGGGTGGCAGCTTTTGTCTTCCGTTTTTGTGTGCGGGCACGCTGATACTCTCGTGATCGTGCTACGTATCCTAATTGTGCCTTCCCCCAGGCGCAATGAAGCGTTCGCCTAGATTGACGTCCTTTGTATCCAGATCACTGTCCCCTTATTCACACATGCTCTATGCTGGCGTTTGTTTTTTTGCTGTTCCGGAAACTAGAAACTTCGCTAAGAATGTGTTCATCTCGTTGAGTTTCGGTGAATTTCAAATCTGGTTGATTTTATGGCGTGTGTGCCGTGGGATTCACTTCGGCCGACCTGAACTTCACAGTGTTTACGGCGTTGCGTTAGTTGCGCCGCTTCCGTCGGCGATTGTGTTCGTGTACCTCGTCGCTTGCTTGATGCATGTGGGGGCGTAGACGTCCGGTTTGTCTGGTGGCGAGCTGCACTGTGTAGGAATGGCATAGTTCGGCGCGTTCAGGACGTTGCTTGAATTGACGTTTGCGTTGCGTATGGTGCGGGAGCCATTTGACTTCTCGTTTAGTGTGCGGTATCGTAGCGTTTTCGTACGGTGGCATGGCTGATCGGTCAAAGTCATTGCGGCTCCGTGCTCGCAGTCGCCGTGGTTCCTTCGGAAGTGAAACCGTTGTGGTGGGGAAGCGGGCGTAGTTCGTGCTGTCCGTTCGGTCCCACACTTCTTGGCGTCGCAAGCATGACTTCATCGTAAGCGCATTCGATTCCTTCGTCTGGATCGGGTTCATTCGTTGCCGTTCGTGCCAGGTCCGTGTCGTCGCTCAAGCCCTCGTCTTTTGCCCGTTGTTTTGAGAATGCTATAATCGCTATCTCTCCCATACAAGCAGGCTCCATTCGTCCCGAGTCTGCTTCCTCGCGGTTGCGTTCTCTTGTACGAAATGGTGTTTGTCGTGTGAGTCTCGGTCGGAGCGGAGGTGCCGGATCTTGTTCGTTCTGTCTCGAACATGCCGGATGCGCTGGCCGTGTCGTTGCTCGTTGACGGACCTACATCCACGAGTGTTATGTCGTTCGTTCTCTGGGCTCGGGCTGGTGCAGCGGGTGTCGGAGACCTCGTACGTTCCGGTAGGGTTGAACCGCGTGCGCGGGGTCTTTGTTACTGTGAGCAGGTGATTTCTGCGGTTGTAACATTCGCTGGCCAAGTCAGGATAGCAGCAGTAGGAGCGGAGGATGTCGCGAATAGCACTTTCCTTCATGTGTGCTGGCTTGGTCGCGTTGCGTGCGCTGTACATTTCGTTCGCAGTGGTCAGCTCCACTGGTTCAAGTTGGATGCCGTTGGTCGCCTCTGGTGCATTTCGTGCGCTGTGCGTTTCGTTCTCTAAAGGAAACTCCCCTATAATTGGTGTGCGGTCGTTCGCCACGTATGGTGCATTTCGGCCGCCGTGCGTCTTGTTCGCTTGTCGGGGCCATATCCACCAATCCGGATGCAATGTCGTTGGTGGCGTGGAATGACACCGGAACTGCACGTGCCAAAAATGTACGTACTGGCTCCGTTGCGTTCCGTGTTCTCAGCGTTCCGTTTGTGTGCGTCTGTACCAGAAGAGCGGGTGCTAGGAACGTGACGCCTTGTGGCTCGTGCACGCTGCGTACGTTGCCGGTCTCGTTGCTCGTTTCTGGAATGACCTGCGCGTGGGCGATGTAGCTCGCGGGCGATGTAGCAGAGCAACGTGTGTTCGTGATCTCGCCAGAAATGCACTGACCTTAGCTGCGTTTCCGTAATCGTGGCGATTACCTGGGAGAGCCTGGTTTGAACGCAATCACAATTTTGCATGCGTCGTCTCGCTCGTGTGCGTGCCATCATGCATTCTGCCTGTGTCCGGATTACGTGCAGTCCAGGCACTGTGTGAAGCGTGCCGCTGACTCTTGCCAGTTTTCTGTGAAAACTTTCTCGTTCCTCACGCAGCCTCCTGCTCTCAAACAGCGCCGCTTGCAGGTTACTTTGCCGTTTGTTGTTGGAGGCAGCCTTAAGTAGCGTTGACACATTCATTCGTTTGGAGAGATCGCGACGTTCTCCGTTTTCCTCTAGAAGACGCAAGACGATGTCGTCCTTACGACCAGCGCAGGGTAGCCCTCGTAATCATAGTGCACTCACCAACTACTGTTTCTTCGCAGAGTATAGGACGTAGCGTTCCGTTGAAATCAGCAGTGTGTCGACCACCGCTGACATGGAGTCCGTCGATGCCCCACGTCTGTGTGCCGAACTATCGTAGTCGTGGTGCTGTTTGTCCATGTTGTTCGTCTCTTCGTCCGTCCGTCCTCTCATGGCCTCAAATCCTGGTCTTTTCGACACAAACATCTTAGCTAGGTCGTGGCTCGAATTAAAGGCTAAACAGAAAAAAATAAAATGTTCAACTAATTAGAAATACGGAGATTACATATAAATCAGGACAGAGAAGCCTGGGAAGAAAACGTCTTACACGGTGCATTCTAGTAGGGCTTATTTCCAACTGCGTGAAGGCACGTACACGGAAGAGAGAGAAACGGAACTTACGCACTCGCGTTGCGTCTGGCGTCTCTTCGTGTTCTCAGGAATAAAGCACCGGAGTCGGGGGTGCGTCGTGCTCTTATGGGGCTAGGGGCTCCTCGGCGCTGCTGTGACCGTAAATTGCGGTTTTCTGCGTGTCTTCCGGCGGCAGCTTTTCTCTGTAGTTTTCGTTTCTCGGTACACTGAAATTATCCGAATCATCGGAGCTTACTTACAGTACTCACTTGTTCTCAATCTGCACACACCTGTATTTCCTTGTGCATAATCGGCACTCACATTTCATCGTATACAAAAATGTTTCTACTAATTTTTGTGAGAAATCAACCACTTGAATGCACTCGCTGAACTCCGTCAATAGAGCCCACTAAGTCACAAAAGTGCAGCGACCACGACAGCGCACCTACTGCACTAAAAATTGAATATTAAGAAACGTTCGGTGGGATGCGGTGCGTTGTAATGTAGTAGTAAATGTGCATTATCGATATCAAATCCATATTTAGCATTATTTAGACATAACCAGTTTAACCATTGTGAAAGCTTCTTCCCACCAAAAATTTTTCTGAAGGGCAATGATTGTAGACCAGCCGAGACACACTCACACATTACTTAGAAGGAGCGCCGGCAGCAACTGCAGTGATGATGATGGTTGCGTTTTAATGGCGCAAGGCCAACTGGGGCAAAGAGCGCCAAAAAAGATGGTTAGCTACCACAGAATAAAGTCAATACTAAAAGTGAATAGCACCAGAAGTAAAAACAAATAAAGACAATGAGGATGGCTGGTGTAGAGGGCCAGGTTGTGATAATGCATGATACGATACGAGATTCAGAAATTTAACTTCTGATAGATAATTAAAAACACGTTTGATAGTAAACATTGGTTCATCGCCTGAGAAGTGCGATGGGTGGAGTGGGATTTGTTCTCTGTAGATTTCTGGAAAGTGTTTGTGTTGTGTGGTGTGGAGTGCCTTGCATGTGATTAGTATGTGCACTACGGATAGGGCCTCTCCTCACCTGCTGCACTGGGGTCTAGAAGATACCGTCAGCAGATACGAGTGCGTTGCATAAGTTTGCCCTATCCACAGCCTACCCAAGGCGACTTCTGTGTGTCTGTTGCGTGTCAGTGGTGTGTGGTCGCAGGCGTGGTTTTATAACGTGTACCTTGTTGTCTGTCTGTTCACTCCAGTGTGTTTGCCATGTTCTACGCAAGTGTTGTCTTATGTGTGGCTTGAGGTCTGTATATGGTACGGTTGTTAAGTCTACAGTGTTCTTGAGTGCAGCAGCTGCCCTCTCGTGTGACAACTCGTTTCCAGCGATCTCAGCGTGTCCTGGGACCCAGCAGAGGAGCAGCTGATGCTTCAGCGTATACACAGACATGATAGTGTTAAATACAAGATTAACTATGCGGTTTTGGGGGGGTGTATGCGATGACAGTGCGCGAACAACACTCAAGGAATCTGTGTAGATAGACTTTGGAATATGATTTTCAAGTATGTGTCGTACAATCAGTAAAATTCTTATGCTTCTGCTGAAAAAATTGTTGTGTGGACGCTCATGGTTCTGGCTGCACTGAAATCTGGACCGTGAGCAGCGCAGGAGACCATGGTGGAGGTTTTAGACGCGTCATTGTAAAATTCTGCAAGTGGGTATTTAAACTGCAGAGACAGAAAGTGCTGCAGTATTGCAGCTCGCGGTACCCGATTTTTGTCAACTTTCATAAAAGAAAGATCGCACGACACAGGACGAACTTGCTAAGGCGGTAAACTGTTGGAAAAGGATGACCTGTACACATCTAAAAACGAAGCACTGAGATTCGAGGCTCGCTCTTTCACTCTAAGTGAAAAGGGCAGAGGAACGGATGGGCGATTTACAAAGAGCAGTTGGTTGATTCTGAAGGCTCCACTTATTACACTCAACATAAAGACTCTCAGCAGGGCTAGTGCGAAAAGCACCCGACGCAAGCCGTAGCCCCAAGTGTAGCACTGGGTCAAGCATTCTCAACGCTGTTTTACTGGCCGACCCATATACCACACTTCCATAGTGTAAACGAGACCCAACCAAAGCAGTATAGAGACGTAGTAGGAGTTCTTTGTCGGAACCATACGACTGGTGGGAGAGAACCTTAAGTATATTCATTGTTTTGAGACATTTATTTTTAAATTCCTTGATGTGTGGAATAAATGTGAGTTTCTGGTCAAACACAACACCTAAGAACTTGTGCTCCTTGTTCACAGGAAGCGACATGCCATTAAGAGCAATGTCTGGGTCCGGATGGACCCCGCGCTGCCTGGAGGACACAACGCAGGAGCTTTTTGCAGGATTCAATTTAAACCCATCCTTGTCTGCCCAGCCGGCAAGCTTCTTGACGCTGAGCTGGACTTGACGTTCGCATATTGACATATATTTTACGATTTAAAAGATATTTGCACGTCGTCTACATACATGGAATAAGAGATTGTTGGTGGCAGTGCCTTTCCAAGAGAGTTCATCTTTACTATAAAGAGAGTGCAACTCAACACGCCACCTTGCGGCACGCCATTTTCTTGGACGTGAACCTTTGAAAGTGCACAACCAACTCTTACTCTGATCGTTCTCTCCGACAAATAACATACAAAGGTGTTCAACATGTTTCCCGAAACACCGAAGGAGCTGAGGTCACTAAGAATCCTATAACGCCAAGCGGGGTCGTAGGCCTTCTCGAGATCGAAAAAGACAGTTACACAGTACTGCTTATGCACGAAGGCATCCTTGATGTATGAGTCAAGTGCAACCAGTTGATCATTTGTCGATCGCCCCACCCTAAAGCCTGCCTGGCAGCTCTCGAGAAGACCTTTGTACTCGAGGAAGTACACAAGCCTGCGATTGATCATCTTCTCGAAGAGCATGCACAGACAGCTCGTCTGGGCTATTGCACGGTAACTTGAGGGGGACGACGGGTCCTTTCCCTCCTTCAAGAAAGCCACTGCAATGGCCTCCCTCCAAGAGTGTGGAATGTGCCCCGAAAGCCATATTTTATTGTATAGATGTAGAAGTGCTTGAAGTGTGTCTGCGTGTAGGTGTTGTATCATTGTGTATGTAATGTTGTCTGGGCCTGGAGCTGAGGGTTTACACGTGCTCAGAGCAGCCCTCAGCTCATATAGTGAAAACAGAGAGTTGTAAGAAGTCTGTGATTTGTTGTTGTCGTGTAGGGACTTCTTTTCACAAGAGGCTTTATGTTTCAGGAAAGTGTTCGTGTAGTGTGCTGAACTGGACACGTGTTGGAAGTGTTGTGCGAGTGTGTCAGCCTTGTCTTCCAGTGTGTCCCCTGTTGTACTGACCAGTGGCAGGCTGTTTGTCTGTTGTCCTTTGAGTTTGCGTATACGTGTCCATACCTTGCGTGTGTCTGTGTACGAGTTTATTGATGTTATGAATGTGTGCCAACTATCTCTTTTTGCCTCACGGCGCACACGTTTTCCGAATGCCTTGGCCCGTTTGAACAAGAGGAGGTTTCCCGACGTGGGGTACCGACGGAGGATACTCCAAGCCTTGTTCTGGGCCTCTCGCGGCCGCGTACAGTCCTCATTCCACCACGGCCTCCGCTGGTTGCGCGGGGCACCAGAGGCGTGGGAAATGGACTTTTCGGCGGCGTCGAGGATGTGCGCCGTGAGCAGTTAGGTAGCTTCTTCAACGTGTAGGTGTCCAATGGTTGTGTGGTGTAGTTTGGATGTCTCTGTAAATGTATTCCAGTTAGCTCTTGCTTCATTAAACCTTTTATGGGAAGATGGACTGCTCGGGCCTGTACCTATATACGTTAATGAAGTGGGGAAATAGTCACTACCATATAGGTCTGTGCCCACACCCCACTCAAGATATGGAAAGAGAATTGCAGAGCCAAAAGCCAGGTCAAGGTGTGAGTATGTGTTGTGACCTATGTTATGGTATGTAGGCCGTTTATTGTTGAAAAGGCATGCTCCAGAGGATGTAAGAAACCTCTTGTCGGGAACCGCGGGGTCGCAGTGCAGCGCAAGAGAGAGAGTACCAGCGTGGCAGGCTTTTGGAATCGAACTGCCCGTGCGTGCTCATGCACCCAGCACGCGCAGCTCGTCTCTTTATTGTCGTCGTCTTTAATAGCCAGCACCTTGGCGCCGAATAAGAGCGCTGACAAAAGGGCGCTACAGGGCCCCCCGCCCAGACGGAATGTCGAACCTCACGTGACGGCGAGGCAGATGAACGTTGGATTTGGGGGCGAGGATTTGAGTGTCTATGCCTGTGATGTCTGAGCGGAGTTCGTTGGGTGGCGTCTCGAGGTAAGCCGGTTTGAGGCGGTCCAACGAGACGACTTCTTCTCGGTCATTCAACAGTATGGTGGCGGACTTCTGGGTCTTGTTAAGGACACGGTACGGCCCGTCGTAGGAGGGAGTAAGAGGCGCCTTTACAGCGTCTCGCCTGAGGAAAACGTGTGTCGAAGACGCCAAGTCGGGATGCACAAAGATGCGGTGGTCAGAAGACCGAGGTGGGACCGGTCGCAGGTGCTGCATGCAGTCCTGTAGGCGTTGGAGGTACTCAAGCGGCTGGGGCGAGGAGGCCGAAGGGATGAACAAGTCCCCAGGAAGCCGCAGGGGTGCACCGTAGACAAGTTCAGCAGTCGAACAGCCGAGGTCGCGACGAAGGACGGTACGCAGGCCAAGAAGCACTACGGGAAGGTGATCGACCCAGTGTTGTCGATCCAGACGCGCAGTGAGAGCACTTTTTAGCTGGCGATGGAGCCGCTCAACGATGCCGTTGGCACATGGATGGTACGCCGTGGTATGGCAGTGTTTTGTGCCAAGCAAGCGGCTGAGGGAATTAAACAGAGTACATTCAAACTGCCTGCCTCGATCGGTGGTAACAATGCCAGGGCATCCGAAACGGCAAACCCATGCCGAAACGAAGGCTTCTGCGACCGTTTCTGCCGTGATGTCCGGAATCGGTACGGCTTCAGGCCAACGGGTGAAGCGGTCAATCATTGTCAGAATGTAGCGGCAATCACGAGAGGGAGGAAATGGCCCGACCAAATCGAGATGCACGTGGTCAAAGCGACAGCTAGGTGGCAAAAAAGGCTGCGCGGGAGTCTTCGTGTGGCGGGTCACCTTGGCTGTCTGACAAGCGAGGCACGAACGGGCACACTGGCGGACATCCGCATTGATGCTCGGCCAGACGTACCGCTGTGTAACGAGGCGCTGAGTGTCTCGGATGCTGGGGTGGCAGATGTCGTGGAGCGAGTGAAAAACAGTACGATGTAAGGCAGCCGGCACGAAGGGTCTAGGCGCCGCCGCTGACATGTCACACCACAGTGAGCCAGGAACGAACGGATGAGGCATGAGTTTTAGACGGAAGGAACCCGGGTGGTCCTGGAGGGCTTTCAGCTCAGGGTCTTCAATTTGCGCCTGAGCTAGGCGTTCCCAGTCCACAACAGATGCAGCACTGCCGATGGAGGTAATGCGTGAAAGTGCATCAGCAGCCTCGTTGTCGGTACCTTTGATGTGCCGAATGTCCGTCGTGAATTCCGAAATATAGGCGAGCTGACGGAGCTCCCGTGCGACGTATTTGGAGGAGTTCGTACGGAAAACGTACGCCAGAGGCTTATGGTCCGTGAGAACGTGAAAGGGCTGGCCCTCCAAAAAGTGCCGGAAGTGCTAGATGGTGGCGTAAATGGCGAGCAGCTCACGACCAAAACGCTGTAGCGCGTCTCGGCAGGTTGGAGCTTCCGAGAGAAGAAACCCAGCGGGTGCCACTCGGAGTCGATTCTCTGCTGGAGAACAGCGCCAATTGCAACGCTGGAAGCATCCACCATGATGCGAGTGGGGACGTCGATTCTAGGGTGGATGAGAAGCACCGAATCGGCGACGGCTTGTTTAGCAGCGTTGAAAGCCGACTGAGCTTCGGGAGACCAGGAAATCGCGGATGAGGAGCTCTTGGTTGTGCGCAGAAGCTCAGTCAGTGGATGCAGAAGTTCGGCACAGTGGGGTATAAAGCGTAGCGAGAAATTCACCAGGCCCAGGAACTCACGAAGCTGGCGGAGGCTGGTAGGTTCGGGGAAGTCCTTCACGGCTTGAACGTGAGAGGGTAAAGGGCGAATTCCTTGCGCCGAGATGTGATGGCCCAGGAACTCGAGCTCGGAAGCCCCGAAGACGCATTTCTGGGCGTTGACAACCAGGCCAAATTGTTGGAGGCGTTCAAAGAGTTCTCGCAGGTGACGCTCGTTGTCTTGGGGAGTGCGACTCGCGACGAGGATGTCGTCAATGTACGCAAATACAGCCGGAAGGCCGTGCGTCACCTCGGCAATGAACCTTTGAAATGTTTGAGCTGCGTTGCGTAGCCCAAAGGGCATGCGCACATACTCAAACAAACCGAAGGGTGTAGTGATGGCCGTCTTCGGGATATCGGCAGGCTCGACGGGGATTTGGTGATACGCCTTGACAAGGTCCACTTTGCTAAAGATTGTGCACCCTTCCAAGTGGCTGGTAAAATCCTGGATGTGGGGTAAGGGGTAGCTGTCGTGGACAGTCTGAGCGTTCAGCGCCCGTTAATCGCCGCACGGGTGCCAGTCTCCACTTTTCTTTGGAACCATATGCAGTGGAGACGCATGGTTGCTGGACGATGGGCGGATAATACCGAGTTCCAGCATATGCTCGAATTCACGTTTAGCAGTCGCCAGACGCTCACCGAAGAGGCGGCGCGGCCGAGCGGCGACTGGTGGACCCCGCGTGACGATGTGGTGGGTAACGCTGTGGTTGGGCGGCTGCTTTAAGTTGCAAGGTCTCGTAACCTCAGGGAAGTCTTCGAGGATTACTGCGTATGGGCATGAGGGAAGCAGCGTGCGGATGCCAGTTCGAGCGACAGTAGACAGTACGCCCAGGATGGAAAGGCGAGTCTTGCTGTCAATCAGGCGATGGTGACGCATGCTGACGTCGAGGTCAAAATGGGTGAGGAAATCGGAGCCGAGGATGGGCTGATTGACGTCGGCTACTACGAAGACCCACCGGAAGGCGCGCCGCAACCCGAGGTCGAGGGTGAGGGACCGCAGACCATACGTGGCGATAGAGGTAGAGTTCGCTGCACGAAGCGTAGGTCCAGGTGACTTAGAAGTACGATCATCCTTGGTGGCTGGTAATACACTGACCTCAGCCCCCGTGTCCACAAGGAAGCGCAAACCAGAAATGCGATCCGTGACCAGAAAAAGGCGGCCAGGTTGTAATGCCGCATGCCGCCATCAGTGATCTCGCGTCGCGTTTCCCGACCAGCTGCATGGGGAAGTGCAGTGACGGGCGCGGTGCTGGAAAGTGCGATGGTACCAGCAGATAGACGACCTTCGAGGGCGGCGCGAGAAAGAACCGCCTGGGGAAGACGGACGACGGCTAGGACGTGTGGAGGAGCCGCATCGGCGATCAGGGGATGTCCGAAGCGCTTCAATGGAAGCGGCAAGTTGATCGATCCGAGACTCTAAGAGGGACACGGCCGATAACTCTGCGGTCGAAGCGAGGCTGGCGACGGAGGGAGAAGTCGCGTCGTGAACTCTATCAGCAAGCTCGGCGGCGCGGTCGAGGCTCAAGTCCCCTGCAGCAGCTAAAACGATGCGAGTGGACTGTGGCAAGCGCTGCAGAAAGAGCTGCTTTAAAAGCGCACCATTCGAGTCCACGTTGCCCACGCCCACGAGCTGTCGCATGGTGTTGAGTAGTTGGGAAGGGCGGCGATCTCCAAGTTCTTCGTTGGTGAGCAGGTGCCGGAGGCGCGCGCTCTCGGACGCCGTAGTTCGGTCCAGAATACTCTGCTCGAGCCGCTGGTACGGAGCATCGTTCAAAGGTGCACCGATGACGTCTGCCACTTCATCAGCCACCTCAGGAGGCAGGTTGCAAAGCAAGTGGCGAAACCTAGTAGTCTCCGAGGTGACGCGGTGCAGATCGAAGACGGCTTCGACCTGGGCGAACCAAACGTGCGGGTTCTTGCGGACGAAAGTGGGTAGACGGAGCTGTAAGACTGCGACGTCCGGCGGCGGCGAGGAAGCGTCCGGCAAACGAGGGCCCGATGGCGCGAGGTATCTGGGGTCGGTCATGTCTTAGTCCGGGTCACCACTGTCGGGAACCGCGGGGTCGCAGTGCAGCGCAAGAGAGAGAGTACCAGCGTGGCAGGCTTTTAGAATCTAACTGCACGTGCGTGCTCATGCACCCAGCACGCGCAGCTCGTCTCTTTATGGTCGTCGTCTTTAATAGCCAGCACCTTGGCGCCGGATAAGAGCGCTGACAAAAGGGCGCTACACTCTCTATCGGGCGACCCTGGGCCTCCGTACGAGAAGATCCCCAAAGAGAATTGTGAGCATTAAGGTCGCCTGTTAGAATGTATGGTTCGGGCAGCTGGTCAACCAGCGCCTCGAAGTCAACTCAAAAGTGTAACATCAGGAGGAATGTATATGAAGCATACCGTTATCAACCTATTAAATATTATTAGGCGTATTGCTACAGCCTCAAGGATAGTGTTTAAAGTAACAGGGTGGCATGCTAAAGATTTCCGGACGATTATGGCCACACCGCCACAAGAGTGTGTGCAGCCATCCTTGTCTTTCCTGTATACCGGGTAACTATTTTAGAAATTTGTGTGTTTTAATTCAAATATGTTTCCTGAACACACATTACACTTGGCTGATTGGTATGCAGAATCTTATACACGTCGGCAAGATTATTCAGAAGGCCTAAGCAGTTCCATTGAACAATATTTTCTCTTCCAATTATTTATTGTGAGAGCTACTGGAGTGTGTATGTTTGTGTCGTCTTTCGGGGCTGTTACTCTTGGATTGGGCTTTTTGGGCGGCCTATCTGTAGGCTTGGACGTCGGAGGCCGCTCCTTGCGCTGCGTTGCAGGCAGGAACGGCACGACGTCCATATCGCCGTCCGATGTCCTGGGTGTGCCCGTGGAACCGGGTCCCCCGGACTGGGCCCCCCTTCGGGGGCCCTTTGTTTGAGCCGCCACCGCCGCTGGTGTCGGGGGCACCAGAGGTGGCACGGGCGGTGCGGTGGCGGTGGGAGCCGGTGCGGGGCCCGTGGTGTCCATGGCACCCTCCAACACACTGAGGACGCGGAGGCAGAGACGGGAGCGGCACCGGTCCCGACCGAAAAGGTTGCCACCACAACCGCTGCTGGCTCAGCGAGCGGAGTGGTGCCGGGCTGGGCTGCCTGAGGCACCCCAGGAGAGGGACGGGGGGCGGGACCAAGTCCGACTCGCGGTACTGGGTTCCCGACGAGACTAGACGCCGCTCCGCGCCCCGGCGAGCCGCGTCGGCGTACCTGCCCAGGGGGAAAGAGGCGAACCTCTTTCGCGCCTCTGGGAAGGTGATGTTCTCGTTTACTTTCAAGGCAATGATCTGTTTTTCTTGTTTGAATTTTTCGCAGCTCCTGGAATAGGCAGCGTGCGGTCCCTGGCAGTTCGCACAGGTGAAGCTCTCGGATTCGCATTTGTCGGTTAGGTGATCGTGTGCTGCACGTTTTGCGCACGTCGGTTTACCACGACGAGAGGTTGTGCCGTGCCCAAACCGCTGACACTTGAAACAGCGGCGTGGGTTTGGCACGTAGGGTCAGACCGGGCATCTCATGAAGCCTGCGTTGGCCGACTCAGGAAGTGTTCAGCGGTCAAATATCAAGATTATGTGTTTAGTAGCTATTATTTGGTCGTTTCGGCGTATCCTGAATCGCCACACTGCTGTCACGCCCTGATCGCGAAGGCCGTCGAGCAGATCTGCTTCAGTCTCAATTATTAGATCTCTATCAGAGATGACGCCCTGGCAGCTATTCAGACTGTGATGGGGCGTGATCTTGATGTCAACATCGACCATGCGCGTTTGCTTCAAGAGGTTACAGGATTGTTGTTTGTTTCGGACTTCAATTAGGACTTCTCCAGTTGTGAGCTTTTTAGCCTTGTACGATTTGCCTACCAGGCTTTCAAGAAACTTGGAAATGAGAAAGACAGACTTGGAAGTGATGGGTTTTTATTTATCTAGGGATTGCATTACTAGGAAGCCCGAGAAATTATCGGGCTTTGGAATGGAGATCGAAGACAAAGCAGGAAAAGATACTTCGGTGCGGCCCCTTTTCAGGGACCGATCACGTTTGGAGGGGGGGTTTGAAAATGCCATAAGATATATTGGAAAGCAGGGAGACTGGGGTACTTTCTTCTTTGACCTTACCCTGGTATTCAAAAAGGTCCCGGAGCTCCCTGCCTGGTAGACAGGCAGGGAGCCCATCGGCCGGAGCTTGACCAAGGCTCCGACGGCCACCGTTAGAGGTTTCTACCCTCCACCTTAAAAACACATCACCACGGTAGGCACAGCTTATGTTGGGGGGCTCGATGTCCGCGGTATCGCCAGTACTGTCACCAAGATTACTCAAGGTGCCCCGTGCGGGGAGCAACTGCAGTGTCAAGAAATTACCCGCCATCGTGGGTGGTTACCCGGAGTTGTTTTCGATCGCGTCGTAGACCCCTCGTCACAAAATAAAATTTATGGTTCTTCCGTGCTGCGAAAAGAAACTGCATATCAATTAAAACTCCACATAGCAAAAAGTTTCCTTAAGTACATATAAGACAGAAAAAGACACGGGCGTCACATTTCTGCATTATCGTTACAAGTTAGAACCCCTGTTCTGTTCCGCAAAGTGAGCACTTTGTATTTTCTGCCCAAACTGCTGCCAACTGCTGTCTTGTATGCCCTTGTGTGACAGGCGTCATGTCTGAATTAAATGAGCTTCGCGATGAACTTAGAAAGGAAATGCGGGAGTTTGAGGCCAAGATGAAAAGGGATCTCAGAAAAGAATTAGAGACATGAAGGCAGCTTAGATTTCATCAATAATGTGTACGAGAAGGCGAAGGCTGAACGCTTTCAACTCGCTAAAGTTAACAAAGAACTTAAAGCATCAAACGAAAAGCTTGCGGAAGAGTGCCGCGCGCTGTAAAAAATCGCTCCAATCCACCCCGTGAATGCGGTTGGAAAGCAAAGCTGTAAATGGCACCCATAATCATTACCCATGCGATGTCACCTAAATTCACTCACATCGCTCTACAAATAGTAAAACCACACAGAAGTGAAATTCACATAACCACACCAATTATTACTTCAAAGAGATATTCTTGGCAAGGTTAAATTAATGCATGATGCATGAGCGGTGTTTGGTTGCGTTGTATTGGTTGGGTTGTATTGAGTTGAAACTTTTTTATAAAATTTAAAGTAAGCTCCAACCCGGTGTTAGACGATCTTACTTCTCCGTCTCTGCGCCGCGGACGGAGGCGACGAGATTTGCGGCAGAGAAGAAGCAGGAATTGTAAGAAATACTTCTGTTCAGTTTTATGAATGGCCCTGGGTGCAGCCCCGGGGAGTGATTCCTTCTTCTGTCGGGCCCATATGCAGTCCGCGCGGCCTGTGTTTTGTCCACCCGCTGAAGCTGAGTAGGTAGAGAGGGCCTGGACAGCAGCATCTCCCATTGCCCTTGTTTGGTAGTTGACGGAAAGAGAGGAAGATGCTCAGGGCTGAAGTCGCTCACCCCGATTACGGGGCGGAGTGTTCCTACTTCTGAGCAAAATTTACATTCAGCGTCGTAGCGATTCGGATACAGTAAGTGAAGAGGCGTAGGCTGTGGGAAGCAGCCCGGATTGTATGAGCCATAGGGTAGTTTGTTTTTCTCTGGAAAGGTGAGGGTAAGGTGAAGCTGCGGTCTGTCTAAAAAGGCCGTAATGCTGATTTATCTCCCTGAACGTTACAAGCGGGTGACTGTCCTCGTGCAGCTGTATAACAGGGGAGGTAAAAGCGCAGGCTTTTTTGGCGGGCGTATTTCTTGCCCTCCAGTGAAGCGTGAGGGGGTGGCCGGATGAGCTGAATGGAACCGTTTGGGAAGTGGTTTTTTAGCACGCGCAGTGCAGGTCAGGACACCCAACCCGAGTGGTAATTACAGTAGGCTTGCTGGGAATCGGTGACTACCCTCCCAACCCCTGGTTGAGTGAGAGCCTAGGTGATGGCTGCCTCTTCTGCGGACGTCATTTCTTGCGTCCTAAGCGAGGTACCCGCAAGGAGGTTGGCTCTGGAGGTAGCCCCGATGATGACGTATTGCTGCCCTCGATGTTTGGAGGTGTCTGTGTAGATAACTGCATGATCTCCACCGAGGGTGGTGTTTAGCGCTTGAGCCCATGCTTTTCGGTGACCCTCGTGATGTGAGGGATTCATATTTCTAAGCTAAGGGAGCATTTTTAGTTTTAGTCGCGAAGAGTCCGGGAGTACGTCAAGCAGAGTGACATTCTGGGCTGCCCAGCCAATCTGGTGAACATGCGGTTATCCACCACAGTTCTGAGTCGGACCTTCTGGTTAGAAAGATGGCCTTCTATCAGCTCTTCCGCCGTGTTGTGGAGCCCCGTACTAAGCAGCCTCTGTGTGGACGCACTCATGAGAAGATCAATGGCCTGCTCGACCGCCTTTCAAATCACTATATAAAGCATCTCTATGTCCTCCTTGTTGAGAAGAAGACAGGGGGTTCACGTATGCGACTCTCGAGAGGACAAAAGGTTCAAATTATCGAAAGGTACCGGATTCCTTTAGGACTCGCTTCTTGGTGGCAACTCGCCTGATCATGCGTATGATTTGATTAATGCTGTTTTCGAGGCGCTGCAAGAAGACGTCACTCTTGGTGTTAGCCTCGAGATGTAGGGCCAGGATCTTGATGCTGTTACTAGAGTGATGGCCTGGCCATCAAGGAGTATTTGAATGTATTTTTTGGTTTCGCGTGAGGGCGGACGACAAGGAGCTGTGATTTTTTTACGTGAACGCTGGATGCCACAGGCTTTAGCACATTGGCGTAGTAGAACTGAGATGCCATGCATTGATGTGAGCTTCCTTTAATTATTGTAACTCTTAGCACCTGAGTAAGGTGCGCACAGGGCCGGTAGACGGGCGTGAGTGGTCGCGTGACGCTTCCACGTGGCATTCAGCGAGAACGCAGGGGGTAAACCCGTAGATGTGCTTGGTGAGTACGCCACCGGTCCTCCCCGTCCTCGTGTGGGCTCGTAGCTAAATCGGTAAGACAACGGGCTCTCGCCTTGTTAGTCTATTAGTTCAAGGTTCGATTCCCGGTGGTGCCAGTATATTCTTTTATTTGTTCGCTAGAGTTTTCTGGTGACACCAATGGTCGCGAAAGAACCCTTGGGGGGTAGAGATAAAAAGCTTTGCTTTAAAAACAAGCGTGTCAGCTAGAATACAGAGTGACTACATCAGAGCAATACTCGAGGAATCACAACCTCGAGATAAAAGGAGTGCCTTTGACTTAAGATGCAAACATCTGTGAGATAGTGTGGCAGATAGGTAATGCCCTAGAGGTACCTATCGAAGAAGGCGAAATCGAAGTCTGTCACCGTGTCCCTGTCAAGAATCCTAGTGCACCGCCAAACACTGTTGTGCAATTCAACAGCCGTACCAAAAGAGATGCAGCGCTCAGGAAAGCCAAAAAGATGCGCGCATCTACCCAAGACCACGGTTTTACACCCAACTCGCCACTGTACATTAACGAGCACCTTTGGCCAGCACTCAAGCAACTCCTTGGTATGACTATTGCGCGAAAGAAAGCAAAGGGCTGGCGTTTAGTTTGGTCGTGTGACGGTAACATTCTTACCAGGAAAGAGGAGTCGTCACCAATCGTGCGCATCCGCAATGCGCAGGACGTGAAAACATCGCTTAAACACCCACTTTTTATTAAGTTAGCTGTTCTTTCGTGAAAATGGCTGAATGCGCGGTTGCCGGTAATAATGCATATATTTCGTCTGGAAATATAGGTCTTACCTGCCTTCACCTCAATATTCGATCAGGGCAGCATAAGAAAGAGAAAATTCTTGTCTTTCTCAATAAATTTGTTTTCAAATTCGATATAATAATGCTGACAGAAACATGGTACTCATCGAACGAGGAAGTTTGCAGGTTTGAAGGTTATCAAAGTTTCTTCATAAATAGACAGCATAAGCAAGGTGATGGTATCGAAATCCTTATAAGGAATGAATTTCAATGCGAAATAATTTCAGAGCTTTCATTCATAACTGACGATTTTGAATGTCTGGCTCTGGTGTCAAACAAAAAAATATTTACACTGTCATGTACCGGCCGCCGAACAGTCAGGTAAGCAATTTCATCACCCACTTTCAGCGCCTCTTAAACTACGCGACTGAAAATTATCTTGAATTACTACTTGGTGGTGACTTCAATATCGATATAAAGAAAACTGGCCCAGAGCAGGAGTCGTTCCGGTTAACGATAGAATCAAACGGTGTTGCGATTTGCAGTCAAACGCCAACACGTGTCACACTTCTGCCAGAAAGGGTACTAGATCTTTTTAATACCAATAGAAATAGTACTAAAGTGTTATCTGGCGTTGTTTGCTCCAGCATAAGTGACCATTTCCCCAATTATCTTTTCTTAGAACGTCATGATAACAGGACGCATGCGAAAGTAGCAGCGACAGTAGGCATTCAAAACGTAATACAAGATACTTTGCATTCTTTCCATTCCCGCCTCATGAACGAAAGCTGGGCCGACGTATTGTCATGCGAAACTGCCGATGCTGCGTACGACAAGTTTTTATCAGTTTTTAAACGATTTTACCTTGAAAGTTTTAAAGAAAGAAATCTTAAAACGAATAGTAAAAATCGCAAACCTTGGATCAACGAAGAATGATTGAGACGAATAAAACAAAACAATAAGTTATACAAGAAATTTCTTAAAAGAAGGCTAATTTCAGATCTACAAAAGTTTAAGCAAAATCGCAACAAGTTGAACTCATTTCTAAAAAACGAAAAGTGGTGTTACTTTCATAGTCAGTTTCAACAAGATGCGTGCAAAGGCAGTGCAGATGTGTGGAGAAAGATTAACAAGCTTCTTAATCTGAGAGCGCACCCACCTCCTGTCGAAGAACTCGTTTCTCAAGGCCATCGTGTGCGCGAAATAGAACTTGTCGAAAAATTCAATACATTTTTCAAACATGTTGTCATGAGAACGCATTGCCCCACACCTAACGGTCATGCAATACCTAGATACCCCAAAAGCATATTTTTTGAACCAACAGATCAAAGTGAAATTCAGGCATTATTTATTTCTCCCCCGAACAGTAAAACTCGTGACGTTGATGACATGCAAATTGGTAACGTCAAATACGTAATTAACACTGTCGCCTCGGTTCTAAGTTTTATATACACTTTAGCCTGATCAACAGGTTGCTTTCCGAAGCTTATGCAAGTTTCAAAGGTTGTATTGCTTTTTAAATGTGGTGATGGAAATGAGATGTCCAACTATAGACCCATTTCTATTCTTCTGGTGTTTTCAAAAGGATTGGAAAAAGTAATCTATAAAAGACTCAACTTTTGTAACAAATTCGAAATAATAAGTGCAGCGCAGTATGGCTTTCGTCCCAAAAGGTCTACTGAAACAGCTCTGCTAATGCAAAAAGAAATAATCCTTGACGCACTCGAAAATAAACAACTGTGTATTGGTGTATTTGTAGACTTTTCGAATGCTTTTGACCGCCTAAATCGTCGGACCCTCCTCCAAAAATTAGAGTTTTGTGGCATCGGTGGTATCGCGTCTGATCTTCTTAAATCATATCTAGAACACAGGTTGCAACGCGTAGAGATAGGAAAGAACCTCTCTACTCTTCTACAAATAAGCACTGCTGTTGCGCAAGGAAACATTTTAGGCCCACTATTATTTATTCGGTACGTGAATGACATAACATGTATTAGTGACAAACCACATTACATTTTATATGCGGACGACACAACCCTCTTATTCAAAGGCACAGATAAACACTCTGTAATTTCAAATATAAATGGCGTTTTAGAAAAGTTGAACTCGTGGAGTAAAGCAAATTCCTTACTCATCAACAGTAAAAAAACGAAAGCCTTGTTATTTCATTCAAGACAGAGTGTTGTTTCAGTGGACCGCAGCATAATAATGGATTACACTATCACACAGGTCGTAGACACCGTAAAAACATTAGGAGTTATTTTCCACAAAAACATAAGCTTTTAGCATCACATAAACTTAGTCTTAAGTAGGTTAGGAAAATCTGTTGGAATACTCGCCAAAGTTCGCTCCTTCTTTCAATTATCTGTAAAATTCCTATTGTACAACGCGTTGTTTGTATCACCTGGGAATTATTGCTTCCTTATCTGGGGCAATGCAACAAACTCTAACATACAGAAAATGTACCTGCCCCAAAAGAAAGCAGTGCGTCGTATAGCAAACATTGACTACCTTGCCCACACCAAGAAGTTGTTCACGCGTTTTAAAATTGTAGCTGTTCCTAACTTAAATAAATTTTCCCTTGCGACGCGTTATAAAAAATCTGTTGCTAATTATGAAGAAAGTTTCTTACAAATGCTATCCCTTAAACCAAACCCCGTAACTTACACGTTTCGAACGCAACAATTTTGGTACCTTCAATTTTACCGTACTGAACATGGACGGCAGATGATAAGGTACGCCTTACCGAGGCTACTAAATGATTTCATATCAGACGGCTTCTGCATACAAGGATCTAGTGCTCGCGCTATACGAGAGCACTTCCTGTAACATTTCTTTTACTCTTCTCAAACTGCCACTTTTTATGCCGATTTCGTTTTTCATAGATATTGCTTTTATGCATTGCTGTATATTATGCTCTATTTCTTGTTGACTGAGATCATGTTTGAGTGTCTAAGTAGTGTCTATGTAGTTGTACAATAGGGGTTATTTTATAAAGACAGTGTTTTTATCCAATCTGTTTTACCAATGGAGTGAATGTACCGCTTGTCACATGAAGCGCCTGTATTGCTGAGAGTGGGAGATGTGCCCTTGATGTATGCCTTGTACCCGAGGGGGCTCGGGTTTCCTCAAGTGAAACCTGTTCGCTTTTTGCCCGAGCCTGCCCGCATCACTGTGATGCAAATAACCTGATTTGTTAAAATTTGATTTGATTTGAAATCTGTCGCGCCGGAACAAACCTGAAGCGTACAGCACTTGGAGCTGTATCCTTAAAGGGCTACTGACACACAACTTTGAAGGCAAGATAACTTCGGGAAGAAATTTGTGTAAACACACATGCATCAACTGCAAAATATCAGCGGCAAATACAGCATAGAACAAATTTTACATCAATTTTAAAGTGTGCGAAACGCAACCGAGCAGCCAGCGGAGGACCTCCCGCAGTCGACATTCCCTCGATATTTTCTAAATGAATAACATCCCTACACGTCACGAGTTTGTGTTGGCTGCTTCCGCGCCACCGCCGTTTTTCGCCAGCTCGCCGCTCCAATCGGAGGTTGGAGCTTGTGCTCTCGAGCAACGACTGACCCAATCATTGGCGGCAGACACGCGGTGCTTTCGTCGGCTCATCGGGCTCCTGGCCACGATCTAAGTTCTACAGGGATTCCATTCACTCCATTTTTATTTCTTTTTATTAGACCGGACGCGAAAACACGCCTGAGACATCTGGAGCGCACTGAGCGAGCCACACTGTCGCTGCGCGGGCGGATGAATGGCTGTGAAAATTTATTAACTGATATATAATACAGAGGTGCCTTGGATCCGGCGGCCACGGCTGCGAAGTGGTGCATGCCGGTGCAGCTAGCTCGAGCGATAGCCTATTACTGCCGCACTAAATGGGAGAGAAGTCCCAAACATGGCAGCACATATGAGAAAGGACATAATGATTCGATGGCGGGTTGCATTACCAATCGTCGTCTGCATCGCCTACGAGAGCGGCAATCGAATATCCGCCGCAGTGCTAAGCCGAACGCACCTGTATTCGGACCTGTAGGGAGACCGGTCGGCTGCTCCCAGCGCTATATTCCCATCCACTGTCTCGAGCATCGCGCGTGGTCCCTAGCCGCGGCAGCAATTTGCACTCGCGGCGCCTGCATCACGTCCACCATCGCTTTTTAATTAAGCGGCTCACGAGATCAGTGCGTGGGGATATTCGCAGAAACTGCCGGCTACGTGGATTCGACAGTGCTACGGCAGCTCTGCTCTGTGATATCTGTCCGACCGTCACTTGGTCAGTTTTGTTCACACAAAATCTCGCGTTTCGCGGCGGCCGCTGAACCCGAAACTGCGACTGGCCGCATTGAAAACGCCTCTAATAAACAACCGCCGCACGCTGTGGGCAAATTAGGTTCCCACACGTGAGAAGTAGGTCATTTTAAAGCTGCTCACTGCAACAAAAAAAAAACGAGATGCAAAATTTTTGTGTCAGTGCCCTTTCAAGGAAGCACTCGTATCACTTATTTTCGGTCGAACGCCACAACAGCCCGCCACAAGCATCATACACACATGAGCAAAGATTACCGCACAAAACATATCTTCCGTAAGAAAATGCAACAGCAGCCGAACAACCTCTTGCAAGCATATTTTGAGATATCCGCGCAGCTGCAAGCTCCGGATGTTGACTTCCAGCACAGCGTCCGGGCAGGGCGGTGGCACAGAAATTGCAAAATGAGAAATAATTAGCCGCTTCCAGTTTGTCGAATCCAGAAACAGCTTCTCTTCCTTCATCATAAACGCACAACTTGAGACATTACGAAGCAAGATAGAGGTACTGCGAACTGGGTCGACAAAGGGCGGCAGTATCTATCCTCTCAAAGAGAACAGATCACGTCAACGTTACCCCTATTTCGCTCGTCCTTTCAACTGCGTCGGAAGATGGGGTTCCAGCAGAACGCCAGCTGCGGCCGCTGCTATTTCCCAGTCGTCTTTCAAGCGCAATCCCATAGGTGTAAAACCCCAATTATTTAATGATATGTGACTCCGCAATTTATTATCAGTAACAAGTAAGCTTGCAACCCGTCACGCGCGGATTGCAAGGTGCTGAAATGGAATGTGTGTATCAGCTCCGCTATGGTTTTGCGTGGATTACTTGATTGGCTTTCTTATCGGCCCGGTGTTGCTGTCACGTTTTGGTTTATTACCAAAAAGAAACGGGCGACTGCAATACCTCGCGCTACGCACCGCGAAGTTTCAGGTTTCACGGCGCAACCGCCACAAGTTCTCCCTGATGTGTTTGCCTCTTGGCAAGGGCTGGCGTGTACCTAACGGGGCGCAGGGAAAGCCGTGAGGGTGGCGCGCCGCTTCTTTCTTTCTCTCCAGGAATGCTATCACGGTGGTAGGAAAGGAGCTGAGGGCGAGAGCCAATGGGATGCCTCCCATTGGTCGATAGCGTGGGTTAACCGAGTTCAGCGAAACAAACAAACAAAGAATCGGATTTTTCGCCCCCTTGTGCAGTTCGGTTGCACACCCTTTCTTTTTACTTTCATGCTCGCGATCCCGGTGTCGGCGCGCCAGCGAGGCGGCTCAGCAAAGAGGGAAAAAAAATCGCTTCAATCCACCCCGTGAATGTGGTTGGAAAGCAAAGCTGTACACGGCACCCATAATGATAACCAATCGATGTCACTTAAATTTACTCACATCGCTCTAAAAATAGTAAAAACAGGAGAGAAGTGAAATTCACCTAACCACACGATTTATTACTTCAAAGAGATATTCTTGGTAAGTTTAAATTATTGCATGATGCATGAACGGTGTTTGGTTGCGTTGTATTGGTTGGGTTGTATGAGTTGAAACTTTTTTATACAATTTAAAGTAAGCTCCAACCCGGTGTTGATGAACTAACTTCTCCGTCTCTGCGCCGCGGACGAAGGCGACGAGATTTGCGGCAGAGAAGAAGCAGGAATTGTAAGAAATACTTCTGTTCAGTTTTATGAACGGCCCTGGGTGCAGCCCTGGGGAGTGATTCCTTCTTCTGTCGGGCCCATATGCAGTCCGCGCGGCCTGTGTTCTGTCCACCCGCTGAAGCTGGGTAGGTAGAGAGGGCCTGGACAGCAGCATCTCCCATTGCCCTTGTTTGGTAGTTGACGGAAAGAGAGGAAGGTGCTCACGGCCGAAGTGTTCCTACTTCTGAGCAAAATTTACATTCAGCGTCGTAGCGATTCGGATACAGCAAGTGAAGAGGCGTAGGCTGTGGGAAGCAGCCCGGATTGTATGAGCCATAGGGTAGTTTGTTTTTCTCTGGAAAGGTGAGGGTAAGGTGAAGCTGCGGTCTGTCTCAGAAGGCCATAATGCTGATTTATCTCCCTGAACGTGACAAGCGGGTGACTGTCCTCGTGCAGCTCCATAGCAGGGGAGGTAAAGGCGCAGGCTTGTTTGGCGGGCGTATTTGTTGCCCTCCATTGAAGCGTGAGGGGGTGCCCGAATGAGCTGAATGGAACCGTTTGGAGAGTGGTTTTTAGCACGCGCAGTGCAGGTCAGGACACCCAACCCGACTGGTAATTACAGTAGGCTTGCTGGGAATCGGTGACTAACCTCCGAACCCCTGGTTGAGTGAGAGCCTAGGTGATGGCTGCCTCTTCTGCGGACGTCATTTCGTGCGTCCTAAGCGAGGTACCCGCAAGGAGGTTGGCTCTGGAGGTAGCCCCGATGATGACGTATTGCTGCCCTCGATGTTTTGAGGCGTCTGTGTAGATAACTGCATGATCTCCACCGAGGGTGGTGTTTAGCGCTTGAGCCCGTGCTTTTCGGTGGCCCTCGTCATGTGAGGGATTCATATATCTAAGCAAAGGGAGCATTTTTAGTTTTAGTCGCCAAGATTCTGGGAGTACGTCAAGCAGAGTGACATTCTGGGCTGCTCAGCCAATCTGTTGAACATGCGGTTATCCACCGCCGTTCTGAGTCGGACCTTCTGGTTAGAAAGATGGCCTTCTATCAGCTCTTGCACCGTGTTGTGGAGCCCCGTTCTAAGCAGCCTCTGTGTAGACGCAATCATGAGAAGACCAATGGCCTGCTCGACCACCTTTCAAATCACTATATAAAGCATCTCTATGTCCTCCTTGTTGAGAAGAAGACAGGGGGTTCACGTATGCGACTCTCGAGAGGACAAAAGGTTCAAATTATCGAAAGGTACCGGATTCCTTTAGGCCTCGCTTCTTGGTGGCAACTCGCCTGATCATGTGTATGATTTGATTATTGCTGTTTTTGAAGTGGTGCAAGAAGACGTCACTCTTGGTGTTACCCTCGAGATGTAGGACCACGATCTTGATGCTGTTACTTGGAGTGATGGCCTGGCCATCAAGGAATATTTGAATGTATTCCTTGGTTTCGCGTGAGGGCGGACGACAAGGAGCTGTGATTTTTTACGTGAACGCTGGATGCCACAGGCTTTAGAACATTGGCGTACTAGAATTGAGATGCCATGCATTGATGTGAGCTTCCTTTAATTTTTGTAACTGTTAGCACATGAGCAAGGTGCGCACAGGGCTGGTAGACGGGGGTGAGTGGTCGCGTGACGCTTTCACGTGGCATTCAGCGAGTACGCAGGGGGTAAACCCGTAGATGTGCTTGGTGAGTACTCCACCTGTCCTCCCCGTCCTCGTGTGGGCTCGTAGCTAAATCGGTAAGACAACGGGCTCTCGCCTTGTTAGTCTATTAGCTCCAGGTTCCATTCCCGGTGGTGCCAGTGAATACTTTTATTTGTTCGCTAGAGTTTTCTGGCTACACCAACGGTCGTGAAAGAACCCTCGGGGGTAGAGGTAAAAAGCTTTGCTTTAAAATTCACTCCATCACCTCGGCAAATGCGATAACACCACTGACACAATTCACCTGCCAAGGACTGCCCTATTGTGCACTGCGACCATTCAAGAACACATATTCACTCTCGGCTAACGACACTGATGGAATGCTGACGCACTTTTCTCCCTTCTTTTTAATATGACACGCTTCTATATTTTCCCGCACACGTTGGTCCTTATGTTTAGCAATTACGACAGTGTCTTCAAACACAGGAGCACACCCACACTTGGCACAATGTTGAGCAGTTTGAGTGCTTGTCAGCTTGCAACGTGCGCTTGTGCTCCAACAGCCTCAGGTTAAGGCAGCGCCCCGTTTGCGTGGTATAAACTTTATGGTACCACAAAAACGGGATCATGTACACTACTGCCACGCTGCAAGGAACGCATGGCGACAGGTGTTTGACTTCGCAACGTGTATGCTTGGCGGCTCCTGATATCTTCTTATCCACTGTGTTGCACAATCTACTTAATTTGTTTGGTGCAGAGAACAACACGTTTACTCCGTACCTTCCAGCTACATTTTTAGTCCATGTGATAATCTGTGTACGTAGATCATGAAAGAGAATTTTTCTTTTTGGATCCAAGCTCACGATTTTCTCGAGTCAGAGATCCGCATTTCACCCATTTTTGAACTTTCTCTACCGCGAGACGCATAACTTGCCTATCATAACCAGCCTTACCCAACCTTTCCATTTGCGCACTAAAACTGTTAAGATACTTATGCGCACAAGACTTTGAAAATACGTTGCGCAGATAGGAGAGAGCTATGCCAGCCTTCACAATTTTAGAGTGCCCAGAGTTAAAGTTCAGTACCGGCTTTTGTGATCTGGGGCTATATTTCCAGCATACATGACTAGCCTGAAGATCCAGCTTAAGATCCAGGAACTGGATTTGGTTTTGTTTTGGAAGTTCGAACGTGAACTTGAGTCCGAGGCCACACTCGTTGAAAACTTTCAAGACATCAGGTACCCTACTAACAATGTGACAAGGTTCCGTGACAATAAGGAAATCATCGACGTACCTAAACACCTAGTGCACAGGCCGTGTAGGTTACGTTAAATATCCCTGTCAACTTTGGATAAAAAAATGTCACTGAGGAATGCTGCTACCTTGAAACCAATAAAGATCCCGCTTTTCTGCGTGTATAATTCATTACGCCACTCGACGAAAGTGGAATTAAGGTAAAAGGTCAGAATTTCTAGAAAACTGCTTACTGGCACACCGCTTGCATTGACGAACTTAAACTCATCATTTTCTTCTGTGATGCAAGCTTTTACAGTTGCCAGGAGCTTGTTGTGTGGTATGGCATAGCATAAATCCTGCACATCCGCAGTAATACTCTGCAAGTGCCAGGATTTTCCTTTTGTAAAAACTCCACTACTTCTTCAGAGCTTGACACCTTGTACGGATCTTCCAAGCATAAGGAATTTAAGTTCCTCTGCAGGTACGATGACACGCAAGACTGCCATGCCTTATTTTCTGACACTATAGCACGGAACGGTACGTCCGCTTTGTGTGTTTTGGCAGAAAACTACACCTCTAAAACATCGCGTTTGAACTTCTTCACAGACGTCGCAAGTCCCTCCAGACGGTGCTTATTTAAAAGTGCTACTGCCCGCTCTTTACATTGGTAGCCCTTGTGTCCACAATTCTCATTCTTATCGTTCATTGGTGGACTTCCTTGTGATGAATAAGCTCCATGTTATGGTCGCAGACAAGGAAAGGTGTGTTGTTGTCCTCGATGAATCGGCTTACTTCGAGAAGGCAGAGGGTGCGTTGAGTAGGAACTTCGTCAAAAGAACGGACACTAGGGCTACCAAAGTTAAAGAGCGGCCAGTAGCACTTTTAAACATGCACCGTCTGGAGGGACTTGCGACATCTGTGAAGAAGTTCAAATGCGATGTTTTAGAGGTGTTCTTTTCTGCCAAAACACACAACGCGGACGTAGTGTTCCGTGCTATAGTGTCAGAGAATAAGGCATGGTAATCTTGCGTGTCATCGTACCTGCAGAGGCACTTAAATTCCTCATGCTTGGAAGATCCGTACAAGGTGTCAAGCGCTGAAGAAGTAGTGGAGTTTTTACAAAAGGAAAATCCTGGCACTTGCAGAGTATTTAGTGTTTAGAGTATTTAGAGTATTTAGCTCGTACGTTCAGGTACCGGGCTGAACCGCGTGCGCTGGGTTATTTTTTGCTTGTGGCAAAGTTGATTTTTGCGGTTGACATTCGCTGGCGTAGTCCAGACAGCAGAACCGGGAGCAGAGGATGTGGCAAATTGCGCTTCCCTGTCTGTGTGCTAGATTGGTCGCGTTCCCTGCGCTTTGAATTTCGTTCGCCGATGTCAGCCCTACTTGCGCAAGTTGGATATCGTTCGTCACCTCTGGTGCGTTTCGTGCACTGTGCGTCTCGTATTACTAGGGCTCGTTCCTCTTTGCATGAATTACCTGCGCGCCAGCGATGTAGCTCGTGGATGGGCCGGGTGTCGAAGCAGCGTCGGTTCGTGATCTCGCAAGAAATGCAGTGGGCTTCGCTTGCGTTTTTGTAATTATGGCGATTACCTGGGAGAGGTCTGGTGAGCAGGCAATAAGTTTTGCATGCGTCGTCTTATTCGTGTGCGTGCCGTCATGCACGCTGCCTCTGTCCGTGTTACGAAAAGGGAAAGTCGATCTTCAGCGTTTATTGGCGCCGTGAAGAGAGCGACCCAACGCAATGCACAGTAGTCCAAGCGGCGCGTTCCTAACTCATGCGCGTGCCTGCTGCCTTCCCCGTGCGTGCAAGCACGCCACTTCTTTCTCATAATCTCTACAATCCTATTCATTGTTCATGTTGGCGGCAGATTAGACATCCGAAATATCCTCCGCGCCCACCAAATGCTCACTCGCATAGTTACCAAAGCACAGGCACAACATTTGCACTAGTCAAGGATTCTCTAGTCAAGTTGCCCGGTCAATGTTACCCTTCTTTTCTGTACAATTCGCCGATTGTCAAGTTTCCAAAGCGTAGCACGCAAGCATATTGATGACTCCGTCAGTCCGCAATGGTTAAACTGAAGCAATTTGCAGTTTGAAAAGTGCGCCCACTTCTCAACGTCGGAGGTCTGTCTTCGCGGATTTTCCACCTCGAACTACCTTGGAAATATTTCGGCCTTCAACGAGAGTATCGCTGACCCCACGGTGAAGTCGCTCATCACCGCTGCAAAAGGGGTGGTTGCGGTGATGACCTTCGGGCGGTTGTACCGAACATCTTCCTTTGTCCGATGTGGATTTGAGCTTCGGTTCTTTTTTGTGTTTTCTATTAAAGGATGATGCTCCTTCGAGGACGTCATTGGAGGACGACGTTCTCACAGTGTCTGAAAATGCGTCAAAAGCATCACGAAGTATAGTGGTTCTTGACGCCTCTTGGAGGGCCTCATGATACGGCGAGTAGAATGCATGATCCGGACCACACGTTCCATCCACATTATTTAGTGCGTGGTCACCCCACTAACATTGCCTCACAGCACGTTCGTACAGGCTTATCTTGCCTTAGTTTGAAGAAAGTTGTCGAGGTACTGCGTGAGATCTCGCAAGGGCATTCTTGCCATCATCGTCCATGGAGACCGGTGTGGACTTCTGCGGGAATTGTGCCTCATAGCGTTCATTTTCAAACACAGTTGAATCGGTGGTTGTGAGTCCAAATCGTTCACAGGGATGAAAAGTCGGCGTTTTCATTAGTCCAACTGTGTATACCTCCCGAAACCGCCAAAAAGAGGAAGAGTAGTCTTCATTCGCGTGCGCGTTCGTTCGGAGAACGCACACGAGGCTAGTGCCTTTGCATCTATTGCTATTTTTCCGAGATAACGGTCCTTGTGAGGTCCATCCCAGGCTTGTGCTAACGGCGACCAAAGCAGGATTCGTTTCTTCCCACTGTACTTTGCTTGTTTTCGGCGCGAACTTCCAGATCTGGTCGGATCCAATGAGAAGGCTAACTCCTTGCTTGAACTCTATACCTGGGAAAGCAATGGTGTCAGCCAGAAGCTTCCCCTCGTAGACCAGACGTTGCAAAAGCGTGTTGTCGTTCGTTGCTTCAGCCACGTCATCACAACTGAAAGGCACGACGATGGCTTCGACCTCAGCAGACGTGCTGTCATCTTGACTGAAGGGTCGCTCTAACGACTTAAAACTTCTTTGGACCTCCAGATCGCCCGAAAGCACTGATGGCCAGATCGACTGTGCAGATCGCCTTTGCCTTACCCTTAGCAACGACGCCTGCTCTGATGAATGTCCGCTAGCTACCAATATCAAACACTCTGCGGATTGTAGCAGCAATGCGACAAAGTCATCATCCACGCCTGGAACGTCTGTAGTAGGCCGTCGCTGGAGAGTCGCGGATGGCTGATTTGCGAGTGTTGACGTGCATCGCTTCATGTCGCGTTTCTGCAGCCGATTCCGATGGTATCCGAGCGGGGTCAGTGGTGCAAATCGTGCTAGCATGGCGCCGCCTAGATGTTCGTGACCGGACATTCTTTTGGGAACTCTGTACCAGATGTCCCTTGGCCGTACATCTAAAGCATCGGCCGTCACTTGCTAGGCGGGTTCACTTGTCGGACAAAAGGTTGTCGCTCGAACATTCTTCTCTGCTGTGATCTTTGACGAAGGAGAAGAAGCGAGACGAAGTCGAGGCCCTGTGGTGCAGGACGGTAGCGGTCGGAATAGACTGCTACTTCTTTTGCCCTTGGTCAGCCTTCTCACTTCGTTGAGGCTTGCTGATCTGGAAACTTGTTTCCCTGCACTTCACTTCTACTCGCAGGAAAGACAGCAGCTGTTCTACGTCCTGGACAGAAGAACTCTGACTGCTCGTTGAAGCGGTGCTGGCAGCAAGGCTCTGCTGTTTGAAGTAATTGACAATAATGTCGCCAGGTATCCCCTTTAAAAGCACTTCATTAAATATACCTGCGTAAGAAGAAATTTCAACGCCAAAGTTTTTCAGTCCTCACGGGTTCACTTGCACGTGGTCGTACAGCTTCCTCAAAGCAGCCATGTTGCTGGCTGAGTCGACAGGTCGAGCTTCCGGAGATTTTCAATAGGCTTCTGCTGTATAACTTTGGAATTTCGAAAACGATTCTTCAAAATACCAAAAAAATCTTGATAGCACGACTCTGTCATTTGCAGGCCAGCAACGGCTTTAGCAGCAGCTTCGTCAAGAAACGAAAGCAAGTAATGAAAATTGCAAATAATGAAGCCGGGAATTCTCGTCGACGGAATGTCGAAACATGTCCCAAAAAGGTTGCCACCGGGTTATCTTTCCATCAAAGCGGAACAGTTCTTGCTTCGGGGGACGTGCTACAAACTCACGAGTAGATGGCATGGGTTGTCCGGTAGATGTCGCATCCCGGCGGTCTGCGCTGGCGTCTTCGAATGGAGGAGCAGTCTGGAGCGTCGAAGATGACCTCAACACCTCCATGTGATGCTCGAGTAAACCCACTGCGCAGGTCGCGGCGTCGTCCTACTCCATGACCGAAGCGTAGTCTTCCGCTGCCTGCCGTTGGTCAGGTGGGCTTCAAGGTCGGAAGTCCAGGCACCGTGTGAAACGTTTGGGAGACTCTCACCAGTTGTCTCAGAAAACTTTCTCGTTCTTCACGTAGCATCCTCGTCACAAACAGCTTCGCTTGCAAGTTTATCTCCCCTTTGTCGTCTCATGTAGCCTGAAGTATTGTTGGCATATTCGTCCGTTTGGAGACCCAGGCGGCACAGAAAGTGTGCCCCAAGACCGGCCCGTCTAAGGCCGCTTTCTGGCATGTCCGGCCAGCATCCAGGTTCTGGCAGCCACTGATCATGCGTTGAACGGCCAACATTCGGCAACCAGCGCTTCGGCATTTTTGCGTCCGCCCGTGTCCGGACGCACAACGGCAGCTAACCGGCTGCCAGATATTCAGTTCTCTTACGGCTGCCTATGTTGAGAAAGAGAATGGCCGAAGTACGGCCTTAGGGCATCCGTTTTTTCTTCGGGAAGCGGTAATCGGCGGAAGCACGGCAAGCGACCGGCCACAGAATATGCGTATTCTTGCAGCAGTTGGTGTTCGAAAGGAGACCGGCCGGAGCGCGGCTGCCGTGCATTCATTGTTTCAACGGTGAACCGCGCGTACGGCGGTAGAATATTCGTTTTCTTTGGGCAACCAGTGTTATGAAGGATACCGGCCGACGTACGGCCCCAGAATATACGTTTTTCATTCGGTTAGCTGTCCTCGGCCAAATTACGGCAAGCGAATGGCCACAGAATATTTGGCTACCGGTGTTCAAGAGGAGACCGGCCTACGTAAGGTATCTGGTTATACGTCATTTTTTCAGCAAACGGCATACAGCCGAACAACGGCTCGCGCCTTGGCGCCGAGAACTCATGCACAGACGTGTTTGAAAGGAGACCGACCGGTTTTTTTTTGGCGGGAGAAAAAGCCGTTAGGGAGCCAGCCGAACGACGGGGACGCGTTTTTCATCCTCTCCGTGTTTCTAAGTTTTAAATGAACGAACATCGTTTGTCAAACAGTAATGAGTGTTTTCGGTGAACGGGAAGGTGCAAGGCCTCACTGGACATTAGTAGGGAACCTTTTAGGCCATCGAAATGTCATTTATTGCCACAAGAAGACTGTGCCACACAGAGGGGTGAGCTAAGCCTCGCCAGTCATCTCCGCTACCACGCCTCTCCCGCCGGCTTCGTCGACGCATCAGCTCGAGGCTATTCGCCCCCTCAAGAAATGGAGAGCATAGGAGACATCGACCCGACAGAGATGTCCGATCCGAGATGGAGATGGTTCACCAAAATAACTGGCCTTCAAGGGCGTCGAGCAAGTGGCCACCACGCAGGAGCTAAACCGCCATCATGTCAAGGACTCCCCACCAAAGGAAGGCAAGTGCGAGCAAAAGCGCAAGTTATTCTGCTTACAATTAAACTGCGACAAGCAATGTTGCACTATGTTGTTGGCGATAAACGTGGAAGATACTCGCTCGTGCATTGGTAGGATCAACTTCATGCCCTGCATATGTTACTTCATGAGATTTTACGACTGCCTATATAGAAAAAAAAATATTTTAAATTTGCGATAACAACAGAGCCTTGTCACTGACGAAGCCTAGCTGTTATTTTAGTTCCGATTTTTGAAGGTGAGCTTAGCTACTCTTGGGATACGACTCATTTGATTAAACACAATCACCAGCATCCTAGCAAACACGGATTTTGTCAGGATTTTTTTGCTCAACGCAGATTGTTGAGTTCACGCACGATTTGGCTCTTGCAATAGATAAGCCTAAAGTGGTTGACTGTATATTCTTGGACTGCAAAAAAGCAAATGATGGTGTTCCATATCATCTTCTGCGTAGTACATTTCATCCTATGAACTGAATGAATCGGTTTTTGCATTGTTATTACTATTGGCCCTATAGCTTTGTTCAAAGTACTGTGTAGTTTACCGGACTATAGCGAATGAACGTGATTCCGTATACCTGCAGCTTTATTCGAATTTATTAACATCCTGGTGTGCAGATTCAGAAAAGTTTTTGGATGTGAAAGTGTCTTAATGGCACCTTTACAAGAAAACCATCATTCCAATTGAATACTTATACCGTAAATTATGCTGCTGTGACAACGGCCGAGGGATATATATACCAAGGAGTTGATTTAGGGAGTGGTTAGAGGTTAAATAGGCAGGTTCACACCATAAAAGTTACGGCTGCATATGTTTTTGGCTTTCTGAGACGAAATTTCAGTCAACCTCCATCTAACTGAAAAGAACAACCGTATTTCACTCATGTGTGCTCAATCTTGGAGTACGCATGTGTTTTCAAGGATTCCTACACCAAAGAGCTGGTTTATACGCTCGAAAACATACAGAATATGTTAGTGCGATTCATATTAGGTATTTGGCACGCTCAACTTAGCATGAGAGAAAGTAAAAGTAAACTGAGATGGCAGGACGTGAAAGATCACAGACGAAACCACAGGTTGAACACTTTTCGTAATATCTATCATTCGAAAACTGGAGTAGAAGGGGAAAAGTATGTCCAAGCGCCATTCTACATATCGCAAAGTGGGACCGGTAGCTTAAAGCAAATTAATGACTTTCCTTAAAGGTGACGCCTTCCGCAATTCATTTTAATTTACATCAATACTGCAGTGTAATTATCTTCCACGTATGATTGCATTAGCTGTTTATATTGACGATTTTCAGCACGCTTTGTAGAATTATTTTGTTATTTTGTTTCATATATAATACTTAGTGTTATGTATCTCCCTTCTGTAATGCATGCAAAGGCAAGCAGGCATAAAATAAATACATAAATAAATAAAATAATGAATAAATGAATGAATAAAAATAAATAAATAAATAAAAAAAACTTCCAGAGCCTCAAGTTTGCCTCCGACGGGTTGAGAACCCTACGCATTCCACCTTGACAAATAAAATATTTATTGCCCTATTCGTTGCAGTATGCAAGGTTTCCTGTATGCATGATACCATTGCTATGTTATTGGTTTGAAACAAATTATGTTAAGTCTAATTTTACGCCTTTCCTTGCGTGAACACAAAGGGATACAACTGCAGCCACCTGCAGCAGGGCGTCATTCGCAACGCGTCTAGAATTTTTTGAACGTAGTATGACATTAGAAGAAAATAAGTTCTTCTGGACTATTAAGTGGTGTTGACGTATACTCCCGAAAACAACATAAAAATAGATTGAAAATGAAAGTACCTGTTTGCTCCTTCTTAGGATAAGCCCTGCGCAAGATCATCAGAAAAGTTGATCGAGTAGAAAATGTCTTTGCAAGAAAAATGGGCAAAAACTGTACATACTTTTTTGTGAAGGAGTTTTATTAAATGCTCCAGAGTGTTTTGTTGAGAACCAAAACGCTTCGTAAAGGCATTCACGCCGGTTTTATTTACATCAAAATTGGTCAAGCAACTGTTGTAAGAATAGTTTACGTAGTCAAAGCATGAAAGTGTTCCGGAATATTTCCCTAAAAGAAATTGGCTAAAAGCGGCGCAATTTATCTCTCTGAAATTCAACTCACTAAAGTAGCGCCCCCGCCGCCCCCACCCCTCCTCTTTCCCCGTTTATTACAGGTAAGCCTCCCCACAGAGGATATCAGCACCTGGACAATACATCTATTCAAGCTCTACAAAGAACTGAATATTTTCTGTGTTCGGCAGTAAAAGAGGCAGAATAAATAAAGGAACCACAATTTGTGAGCCCTGTTTAATAAATGAATTTTGCTGTCAACTGAGGCTGGTAATTAAGCAAGGCTGCGCTGGAAGCTTGACGGCTGGTGGTTGCGCGCGAGCTCACTTTGATGTGGCTGTATTGGACCCAAAATGGTGGGTTTGTGCTGCTTCTGCACTGCGCGAATGAGTCGTCTTAGTAACCGGCCTTAGTACAGTTACCATACTGTGTGGTTGAACCCCGATGCCCGTAGCCCGGCCGTATTTCCGGTAGCTGTAGTCCGGCTGGAGTCCGACTACCGCATCTCGGCTGTCCTCCGGCGGCCGTACTTCGGCCGTACACGGGTGGCTTTGGAATGGCCGGAGCCCTACGGCTGGAATCTGGCCGTATGTCCGTAAGCCGGTCGACTGGCCGATGGACACTGGCTGTTGGACAGCCATGGAAGTACGGCCGTATACGGCCAAAAGGCCCACATTTGGACATGGGCCGAACATGGCTGGCGGAAAACGGCCGGACAGAAAATCACCGACCAAAGTACACCGGCCTCTTTTAGGCCGAACAGTCCTGTGCTGCCTGGGGAGCTGGCGACATTGCTCGTTGCCCGCTAGAAAACGCGAGACGATGTCGTCTTTACGGCCAGAGGAAGGCAGCCCTCGTAGTCATAATGCGCTGACACAATGCTGGTTCTTCGTTGAACACATGACCTAGCGTTCTGTTTTAGGCAGTAGTGGGTCGACCACGGTTGACTTGGAGTCCATCCGTACCCCAATCTGCGTGCCTCACTCTCGTAGTTGTGGTGCGATTCGTCCGCGTCGTTCATCTTGTTCGTCTGTTCGGGCTCCCACGGCGTCAAATCCTGATCTTGTCAACCGCGCCATGTTAGGTAGATGTGGCTCGAATGAAAAGCTAGAAACGAAAAATTTAAATTGTTTAACTGATTAGAAATACTGAGGATAAATATACATCAGGACAAAAGAGCACAGGAAGAAAACGTCTTCCACAGTGCACTGCTGTAGGGCGACGCACTGCGTGAAGGCACGTACACGGGAGAGAGCAAAATCAGGAGTGAGACAGCTGCGCATATTGCACAGTTTTGATACAAATGTGTTTTCCTGCGCCGGGCTGCTCCAAAAGCTGGAAATTCGCAAAAATTGCGCCAAACTGCTCCAAAACAGTCCGAGAGCCAAGAATTTTAACGCTCCCGTCAGTTTGAGTGGGGAAAAATGCTTACTGACGGCATAATTTTCCAGCATCACCAGGGTGATGTTGTTTGTGAAGGTTAAATTTATTGCTCATTCAATAGAAACCCGCATGAAATTTACTTGTGTAAGTTGATGAAAAAAAATGACAATCCTCGGAGCGCTGTATCTCCGGAACGACATCACCGGGCGCCGCCATCTTGGTGTGGAGAAGATTGGAAAACATGGCCGCCGGGCAAAGCAGTTGCTCGTGTTTCAGGCAGAGTGCTCTTCGCCGATTTCTACCGTTGTTTTCATTATGGGGTGGCTGGGTTTACATTTAGTAGTTTGATCTGTTGGGGGAAGTTCCGCGAATTGAAAGACCGGAGTTCACCCTAAAACAGCGTGGGGCCCGCGAATTCGCCGTGTTTCGGCCTTGAGTGTGAGGAGCGGTGCGCGCTTGAAGTGAAATTTTGGACTCGTCGCGGTGTTATAAAACGCTGAGTTATTGCTGCCATTGACAGCGAGCTGGCGAGCGGCGGGAATGGGACGATCGACACTGCAGAAGTGGCGGCGCAGGCTACATCGCCGCAAAATGTTCAAGCAGCGTCCGATAACGGGGCGGTACGGGCTCTTATTGCACGCTAGTATTAAAGGTTCATCTATCTGAAGTGAAATTGAATGCCAAAAGGGAGGTGGCTAAATATACGAACTTTACTCAAATTACGATCGTTGTGAACGAGCACCTTGGGAATTGAAATGGGGGGGGGGGTGCTGGTGGGGTGCGATGACTGTCAACTCGCTGTGCGCAACTTTTGCCGTGGCTCTACACTTGTGTGTAAAGCCCAGTCTGGGAATGCACAAATAATAATTTAGGCATTCACATGATAGTAAAAATGCCTTACAATTGTTCAGTTTTTTTCAATTCGATATTCTCAATGGCGCTCCACGCTATCCATGCATAGAGCCTAAGAATTTAAAAATGGTTTGTAAAGATATAGTGCAGTTCGTACCTTTTGATACTCTGGTAGAAGAACTCTATCGAAAGGCTGTTTCAGTGTTATCTACGTTCAAAACCCATAAAAGTCCACTTCCCCCCCTCCCTGAGTTGCCAAAATTTTGATTTTTTAGGCTCCTAAGGTGACATAATAAATCTTCTTCTGCTCCAAATTAAGGTTCTTCTGCTCCAAAATCGAGATTTCGCTGCTCCGAAAATTGCTCCCAAATCTGGTTCAGCTGTCTCACCCCCGCAAAATGGAACGTAAACAGTCCCGTTGTGTCTGGCGTCTCCTCGTGCTCTCAGGAATAAAGCACCGGAGTCTGATGCACGTCGTGCTCTGGTGGGGCTCAAGGCTTCTCGGCGCGGCCGTGGGTGTAAATTGCGGTTTTCTGCGGGTTTTCTGGCGGCAGCTTTTCTCATCCCTGTTTATTTCAGAGCAACGTCGTAACAGTAGCGAGTGAGCTGGGATGGGCCATTCGCAAAAGTGTGTATGTGTGTGTTTGGAGGGGTGAGGGAGATCAGCGTGGAGCGGGTATCACTCGCAGTCGAGGCAAGCAGTGCACTCAGTTTGTGCCGGTGCTTGGCAGCCGTTACAGCACTGTCCAGCAGCTCTGTCGTGCTTTGTGAACTCAAAAACAAAGCTTGCAGACGTGTTTTTCGGAGGTGTGATAGCTTGCACTTACGCCACTGTATTGTGGTGTTAATGGGTTGGTTGCACAGTAGAAATATGCAGCTCTTGCCTCGAGCAGCACTGATGAAGCTGATAGCTATCGATAAAAAAGTGCGGTCACAAAGTTTTGGGCATGTAACATGTCTTACGAGGCGTTCAAAGACGCGAGCTCAAGGTAAAAACACAACGTCTGGAGTTGGCGTTCATCATATAAAACGGCTCTTCACAAAGCGTTCCACTGTGCTAGCTTAAACTCGGCAAAAGTGGCCATCGAGGAGTAATCGCCCGCCAGTAAACAGCAGGCGAAGGTAGGGGAAGAACAACCACCGAAATTCACCGTCGTCATCAGCTTCCTCATTTACATGGTGGCATCGACCAGAAGCGGCGCATGGGGCTCCCATTCGAAAGCAAAACCATTAAAAAACAAAACACTCATCCAGCGGCAAGATGCCCGGGCTCTTCGACAAAATATGCGATGCGAAACGAGGCGTCGCACGCGTTCAACTCGGCATTATGATGTCCGATTAACAACACGCAACTTGCACGGTGGGGCTATATGCTCACTTGTAAATGGACTGCACGAGACGATCCTGAGCAAGAAGGTTTAAAGCGGAAGCCGAATAAAACCACATGGGCCCACGTACACCATCCAAAGTATCGCTTGAATGCGCACAGCGAAATGGTGCGTAAAATTTCGGTGACACAAACCATGCAGTCAATTTGACATGAATCATGGAAATTACTGCAACTGTTTAAACGAGCGGTTCAGCTCCCAAAGCGACTACACAGTTTGACATGCGTATACGGAAACTACTGAAGACCGACAAAGAGCGACTTCGCAGCGCGTAGTGCATGCATTGATAGCTGTCCCCACCACCTCCCCAAACACATCTTGAACGGAGCAAGTGGAACGAAGCAGCCATGCGTTCCCCGACCCCGTATTTGTAAACAAAAATAACTGTGCCAATCAACCGGGGCCGTAGAAACAGTGCTATTGCGACCACGCTTCCCGCCGAGACCTCCACCCTTCGTTTTTCCCATTTCCCCGTCAACCCTCACCGAGCGACTGCAGCAAAACGCTAACACCGCCAAAGAGGGACAGGGAAAGCAGAGAGGCGCAGTTTTCGTTGTCTGATTTTACCATCCTATAGAGTTAAGCCCCACAGCACAACAGCCAAATGTTTGCGACTCGTACACGCACGTCCAGAATCGAGTTCGTGATTGAACTTGTTCGCCCTAGAGTAATCACAAGTGCATGTACTCACGTGTGCATGCACTCAAAAATACACTATTCATGAGTATTGTCTTGATGAGTACAGTATGCATGAGGACTACGTACTTATAAGTAGTGTACTCATGAGGACTATGTATTCATGCGTACTATATACTCACGAGTACTTATACTCATGAGTACTCATACTAATCTGTACTCATACTCATGAGTGATGTACTCTTGTGTACTCGTACTCATGAGTAGTGTACTCATTAGTACTGTACTCACGAGTAGTGGATTTACCCCTGTACTCAATCGTCATCATACTCACTTTGTTATTCTGGGTGTGTACTCACTAATTATCGTACTCACTCGTGAGTTTGAGTACAAATGAGTGTACTCACGAGTGAGTACGCCGACGTATGATCAAGGTCGACGTGAGGTGCAAGCTCCCGGGGATCCCCGAGAGTCATTGAATTGAAACGGGTGTTTCTGGTTGGGAAAGCATTCAAGGGCTCTTCTTGTATTGCACAGCCCTCGCTCACGTCGTCAGGCCGCTGACTCAACTCTGCCTGCCGTACGAGCTCTTCTCGTGCGATACGACGCACAATCTCAGCAAGGACGCCTGGCGCAGCCACATCTACTGCGCCGACATAAAGCTAAAGGGCTATAATATAAAATAAAAGCCCAACCCGTACCACATACGTATCACGGGTGATGCCAATTAAAAATAAACAAACTGGACCGAGGTCAACTAGAGTTTTGAAGAGAAGGAAATACCCACCGAAGTGGAAAATAAAAGGGAAAAATGCTACACAGCGACACCACAGCCAGGACAGCGGGCCCGGGGAGAATCCCCTGATCTCCCCTGGGACGGTAGCAGGAAAGTTTGGGATGAGGGATGCGGATGGTGGTAATAAGGAATGGGTTATGGGAAAGTGCGTGGGAATAGGGACAGCGAGGTTTTTGTTCTAATTCTTAGATGTCTGACTCCTAAAATAGGCCTGAAAACTCAGGATGGGCGTCAGAGGATTCCAATTGGAATTCAGTGAACCCCACTATAGGTTCCAACCATCTGAGCTCCGACATCGAAGAACAGGGAGAACCTGCGATGGAGTGACGACACCTAATCTCTGGACCCCTTTCACAACCAGCCCCCGGCTAACACCCACCAGGTCCCCCGAGTACTCAAGAGACAACTGCCCAGCCTACATAGGTACTAATCCCCCTCGTCTGTGGTGACATTGGCAAGACGTCCAAACTTGGTCGTAACGCGCGCATCTTCGAAGCTTCAAACGTCCTGCAGAGCTGGATCACATCGCCCGTGATGTTGACCTGATTTTGCTTGTCAGAAAGTTGCAAACATCTTAGGCGATGCCTTTAGGAAGGTGACCCACTTTGTCTTCCTCAGACATTGCCGAATTTATGATCCGGCAGAGATGCAGCATGCCTTCAATGTATACCGTGCATGTTTCCCCCAGGAGTTGAGCTTTTTGTAGTATTGGGTGTTCGGCTTTTTTTTAGTTTTTGTGCTCTGGAGTCACCAAAACGCTGCCTCATTTCCATTACAAAACGGTTCTAGCTGGTGATAGTTGCTTTATTATTTTTGTATCAAGCCAACGCTGTGTGAGTCAGAAAAAACGGAACATTGTCTAGCTGCATGGTCGTGTCCCATTGGTTGCATTGGCTTGCTCGTTCGTTGTGGCGTAGCCAATTGTGGACATCCTTAGCGAATTTGCCAGAGAAGTCGCTGGGCTGCCGTGGATGTTGCAAGGTGGTGAGTGGAGCCACGCGCCGAGCTGGTTAGTTGGGTATCTCGGGCAGTGATGGTGGTAGACCAGCGACTCGTCGTCTCCGGCGAAAAACCTGGGTGGTCTGATGATCCGTCGTGGGGTACCCAGCACCTCCGCCACAATTGTTACTTGCGGGGAATGATGGTTTATTGCAAAATAAAAATTGGTAACCCAATATGTCCGACTGCAGGCGCGAACGCTAGCAACATCAGCTTACTCTTCTTTGCCAGCATCTTCCCTGAAATTCGTTGGTCAATTCCTTCGATCACTTCACCTGGTGAACCATGAGTAGACAGTGTAACAATATAAACAGGGTGTCAAACAAAGTAAATCACCAACAACACATTTAATTTCTGCACTTAATAGCATCACTTCACTTTATTGCTGCATTGTATGAAAGATAAACCCACGTATGCAAACGTTGCTGTATTTACGCTTGGCTACCAGCGTCATGGAGGCACGTTATTTGGAACAACGGAACTAGCTGAACTGTCCGCCACTTTCTAGAACAGAAGAAACAGAACAAATGGGTTTTATCTAAACGGAACATTCAGGTATCAAAGCCATTAAACCCTTTTTAGCCGTGTGCATGGTATCAGCTGCGATTATGATCTTCGGGTGTTCAGGAAAAAATAACATGCGCCAACTGGCGTTTTTTTGTTGTTCAGAACGATTCTTGCAGATGGCTTACGTTTCGATGAGCGACGTCAACACCACTTTTATCAATACGTCTTGCTTTTCCGGAATTCACTTCATGCTCGAATAACGCACAGCAACTAAGACAACATTTTCTCCTTTCGTTCACTAGTTTGATGAGCGATTTTGCGTTATATGCTTTCTGGAAAATGGCTTTCCGTCCACGATAAAGCTATTTTTAACATTCCAGGCTACGTTCCAGCTCTTTCTCATCTACGGCTTTAATATTCCAGGGCTTTATTATTATACGCCTTCCTTCTCAGTGAAGCCTAAGTTGTTGTCTACCGCTCGTCCCGTATTACTGTCGTTTCTGTCCCCGTCTAGTGCGCCCTTCATCATGTCAATGTGCGCCTTCTACCCGCCCCCCTCCCCGCCTCTATCTGGAAAACAAACATCACTTCTACTTGCATTAGGCGTTATAGCGCTTTTTGCAGAAAGGTGAGTGTGGCTGTGTCAACGTGCGTCATCCAAGGAAAGCTCCACCAAGTAGTGTAGCTCCCACAGCCGCTATGCCAAGTGCGAATCCCCCTGTAACCACTGAGAGCCCAATCAAAACAGGCGCGGAAACTATTGCAGCACTCCCTCCGAACGCTGCAACGGGACGGATACATCCTTCAACGACTTCTTCAGCATGACGTTCTTCGTCGGGTGGCAAGATGCCAAGAAGGCGGAGGAGCTGTAGGACCCAATTTTGGCAGTTGTTCTTAGTTAAATGGTACGGGCCGGAGTTGGACATATTTCGTATGGCATTTTCGATGGACTCTTTTGGAATATTGTACCTTCCCAACTTCTTCTGCAACGAAACAAAAACAATAGGAACATTAGTTTTAAGGTGTCCGAATTAGCACAGGAAAACAGCGCTAGACCATTAAATACATTCAAAATATACATGCATCGCCAAAAATACCGGCAACCGCAAGTATGCGTAAATATTGTTATTGAATGAAACAGAAGGGGATGGTGGCTCAAGGGATCCACGCTGACGACGATGTAGTAGTGTGTGGCATGGCCTGAGCTCGAGTTGTCATTTCCGCTTGTACATAGTTCATCGATGTATATACATCACTGTTCCATCGTCCAATATTCGTCGCATCTTTAATTTGTCGCCACGTAACGACATTCTCAACTCATCTCACCAGCACTCCATCTATTTAACTACTGTGACCAAGTACTGTGACGGTTGCCTTCGAGGAGGGGGGAATATTACGTGACGAGAAAGTTCACACTGGCGCATAGCTCCTTCGGACCCATTACCGAAAACGACGAACAGTGAATAGCACAGACTCGTGGCTCGAGAGATCATGCCCGCTTGTAAATAGATCAAATCGCTCTCCGGCACCATCGTCTAAATATATCGCTGACATGCTCTATGCTTCGTCTCATGTTTCTTCTGCACGTGGCAATATATATATATATATATATATATATATATATATATATATATATATATATATATATATATATATATATATATAAGAGAGAAAATAAGGGTTGGCAGTCAAGAAAACGTCGTGAGTTCGGATCCCAGCCGGCGGGCATTTTTTCACCACTTTCTTTTCGACTCAAAAAATTCTTCATCTCCTTCTATGACCCACCACAACCTCCCTTTGCTTTCCGAGGTTTTCTTGACTGCCAACCCTTATTTTCTGTCTTATTTCACGGAGCCCCTCATTTCCCATTATATATATATATATATATATATATATATATATATATATATATATATATTTATATATATATACATATATATATATATATATATATATATATACATATATATACCGGCAACACCTGAACAAAAACACCTGACCATAAATACACCCAGAAAGTGGAGGCTAAAGTAGCCCAGCCTGTAGCGCAGTGCTTTTCGCACGAGACCAGTATTCTGGAGGTCGTGGGTTCGGATGCACCTGGCGGGCATTTTTTCTCCACTTTCTTATTTTCCAAATGCTTTATCTTGAGCTACTATATCCTCCCCTTTGCTTTCCGAGGTCTTCTTGACTGCCAATTCCTATTTCTGTCTTATTTTCAACGAGCCCCTTATTTCTTATTCTGATTCGCATATATATATATATATATATATATATATATATATATATATATATATATATATATATATATATATATATATATATATATATATATATATATATATATATATATATATATATATATATATATAAATATATATATATATATATATATAGTATAAGTAAAGAATCGGATACACAGCAAGAACAATAACAAACAAGGTTTACTTACGTAGCGGCAGCAGGACTTGCCTTCATCAGAGTAAAGTTACATTATTTTGCTGTGACATCAGCAAAATCATGTAACTTTGCTCTGATGAAGGCAAGTCCTGCTGCCGCTACGTAAGCAAACCTTGTTTGTTATTGTTCTTGCTGTGTATCCGATTCTTTACTTACACTATTTCTCTGCGCTTTGTGAGTTTTATCTTTCTCTAGATTTATATATATATATATATATATATATATATAGCACAGGAAAAAAAACACCTCAACATAAATACCCCAGAAAGTGGAGGCTACAGTAGCCCCGCCGGTAGCGTAGTGGTTATCACACTAGACCGGTATTCTGGAGGTCGTGGGTTCGGATCCAACCTGGCGGGCATTCTTTCGCCACTTTCTTATTTTCAAAATTCTTTATCTTGAGCTACAACATCCTCCCCTTTGCTTTCTGAGGTCTTCTTGACTGCCAATTCTTATTTCTGTCTTATTTTCAACGAGCCCCTCATTTCCTATTCTGATTCGCTACATGCATAGCGAGGGCCTCTGTTCTGGCAGTCTTGGTGGCATAGGGAGCTTAAGAGGGTTGAACGCTGGTCGACCGCTCTCGACATGTCGTAGACACTCGAGTCATGGCCCGGTTGTTCAAAAGAAGGTCCCCTTCACCCAGAGTAGTCCGAGTTGCGCTGGCTACCACCCCCATGCGCCGGAAACAAAAACACCCCAACATATATACCCCAGAAAGTGGAGGCTAAAGTAGCCCTGCCGGTAACGCAGTGGTTATCGCACCAGACCGCTATTCTGGAGGTCGTGTGTTCGGATCCCACCTGGCGGGCATTTTTTCTCCACTTTCTTGTTTTCAAAATTATTTATCTTGAGCTACTACATCCTCCCCTTTGCTTTCCGAGATCTTCTTGACTGCCAATTCTTATTTGTCTTATTTTCAACGAGGCCCTCATTTCCTATTCTGATTCACTACATGCATAGCGAGGGCCTCTGTTTTAGCACTCTTGGTGCCATAGGGAGCTTAGGAGGGTTCAACGCTGGTCGACCACTATCGACATGTCGTAGACGCTTGAGTCATGGCCCGGGGGTTAAAAAGAAGGTCCTCTTCACCCGGATTGTCCGAGTGGCGCTGGCTACCCCCCCCCCCCCCAAGAGCAGGAAACAAAAGCACCTGCACATATATTCCCCAGAAAGCGGAGGCTAAAGTAGCCCCGCCGGTAGCGTAGTGGTTATCGGACCAGAACGGTATTGTGGATGTCGCGGGTTTGGATCCCACCTGGCGGGCATTTTTTTCTCCACTTTCCTATTTTCCAAATTTTGTATCTTGAGCCACAACATCCTCCCCTTTGCTTTCCGAGGTCTTCTTGACTGCCAATTCTTATTTGTCTTATTTTCAACGAGCCAGTCGTTTCCTATTCTGATTTGCTACATGCATAGCGAGGGCCTCTGTTCTAGCACTCTTGGTGCCATAGGGAGCTTAGGAGGGTTCAACGCTGGTCGACCACTATCGACATGTCGTAGACGCTTGAGTCATGGCCCGGGGGTTAAAAAGAAGGTCCTCTTCACCCGGATTGTCCGAGACGCGCTGGCTACCCCCCCCCCGAAGCGCAGAAAACAAAAACACCTGCACATATATACCCCAGAAAGTGGAGGCTAAAGTAGCCCCGCCGGTAGCGTAGTGGTTATCGCACCAGACCGGTATTCTTGAGGTCGTTGGTTTGGATACCACCTGGCGGGCATTTTTTCTCCACTTTCCTATTTTCCAAATTTTTTATCTTGAGCCACAACATCCTCCCCTGTGCTTTCCGAGGTCTTCTTGACTGCCAATTCCGATTTCTGTCTTATTTTCAACGAGCCCCTCATTTCCTTTTCTGATTCGCTACATGCATAGCGAGGGCCTCTGTTCTGGCAGTCTTGGTGGCATAGGGAGCTTAAGAGGGTTCAACGCTGGTCGACCACTCTCGACATGTCGTAGACACTCGAGTCGTGGCCCGGGGGTTCAAACGAAGGTCCCCTTCACCAAGAGTAGTCCGAGTGGCGCTGGATACCCCCCCAAGGGCAGGAAACAAAAACTCCTGAACGTAAATACCCCAGAAAGTGGAGGCTAAAGTAGCCCCACTGGTAGCGTAGTGGTTATCGCACCAGACCGGTATTCTTGAGGTCGTTGGTTTGGATCCCACCTGGCGGGCATTTTTTCTCCACTTTCCTATTTTCCAAATTTTTTATCTTGAGCCACAACATCCTCCCCTATGCTTTCCGAGGTCTTCTTGACTGCCAATTCTTATTTGTCTTATTTTCAACGAGCCCCTCATTTCCTATTCTGATTCGCTACATGCATAGCGAGGGCCTCTGTTCTAGCACTCTTGGTGCCATAGGAAGCTTATGAAGGTTCAACTCTCGTCGACCACTCTCGACATGTCGTAGACGCTCGAGTCATGGCGGGGGGAGTTAAAAAAAGGTCCCCTTCACCCCGAGTAGTCCGAGTGGCGCTGGCTACCCCCCCCCCCCCCCCAAGCGCAGAAAACAAGAACACCTGAACATAAATACCCCAGAAAGTGGAGGCTAAAGTAACCCCGCCGTAAGCATAGTGGTTATCGCACCAGACCGGTATCCTGCAGGTCGTGGGTTTGGATCCCACCTGGCGGGCTCCTCGAGCAGTTCTTTCTACTGCCTATCTGTCTATCTAGATATATATATATATATATATATATATATATATATATATATATATATATATATATATATATATATATATATATATATATATATATATATATATATATATATATATATATGTATAAGTAAAGAGTCGGATACACAGCAAGAACAATAACAAACAATGTTTACTTATGTAGCGGCAACGGGACTTGCCTTCATCAGAGTAAAGTTACATGATTTTGCTGTCGCAAACATTTTGAACACATTTCTTATATAGGTTTGCATAAAACTGTGAGAAAGAGCGGAGAATGTTTCGGAAATGGGGAGTGTGCATACAGTCAGGCTACGCCTATGTTACAACATCAACAAACAAACAAGAAAAATAAAAAATAAAAAAGGGGTGGGGGGAGTGAGAGAGAGAAAAAGGGGTCGTGTTAACAATGCAGCGTTCAAGGTTGCACCATGACGGGTCAACGTATGCCGCGCGGGCTGCAAGTTCAGAAAATGGGGGAAACTGGACAACTGCGGTTTGAAAAGAAAGGGAAGAGTATACACTGAGGTATTCAGTGACTGCTGAGACTGGTTCGGGGGGAAGCGAAGATGGGTGTGCCCCCCGCTGGTCAAGAGAATAGATAGGGGGCACAAAAGAGCATTTCACAGAAGCTAGCAATTTAACAGGAAATAGGTAGGGTCACAAAAGGTTAAACATGAACAGATCACAAAGAGATCACAAACATGAATAGATCACAAACATTTTGAACACATTTCTTATATAGGTTTGCATAAAACTGTGAGAAAGAGCGGAAAATGTTTCGGAAATGGGGAGTGTGCATACAGTCAGGCTACGCCTATGTTACAACATCAACAAACAAACAAGAAAAATAAAAAATAAAAAAGGGGGGGGGGAGCGAGAGAGAGAAAAAGGGGTCGTGTTAACAATGCAGCGTTCACTGTTGCACCATGACGGGTCAACGTATGCCGCGCGGGCTGCAAGTTCAGACAACGGGGGAAACTGGACAACCGCGGTTTGAAAAGAAAGGGAAGAGTATACACTGAGGTATTCAGTGACTGCTGAAACTGGTTCGGGGGGAAGCGAAGATGGGTGTGCCCCCCGCGGGTCAAGAGAATAGATAGGGGGCACAAAAGAGCATTTCACAGAAGCTAGCAATTTAACAGGAAATAGGTAGGGTCACAAAAGGTTAAACATGAATAGATCACAAGGAGTTAAACATTCTTAAGTGATGGTGGGAACGAGGCCTCCCTCCCCAGGACAAATGGCATTGTTGAGCCGCATTAGGCTAATAAATCTGCTGTATTAGGAGAGTTTCTGCGAATTCTGATGGCAAACTCGAGGGTAGGAATAATGAACATAGTTGTAAAAATTATGAAGCCGCTAATTTTAATCGAGGGATAAGCACGTTAGTTTTCCGTAACTTTCATTAAATCCAAGCGTGGCTGACCCAAACTTATAAATGAGATAAGATTCCCGAACCTCGCGGTCGTGGTGCGTTTTGAAGGCGGATTCTAAAATCGTTGCTTTAAGATGTTCAAATGCTTGCCCGGGACTGTTCACATGTCTTGACAGGGACAAATAAGGGCAGCTTTTTGCATGAGAGCGGTGATTATTGAACCGTATTCGGAAGGGCGTTTCAGTTTGGCCGATATATTGTTGCCTACAAACAGTGCACTCTAGAAGATATACGACATTAGCGGAGTCACAGTTAAAGTTAACTTTTATATTTACGTAGTAGTCTGAAGCCGTGCTGGTGGCGCGCTGTGTAGTGGTCATGTTTGGGCATACTTTACATCGGGGTTTATTGCAGGGCATGCAGCCAGTAGTTGCCGGTCGGTTGATACGAGAGTTAGTAAGAAAGTCACTTAAATTCTTATTACGCCGGTAGACAACGCGTGGTGGTTCGGGGAATATGCTTTTTAAGCGGTCACTTTGCATTAGGATATTGTGATGTTTTTTTAGCACGGTTGAAACTCTTGGAGCGGAGGATGAGTGGGTTAAAACTAAGTTAGTTTGCGGGTTCCCGTTCGGGGCTTTTTTCTTACAGATTTCGTTACGGTCTAATTGGTTGGCTCGCACAATAGCGTCGTCGATAACTTTTTCCGGGTATTTTTTATTCGGGAGGGCGGTCTTGAGTTCTCGACAGTTTGAGTCAAAGTCGGCTTGGTTTGAGCAAATTCTCCTAAATCGGTGGGCTTGGCTGTAAGGTATTGCTGTCTTGCAGTGTCTGACATGGCTGCTTCGGAAGTGCAAATACTGCCTCGTGTCTGTCGGTTTTCTATACAGTTTAGTTTGAAGCCGACCTTGGAAGGTAGTAACGGTGACGTCCAGAAAGTTTACACTGTGTTCCGAATAGGAATGAGCAAGGGAAATACTAGGATGGGCTAGGTTAAATGCCTCAATGAAGGTGAGGAGCTCCGCCTCACCGTGTTGCCAGATCATGAATATGTCATCGATATACCTTTTATAGTACATTGGTTTTAATTTTGGTCGTCAAGAAAGTGTGATTCGAGGTGAGCCATAAAGATATTAGCGTAGTTAGGTCCGATTCGAGTTCCCATTGACGTTCCGCTGACTTGCACGTAATGAACTCCGTCGAACTCAAAATTGTTGAGTTCAAGAATAAGCCTAAGGAATGTTTGGAGAGCAGAAGAATCGATAGGTTTGTCGCACGATGACTGCTCATACGCAAGGGATACAGCGGCGATGCCATCTTCATGGGGGATGTTAGTATACAGTGACGCAACATCAAGGGTGACTAGAAGGCAGTTATCAGGAATTTCAATTTTTGAGATGTCTGAGAGAAAGTCATTGGTATCCTTAATGAAGGAGGGAAAGCTGGGCGGAATGTCGCAAATGAGATTATCCACATAGCGCGAGAGGTTTTCGGTAACAGTGCCAATGCCAGAAACAATGGGGCGCCCTGGGCTGTTCACCTTGTGAATCTTTGGGAGAAGATAGAATTTACCGGCTACTGGGCTTAAGGGGATCAGGGAACGAGCCGTGGTTTCATTTATTGTTTTATTTTTAACAAGCTCAGCAAGTTTATCTTTGACAATTTGCTTATAATCTTGAGTGGGATCATTAGGTAGTGCTTTATAGAACGTCGATACTGATAGTTGCTTATTGGCCCCGTTAACATAGTCGGTTTTGTCAAGGATTACGATTGCGCCTCCCTTGTCGGCAGGTTTAATAATTATGTCGGCACAGCTTGCGAGTTCCTCTAGGGCTTTCTTTTCGTTGGTAGTCATGTTGTGGTGGAACGAAATTTGTGTTTGGTAAGCTTTTCGCACATCGCGTTGGACAGCTTTGATGTACATGTCGAGGTAACTATCACGCTGTGTGGGAGGGGTCCAGTGCTTATAGCTAGGTAGGGTTCTGCGGGCTTTTTCCGTCACGGGGTGATCGTAGAAGTATTCTCGTAGTCTCATGTTTCTGGCGAAGTTATCTAAGTCCTTAAAAAGTTGAAATTCATCAAAACCACCAGTAGCCGGGCAAAAGTTTAGGCCCTTTGACAAGACGTTCATCTGAGCTGGGCAGAGGGTTATACTTGAAAGGTTCATTACATTCCCGGTAAGGTTTTCTTTTGTGACGGCAGGCGAGGGAAAAATATTAGTACAGGGATTTAACTGAACTGTTTGGGGTGCAGTAGTCGAAGCATTTATTACAGTCGTTGTGACATTATCGGCCGTATTGTCAGAGTTGTGGCAGTTACTAGTGCCGGAGCTTGTTAGGTTCTTACGCATGTGGCCAGTGTTAGAAATCTTATCTCTGTTAAACTTTCGGTCTTTTGTTCGGGATACGGCGTAGGCCGTCTTAGATTCGTAGTTGCTTAAAAGGTTCAACTCTCTTTTGCTTAGTTCCTGACTAAGTAGTTCCTCTTTCTTTCGGAGAGAATGGGCCGTAGTTTCGTAGTGATTGAGGATTACTTCAGTTAATTGTAAGGATGCTTTATCGAGTACCTGTTTCCACTTATTCATGTTGGACGGGGAGAGTTCGGTAGTAGCATGTTTTATTCTAATCCTAAGACCCCTGGGAGCGACCGCGGCAGTCAAGTACTGTGCAAGAGCGGAAACGTGCAATTCGGAACGTATGCGCTTTTCGGTGATTTTTCTTAGTTTTAACAACTGTCTTGAAACGGGGAAGGAGGCCGCGTTACCTGTTTTTTTGTGTTATAGTCAGTTGCTGCTATGCCGATTCTTTCGAAGGTTGTAAGGGCATGTGGCACGGAGGGCTGGATTTTGGACCCCGGAAGGTCCGGCGGACGCGCTGCTGTTGGTTTTCGTGGGCTCGGTGGTCGCTGAAGATGCGGAGGTTGGGCGTGGCATGCTGTTGGTGCGGCGCCGGTCAGGGAGCTTCTTAGTGTAGCCGCGAGCGTTCCCTCGGGGTGTTGTGGCCGCTGCAGGTTTGCCAGTAGGGGTTGGCATGTTGCTGGCGCGACGCTCGTCCGTGGACTTCGGGGTTGGGGCGCTGGCGCTCGCCCGGGGCGCCGTGGTTGTGGTGGATCTGGGGGGCGGTGGCGGTGGGCTGCTGGCACGACACTGCTCCGGGGTCCTTACACTGGATAGAATTGGAGGCAGTGGTGGAAAGTCGCTGTCATTTGGCAACATAGCCGGGGCTGCAACTGGGTCGGCGGTGCATGCGATGTCGCGCCAGCCCAGAGGATTGCAGCGCTGTTGCATGAAGCAGAGTGCACGAATGTGGCCGGCCAGCAAGGCCACACCCTCGAAGCTCGGGTGTAAGCCGTCCGCAGCGAGTACTCGGCAGGCTGGAAGGTGCTCAAAGCCATGATCGACGAAGCGGACAAAGCGTGAGTGGCGGCAAAATTCGCGGAGAAGTGAGTTGAAACGGCGTGCCTTTTCGTTGCAGCAGCGAGCGAAGCGAGAGATGCGGTAGTCGCGGCGGCGGTTAGCGGAGCGGGGAAGAATGAGACTGGCGTTAATAGTGGAAATGTTCGGTCGAGATTCTAGAATGAGGTCAGTCAGTGAGCGGTAGTCAGAGACTCTGACTACCGCTCACTGGTAGTCTCTGACTACCGCTCACTGACTGACCTCATTCTAGAATCTCGACCGAACATTTCCACTATTAACGCCAGTCTCATTCTTCCCCGCTCCGCTAACCGCCGCCGCGACTACCGCATCTCTCGCTTCGCTCGCTGCTGCAAGGAAAAGGCACGCCGTTTCAACTCACTTCTCCGCGAATTTTGCCGCCACTCACGCTTTGTCCGCTTCGTCGATCATGGCTTTGGGCACCTTCCAGCCTTCCGAGTACTCGCTGCGGACGGCTCCCAGGCAGCACAGGACTGTTCGGCCTAAAACAGGCCGGTGTACTTTGGCCGGTGATTTTCTCTCCGGCCGTTTTCCGGCAGCCATGTTCGGCCCATGTCCAAATGTGGGCCTTTTGGCCGTATACGGCCGTACTCCGATGGCTGTCCAACGGCCAGTGTCCGTCGGCCAGTCGACCGGCTTACGGTCATACGGCCAGATTCCAGCCGCAGGGCTCCGGCCATTCCAAAGCCACCCGTGTACGGCCGAAGTACGTCCGCCGGAGGACAGCCGAGATGCGGTCGTCGGACTCCAGCCGGACTACAGCTACCGGAAATACGGCCGTGCTACGGGCATTGGAGTTCAGCCACAGTACGTTAGCTGTACTGAGGCCGGTCACTGCATGTCGCGCAAGCAGATGACTCATCCGCGCAGTGCAGAAGCAGCACAAACCCAGCATTTTGGGTCCAATGCAGCCACATCAAAGTGAGTTCGCGCGCAAGCACCAGCCGTCAAGCTTTCAGCGCAGCTTTGCTTAATTACCAGCCTCAGTTGACAGCAAAATTCATTTATTAAACAGTGCTCACAAATTGTCGGTCCTTTAATTGCTGTGCCTCTTTTACTGCCGAACACAGAAAATATTCAGTTCTTTGTAGAGCTTGAATAGATGTATTGTCCAGATCCTGATATCCTCTGTGGGGCGGCTTACCTGTAATAAACGGGGAAAGAGAAGGGGGGGGGGGAGGCGGAGGGCGCATACTTTAGTGGGTTGAATTTCAGAGAGATAAATTGCGCCGCTTTTAGCCAATTTCTTTTAGGGCAATATTCCGGAACACTTTCATGCTATGACTACATAAACTATTTTTATAACAGTTGCTTGACCAATTTTGATGTATATAAAACCGGCGTGAATGCCTTTACGAAGCGTTTTGGTTCTCAACACAACACTCAGGAGCATTTAATATAACTCCTTCACAAAAAAGTATGTCCAGTTTTTTGCCCATTTTTCTTGCAAAGACATTTTCTACTCGATCAACTTTTCTGATGATCTTGCGCAGGGCTGATCCTAAGAAGGAGAGAACAGGTACTTTCATTTTCAATCTATTTTAATGTTGTTTTCATGAGTGTACGTCCACGCCACTCAATAGTCCAAAAGAACTTAATTTTCTTCTAATGTCATACTACGTTCAAAAAATTCTAGACGCGTCGCGAATGACGCCCTGCTTCAGGTGGCTGCAGTTGTATCCCTTTGTGTTCACGCAAGGAAAGGCGTAAAATTAGAGTTACATAATTTGTTTCAAACCAATAACATAGCAATGGTAGCATGTATACAGGAAACCTTGCATACTGCAACGAATAGGGCAATAAATATTTTATTGGTCAAGGTTGAATGCGTAGGGTTCTCAACCCGTCGGAGGCAAACTTGCACCTCTGGAAGTTTACTTATTTATTTATTTATTTATTTATTGTTTTTATTTGTTCGTTTATTTATTTATTTATTTTTATTCATTTTGTGAGCGTTTATTGGTGCCTTGACTCATGAAGAAGACTCATGGAATGAATTAATTGCCATTCGCTAGTGGGACCAATCTCTCACCTGTACATACCCATTATCATCATCATTTGTGGATTATCATCATCGTCTGGGCTTGTTCTGCCGAGTCACTGAGTTCCCTGCGGGCTGAGTAAAGAGACGTGCCTTGGCATTACCGTTCCCTTGTTCCAGCCTGCTTTCCTCTTACAAGTGGTGGAGGTGCGGGGTAGCACAAGGCGTCCTGAACGAAGCTCCAGGGGTGCGGCCGGTTCAGGTAGAGGTCGGGGTCGAACGCAACCTCAACCAGCAATTCACATTACGAACACCGAACCTTCTGCTCCTAGTCCGCGACATCAGTTCTTGACTTTGCATGCTGACCACGTTCTGGCGCCCGGTAGTGAAGAGGTCCTGATGGTTTTCTCAAGCAGCATTTCTGACGGGGATGTGGTGGCCTCGCCGTCAACCCGCTTGCTTCCTCGAGGAATTGCCATGTCGGCGTGCCTTCTCCGCTTTTCACGGGGACTTGCAGCTTTGGCCGTCATCAACACCACGGGTGAGCCCATTCTATTACCAAAAGGCATGACCATCGCTTCAGTGGTCGATGTCGCGCCCGCTTCTGTCGTCTCTAGCTCCCTAACGTCTTCAGGCATGTGCGGTCTCACTACTTCGGATGGTTTGTCAGCTCTTACCGCTACCATTAGCCCAGACCTGACAACCACACAGAAAGAAAAGTTGCTTCGGGTATTGAAGAAGCACATTGCATCTTTTGATGTGAATTCATCCACGCTAAAACGAACGTCTGTGGCCGCACACCGGATTGAGGTCGATGGCTCGGCGGTTGTGCGACGTCGCCCCTACCGTGTCTCTACGCATGAGCGGAAGATCATAGAAGACCACGTGGCTGACATGCTCAAGCGTGATGTTATACGTCCATCATCGAGCCCGTGGTCATCGCCAGTCGTGCTAGTAGAGAAAAAGGACGGCTCAGTTCGCTTTTGTGTTGATTACCGTGCCCTCAATAAGATAACACGGAAAGACGTATATCCGATGCCACGCATCGATGACGCTCTCGACCGGCTTCAAGGAGCGGAGTTCTTCTCCAGCCTTGATTTACGCTCCGGTTATTGGCAAATCCCCATGCACGAAGATGACAAAGAAAAGACGGCCTTCGCCACTCCTGATGGGCTTTACGAATTCAATGTTATGCCTTTCGGGCTATGTAATGCGCCCGCGACATTTGAACGCATGATTGATACCGTGCTCCGCGGCCTCAAATGGAAAACTTGCCTCTGCTACCTCGACGACATTGTTGTTTTTTCAACCACGTTTGAGCAACATCTCCAACGTCTCGACGAGGTACTGGCGTGTCTCTCAAATGCCGGACTCCAGATTAATACAAAAAAGTGCACATTCGCCAGTAAATCGATAAAGGTGTTAGGGCACATCGTGAGCAAAACCGGCATACAACCAGACCCTGCGAAGATTTCTGCAGTTCTAAATTTTCCGCGCCCGCTACAGCCAAAAGACCTTCGCAGCTTCCTCGGACTAGCATCGTACTTCCGCCGCTTCATACGAAATTTTGCAACAGTTGCTTCTCCTCTCAATAACCTCTTGCGTTCTGGCACAGCTTTTGTTTGGAGTGAAGATTGCGAACGGGCTTTTCAAGCTCTGAAAAACGCACTCACGTCGAGCCCTGTGCTTTGCCACTTCGATGACGCTGCACCAACGGTTCTACACACGGACGCCAGTGGTCAAGGCATCGGTGCAGTCCTGTTGCAACTCGATTCGTGCAAGAGGGAGCGAGTGGTCGCCTATGCTAGCCGCACACTGACGTCGGCAGAACAAAACTATACAATCACGGAGCAGGAATGCCTTGCTGTTGTGTGGGCCATCCAGAAGTTCCGCCCTTACTTGTACGGTCGACATTTCAATGTCGTCACTGACCATCACGCATTATGTTGGTTGTCGACGTTGAAGAACCTCTCCGGCCGCCTCGGCCGTTGGGTTCTCCGTCTACAGCAGTATCATTTTACCATCACGTATAAGTCCGGGAAAAAGCATTTAGATGCAGATGCCCTCTCACGCTGTCCCTTATCGCAATCCGCCGTCTGCTTCTCACCGGCAAGCAGGCCTGCTTTACCCATGGCGCCCATTGCTTACTCCATGGTTGATGACATCAGTCTCCCGGCCAAACAGCGCGACGATACTTTTTGTCGCAGAATAATCGATCGGATAGACGGTTCCGCGCGACCTCCCAACAGCCGGTTACGTCGCCAACTCCAGAAGTTTCGGCTTGAAAACGGAGTTCTGCACCGTTACAGCCACCACCCTACAGGGGCCAGGTGGGTCCCTGTCCTACCTCGGGAGCTACGCGCAACTGTGTTAGAGGCATTTCACGATGATCCGACAGCAGGACATCTCGGGTTTGACAAAACCTACGATCGCATTCGTTGTCGCTTCTTTTGGCCTGGGATGTCGACATGCGTGGCAAAGTACATTTCTTCATGCACCAAATGCCAGCACCGAAAACGCACTACGACTCCGCCAGCCGGGTTGCTACAACCGGCACCTTGTCCTTCGGCGCCCTTCGAAGCTGTGGGCATTGACCTGTACGGCCCGCTTCCCAGCACACCAAACGGCTATCGCTGGATAGTGACTGCTGTCGACCATCTAACCAGGTACGCCGAGACGGCTCCTCTACGATCTGGCTGCGCCCAAGAAATCGCTGACTTTCTGCTGCAGAATATCATCTTGCGCCACGGTGCACCCCGCGTCCTTTTGAGCGACCGCGGCAAGGCCTTCTTGTCCCGAATTGTGGCTGAAGTGCTTCAAGCGGCAGATACGATTCATAAAACAACCAGCAGCTATCATCCTCAGACGAACGGCCTCACTGAACGCTTTCACCGGACTCTCTCTGATATGCTCTCTATGTATATCAAACCAGACCACACCAACTGGGACCAAATTCTTCCGTTTGTAACCTTTGCCTACAACACAGCAATTCAGCGCACCACTAGCTACTCACCATTTTTCTTGGTTTTTGGCCGTTCCCCTTCCTTCTTTATTGATACCGCTTTCTTATCTGCACCGGTCTCTCCCGTTACCCCGTTTTCTGACCAGTTCATCTCCCGGGTTAACCACTGTCGACACCTAGCCCGCATCCACACTGAAGCAACGCAGCAGGAACGAAAAGCTCATTACGATGCTCAGCACCGCAACATCGAGTTTCATCCCGGTGAAGAGGTGCTTTTGTGGACCCCGATACGATCGCCAGGCCTGTGCGAGAAGTTTCTGAGCCGCTATATTGGTCCATACATCGTCATTGAACAAACTTCCCCTGTCAACTATAGAGTGTCTCCTGCAGTTGCCTCCAACGACCGTCGCAGACGTGGAAGTGAAGTCGTCCATGTTTCTCGTATGAAGCGTTTTACCCAGCGTGCGCCTTAGCTACAAGCGTCCAGGCGGCCGCTTCCCAGCGAGGGGGGGAAAGTGTGAGCGTTTATTGGTGCCTTGACTCATGAAGAAGACTCATGGAATGAATTAATTGCCATTCGCTAGTGGGACCAATCTCTCACCTGTACATACCCATTATCATCATCATTTGTGGATTATCATCATCGTCTGGGCTTGTTCTGCCGAGTCACTGAGTTCCCTGCGGGCTGAGTAAAGAGACGTGCCTTGGCATTACCGTTCCCTTGTTCCAGCCTGCTTTCCTCTTACAATTTATTTATTCATTGTTTTATTTATTTATTTATTTATTTATTTATTTATTTGTTTGTTTATTTGATACCTGCTTTCCTTTGCATGCATTAGAGAAGGGAGATACATAACACTAAGCATTAAATATGAGACAAAATAACAAAATAATTCTACAAAGCGCGCTGAAAATCGTCAATATAAACAGTTAATGCAATCATACGTCGAAGATAATTACACTGCAGCATTGATGTAAAATAAAAGGAATCGCGCAAGGCGTCACCTTTAAAGAAAAGTTAATAATTTGCTTTAGGCTAGCGGTCCCACTTTGAGATATGTAGAATGGCGCTTGGACATACTTCTCCCCTTCTACAACAGTTTTCGAATAATAGATATTACGAAAAAAGTTAAACCTGTGGTTTCGTCTGTGATCTTTCACATCCTGCCATTTCAGTTTACTTTTACTTTCTCTCATGCTAAGTTGAGCGTGCCAAATACCTAATATGAATTGCACTAACATATTCTGTATGTTTTCGAGCGTATAAACGAGCTCTTTGGTGTAGGGATCCACGAAAACACATGCGTACTCCAAGATTGAGCGCACATGAGTGAAATACGGTTGTTCTTTTCAGTTAGATGAAGGTTCACTGAAATTTCGTCTCAGAAAGCCAAAAACATATGCAGCCGTAACTTTTATGGTGTGAACCTGCCTATTTAACCTCTAACCGCTCCCTAAATAAACTCCTAGGTATTTATATTCCTCGGCCGTTGTCACAGCAGCATAATTTACGGTATACGTATCTAATTGGAATGAAGGTTTTCTTGTAAAGGTGCCGTTAACACACTGTTTAACATCCAAAAACTTTTCTGATTCAGCACACCAGGATGTTATTAAATGCGAATAAAGCTGCAGGTATACGGAATCACGTTCATTCGCTATACTCCGGTTAACTACACAGTACTTTTGAACAAAGCTATAGGGCCAATAGTAATAACAATGCAAAAACCGATTCATTCAGTTCATAGGATGAAATGTACTACGCAGAAGGTGATATGCAACACCATCATTTGCTTTTCTGCTGTCCAAGAATATGCAGTCAACCACTTTAAGCTTATCTATTGCAAGAGCCAAATCGTGCGTGAACTCAACAATCTTCGTTGAGCAAGAAAATCCTGACAAAATCCGTGTTTGCTAGGATGCTGGCGATTATGTTTACCCAAATGAGTCATGTCCCAAGAGTAGCTAAGCTCACCTTCAAACATCGGAACTAAATTAACAGCTAGGCTTCGTCAGTGACAAGGCTCTGTTGTTATCGCAAACTTAAAATATTTTTTTTTTTCTAAATAGGCAGTCGTAAAATCTCCTGAAGTAACATAGTGCAGGGCATGAAGTTGATCCTACCAATGCACGAGCGAGTCTCTTCTACGTTTATTCATTAATTATCACCAACAATATAGTTGGTGTAATTATCACCAACAACATAGTGCAACATTGCTTGTCGCAGTTTAATTGTAAGCAGAATAACTTGCGCTTTTGCTCGCACTTGCCTTTCTTTGGTGGGGAGTCCTTGACATGGTGGCGGTTTAGCTCCTGCGTGGTTGCCGCTTGCTCGACGCCCTTGCAGGCCAGTTATTTTGGTCAACCATCCCCATCTCGGATCGGACATCTCTGGTGGATCGATGTCTCCAATGCTCTCCATTTCTTGAGCGGGCGAATAGCCTCGAGCTGATGCTTCGACGAAGCCGGAGGCAGAAGCTTGGTAGCGGCGATGACTGGCGAGGCTTAGCTCACCCGTCGGTGTGGCACAGTCTTCTTGTGGCAATAAATGACATTTCGATGGCCTAAAAGGTTCCCTGCTAATGCCCAGTGAGTCCTTGTACCTTGCCCGTTCACCGAGAACACTCATTACTGTTTGACAAACGATGTTCGTTCATTTAAAACGTAGAAACACGGAGCGGATGAAAAACGCGTCCCCGTCGTTCGGCTCCCTAACGGCTCTTTGTCCCCCCAGAAAAAAACCGGTCGGTCTCCTTCCAAAAACGTCTGTGCATGAATTCTCGGCGCCCAGGCGCGAGCCGTTGTTCGGCTGGATGCCGTTTGCCGAAAAAAGGACGTATAACCAGATACCTTACGTAGGCCGGTCTCCTCTTGAACACCGGTTGCCAAATATTCTGTGGCCATTCGCTGGCCGTAATTCGGCCGAAGACAGCTAACCGAATGCAAAACGTATATTCTGGGGCCGTACGTCCGCCGGACGCGCGGTTCACCGTTGAAACAACGAATGCACGGCGGCCGCGCTCCGGCCGGTCTCCTTTCGAACACCAACTGCCGCAAGAATACGCATATTCTGTGGCCGGTCGCTTGCCGTGCTTCGGCCGATTACCGGTTCCCGAAGAAAAAACGGATGCCCTAAGGCCGTACTTCGGCCGTTCTCTTTCTCAACATCGGCATCCGTAAGAGAACTGAATATCTGGCAGCCGGTTAGCTGCCGTTGTGCGTCCAGACACGGGCGGGCGGAAAAATGCCGAAGCGCTGGTTGCCGAATGTTGGCCGTTCAGCGCATGATCAGTGGCTGCCAGAACCTGGATGCTGGCCGGACATGCCAGAAAGCGGCCATAGACGGGCCGGTCTTGGGGCACACTTTCTGCGCCGCCTGGGCTTACACCCGAGCTTCGAGGGTGTGGCCTTGCTGGCCGGCCACATTCGTGCACTCTGCTTCATGCAACAGCGCTGCAATCCTCTGGGCTGGCGCGACTTCGCATGCACCGCCGACCCAGTTGCAGCCCCGGCTATGTTGCTAAATGACAGCGACTTTCCACCACTGCCTCCAATTCTATCCAGTGTAAGGACCCCGGAGCAGTGTCGTGCCAGCAGCCCACCGCCACCGCCCCCCAGATCCACCACAACCACGGCGCCCCGGGCGAGCGCCAGCGCCCCAACCCCGAAGTCCACGGACGAGCGTCGCGCCAGCAACATGCCAACCCCTACTGGCAAACCTGCAGCGGCCACAACACCCCGAGGGAACGCTCGCGGCTACACTAAGAAGCTCCCTGACCGGCGCCGCACCAACAGCATGCCACGCCCAACCTCCGCATTTTCAGCGACCACCGAGCCCACGAAAACCAACAGCAGCGCGTCCGCCGGATTTCCGGGGTCCAAAATCCAGCCCTCCGTGCCACATGCCCTTACAACCTTCGAAAGAATTGGCATAGCAGCAACTGACTACAACACAAAAAAACAGGTAACGCGGCCTCCTTCCCCATTTCAAGACAGTTTTTAAAACTAAGAAAAATCACCGAAAAGCGCATACGTTCCGAATTGCACGTTTCCCCTCTTGCACAGTACTTGACTGCCGCGGTCGCTCCCAGGGGCCTTAGGATTAGAATAAAACCTGCTACTACCGAACTCTCCCCATCCAACATGAATAAGTGGAAACAGGTACTCGATAAAGCATCCTTACAATTAACTGAAATAATCCTCAATCACTACGAAACTACGGCCCATTCTCTCCGAAAGAAAGAGGAACTACTTAGTCAGGAACTAAGCAAAAGAGAGTTGAACCTTTTAAGCAACTACGAATCTAAGACGGCCTACGCCATATCCCGAACAAAAGACCGAAAGTTTAACCGAGATAAGATTTCTAACACTGGCCACATGCGTAAGAACCTAACAAGCTCCGGCACTAGTAACTGCCACAGCTCTGACAATACGGCCGATAATGTCACTACGACTGTAATAAATGCTTCGACTACTGCACCCCAAACAGTTCAGTTAAATCCCTGTACTAATATTTTTCCCTCGCCTGCCGTCACAAAAGAAAATCTTACCGGGAATGTAATGAACCTTTCAAGTATAACCCTCTCCCCAGCTCAGATGAACGTCTTGTCAAAGGGCCTAAACTTTTGCCCGGCTACTGGTGGTTTTGATGAATTTCAACTTTTTAAGGACTTAGATAACTTCGCCAGAAACATGAGACTACGAGAATACTTCTACGATCACCCCGTGACGGAAGAAGCCCGCAGAACCCTACCTAGCTATCAGCACTGGACCCCTCCCACACAGCGTGATAGTTGCCTCGACATGTACATAAAGCTGTCCAACGCGATGTGCGAAAAGCTTACCAAACACAAATTTCGTTCCACCACAACATGACTACCAACGAAAATAAAGCCCTAGAGGAACTCGCAAGCTGTCCCGACATAATTATTAAACCTGCCGACAAGGGAGGCGCAATCGTAATCCTTGACAAAACCGACTATGTTAACGAGGCCAATAAGCAACTATCAGTATCGACGTTCTATAAAGCACTACCTCATGATCCCACTCAAGATTATAAGCAACTTGTCAAAGATAAACTTGCTGAGCTTGTTAAAAATAAAACAATAAATGAAACCACGGCTCGTTCCCTGATCCCCTTAAGCCCAGTAGCCGGTAAATTCTATCTTCTCCCAAAGATTCACAAGGTGAACAACCCAGGGCGCCCCATTGTTTCTGGCATTGGCACTGTTACCGAAAACCTCTCGCGCTATGTGGATAATCTCATTTGCGACATTCCGCCCAGCTTTCCCTCCTTCATTAAGGATACCAATGACTTTCTCTCAGACATCTCAAAAATTGAAATTCCTGATAACTGCCTTCTAGTCACCCTTGATGTTGCGTCACTGTATACCAACATCCCCCATGAAGATGGCATCGCCGCTGTATCCCTTGCGTATGAGCAGTCATCGTGCGACAAACCTATCGATTCTTATGCTCTCCAAACATTCCTTAGGCTTATTCTTGAACTCAACAATTTTGAGTTCGACGGAGTTCATTACGTGCAAGTCAGCGGAACGTCAATGGGAACTCGAATCGGACCTAACTACGCTAATATCTTTATGGCTCACCTCGAATCAAACTTTCTTGACACCCAAAATTTAAAACCAATGTACTATAAAAGGTATATCGATGACATATTTATGATCTGGCAACACGGTGAGGCGGAGCTCCTCACCTTCATTGAGGCATTTAACCTAGCCCATCCTAGTATTTCCCTTGCTCATTTCTATTCGGAACACAGTGTAAACTTTCTGGACGTCACCGTTACTACCTTCCAAGGTCGGCTTCAAACTAAACTGTATAATAGAAAACCGACAGACACGCGGCAGTATTTGCACTTCCGAAGCAGCCATGTCAGACACTGCAAGACAGCAATACCTTACAGCCAAGCCCACCAATTTAGGAGAATTTGCTCAAACCAAGCCGACTTTGACTCAAACTGTCGAGAACTCAAGACCGCCCTCCTGAATAAAAAATACCCGGAAAAAGTTATCGACGACGCTATTGTGCGAGCCAACCAATTAGACCGTAACGAAATCTGTAAGAAAAAAGCCCCGAACGGGAACCCGCAAACTAACTTAGTTTTAACCCACTCATCCTCCGCTCCAAGAGTGTCAACCGTGCTAAAAAAACGTCACAATATCCTAATGCAAAGTGACCGCTTAAAAAGCATATTCCCCGAACCACCACGCGTTGTCTACCGGCGTAATAAGAATTTAGGTGACTTTCTTACTAACTCTCGTATCAACCGACCGGCAACTACTGGCTGCATGCCCTGCAATAAACCCCGATGTAAAGTATGCCCACACATGACCACTACACAGCGCGCCACCAGCACGGCTTCAGACTACTACGTAAATATAAAAGGTAACTTTAACTGTGACTCCGCTAATGTCGTATATCTTCTAGAGTGCACTGTTTGTAGGCAACAATATATCGGCCAAACTGAAACGCCCTTCCGAATACGGTTCAATAATCACCGCTCTCATGCAAAAAGCTGCCCTTATTTGCCCCTGTCAAGCCATGTGAACAGTCCCGGGCATGCATTTGAACATCTTAAAGCAACGATTTTAGAATCCGCCTTCAAAACGCACCACGACCGCGAGGTTCGGGAATCTTATCTCATTTATAAGTTTGGGTCAGCCACGCTTGGAATTAATGAAAGTTACGGAAAACTAACGTGCTTATCCCTCGATTAAAATTAGCGGCTTCATAATTTTTATAACTATGTTCATTATTCCTACCCTCGAGTTTGCCATCAGAATTCGCAGAAACTCTCCTAATACAGCAGCTTTATTAGCCTAATGCGGCTCAACAATGCCATTTGTCCTGGGGAGGGAGGCCTCGTTCCCACCATCACTTAAGAATGTTTAACTCCTTGTGATCTATTCATGTTTAACCTTTTGTGACCCTACCTATTTCCTGTTAAAATGCTAGCTTCTGTGAAAAGCTCTTTTGTGCCCCCTATCTATTCTCTTGACCCGCGGGGGGCACACCCATCTTCGCTTCCCCCCGAACCAGTCTCAGCAGTCACTGAATACCTCAGTGTATACTCTTCCCTTTCTTTTCAAACCGCAGTTGTCCAGTTTCCCCCATTGTCTGAACTTGCAGCCCGCGTGGCATACGTTGACCCGTCATGGTGCAACCTTGAACGCTGCATTGTTAACACGACCCCTTTTTCTCTCTCTCGCTCCCCCCACCCCTTTTTTATTTTTTATTTTTCTTGTTTGTTTGTTGATGTTGTAACATAGGCGTAGCCTGACTGTATGCACACTCCCCATTTCCGAAACATTTTTCGCTCTTTCTCACAGTTTTATGCAAACCTATATAAGAAATGTGTTCAAAATGTTTGCGACAGCAAAATCATGTAACTTTACTCTGATGAAGGCAAGTCCCGTTGCCGCTACGTAAGTAAACATAGTTTGTTATTGTTCTTGCTGTGTATCCGACTCTTTACTTATACTATTTCTGCGCTTTTTGAGTTTATCTTTTTCTAGATTTATATATATATGTATATATATATATATTTATATATATATATGTATTCTCAAGATGAAGACTGGTCCCGCAGTCGAAACGTCAGTAAACCACTGTTTTTGTTTTTAATCGTGCGTCTACCATTTTCTCAAGTATTTTTTCTGGCTCCTCGAGAAGTTTTCTTTTACTGCTTATATATATATATGTATATATATGTGTATATAAAAAAACAATATATATATATATATATATATATTTATATATATATATATATATATATATATATATATATATATATATATATATATATATATATATATATATATATATATATATATATATAGATAGATAGGCAGGAGAACGAACTTTTTGATGAGCCAGAACATAAGAAATATATGAGAAAATGGTAGACGCACGATTACAAAAAAAAATTCACAGCATATCCACGGGGTGAATGATGATGAGTGGGCGAAGCTCCTGAGGGGAAATCATCGGTAAAACCGTGACTCTTCAGTGAAAGTTGGCACACTACATCTGTGTCCGAACGTAACGTCTAGAAAGTCTCTCTTAAACCGCGCGTCGGCACCTCGGGGCTGAGCTCGCCTGATGCGTTTTGCAGACGCCTCACGAGCTCTCACTGCATCGGGGTCTGCCTGCCGATACGCGCGCTTTCTTGCCGCTTCCCGTTCTCTGACGTTTTGGAGATCCTCTTCGCACCACAGCCGTGCCGCTTCGCGTACGGCAGGGTCCTCGCGCCGTGGCCGTGACGCTTGGGCCTCTCGTTCTTGAACGCTGGGATCTTGGCGGCGTCGTAACGCAGCCAGACGACACGCTTCGGCCTCCCGCTCTCGTTCGGCAGGATCTTGGCGGCGGCGTCAGGCAGCTTCATGGAGCGCTTCTGCCTCGCGGGCTCGCACAGCTGCAGCCTTATCCATCGGGCGACTCCGAGCGCGCGCCAACAGCGAACGGATTTTATTACAACGCTCCCCGCCACCTAGTAAACAATCCAAGAACTAAACTAGAGGTAGCCACGCCATCTAGTAAACAATCCAAGCGCATCTTTTCATCATATACAAGTACCGCCATCTAGTAAACAATCCATGAACTAAACTAGAGGTAGCCACGCCATCTAGTAAACAATCCAAGAACTAAACTAGAGGTGGCTACATACATACGTCGAGGATGGACAGACCCACGCCTTAGGAGCTTCGCCCCTAAAACTGTGGTTTACTGACGTTTCTTCTGGAGGACAAGTCTTTATCTTGAGTAACACACAACGTAGAAGCACGCGCGCTTTTATAGGGGCAGAATGTGTGCTACAGTGCACCCTTGTTAAAAGCATTGGCGGGTTGAGTGAGGGAACAGGGATAGGGAGGGCAATATACATATGCGTACAAACTTTCGCACCGTTCTGCTCATCACAAACTCTCCACAGCAACGAAAATAAATAAAGAAGATGCGGTACCGCCGACGACACTCTTTTCTGAAAAAAAAAACAGCAATATACAACCTCATCCATTAAAAAAAGAAAGACAGGGTAGGAAGCCGTTAGAAAACACTTTTCCTACGAATTACACGAATGCATGAATGTTGCAGGTAACGTCTCTACACACGAACTGCCAAGCACAAGAACAATAAATACAGAACGGAGGCCACTGTTGACACATCCATTCCTGAATATATACCGATTACCGAAGGCATGGGGAATGTCAGGGCAGTTTACAAGTTCACAGAAGTCACAGAAGAGCGCACGTGCAGCAACGCAACCAATTATTTAGCTAGGTAGGAAGTAGGGAAGTGTTTCCTGCGTGTAAGTAACTAATAAATTGGTCACCAGTAAGGGTCAACAAGTTTCCGTGTATAGGATAAACCATGTCAGCAGAATTAAGGCATGGAAAGAGTGAATAGTGAATGAGAAATTTTAGGTTGAACTATGCTGTCCAAGATGTGGACTGGTGGGGCAACCGCGCGCATGGCAAATGCTGAGTGACCTCGCGAAGGGCGCGGTTGCGATAACAAATTTACAACCGAAAGGGGGCTGCCAACCGCAGTGAATGCCCCCCACCTCTCAACTGGAGTGGAAGGCAGGAGCGGAGGCGTATTGGGAATGCAGGCGCTATTCCACGAAAAAAAGGCGGGAGGCAAGGGTGGGGGGGAGCCTATGGTGGCCGACAGTGTTCGGTATGGCGAATGAAACAAAAACAAACACAAAAAAGGGAATAAAAAGGTATAAAATGCTGAAAATGGCTCAGGTACCCACCACAGACGATAATTCCCCCATACTTTCATTAATGCCTGAGGATGCGAATTAGAATTAGCAATCATATTGAGCAACAAAAATGTAATTGGGATCCAGCCGCGTTAATTATTATAGCTTCGACACATGCGTTATTTGTTAACTATGTTCTCAATGGGGCCGATCGCTTCAGGTTTAAATCACTGCTCCAGCCTGGTCGTAATCTCTAACACTTTGCGAAACGGCGTGCACAATTTTGCACGCGGCTTTTAGGAGACTTTTTGTGAGTTATGATCATCGTCATCCCCACCTGAACCGCTCAGCCAGCATCCGCATTTCCCGCTCTACGAAATGGTGCTGCGGTCGCGTCTCTTACTTTAACAAAGAGACCAAGATGGATGCTTCGGCTCGAGAGAGTTTTATCAAACGCCGTTATTACAAACGCCGTTTTATGGACGGACGTTTTATCACAGCCGTTGTATCGAAAGTGTTTTTTTGGGGGGTTTTCTTGAAACAAAACTTGCCAGACGTGTTTTTAGTTTTCTTCTCGCTGTTTAATTTGGAAAGCTTGTCTCCGAAGCGAGCCTATCTAACAGAATTTGTATCCTTTGTACTAGTAGACTTTTGTTTCCAGGGAGCTTTCTTTTTGTTTTTGTGATGCGCGAAATTTGCCTCCACAATTATTTTGTTCTGTTTATTGCGCAGGTGGTACTGCCATAACGAATCTCCTTGTGTCTCTAGACCTCACTCGGACATGGAGCATATCACACCATTGTGGCGTATAGAGTAGGATGCCTCGATATCGTACTTTCTTCTATACACCGCTTTCGTGTCCACACGCAATCTAATTATTTCGCCGCGTATGTTCTATTTGAGTAAGAAACTTCTTGGCGCTTGTGAGTCCAATGTCACAAAACCTAACTGGAACGCCAGCAAAAGTCTCTCGATTTCCGCCTTCCTAATTCTTAATGAACCCTGCGTTCAGTTGCTAAGAGGTTACCTAGCTTTGTCCTACTGTTCTCGATGCCTTGCTTAGAACTAACCAGAAAAAAGTTATTTACAAAATTAGTCATCACAATAGAGGTTGCTCCGTTTTCATCTTTCCTCGCCTCTTTGCACACCAACATGTCTCAGGTTTTTAGCCCATTCTCTTTTGCCTTTTTATCCTAAGGCATAAAACATTAAGATAAAAATAGTAAACACCAAAAAGAGAGAAGTTGTGAACGTCTTCTCAACAGAGCGGTGTCTCCCGATAACCTGGAAATAAAAAAGTAACATAAAAAAGACAAGGAGCAAACAAAATTTAATATGGCCCGTCGATTAGCTGAACGAAGCACACAAAAACCAACAAAATGTCCTGGTTGGTCCGCGTGCTCCTCCAAGACAACCAAGGAAACGTAAGGTCGGTGAATCAAAAGAGGGACGTAAGAGTCCCGACGCATGAGTAGAAAATTATACAAAACCCTGTATTGTTTTTTTTTGTTTGAGCACATTCAACAGATGCTCGGACGACCTGTCCTACTTGACGACCTCGCCTATGACGAGTTGGCCATTACGGGTTTACTCGTGACGAGTTCTCTTAGACTCCACCACCTCTTTTGGGGCCTCACCTATATTCACTGTCGGAACCCCCCCCCCCCCCCCCTCTTGCTCCCGCGTTCTATTTATATAACAGTAATTTTTCCGAAGTTCTTGGTACGATATTTTTCCAAATACAAACAATGTGACCACATGGTCCGAGTAGGAGTCGTGTGGAAACCACATGTAAAATTGGGGAAGGACAATACTGGATTACGTAATGATAAACCATGGCGCAGGCCATTTGGCAACACCAACCTAAATACACGAAAACTATACAGGTAACGAATATTGCGTACGGGGTTATTTTAATAGTTACTACTATAGTTGCGAAACCTTTAATATAAACAAGGGGGGCATACATGCTTGAGTGCAATCAAGGAAGACGCAAAACTGTAAAAAAATTCAATAAAACAAAGATGATAAAAAGACAGGAAAGACATGTCAGCATATATATGAAGGTTTTTGTGTGCAATGCACCGGAGAGACAATGTAGAATGCAGCTAACTGCAGGTTAGGATAACGCGATGGTCAGTTAAACAAAATAAACCCCGAAAATTACAATCAAAGCCACAAAACCACACTTTCGATAAAACGAACGTAGGTGTTTCGATAAAACGGCATTCTATAAAACGGCGTTCAATAAAACGGCGTTCGATAAACTGTCTAGGATCCGCTTCGGCATTCTGTGGCGCATCAAGTAGGTGTTCTTTGTGTTATCTTTTCTGTGTAGTGAAAACATTTGCTAGAGCAAAATTAAAGCTGTTATCCTAATATATAACGGCAACAGATCCGAATAATATGTATATGTTTTCTGTTGTACCAATGGTTAGAAAACGGTGGGCACGTTTACGATGGCGTGTTTACGTTTATGGCATGACCTAATTTATAACTACCTTTGTGGTCGAGTTCTTTTTGAGTTGTAAGTGAAAGTTGGGTTATCGAAAGCATACACAGACAGTTACAAATTTTTCTGACAGCTACACACTCATGCTTGTCGCGAAGGGATAAACTTGATATCAATAATCTTGAGATCAATAAAATTGATCTCTGTGTTCCCGATTTTGCAGAGAAAAAAAAAGGCAGCTCAAGATATCAAGGCGATGTAGTTTTAAACTCCGCTTCATTGGTACTGAGCCGCTGATTTAATTCAAGAATATGATTTGTTGCTGCTAGATCTGCGGTTTCTAATACGTTTTTTCTCAACCATACAATGGCAAGGTGTAAAAGGTATCCGTCGACCTAACTTGGATAGGCTGGCATATATACAGGGTGATCTAAGTTACGTCAATGGGCTTTGTTTGAATAAGGCACTTAGACTTAGCTACCGGGAGCAATGGCGCTCCCGGTAGCTATCGGAGCGGAGCGGACCGTCAGAAACGGTCAGGTAAAACTGTCTAATGTCAGTCAAACAACCGAAGCCACACCTACCCACTGCTTTCACTTTATGTGGGCTCAAAGTCGTAGCCACGAAGTCTTCGTTTCATGCCCGCTAGCAGCGAAAAGAACTTAGCCCAAAATAACAATTAAGTATCCAGGCCAACGTCAGCCAGTGGTGCCACAATCGCGGGGGCGTCCGGTCCGAAATGCAGTTCCCTATAGTACGATTACACAGGAGAGGCCAAGACGACAGCATTTTATCGCGGGGCCATCTTCTTACACCGTGAAAACAGTCGATTACGAAAACACAGTCGATGAAAGCACTCGCCAATGCTCAAACACGCTCTTGGCACGGGACGATTTCTGATAAGCGCCCGCCGACGCGATGAAGCGCGCCGTGAACAAAAGCCAGGGTAGGGAGCAGGGCGCGTTCTGTCTGCTAAAGTGGACCCCTTTGATTCCTTGGTTTGTGCGTGCGCAAAGCTGCACTGGGACTACCCTCAAGCCAGGTAGCAAACATAATTCAGTGGAAGAACAGAACACCGAAAAAAAACAAACCGCCCGCGTCGGACGTGGCCAACATCCAGGCTGCGGATTTCAAAGTAGCAGTGGTGTTATCTAGGTTATGTTAGGGAATGAGTATTCCAGATCGATTTCAGATGTTGCTGCATCTGGAAGATAGCCCCAGCCGTACTTTATCAAGGTAAGCGGCCCCAATAGAGCGCGCTGAATATATCTGGCTTGCTGCGCGTGATAGGCCTCCTGCTATGGAGTTTTGGCGGCATGCAGCGCACTCAGTGGCCGACGCCTCTGGGTAATACACAAGCAGACGACCCTGGTCGCCCTCCATGTGTTTTCAATTACAAGCCAGAGAGATTGTAGGTTTTACTTAGTGTAATCGCTTTGTGGCGCGTTTAAATGACTGCATAGTGTATGAAATAGCCCTTAAAGTACTTTCAGAGTCTTAACAAAATGATATCCGCTAAAACAAGCCGATTTATCGGCTTTCGTTTGAGCGAGCTGTCGTGGTCTTCGCGGCGTGGGACAGTATGTCGGATGTTCTAACTTCCTGACGACTATTACCGTTCTTTCTAGTAAAGTTCACGAGTAGCATAAACACGGAACGCTGCTGGTAACTGCAAAAGGTTGCTTCAGCGGGAGCATGCAAGCGAACACAGCAGTTGCGCGGCCGACTCAACTGACACTGCTGGCCTCGCACTGCCTTGATAACGAGTGGAAATTTTGTTTTGTATTTTCGCAAACTAAATGATTCTTGCGTAACGTTTTACGCCGCACAATTTACGAACGGCAGGGTACATGTATACTAGCGAGTAGGTGAAGCAATAGCGTCAAATAAACAAATTAAGCTCTAATTAGGGTCGCAAAACAAGCATCAAATCGCACGCCCGCTTCATGCAAAGATGTATACTTCTATATTTGCATAAAACACAGCCACGTACATGGCGCCCGACCCGCATATTTACAAAGGATCATCGCTGACTCGGTTGGTTGTCTTCTAGTGCACGGGTCGTCGCTAACAATCTGAACGCCGACACGCCAGTTTTGTCCTCAAATGGAGTTAGGCCGCGAGACAAGAACAGAAAATTGGTCGCTTCCTGTTGAATTGTCCCCCATCTTCACACTTCACCAGATTATTGTCAAATATTATTGGCCATTCACTATTTCTTTTTTTGCGTTGAAAGCACCCCTGCTCCTCCCACCCGATTTGCCGTCCAGCCTCCGCCGTGTCGGCTGCATGCAACTCGGCCCTACAATTCAAAACGTTGCTTACATTCATTCTAGCCTATTGGGTGCGAACAGGGAATATATAACGCAACCGCGTAATTAAGTAAAGTGAGAGCAAACGAGGAAAGCGAGCGGCCTCTCAGTTCCCCCGACCACGTTGTTTTACCGTCACTAATTTCGGAATCGCAAAACAGGTTTCACGCTTCTGAGGCTCGCTTCATTTTTTCACTGAGAACGCAACAAAACGGCAAGCTAACGCTGCACCATGTATTCGTAACGAAGGCGCAAACGAGCACTCTTTAATGAAAGTGCACGCATAGTGCGCTGGTACACAAAAGAGCGGAGCACCGCAGAAGGTGAGTCAGCGGCAAGGTAAATATAACTGGTAGCGAAGCTTCCATAGAAGCCCATACGTTCAGAAAATGGCGGCTCTTAAGCTGCTCATGGGGCTTAGCGTCATCTGTGTGAGGAGGGAACACTTCCGGCGGAACAAAAAATAAACAGGATGTGACGCAAGATCCGGTCAGAAAGTGACGTCATTTTGGTAGCATTAGCGGGAAAATGTGACTTCAAAATAGCCTTAGCAGGACTCTGATCGCTGAGGGCTCATGTCATTGCCATCTGACGCAAGTTGGCGAGCACTTGGCGTGTGTGCTTCAAGTCAACGCCAGCTTATACTCGTGACTAGAGAAACGCACTTTAGCATACTGTCGTATGATTCGCCTCGGTGTTTATAAAAGCATCTTGCCTCTTCTCTGAACCTTTATTCTGTATTCATTCCTTCCACTGCTGTATAAAAGCAATCAGTTGTTTATTTTGATTGCAGTGGGTGGCTAACGTACCCCCCACCACCGGAATTTTTTTTCTGCCTTGGGATACAGAGCCCAAAATGACACTTGACCACTCTCCCCGGCCCCCCTTTTATATAAAAAACGTGCCCACTCCTTACCCCGATACCAATTTCTACCAACGCCACTGCTAAGTTTAATTTCGCCGCACATACGCAGGTAGGCGTGCGTGCCTTAAGTATAGATCAAGGTTATATAATGCTTGCTCAGTTTGTGTACTTCTGTTCAAAGAGACGAAATAACGCAAAGTCATGCTATAATCAAGATATTTGAATTTTATTCCAGGATGAACATAAAACAAATTTACCACACTGCACAAAATGAGCACGTATACAATAGGTACAAAATGTTCGTGGGCCCTACATGCATTATGATTTTCCTTACGCGCCGAAAAATTGACTTTACCCGTAACACATAGCATTATGAGCAATGAAAGCGTCAACAGCAGAACTACTTCCAAACAAGAGAAAAGAACTAGGCACTGCATCTATACGCAGAAAACCGGGCCGCAGGAATGCCGATTCACGAAAGTGCAGCGAGCACCCTGCAGCTGTCCCGGCGTCTTATCAAGTAGACAAGGGTTTCTACAGAAGTTCACTCAGCATTCACGCCTGCAATTTCCTGGTTGCATTATTAGGCAAGTGTAGCAACAGATAAGTATAAAGAGGAAAAATTGATCAATGCAAACCCAAGCGACGGCAGTATGTAAAAGCACATAGCAGGAAAGATCTGGCAGCAGCGCAGCACGGAGCAGCACAACACAGTACTGTGATGGAAATATTGCTTGCGCCTACAAGTGCCGGAAGCAACGAGCACTACAAGCGTTGTAATGCCATAGAGAAGACACTGAGATAGACAATTAAAGCGACTCGTTTAAATTCGAGTGGTACTACGCCGAGAAGTCCTATAGTAATTGACACAACTTGCTCTGAGCCAGCCTGAGGTGAAATCAGGAGATAACTGTGACATAACAAAGCTTTAGACCCATTTTTTTCGAAGCACCACCACGTCCCCTTACACAACCCCCGTTCACATATTAACAGTAAAATAGTTTCGCGTTACCTGTGGAAATGAGAGGAAAATGGTGCAGAAAAACGCCAGATGTACGGGAGTTGCTGTTGCAACTTGTACAGCACATCGTTTCTGTAGGTACCGACGAAAGCGCTCCGCTCCAACCGTTGGCAGCATCGTCCCGTAGTTCACCGTGCTTGCCGGGCACGGTACTAAACGTGTTCACCGACGTTACAGCGCACCTCGCAAGTCCACGCACGGCAAAAATTAAGTTCACACCAAATTAACAAGGAAAAACGAATGCAAATGCGCACCAACAAAACACACGAGGGGCGTTTCCTAGCAGACGAACTTTAGGAGCGCCTTTCCGATCACTACAAGGACTGCACCACAAAGCAATGACATGTGCCATTCTTCAGAGGGCGCTACAAAAAAGGGTTTTGAGAATGAACAGACTTTTCATAAAGTATTTATACACTGTGCCTAAATAAATGTGATTCAGAAATAAATATAGTTCGTAAAATATAATTGTTGTTTTATTGTTAAACAAAACTTGGTTTTTTGTTACTAGTGTTTGTTCCCTCCTCACCTAGTTGCGCTTCAATCGCCACTCCCATAAGCCCCCATGCTGATGTCGCTGGCAATAGGTTCTGAACCGCTTTTTGCCCGAACCTTCGCTACCATTTATATTTACCTTGTCAGCGGTCCGCTGGTCTCGCTGGCTTTTTAAAGCGCGATCATCGCCGATTGCGTCCCTCTTATTTTTTTATCGGCTGTTGTTGAAGAGTCTTTGTCACCTAGAGTATTACTTTAATATAGACGTTTCACTTCGATTGGTCAGTGAACCTGCGAGTGGGAGAGCGCCGTCACCGTCCCGGCGCATTCGTCGGCGCTGTAAACGTATTTACCCTGCAAAGCTTTTTCCCCTAATGCTAAATTGATCGCCGGAAGAGACCGGACTCGTCGGGGAGTGGCTGGTGACCATGTCGCAAAACAATCGGGAAAATCGAGCTTGTTTTGATTCTGTCATCACGGGATCCTATGGGACCCGCGAAGCTTTGTACTACCCGGAAGTACTGCCCGGAAGCCGCTTGCGCAGCGCCCCTTTGCAGCGCAGGAGCACTATTCCGGTGGTTTCGCTCGAGGTGCACCGAAAGCCCTACTATCTCTATTTTCATAACCCAAGCAGCTGGAAACTCGGAAGTAGGTGAAACTCTGGCCTTCTGCAATAGCGCCCCAAAAAGGATCAGTTTTGCGGCGGTCTTGAGTGTCGATCATGCGCAATATTGTGACGGCAATTAAATTTAGCATTTCCACATCTCGGAGTACAGATGCGCTAGAAATATTCAGCCAAATGTAACTGCGTTGAATCACGAGTGGATCTATCTTTTTAAAAAAATATGAACGTGCCTGCTTACTGAAGCCACTAAAAAGTTGATTATTAAATTTCAGTTAATTAGGCCACTGACATTATTGATTATTACGTCGTTCTATGTCACAATCGGCGCATGCATATCCTACCTGAAGAGGTGGTATTTACGCAAATCTAAGCGACTAACTTAAATAAACCTGTCGACGTAACTTTGATCACGTTGTATATTACAGTGTGATAAAAGTTATGTCAACGTGCTTTTTAATATTAGGCGCTGAGACTTAGGATCACATCCGCACGCCAATCCCCCCCCCAAAAAAAAAAATTTAGTTATGGTTGAGGCGAAATATTTTTCTTGTGGTTCAGTTCCGGTTGCACTAAATTCTGCACCGATGCTATTAGTAAGCCTCGCATTGGTTCGGGAATCGTTTTGACGAGCCTAATTTACCCGAGTGCGTAAAACCAACTCTGTAGTTAGGGCATCCTGAACAGAAATTTGTTTGGCTCATTCAAAAACATCTGTGTTCCACACCAAATATGTCAATTTTAAGGCCACCTAAGGACAATAATGCTGGATAATTTAGAAAATTTTGGAAGTTGTAACTTTTTAGGACGTTTTAGCAGCCGCAAAGAATTAGAGCTTTGATCCCTTTTGGTGGTCCCTCCAGTGGTCTTTGTCTGCACCGCTTGATCTGTAACGTAGTGTTTGCACTGATTACTCTGTAGTCTAATTTTATTTTGATGCTAACATTGGTAGTAGGGAAATTGAAGGCTTTTGTCTAGCATTACCTTTCCGCTATTCACACGGCACAATAATTATTAAGGTATGGAGTCTACTAAGCTAAGTTTATGTTACTTAAACGAAATTTATTGAAACAAGTATTTATAAGTATAAATTGTATTTTACCTTGAGTAACAAGGGCAACTACACGTTAAGAACGAAACAAGAGCCGCTTGCGTTATTCGGGTTAGTCTCCTCGAAGTCGAACTTGTTGATCAAGGTCAACTCTCCTGCAATCGACGGAGGGAACCCTTCCCAGCCTCGCAAATACGCGCTTCGTCGGGGCCATATTCGAACGCAAACGATTAGTGCTTGTGCCAGGAAGCACCGCAACCGGATCCCGAAGAAGAGGAGGAAAAGCCGATCGTGCTCAGCCAAATTGGTCTGCTGCAAAAGTACACGTCGAAGAAGTCGGCATGGTCCACACGAGGCGTTATACTTCTCTTTTTGAGGGAAGAAGTGCCCGTCTCCATGTTGGGAGAACCACTAATGTCTCAGACGCGGCTTTCGTAAAATTTATTCCAGAAACTTGCGTTTTAACGCCTTTTTGCAGATAGCATTTTATTACAGTACAAGAGACACTGCCGCAGCAGTTGCGTTTGTCCAATCGGAGCTGCAGCGGCGGCGCGACGAGTGAGACGAATGTGGAATACCTCTGTTTTCAACATAGTGCCATGTGATCGGCAAAGTGCAGCAACCCACTATCGCGGACGCTCTGCAGCAAGTGCACAGACCACTTCTCATGGGTTCATTAGCAAGGCACCTGTGTACAGAGGTAATCCACCTCTTTCAAGAAGATAGGGTTTTCTGGGTTTACGTAAGGCGAACATGTTGCTCTTTTTCTCACTGCACCCGCCGGTGCAACAAAAACTTGAAAGTACTCTGACACAGGAAGTATATTAAAATCGGATAATTCTAAGTTATTTAATTTGATGGCATTCGCTATCCTAATCAAAAATTTTTTTGTGGACAAAAACAGTTCGCTTGGAGCATAACATGAAAATATCTGATTGTAGCAGCATTAAGGTACTTTAACACTGGATGTATATTTCTGTTTATTAGACCTCATTTAACACCCCATCACGGGAGTTTCAGGGGTATTGTAAATAAATATATAAAATAAATAACTAACTACATAATAGGGATAGGCTAATATTTGAAAAATTCGAATATTACTCGAATATTGAATATATTATATTCGTATTCGCTCCGAAAAATATGTATTCGAAACCTTTCGAATATTCGAATGGGTTCGAATATTCAGTCGGCTATTATCGAATATTTGGATTGATTAGTTTAATAGGGAGACGCGGCTTTTAACTTCGGAAAAAATGACCAAAACATAGTTTGTTTTTGTTTTAAAGCAACATATTCGTTTCTATGTTTTCTATCCTGTGGTTAGCGAAGTTTTCCCGCCGAAAGTCATTACAAAGTGGCATAAAAAAAAATTTGCTAGCCGCGGTCACCAAATGTCAGCTCAAAAAGGCAAAAATAAAACGACAACATTCAGAGCGCTGTAACTCCGCAACGGTGCTACCGGGCGCGGAGATTTTGGTACCATTGCATAGGCCAAGCGATCCTCTTTCCGGTCCCGGCCATCTCTTTGTTTAAGGAGGGGGCGCTGCGAGCAGCCGCACCTGTCGGGCGCACATGCGTCTGGCTCTGCAAGAAATCCCTGCTAAATCCCGGAGGAACGCCTTGGAAGCCCACCAGACCATCGCGACCACGTACGGAACAACTTCCGACGACGTTCTACAAAGTTTGGTGAATATTGGCCCGTTTCCCGGGATTTTAAGGGCGAATTTCGGCCTCCAACGTGGGAGGCCGAGCTAAGCCTAACCAAGCACGCCGACCCGCCCGGTGCCACCCGGCGCTGAATACGCCCAGCGATGAAGTACTACACCACTGAAGATGGCTGGCACCACACAGTACGACAAACCCAATAAGGTGAACCACGCAAACTCATTCTCCGAGCTCCAGGCAGTCTCCAACTTAGCCAGATTACTCCACTCGCCTTGCACAGAATGTTAGTCCTCACAAGCAACCTCACCGCAGAGGAAGCGGCAGGCAGGAGTACTACTGTGGAACACTTCAAGAATATCGTCGTGATTACCAGCAATAACATATCAACGATTAACAAGCTTCTGATGATCACGCAAATCACCCGCGACCAGACAACCCAAAGCGTCAGTGTATACGCACCGGCCTCTCGAGAAACGTGCCAAGGAGTCATCCATCAAGTCGAGCGCAACACCGATCCTGCCACTCTGATGCAACTACTTACTGCCCCACCCGGATTCAACATTGTCGCGGCAAGAATGATGGGAGACTCCACGACGGCAATTATAACTTTTGAGGGAACATACATACCCCTCTCAGTGAGCCTGGGTGGTGCCATCCACAGATGCAAGCCGCACCGTCCCAAGGCACAAATATGCTTCAAATGCCTCGGCCTAGGACACAGAGCTGATGTGTGCACCCGCGCAACGACTGTTCGCTGCCCCAACTGTGGATACGCCAACAAGGGCGAAGCTCACACGTGTATCACCACATGTGTGAACTGTCAGGGACCGCATCGTTCGGACGACGCCAGCTGCTCAAAGAAACTCGAAGCCGACGCAGGGGTGCGGCAACAGGCATACCTCAAGAGGCTCAACATGCGTAAGCATGCCGCTGAATCGTCATCTAGAAGCCAACAACAGCTTTCTGAGAAGCCCCAGCAGCCAGCTCAAAGCCAGACAGCCAAACAAGAAGCAAGCACTCAGCAATCCCATCAAGGTCAACCGGATCCCGGAGAACAACAACCCAGCAAGGATCCCAGCCCCAACAGGCAGCAACAACTCGACAAGGGACCTTACCACCATAAACAGTAACAGCCCAAAAAGGTGAGTCGGCCACTTTCCTACAAACAAGCTAACCGGACATACAGAGAAGCACTCACACGACACCTAAATATACCCATAGCCCCGATCTACAATGCGCAAGTGTACCAACAACACATTGGTACAGCTCCCCGCCCCCTCCAAACGTACAGCTCGCAGACAACGTTTCTATGGAAACGAGCAACCAGGAGAACGACAGCAGCGAATCGGAAAACAAACGCAGCAAAACCAATGAAACAACCACTAGTGTCACGTTAGAAGAGCTAAACTGCACCCTACAATCCTTTATGACGGAGATTCGTTACGAGATGCAATGCGTGAACCAACGAGTAACAGAAATTACCCACACGATAGAAGCCAGAGGGACGGAAAAATTTTCTACCGAATGCCACCCGCTCCAAGAACAAATACAAGCCGTGCGACGCCAACTCGACATGATTATGCAGAAACTTTATGGTCAGTAAGAATAATCTACTAATTTTACAATGGAACTGTCGAGGTTTCAAGCAGAAGCAAGGAGAACTCTACTCATGGCTCACAAGAAACAAGCTCCAACCAGATATTATTGCGCTGCAAGAGCCAGGCAACAACCCAAAGCTTTTGGGATACACCACGCATCAAGCATCCCCCAAGGTAGCAACATTAACTCGCAAAGATCTCTTAGCACCTCAAGAAGACGCCAATGATATCAGCCTAACCATCAAGATAGGACCAAATCGCAACCAACTACACATTACTAACAATACAGCCCCACAAAGAATGACGTAATCGATATAAAAACAACAATGCACCCTCCAAACAACAAGAGCCAGCACGTACTACTGGGGGACTTCAACGCACCTCATACAGCATGGCGTTACTCTAGAAATACCAGGAAGGGTCAGCGCCTCTTAAGGGAAATTCAAGATCATCAATACATTCTACACAATGAACTGCAGCAGCCTACACGCATTGACACAACGCCAGACCTAACCCTATCATCAAGCGGTGTAGACGTGGCAATGGTGCAATACGCAAGAATATCTAGGGAGCGACCATGCCATCATCAGCGTAAAAATCAATATCATTGCTAAACGGGTAAAGTGGAAGACAACGCGCATTACAGAATGGGACAAGGTTCGCGAAGAGCGCATTAATCAACCACATCATAACATTCAAGACTGGACCGAGCAGCTGCTAAAAGTTGTGCACCGACATACCAAGAACATCACGCAGTATAAAAACGAAGGACCGGTAGACAAACACATCGTCCACTGCTGGGAAGCACGCAATAGCCTAATCAAACGATGGAAGCAACGCAAGACAAACAGAAACCTCAGAAAGCGAATAGCAGAGCTCAACCGACACATCCGGGAGTACACTACAAGAGCATACCAATAACAATGGCAGCAAACCTGCCACAAGCTCAAAGTCACAATGGGAATGAGAAAAACGTGGAACCTACTAAGAGCCCTCATTAACCCTACTACTACTAAAACTATGACAACACAAAAAATTTACCAACTAACACAAGAATTTGAAGATCCCGAACAGCTACTACAAACTATAAAGGAAACTTACGTAGCCCCTCGGGTTCCACCTGAGTATCAAGCATATGTCGGTCCAGCAAATCCTCTCCTCGATGACGAGTTCACCCTGGCAGAATTAAACTCCGCAATCGGTAATTGCACTGGCAACAAGGCACCGGGACCGGACAAGATGACCACACCGTGTCTCAGGAATCTAGGGGAAGAAGATCGCCAACTCCTCCTACAAAACATGAACGATGTGTGGACAGGCAGGCAGCCTCTCTATATCACGTGGAAAGAAGGCAACATGGTATTCATCCCTAAGACAGCAAAGAAAATAGCCGTCAGCAACTTGCGACCAATAACGCTCACATCAAATGTAGGCAAACTTATAGAACGAATGGTACTCCAGCGACTCCAAAACCACCTTGAAGAGATGAACATAATTCCCTTTAACATGATAGGTTTCAGGCAACATTTATCGACGCAGGATGCACTCCTTGTCCTCCATGAGGAAGTAACGGCAGAACCGAGTTCGGCACAACTCAAAGCCATCCTGGCGGTGGATCTCAAGAAGGCGTTCGACTACGTTGACCACGACGCCATACTCGAAGAACTAGCGGCGACAAAATGCGGACCGAAGATGTATAACTACGTAAAGGCATTCCTTCACGAAAGAATTATTACTATAGCAATAGGGGATCACGAAACAGGACCAATACCTCATCCACAGAGGGGAATTCCTCAAGGAGCGGTGCTATCCCCAACTCTCTTCACATTAGCGACACTCAAGATCCATAGGGCACTATCGCAAGTGGAAGACATTAAACACCTCATATATGCAGATGACGTTACTATATTCAGCACAACTGGATCACCTGGACACATCCAGACGCAACTGCAGGAAGCACTCAATCGAGCACAACAAGCAGCAACAACAATAGGTCTATCATGCTCCGAAGAAAAACAAAACTGCTAACAGTAGCAAACAGACGGTGGAAACATCCTCCCATTAACTTAACCCTGCACGGCAACAATATTCCAACTCCATCCACTATCAAAGTACTGGGACACTACTTCCAAAAAGATGGAGGGGGACAAGCCACAACCAACCAGGTACTAAAGCAAGGGGAGCAGGTTCTTCAACCTATGAAGCGGATCTCCAACAAGAAAAGGGGACTTAAGGAGGATGACCTACTGAGACTCCACGAGGCCCTCGTCATATCGCGAATAAGATACGCATCCCAATACACCAATTTTACCAGGACACAGCTTAAAAAAATAGACAACCTAATCCGCAAAGCCGTCAAGATATCGTTAGGTCTCCCTATCAGTGCGAGCAACACAGTCCTTGACAAAATGGGGACAACAGTGACTGTGGACGAAATAGACACTGTTCACAAACACAACCAATTGGCAAGACTGAACCAAACCACAGCCGGTCGAAAACTCCTGCAGTCTCTAGGATACAGGGTCAGCGAAGCGGCCCCTCCTATTACCAAAATGCACCCACGAGACTGGCAAAAAATCAAGGTGGCCCCCGTACCGAATAATATGGATCCAATCCGGCACACAGAAAGAAGATCCACTGGAGCAAATTACTTTAATAAGAAACCGAAGAGGGAGCTGGACCAAATGCACGCCTACACAGACGCGGCAGGAGCCAACAACACATGGACAGTAGCATATTGAAACATACTCAACCGAACTTACACTCAGAGCAACACGCACTTCCAGAAGGCAGAAGAAGCAGAGATCTACGCAATTGGAAAAGCGATATCTCACCTCAGTCAACCAACCCGTCCCCTAAATATATACACAGATAGCAAGAAAGCCTGCCGAATTATAGCATCAGGACACACCCCCCAAATCGCGGCACATCTATTTCGATATATTCAGGGCACTGTGAAGATATATTGGATTCCGGGTCACGCTGGCATACTGGGTAACGAGAAAGCAAATGAACTCGCCCGAGAAGTGCACTACCAGGCTCCCAGGAACGGCGGCGAAACTCCCGGTGAAACCGAATCAAGCCCACGACAGCTTCACCTGAAAGACTACAGGAGAGCCAGGAAGCAGTTACCGCAGCCGCACCCACACCTAGGAAGACACCAGCAGACTACATTCAGACAAGCACAAGCCGGTACACTACACACACCTGCTAGACTACACCTCATGCTAAGTAGAAAGACAGATACACCCCCATTATGCCGCACCTGTAATGTGATCGCCAACCAACAACACATATTATGGGAGTGCCCCATTTATGCACACATTAGACGACACTACACTATAGAGTGGCTGGCCACCAAGAAGACCAAGGACGAGCAACGTGGCCTGGTGGACTTCATCGAGAAGGCCATCAGTGGGAGCCTGGACGGAGGCACCCAGACTCCATGAAGCTCTCCGACAGAGACATTTCCCCTCTTTTGGTTAAAAAAAATAAAATTCTCTCTCTCTCTCTCTCTCTCTCTCTCTCTCTCTCTCTCTCTCTCTCTCTCTCTCTCTCTTTGTTTAAACCCAGATGCACAAACGGCAGAAAAAGAGAGACGCGATTCTGAAGCCGGAATGACTACCGGTCGGCGCGCGCTGAAACCTGCTGAAACGGCCCTCCTGATTAGGTAGGCGTCGCTGTGTCAATGCAAGATGGCGGCCGCCTGAAATGTGAAGTGCACGTTTAAGAGTTCATTATCACTGCTTCGCTCGGCCAAGTTTTTGTTCAGTCATTTTATCTGCTTTTGTATTTAAGGCGGACATTATCGAGGTGGGAATGCCTGAGATTACAAGGCCGATTACGGGAATTTATTTGGCTCGAAAGGCGGAGGTCATCAAACGCTTCGTGGTGCATGTGACTTTACCACGGAGGGTGAAACGCGGTTTCGCATTTGTGACAGCGGTTCGCGAAGTGATCTGTTTGTCTAATTTGCGGTACTTATACGCTAAAACGGCAGATGCGTCAAAAGCGGTGGCGCGCAAGGCGTAGCCGCTTCGCGTTGAAGCATCACCTGAATGCTCAACCGGGTACGATTGAACGCCAGTAGTTGTAAATAATTCCTGTGACATTATATTTTATCTTAAGAGCAACCTGAAGGGCCATTTTAGGGATAATCAAAGTAGCACATGTTGCGCTATACGAGCGCCGCGATGCGGGCGAGCACCGTTTTCTTGCGCAACATTTCCCGTGCACTAAAAGAAATCATGCAAACAGGTCTGAGTTAGAAATCAGAACGCGTTAACGGCGTTAAAAATGTACCTTGCTTTGGTGGCATTTAAAAACTTAAATTTTTGGGAAATTAACAATACGAATGCGTTAAAAATGTACCATACTGTAGTAGCACTGAAAAATTGAATTTTTTAGTGAGAATATTATGACCAATTTATACATTTATAGTTTACAATTTATTGGCTGCGCTGCGAAAAACATTGGATCGCCTGAAGGTCAAGGGTACTAAAAAAATGTGCATGCATTGAACTTGTGGTTACGCAGAATATTATACGAAGCTTCATAGTAGCTTGTTTGTATCCTTGTGGTATGTAAACTTTTGGCAATGAACAACTGCACGTACGAGTACGAAGTTGCTGCTCCAGGCAAGGTTATAATTAAAGCATAAAAGAAGGCAAAACTCAGTTTTCAAATTTAAGCAAAAAAAAACTGCTTCACTTCATGCTATGGTCACAACACTGCAGACGGAAGTTGTCCAAAGCAATACAGGCAACCAGGTAACCTATTTTGCATTGAAAGCTATCTCCCCCGTTTGGTCGGCAAACTGGGTTATGTACACTTCACCGAGGAGCTGAAAATGTTTTATGGAAAAAAAAAGGCTGCAAAATCCACTCCGATTTCCAGGCGAGGCATTCCAAAGCCCCGTGTTCAAAAGGATACGAAAGGCTACAACCCTAGAGACTCTTCATTTATGATATCTATGTTGAAACCTCAGAAGGCATTTTTGAAAAGGTTTTTTTTTCAAGTACGACGTTTGTTCCAGTGATTTCTTCATGTCCGCTAGGTGTATTTTGATTCCGTTCTTTGCGTTACATTCCTTGATAAACAACTGCGGTCGTGACACTTTTGGTTTTTCAGGTTTTCTTTTTGGGAATTATTTATTCATGTAGTGGTTCATGGTCTATATGCCTTATGTGAATTCACCTCTAAAATATAAGAACTAAAAAAATTGTGTTTTAATAAAATCAACTGACCGTCATGACCACGTCCATTCATTTGGGAATGCAAAGCACTTCGAAATAAGGAATTCGAACAAAGCACTTCGATCATGTTTTTAGGCCTCTCAAGCTTGGTACAAGGTGAACCGAAAGAAAATTTTATAAATAAATTAGTTTTCGAAATATTGCTTTGAAATTTTTATGGTGCTATCACACAAGCATTTCCAGTTGCTGTACTAATTGTCATCAAAATTCACAAAGAAATAATTTTTTTTTATTTTGAAAGCCACGTCCTCCTTAATTATTCGATATTCGATTCGATATTCGAAGCTATGTATTCGCATTCGATTCGTATTCGAAAAATTTGACATGCGAACACCCCTAGTTTTAGTTGATTTTATTGCCTTAGTAGCTATATTGACTTGGTTGACTCTTCTCACGCCTTCAAGTGGTTTTAGATTGTCCTACTAGGGTAGCAGTCAGCGAAGTGTCGCATTTCACTTGTGCAGCGCTTGTGTGAAGCGATCTTGATTGGGAGCTTCATACAGTACAAACTAACAAAGCAAAGTAGGCCTTTCTTCTATTCACAAACGTGTCGTGGCTTAGTTTCAAATGAGCTAACAAATTGCAACGACCCGTCGACAGCCGGCGGACTAAAGTCTGGGTCGACTGACTCTGTCGGAAGGTCGCCGAGCTGTGCCAAGTCATTTCTTCCTGATGTCACACGAAAACGCCACAGGAAATGGGCGACAAAGAAGAGAGGAGGACGGATTTTCTAATTGATTTATTACGAAATAATTTTGCGTAAAAGCACTCAGAGTGGTCGAAACATGGCCTATGGAATCCGTACCACAATTTGCGCTAGTAATCCCGCAATGATTACAAATCAGTTCAGTGTCACTTGAAGAATAAAGCCTACGAAAAACAGGGAAATAAAGGAGGCCACAAAAGCGTTCGCAAAAAAGTAAAACAAACTAAGGCAAAGTAGTCCTAAATAGGCAGAAAACAAAAACCAATATCCGTGCGCGTGCTTTCTTTGCTGCAAACTTTGTTGAAACGTTATCTGTCGCCCCTGCCTTGTACCCGCCACCTCCTCTCGTGGCCCACCTCCCTCGAGTATCTCCATCCCTAACCCTTGCCCTTATTGAATGCACTAAACGTTTCCTTTGTGTCTTATGTCTCTCAACATTCGCAATGCTTGTGCACAGTCTGTTGAAATCGTTCATTGCTATTGTTCTTGGAACAGCTCTAGAAGCAATCTTTATTTACTTTCGCACTCACTTTCTCAATCATGTTGTTGTCAGCTATGGGGAGAAATAATACTATTCTATTGTTTATGTATTGCTTGTTATTTATTTACCTTTTTAATTATTATTTATAACTATTTACTCGTTTTTTTATTTATTTATTATTAGTTATTTATTTGTTTATATTTTTATTTTATTTATTTATTTAAATACCCCTAAAACGCCCGTGCTGGGGTGTTACATGAGGTTTAATAAACAGAAATACACATCCAGTGTTAAAGTACCTTAACGCTGCTACAGTCAGGTAATTTCATGTAATGTGCCAAGCGAACTGTTTTTGTCCACAAACATTTTTTTGATTTGGATTGCGAATGCCATCAAATTGAATAATTTGGAATAGTCCGGTTTTAATATACTTCGTGTGTCAGAGTATCTTCAAGTTTTGGTTGCGCCGGTGGATCCACTGAGAGATAGAGCAACATGTTCGCCCGTACGTAAACCCAGAAAACGCTATCTGCTTGAAAGAGGTAGATTACCTTTCTCCACAGGTGCCATGCTCATGAACGCATGAGAAGGGGTCTGTGCACTTGCCGCAGAGCGTTCCCGATAGTGCGTTGCTGCGCTTTGCCGATCACAAGGCACTATGCTGATAACTGAAGTATTCCACATTCCTCTTATTCGTCGCGCCGCCACTGCATATCCGATTGGACAAAGGCAACTGCGGCGGCGGTGTCTCTTGTACTGTAATAAAATGTTATCTGATAAGAAGGCGTTAAAACGCAAGTTTCTGGAATAAATTTGACGAAAGCCGAGTCTGAGACATTAGAGGTTCTTCCAACATGGATACCGGCACTTCTTCCCTCACAAAGAGAACTATACCAACTCGTGTGAACCATGACGACGTGTGCGACGTGTACTTTTGCAGCAGACCCATTTGGCTGAGCAACATCGCCTTTTCCGTCTCTTCTTCGGGATCCGGTTGCGGTGATCCCTGGCACCACCACTGGTCGGTTGCGTTTGAATATGGCCCCGACCGAGTGCTTATTTGCGAGGCTGCGAAGGATGCCTCCGGTCGATTGCAAGGCCGGTGGATGTGGATCAACAAGTGCTACTTCAAGGAGACTAACCCGAATAAGGCAAGCGGCTCTTGTTTCATTCTGAACATTTAGTTGCCCTTGTCGCGCAAGTTAAAATACAATTTCTACTTATCAATAGTGGTTTCAATAAATTTCTTTTATATACCATAAAGTTAGCTTAGTAGACACCATACCTTAAACATTATAATGCCGTGTGAATAGCGGAAAGGTAACGCTAGACAAAGGCCTTCAATTTTCCTGTGACAAATGTTAGCATCCAAATAAATTTGGTATACAGAGTAATCAGTGGAAACATGACGTAAAGATCAAGCAGTGCAGACAAACACGACTGGTAGGACCAGCCCAAGCGGTCAAAGCTCTGATTCTTTGCTGCTGCTACAATTTCTTGAACAGTTACAACTTCCTTGGTTTTTTTAAATAATCCAGCCTTATTGTCCACAGTTGACCTTAAAATTGACACATTTGGTATTGAACAAACATGTTTTTGAGTGAGCCAAACATATTTCTGTTCAGGATGCCCTACCTACACAGTTGTTTTTACGTACTCGAGTACATTAGGCTCGTCAAAACCATTCCCGAACCAATGCTAGGCTGGATAACAGGGTCGGTGCAGAATTTAGGGTAATCACAACTGAACAACAACCAAAATATTTCGCCTCAACTGTAACTTAAGAATTTTTGGGAGGAAGAGGGGGGGGGGGGTACAGGCCGGAGGTGATACCAAGTCTAATCGCATAATATTAAAAAGCCCCTCCATATATATGTTTTCTCACCCTCTAATATACAGGGTGATCAAAGGTACGTCGAGCGATTTTTGTAAATCATTCGCTTAGATTTGCGTAAAAACTACCTCTACAGTGAGGTTGTGCGCTGATTGTGACACAGAACGACGTAGTAAATCTTGATGACAGTGGTCTAATTAACTGAAATTTAACAATCAACTTTTTAGTGGCTGCAGTAAGCAGGCACGTTCGTATTAAAAAGATATCCCCAATCGTGTTTCAACGCAATTCCATTTGCCAGAATAATTCAAGCGCATATGTACTCCGAGATGTGGAAATGCGAACCTAATTGTTGTTCAGAATATTGCGCATGCTAGACACAAAAGAACAGCGCAGAGCTGATCCCTTTTGGGGCGCTACTTCAGAAGGCCCGAGTTTCGCGTACTCCCGAGTTATCAGCTCCTCGGTTTATGAAAGTAGAGATAGTAGAGATAAAGTAGAGATAGATACCGAAACCACCAGAATCGTGCGCAGCAAGCCTGGCTTATTCAGCGCGCTCTAGTGGGGCCGCTTACCTTGATAAAGTACGGCTTGTGCTATCGTCCGCATGCAGCAGCATCTGAAATCGATCTGGAATACACATTCCCTAACATAACCTAGACAACCCCACTGGTTCTTTGAAAACGTGCGCCTGGCTGTTGGCGCGGGCGGTTCATTTTTCTCGGTGCTATGTTCTCCCACTGGATTATGTTTGCTACCTGCTTGAGGGTAGTCCCACTGCAGCTTTGTGCAAGCACAAACGAAGGAATCAAAGGGGTCCACTTTAGCAGACCGAACGCGCCCTGTCCCTACCATGGCTTTTCTTCACGGCGCGAATATCAGCAATCGTCCCGTGTCAAGAGCGTGTTTGAGCATTGCGTGTGCGTTCATCGACTGTGTTTTCGTAATCGACTGTTTTCACAGCGTATGAAGATGCGTCGCGATAAAATCCTGTCGTCTTGTCCTCTCCTGTGTAATCGTACCATAGTGAACTGCATTTTGGACCGGACACCCTCGCGATTGTGGAACCACTGGCTGACGGTTGCCTGGAGACTTCATTTTTATTTTGGGCTAAGTTTTTGTCTATGCTAGCGGGCATAACATGAAGACTTCCTGGCTACGACGCTGCGCCTACACAATGTGGAAGCAGTGGATAGGTGTGGCTTCGGTTGTTACGGTGGGGCTTCGGTTCTAGGTGCGGCTACGGTTGTTTGACTGACATTAAAACTCGGAGGAAACTCGGGCAGGGTTTTGCACGACCGAGTTTACCTTGGAACGCCCTTGATGGCCGCTGCTGCGGTGTTGCTTATTTTTATGGTCGCTGTAGCAGGCATACGTCTACCCCGACGGGTGTTTTAAACGAAGAAGAAAGTTTGAGCTCGTTTTTGGCTCTCGAAAAGTGCTGTGCATTGATTCTGCAGTCCTCTGGCGACAGACCCCCGTTTGCGGCGTCTTAGAGGCGGCTTTCGGTGCATTACCCTCGAGGAGCAAGTGCAGTGTGCGGTGCGGTTTTACGCGACGGGCAGCTTCTACAGAAGCGTTGATGGGAACGCACCATCGACCGCTACCAGCCGACCGTCAACCGGTGCGTGATCTGGGAAGACGTGCTCCCAAGTCCTCGGCTTTCTTTGAGGTGGTTTCGTGGGCACGGCTTCCGAAGGTTCCTGCAGCGCGGCTATCTATCTGCAGCTGAAGCCTGCGCTTCAGTTATCGTCTGCTCCCAAAACAGTTCCAGCGAAGCGTTGCATGACTGTGCGTTTTATCATCAGCTCGGAAGACAGACTCCCTCGAGAGGTTGCGTGACTCGCATTTCTTGTGAAAAGGTTACTGCCAGGACAGCTTATACGAATTGCATATATAATCAAGGAGACAGTCGACGCACCGATAGCCGCTTGAGGTGGTTTATTCCTAGGAAGAAAGCCGTTAGGAACGCAGGAACGAGCGTTGAGATAACCAAGCTGTCTCGCGCATGCACCTAATGCGGTTCATCCTCTTCTCTTGATATATCTTTGGGGCATATCCTCGCGTCTGGATTGGGCATAATCCTAGCTTTCTCGTTCACATGGTTAATGCTGGCACGGCGCATACCCCGATGACTTGATGGCCGGGTGCATCTGTTAAAAGTCCTCGCTAGAATATATTCAACGGCGCGTGAAATTGTCAGAGGTGACGTTTACACATTCCAACTGGTTTTGTTCATAGCCACCATCGTATGGCAGGAAACAGACCATGTAAAGCGAGTGAAGGGGAGAGCGAAGAATTAAAGTAACCGCGTTATGGCAGAGGGAGGGTAAGACGTAGTGGCAAGGGCTCGAAAGAAGAGAGGGTTGTGAGGGAATTGAACTTTAAGAGAAAAAAAACAACTTGAGGACCTTCTTCTAACATAGGCGGTGAAGAGCAAAATAAAATAAAGCTAACAAATCTAAAAATTTGTTGTCCTTGTTGCTATTCCTTCCTTCGTAACACATTGGCACTTGGGGATGGGCTCGTAATTGGGAACTTTGACGAACTAATGTGCCCGGTTCGCAAAATTAATGACGCTGTGAACTTGAGGGGTAACCATTGTAAAATAGTGCATGCAGAGAGAAGCCTGAACGTGAGGTCACGGTAGTAGGACAGGTGCACACCACCCTCACAGAACCCTTATTCTAGGGAGGCTGGGACAGGTTCGAATCTGCTTGCAAACTAGGACAAACAAATGAAACAGAAAAAATTGACGCAAATACGGTATAGCAGAAAAAAAAGCCGTTTAAGGTAATCCGAGCCAAAAGACAAAGGAACGAAAGCGCCAGAAAAGGCGCAGGTAAGATGTATTAGAAAAGACGTTGCTATTACGTATGGCCAGGCTTTTTCCCTAAACGCACGTAGGCAGACTGGATAGGGACGAGAAAAATTTGTGTCGGAAAGCGGAAGGTTTTGATAACGTAATACGAGCAGCAACTGATTTGAATATGGCGCGCTTTTATCACCATCTTTATATTTTCGGCCAGTAGGCCACAGTCACGTCATTGCACTGTATACCCCCAATGGCACAAACTACTTCTTAGGACGAAAAATGTGAAACAAAAACCCCATATCAACGCCTGGAATGAAAAATAAAATGAACTTTGTAGTGAAATAAAGTTTAATAAAGTAAAAGTACAAAAAAATAGTTGGATTTGCTTGCCCCCAGTAACCACCAGTGCAGCAGTGGAAGGACAGAACGCACTGAAAGATTCACCACGCCCTTGTCGCGCATTCTTGGAGCGTGCTGCCCCCGACCCTTTACGTCACCTAAATATTCAGCAAATGGCATGAATCGCATTTTTAAAGCATTTTAACTGTGACGCGAAATATCATGATGAGCTTAATATTACCACCACAGCCCCGCCTTGAATGAGTTTCGCTCAAACTCGGGCCTTCTAGAATAGCACCCTAGTTCTCTGCTTCGATAGCGGTTCAGAGTACTAACCATTTCGATAACCGCAGCCAAGCCTGATACCAGTTATCACTTTTTACTATGCTTCCACCCCGTTTCACCGTGCACAGCAGGCACGTCACAAAAGGGAGGAGCTTTGCGCCGGTCTTCACTGTCGTGCGTGCGTAATAATGCGAGCGGCATTAAAACTTCGCTGTTCGGTATCTCGGAGTGCGGATGCGCTGGAAGAGTTCTTTTAAATGAAACAGCGTGGAAACACGATCGCGCCCAACTTTTCAATACAAACGTGCCTGCTTATAGCAGCAAGTAAAAAGTTGATTGTACAGTTTTAGTTAATTAAGACACCGACATCACTACTTACGATCTCACTCTGTGTTCTCCTGGACGCTTTACCCCTCTAGAGGTAATATTACAGCAAATCTGTAAATGGCTACAATTCAGCAGATCGTCTCCGCTCTAGAGCGATGTAGACAAAAATCACTCGCGAGCGTAGCGCCACGTTGAGGAGCCCACTCAAATTCCCGGAATCGTAAAACTGCGCGCCACACCCCCGGGGATGGAAAAAATAGTACAAAATTAAAATGTCATTGGGCCTTCATAGAGCATGCGCCGTGATTACCTTACTCGCGCTATAATAAATTTCTACCCACGATTCCTGTGTGTTTTGTAGCGTAAGCTGCACTGGCCGAGGTTGAGCAGTTTCGCGTGTGCTGCGAAGGGCCATTCTGCGCAAGCACGAGGGGCATTGAGTTGGATTGGATATGATTGGATTAGGATGGATTGTGTTGGATTGTGTGGCGTCATAGCCGCAGCAGACGCACTGGCTCCGGCGCATGCCGAGGTGTGCGCCTTAATTGCGCAGTAGCCAAGTCTGACGCTACGTCGGAGCCGCCTGATAGCCGTTTCACGTGGCTCGTGAAGAGCCGTTCTGAGCATGCGCGAGGCGCAGTGACTGGACAGGACTGTAGTTTTAGTTAATAACCACGAACCATGCTCAATTGCAAAGTACAAACAAACGTGTTTTGCTTTGTGCACCCCTTGGACTACGCCCCAGTCCAACCTTACGTTGAGGCTCGACACCGCAGCTTTGCTGCCCATCCCTATTCACGGGGTGGAAGGGCTCTGAATTTTTCATGTGTGTCTAAGTGCCTCATCTTAAAAAAGCCCATTGACTTAACTTAGATCACCCTGTATATATGCCAGCCTATCACAGTTAAGTCGACGGAATTTTTTTTAAGCGTCCCATTGTATGGTTTAGAAAAAAACGCATTAGAAACTCGCGATCTAGCAGCAACAAATCATATTCTTGAATGAATTCAGTGCTCAGTACCATTACAGTGGAGTTTAAAACTTGATCGCCTTGATATCTTGAGCTGCCTTTTTTTTCTCTGCAAAATCAGGAACACAGAGATCAATTTTATTCGAGTTTAGCTCTTTGCGACACGCATGAGTATGTAGCTGTCAGAAAAATCTCTAACTGTCTGTGTATGCTTTCGATAACCGAACTTTCACCTAAAACGCATAAACAACTCGATCACAAAAGTAGTTAATAAATTAGGTCATGTCCTAAACGTAAACGCGCCATTGTAAGCGGGACCACCGTTTTTAACCATTGCTACAATAGAAAACGTATACATATTATTGGGGTCTGTAGCGCTTATATATTAAGGTAACAGCTTAAGTTTTTCTCTAACAAATGTTTTCACTAGACAGAAAAGGTAACCCAAAGAACACCTACTTGATGCGCCGCCGAACGCCGAAGCGATTCTCAGACAGTTTAAGAACGCCGTTTTATCAACTAAAATGCCCGTTTTATTGAACGCCGTTTTATCGAATGCCGTTTTATCGAACCACCTACGTTCGTTTTATCCAAAATGTGGTTTTGCAGCTTTGATTGTAATTTTCGGGTTTATTTTGTTAGACTGACCATCGCGTCATCCTAACCTGCAGTTAGCTTCATTCTACATTGTCGCTCCGGTGCATTGCATACAAAATCTTCCTATATATGTTTACATGTCTTTCCCGTGTTTGTTTATCATCTTTGTTTTATTCGATTTTTTAAACTTTTTTGTGTCTTCCTTGATTGCACCCAAGCATGTATGTCCCCCTTGTTTATATTACAGAATTCGCAACTATAGTAGTAACTATTGGGAACCGGCCCACTCGTCGCAGCCAACTCGTCCTAGGAAAACTGGTCATAGGGAAACTGGTCAAAGAAGGCATCTCGTTCTAGGTGATCCCGTACTAGGAAAAGTGGCAGCACTCACCTTTCTCGTCGTCTCGTGGTTCAACTTCTGGCTGATGTCAATAAAATAGGGAGAGGAAGTTAGTGGCTTCTAATCTTATAATTATTCCCAGGTTGACCCCTTCAGACTTCGGGTGGTCCTCTCATTTTGTTAGTTTGCAGGCGGTGGTTGAAATGGTTTTTTTTATTTTACCACATGTTCCTCTGTCCCCTTCTTATTTACCTTATTGTTGCAAAAAATCACAATTTTTACTGGGTAAGGGTTTTTTTCAGGTTTATTTTTTTCTTCTTTTAAAAAAATATTCGTCACACATTTTCGGTGTAGGGGGGTCAACTTTTTCTTTCTTTTGCGTTTTCTTTTCTTTCTTTTTTTTGCATTATCATTTGAAGCTTTTTGCATTCTCTTTTGAAGCGTTTTGCCTGCTTTTGTATATACATATATTAATAGGGCAAAATGTGGCCTCTTGTTTATTTGTAGGTGGTGGTGGAAATTGGATTTTCGGTTTCAGCTCAACTTCCGGTTTCTTTTTTTTGCTTTCTCATTCTAAAAATATCTGTCACGTTTTTGTGTGAGTTCATTTGTGGGGAGGGGGGGGGCGCGGAGTCAACTTTTAAGTCCAGCTTTGACTTTTGCTCCCATATATAGGCCTCCTGCGCTGGTATGGTGGCGCTACTGAATTTGAACCAGCGGCGCCACTGTACTTCCGCGCCGCATCTTTTGCTCGTACCGTGCATCGTCGGTCCGCGTATCCCGTGCGCAAAGCCAGCGTGACTACGCGAAGCGAGCTGTGCGTGAACTGTTCTGCGGCGTCGAATAAATAGGAAGCTGTGAGAAATACTAAAAAAATAAAGGCTACTTCACCTGCGGAAAAAATACAAACGAGACGCCAGCAACCATGCATTCGGCATCAACCCAGAAATTGAGGCCGAAACAGGGCACTCTATATAGCACTTGAACATGGTGTGATTCAAATGAATAGATTAAAACGCAAGTGCGGCTGTGAGTAAGCAAAAAATATAGAATTGTAATTTTATTTCATCAGCATTTTTTGGGTAATACCCCAGGGCCCAATCTCTGTAATGCGTGGCATGTGCTCAATAACGCACAGTAGGAAATCGAAGTAAACACGTCGTAACAGTGTAACGGTAGACCATTTCTCGAGTGAAGTTAAAAATACATACATGAAAAAACAATAAAAATGAACTTCCTATATCAATAAGTCTGCCTATTCACAACAATCACACGATTAATAAACAACATTATTAAGATCCCGGAAGTGCAACCTGAACAACCCAAAAAATTATTAATATGCACGAAATCCCAAACGCCTTGCATTCGCACTAAAGGACATATTTATAAAAACATTTGTCGTATAATAACGTAAATGTATGTTATTTGTATAGAAAAAAATAAAATACCAATAGAGCCTTAAATAAACTAATAGAACAAAAAGAAAACCTAACCGCCACATTCCCTGTTTATTGATTCCAAAATACCACCAACCAGAAAAGCAAACCAAAGTACGAAAAAATCAGACAAGCACCAATGTGGCCGCAATTTTTTTAAATTCGAAATCTGGCCGCAATTAAAAGCGTCAAGTTGAACAGAAGTGGAATAGGAGTCCATACACACACGTACAATTCTCTAAACGTCTCTAATTTTTTTGGTATTTCCCGTACATAATTCCTTGCTTCGGTACTGTGCTCTTCGGCAAACACAAAGCGCTTTTTTTTCGAGGAATCTGCTGCAAGGCTGTCTGCCGCGGCTGGGGCTAACACACGGCGACGGCAATTTTACATCAGTAGCCATGACAGCCCAGCAGAAATTGTCCACCAAGTTGCCATGTGCGTGGGTTAAGCCATCTGTGCGTCCAACGCAAGACACACAGCTGCAAATAAAAAACGCTTATTCAAATGTTAGCCCGACGAGCGCTATTGAAAGTGTCGAACATCGAAATTAGTGTACACGTCACCCGAAAAAGGTGCCAGCACAAGTTAATGATGTAAAACTCGGTTTTTCCGACGTTCCTGCGTGCGATTGCAGCCACAAAACTGCAGAGCCAACATATGCTCTGAAAGACGCTGTCGACGAAGAAATGCAGAAACCAAGTGTTCAGGTGATCAAATGGCTTCTCGGAGCGCAGCCTGCGCACTCCTTAATAACATTCGCATACAAACCAACATAATTTATTCTTCGGCGGTGTCGCAGACTTGATTTTGTAACTGTTGAGCCAACAGCAAACATAAAAGTAGGCAGAATTGCTTATTTTTCGCCCTAAAGGCACCGTTCTGTGATACCTCCGCCGCTGAGGGCGGCTGACCACGCCGGCCCCGTACGAGCAAAATATGGCGCCACGGCTGCCAGGAGGCGCTGCCTGTGCCGCCCAAGAAGCAGCGCACTAGTCCTATAGGTTATATGAAGACTAACCAAACGAAAGTTACCCAGCTTGACAATCATCGTTTGTCAGCAGGCATGAAAACACAGATACTAAAAAGCGAAAACACAGCACGAAATCGCAAATCCCAATACAGTGCCGTCACTTAATTACCGAAAATAAAAACGTATTACAAAAAACACAGCGGGCAAACGAAATCTAATATAAAAAAACTCGCGTAATTAGCAGCACAAAGAAAAAAAACAAAGATCCGCTGCTGGCGTGTTCCTCGAAGGCGACAAAGGAAACATTAAGGGTGGTGAATTGAAGGAGCAGTGTAAGAATGTGTACGCATAAGATGAAAATTATACAAGCTTCTGTACTCTTTCATTTGAACATGATAGACGAAAAACGCAAATTGTGACGAGTTGCCCCAGTGTCCAGTTGCCTTAGGTTACAAGTTTGCATAGTGCGAGAGGGCCTATGACGACTTGCCCTATGTGACGAACTCACCTATGACGAGGTGGCTGCGACGAGTTCACTTTTGACGAGTTCTCCTAGACCCGTAACTATCATAGTAACCCCATGCGCAATATTCGTTACATGTGTAGTATTGGCGTATTTAGGTTGGTGCTGACAAATGCCCTGCACAATGCTTTATCATTACGTAATCCAGTATTGTCCTTCCCCAATTTTTCATGTGGTTTGCCCACGACTCCTGCTCGGACCATGTGGTCACATTGTTTGTAACAGGAAAAACATCGTACCAAGAACTTCTGAAAGATTACTGCTATATAAATAGGTCTGAGTGGCACTGGCTACCACCCTCAAGCGTCAGATACAGATGTAGCAAATATAAATACGCCAGAAAGTGAAGGAGGACACAGTCACTCAGATTGCCCAATTGGTAAGGCATCCGAGATCTAATCGAAAGACGTGGGTTCGGTCCCCTCTCTGGGCGCGTATTTTTCGTTGTTCTTTTCTCACGTAAATAATAATAAAAATAATGTAACATCACTAACGGTAAAAAAATAGTCTAACCATTTCCCTATGCCCTCGTAGGTGTTGTAGACTGCCAGCATTTCTTTCTGTATTTCCTAACTAGCCCCGCATTTTCGAACTATATATATATATATATATATATATATATGTATTTATATATATATATATATATATATATATATATATATATATATATATATATATATATATATATATATATATATATATATATATATATATATATATATATATATACATATATTGCCACGTGCAGAAGACAAATGAGACTTTGCATAAAAGGTGTGAGGGATATATTTAGACGATGGTGCCGCAGAGTGATTAGATATATTTACAAGCGGCCATGATCTCTCGAGCCACGAATCCGTGCTATTCACTGTTCGTCGTAGTCAGTATTGGCTTCCAAGGAGCTATGCGCCAGCGCACACTTTCCCTTATCGTAACATTACCCCCTCTTCGAAGGCAACCACCAGAGTACTTGGTAACAGTAGTTGGACAGATGGAGTGCTGGTGAGGTGAGATAAGAATGTCGTTACGTGGCGAGAAGTTAAAGATGCGACGAATAATGGACGATGGAACAGCGATGTATTTACATGGATGAACTTTGTACAAGCGGAAATGACAGCTCAAGCTGAGGCAATGCCACACACTACTTTATCGTCGTCGGCGTGGATCCCCTGGAGCTATGTGCCACCGTCCCCTTCTACTTCATTGCGTCACAATATTTACGCACGCTTGCTGTTGACGGTATTTTTGGCTATGCCTGTATGTTTTGAATGTATTTTAATGGTCTACCGCTGTTTACCTGTACTAATTGTGACACCTCAAAAATAATTTTCTTATTGTTTTTGTTTCCTTCCAGAAAAAGTTGGGAAGCTACAATATTCATAAAGACTCCATCGAAAATGCCGTACGAAATATATCCAACTCCGGCCACTACCATTTGACGAAGAACAACTGCCAAAATTGGGTCCTACAGCTCCTCGAACTTCTTCGAATCAAGCCACCCGAGGGGGCACGTCATGCTAAAGATGTTGTTGGATTTATCCGTCCTGTTGCAACCGTAGGAGGCAGTGCTGCAATAGTTTCCGCACCTGTTTTGATGGTGCTCTCAGTGGTTCCAGGGGGAATCGCGCTTGGCATAGCGGCTGTGGGAGCTACAGCAGCACTTGGCGGTGCTTTCTTTGCATGACGCACAATGACAAAGCCACTGTCACTTTTGTGAAAAAGCACAATAACGCCTAATGCAAGTCGAAGTGATGCTTGTTTTACAGATAAAGGCCGGGAGGGGTACAGGTAGAAGACGCACTTCGACATGATTAAGGGCGCACTAGACGGGGCAGAAGAGACAGTAATATGGGACTAGCGGTAGACACCAACTTAGGCTTAACTGAGATAGAAGGCGGGGAATAACAAAGCCATGGAATATTAAAGCCCTAGAAGAGAAAGAACTGGAATGTAGAATGGAATGCTAAGAATATCTTTATCGTGGACGGAAAGCCATTTTCCGAAAAGCAGATAACGTAAAATCGCTGATCAAACGAGTGAATGAAAAGGAAATGTTGTATTAGTTCCTGTGCATGATTTGAGCGTGAAGTGAATTCCGGAAAAGAAAGACGTATTGATCAAAGTGGTGTTGACGTCGCTTATCGAAACGTAAGCCGTCTGCAAGAACGGTTATGAACAAAAGAAAAGCTGGTTGGCGCATGTTATATTTTCCTGAACATCCGAAGATCCTAATCGCAGCTGATACGATGCACACGGCTAAAAAGGGTTTTAATGGCTTTGATAACTGAATGTTAGGTCTAGAGGAAAATCTATTTGTTCTGTTTCTTCAGTTCTAGCAGGTGCCGGACAGTTTAGCTAGTTCCGTTGTTCGATATAACGTGCCTCCATGACGCTGCTAGCCAAGCGTAAATACAGCAACGTTTGCATACGTGGGTTTATCTTTCATACAATGCAGCAATGAAGTGAAGTGATGCTATTACGTGCAGAAATAAAATGGTTGATTGGTTATTTCCTTTGTTGGACACCTTCTTAATATTGTTACACTGTCTACTCACGGTCCGCAAGGTCAAGGGATCCAAGGAATTTACCAACGAATTTAGGAAAGATGCTGGCAAAGAAGAGGAAGACGATGTTGCTAGCTTTCGCGGCTGCAGTCGGACATACTGAGTTACCAATTTTTACTTTGGAATAAACCGTCATTCCCCTTAAGTAACAATTGTGGCCGAGGTGATTGGTACACCACGACGGATCATCAGCACACCCAGGTTCTTCGCCGGACCCGAGTCGCTGGTCTACCACCATCACTGCCGGAGATGCCCAACTTACCAGCTCAGCGCGTGGCCCCACTCACCACCTTGCAACATCTACGACAGCCCAGCGACTTCTCTGGTAAATTCGCTAAGGATGTCCACAATTGGCTACGCCACTACGAACGAGTAAGCCGATACAACCGATGGGACACGACCATGCAGCTTTACAATGTTCCGTTTTCCCTGACTCACACATCGTTGGTTTGGTACGAAAATAATAAATCAACGGTCACCGCTTGGGACGGTTTTGTAACTGAAATGAGGCACAGTTTTGGGCAATCCACAGCAAAAAAATATAGCCGGACACCCTTTACTACAAAAAGCTCAACTCCCGGGGAAAACATGCACGGCATACATTGAAGGCATGCTGCCCCTCGGCGGGATCGTAAATTCGGCGATGTCTGAGGAAGGCAAAGTGGGTCACCTTCTTAAGGGCAACCCCTAAGATGTTTGCAACTTTCTGATAAGCAAAGATGAGTCAACATCACGGGCGATGTGATCCACCACTGCAGGACGTTTGAAGCTTCGAAGATTCGCGCGTTACGATGACTTTGGACATCTTGCCAATGCCACCACTGTCGCCGCAGTAGATAAGGCCACGCCAGGCCTCCTTGCTGATATTGTGCATCGTATCGCGCGAGTAGAGCTCGCACGGCTCGCAGAGGTGACTCACCAGCCTGACGACGTGCGCGATGGCTGGGCAATACAAGAAGAGCCCTTGAACTCTTTCCAAACTAGGAACACCCGTTTCAATTCAACGACGCTCGGGGATCCCCGGGAGCTGGCACCTCACGTCGACCGGGATCATATGTCGGCGTACGCACTCGTGAGTACACTCATTTGTACTCATTTGGAATCAAACTCACGAGTGAGTACGATGATTAGTGAGTTCACACCCAGCATAAAAAAGTGCGTATGATGACGATTAAGTACAGGGGTAAATCCACTACTCGGGAGTACATTAGAATGAGTACAGTACTCATGAGTATTAGTAGTCTTGAGTACAGCACTCATTAGTGTGAGTACAGATTAGTATGAGTACTCAGTATGAGTACTCGTGAGTATATAGTATTCATGAATACAGAGTCCTCATGAGTAAACGACTTATGAGTACGTAGTCCTCATGAGTACTGTAGTAATGAGTACAATAATCATGAATAGTGTTTTTAGTGCTCGCACTCGTGAGTACACGCAATTGTGAATACACAAGGGCAAACAAGTTCAATCACGAACCCGAGTCTGGACGTGCGGGTATGAATCGGTGCAGCTTAACTCTATAGCATGGTAAAATCAGGAAACGAAAACTGTGCCTCTCTGCTTTCCCTGTCCCTGTTTGGCGGTGTTAGCGTTTTGCGACGGTCGCTCGTTGAGGGTTCACAGTGAAATGGGAAAAACGAGGGGGTGAGCTCTCGGCGGGAACCGTGGCTGCAATTGCTCTGTTTCTACGGCACGGGTTGATTCGCGCAGTTATTTTTGTATACGGGGTCTGGGGACGCATAGCTGCTTCGTTTCACTTGCTCTGTTCAAGGTGTGTTTGGGGAGGCGGTGGGGGCTGCTAACAATGCATGCACTATGTGCACCGAAGTCGCTTTTTGTCTGTCTTCAGCAGTTTCCGTAGACGCATGTCACGCTATTTAGTCCTTTTGGGAGCTGAACCACTCGTTTAAACAGATGCGGTTAATTTCCGTCATTCACGTCAAATTGCCTGCATGGTTTGTGCCACCGACATTTTACGCACAATTCCGCTGTGCGCATTCAAGCGATAATTTGGATGATGTACATGCGCCCATGTGGTTTTATTAGGCTTCCGCTTTAAAACGTCCTGTTCAGGATCGTCTCGTGCATTCCATTTACAAGTGAGCATATAGCCCCACCGTGCAAGTTGCGTGTTGTTAATCGGACATCATAACGCTTAGTTGAAGGCGTGCGACGCCTTGTTTCGCATCGCATATTTTGTCGAAGAGCCCTGGCATCTTGCTGCTGGATGAGTGTTTTGCTTTTGACAGGCTTTGCTTTCGAATGGCAACCCGATGCGCAGCCCTGCTACTTGCTACTATACCATGCTACTTGCCCATGTTTTGGCAAAACATGCTACTTGCCGTTAACTTTGTGACCGCACTTTTTTATCGATAGCTATCAGCTTCATCAGCACTGCTCGAAGCAAGAGCTGCATATTTCCACTGTACAACCAACGCACCAACCCCACAATACAGTGACATCAGTGCAAGCTATCACACCTCCGAAAACCACGTCTGCAAGCTTTGTTTTTGAGTTCACAAAGCACTACAGAGCAGTTGGACAGTGTTGTAACGGCTTCCAAGCACCGGTAAAAACTGAGTGCACTGCGGTCCTCGACTGCGAGCGATACCCACTTTACGCCGCCCTCCCTCGCCCCTCCAAACACACGCATACACACTGTTGGGACTGGCCCATCCCAGCTCAGTCGCTACTGTTGCGACGTTGTCTGAAACAAAAGCGGGTTAAAAAAGCTGCCGACAGAAGACACGCGGAAAACCGCAAATTACGGCCACGGCCGGGCCGAGAAGCCATGAGCCCCACTAGAGCACGACGCGCCTCAGACTCCGGTGGTTTATTGCTGAGAGCAGGATGACACGCCAGACACAACGCGAGTGCTTACGTTCCGTTTTCCACTCTCCCGTGGGCCGCCTTCAGGCAGTGCGTCGCCCTACGGCAGTGCATTGTGGAAGACGTTTTCTTCCCGTGCTCCTTTATCCTGATGTATATGTAACCTCAGTATTTCTAATTAGTTAAACATTTTAATTTTTTTCTTTTTAGCCTTTCATTCGAGCCACGTCTTACCTAACATGGCGCGGTTAACAAGATCAGAATTCGAGGCCACGGGAGCCCGAACAGACGAACAAGACGAACGACACGGACGAAACGCACCACGACTTCGAGAGTGCGGCGCGCAGATTGGGGTACGGATGGACTTCACGTTAACCGTGGTCGACCCGCTACTGACTTAAACAGAACACTAGGTCCTGTGTTCAACGAACAACCAGCAGTGCGTCAGCGCACTATGATTACGAGGGCTACCTTGCTCTGGCCGTAAGGACGACATCTTCTCGCGTTTTCTAGCGGGCAACAAGCAATGTCGCCAGCTCTCCAAACGGACGAATGTGGCAATGTGATGAAGTTCGGGTTAGCCGAGACACGTGCCAGAAGTCATAAGGGTCGGAGACATGGCATCGATGAAGAATGCGGTGGTTGTATTGTCGGAACGTGAGACACGCGGTGCGCGGAACGAAAGAAAAAAAAACAAATAACAAGACTAGGAGAAAGGAAAGAGGACAGCAGTCCTTGTCAGTCCTAGTCGCGCTAGTCCAGTAACCTTATTCGGGTGCGGCGTCAGCGCCTAATGCCAACCGAACGTGGTCACGTTGCAGCGCAGCGTCCGATGAGGTCCAGTGGCGCCAGGCACGGTAGGAGCGGCAGCAGGCACAGGTAATGGGGGTGGATCCAACGGGTGGTCTGCCCGAAGAGGTTGCGGCCCCCTCCTGGTTGGCCCGACGACCAGGCGACCCGGCGCAAGGCGCGGATGCCCGGCGCAGTGACAGACACGGGTATCCGGCGCTGTGGCGATGGCCCTGTAGCCCCGGCAAGAGCTGTGGACGTCCCGGCGCGGTAGCACGGGCGCCGTTAATGGGTTTCTTCGCGATTCCAAGCGCGATCCCGAGCTCGAGCCGATGTCGCCGTTTCGTCCCCCTTCTCGCACTCGCGCTGCCTTCTCATCATCAGCGCGCATGACATCGTGGCACATACCCGCGCACGGGGGATTGACTTGGCATCTCGTCACACTACCCCCGGCTTCAGAAAGTTGTTGGGGCGGAGCCGCATACACTTTCAGAGTCCTCGGTGGGCGGGATGCGGTGATGCAGGAAAACAAAACAGAAACACTGTTCGCACAGTCAACAGATTTTGTGAACCGGCAGTAAGCATCGTCCGGACAACGCAATACCATCGAGACGCCAAAACAAGGTTGAATAGGTTGACCTCACAGCACAGATGCTTCTGTTCGGCGTGGCCTGTCGGTGCGCTACGGGCTTGTCGTTTTGCTTGAAAGCAGACTTTCCGTTACGCACAGGCCAACAGTAGGCATCTTTCTCGAAAGAGCAATGCCCACCTCGATTTTCGGATTTGCCGTCTTGCATAGCTGAAAGGTCCTCAGAAATCTTCGGAGGTCGGCGTAAATGTTTGGCCAATAGAACGCCCGGAGGATTCTTCTAGTTGTTTTTAAAAATCGGTGATGATCTGGGACTCTTTCATGGCCCTTGCTCATGACCGCTTCCCTGAAAGGATGCGGAACAACAAGTTGCTGAATGGGGCGGCTAGACGGCAAGGCGTACCGACAGTACAGCAGCCCCTTTTGCCAAACAAACTTGCAGGGGTTCTCTTTATCGGAAGAGGACTCTGCCGACGCCATCTTTATGCAGTTATCCAAAGTCTTGTCCAGCTGCTGCTGTTGGCGCATCTCTTTTCTGGTAACACCGGCGAACATGATGGGACTTGCCGGCCGGTTATGCTGTACCTTCTGATGGACGTGGCTGGTGTTCTCGTTGGCCGAAGAAGGATGTGCTTCTCCACCGAGCACCGCTGGAGTTGCTGGATGCCTTGGTTGCTGTGGCTTCCATGCAGGGTTAGGACTGTTGGGGTCCCTAACACCAGGTATGTTCCCCAGTATTAGGTCATACAAGGGGTCGGCCATGCATTTCGCCAGAACGTGTCCTTTGAAATACGGCGTATTGACGTAGATGCATGCCTCTTCAAGGCGCCGCGTGGTGCTGTCTACGAACAGGACTGTCGACGCCTGGCCTGCAAGGCAACTGTCTGGAATAAGTTCCCGACGCACGATGACGGTGTTGCTGCCGGTGTCTCGTAGAACGAAAACCAACCGCCCGTAGACCTGGCTGGTGGCCACAGGCATGCTGCTTGCCAGGCTTCCTTTTTGTAGCTCGCATTCTTCACCCCCTGAATGTGTGGGGGCCAGTTTGCGTTTGCCTTTGCCGCCAGTGTCCGTATTCACTCCTCCGCAAGGGCGTTTTGATTTGCAAAAGTGCAAGCGGAGACCTGTTTGTTATTTGGCGGTTTGGACCGGCAGCTGTACGTCTTGTGCCCCCGTTTTCCGCAGTTTTCACAGCGGGCAGCCCGGGCTGCTATCCTGCAGTCAGGAGCACAATGTCCGGTTTTGCCACAGATGAAACATGTGAGGCCTCTCTTGGTAAGGGTGTCGACATGGGGCTCTTTCTTTTCGTCCCATAACTTGCCCAGGTTTGCGACCCTCTGAGCTTCAAGGAAGCGGTCACAAGCTTCGGCGATCTCTTTTGTGGACTTGCATTCCCTCTCCTTGATGAAGATTGCCAGCTGGGATTAGCAGCACCGTAGAAATTGTTCAGCGATCATCTTGTCGCGTACTGCTTCGTATGTCTTGGGCACCCCAGAGGTCTCCAAACACCTGACGAAATATCCAGAGAGGCGGGAAACAAGCTGGGTTCCGGTTTCTCCGTCCTCAGCTTTGGCCAGGCGGAACTTGTCGTTATACCCTTGAGGCGTAAAACGAAACCGCTGAAGGAGAGCCAGCTTGACCTTCTGGTAGTCCAGCGAATCTTCTGGCATCATCCTTCCTGTCACAGAGAGGGCGTCACCGGTGAGGCAGGTGCTGAGTCCTGCGGCCCATTTGTCCTCCGGCCATTTTTGCGCGCGCGCGACCCTCTCAAACCTAAGCAGGTACGCATCAAGGTCATCTCTACGCTCGTCGAACGGAGGTAGGAACTTGTGGGGGCTGGCAGAAATCGTTTGTTCTGCCTGAGCCGCGCCTGCAACAGAGCCATCAGCTTGCGGAATATTTCGCACGCCTTCCTGGAGCCTTAGGTTAAGCAGCAGGTTGTCGTGCCTAGCACGCTTCAGATCTGCTGCTGCCTTCACAGCCTCACGTTCTGCTGCCCTTTGGTCTCTCAACCGGTCTTGTTCCGCTTTCACCCACTCTCGCAGCTCGGCGTCACGGAGTCCTAGCTCCTTTCCACTTGCTACAAGCTTTTCAACCTCCATGTCGCTTCTCAGGCCGGAACAACTCTGGCGCAAATCTCGTCGTCCTCTCTAGATGTTGTTGAGAGGTCCTGTCGCGGACGCCAGTTGTGATGAAGTTCGGGTTAGCCGAGACACGTGCCAGAAGTCATAAGGATCGGAGACATGGCATGGATGAAGAATGCGGTGGTTGTATTGTCGGAACGTGAGACACGCGGTGCCCGGAACGAAAGAAAAAAAACCAAATAATAAGACTAGGAGAAAGGAAAGAGGACAGCAGTCATTGTCAGTCTTAGTCGCGCTAGTCCAGTAACCTTAGTCGGGTGCGGCGTCAGCGCCTAATGCCAACCGAACGTGCTCACGTTGCAGCGCAGCGTCCGATGAGGTCCAGTGGCGCCAGGCACGGTAGGAGCGGCAGCAGATACAGGTAATAGGGGTGGATCCAACGGGTGGTCTGCCCGAAGAGGTTGCGGCCCCCTCCTGGTTGGCCCGACGACCAGGCGACCCGGCGCAAGGCGCGGATGCCCGGCGCAGCGACAGACACGGGTATTCGGCGCTGTGGCGATGGCCCTGTAGCCCCAGCAAGAGCTGTCGACGTCCCGGCGCGGTAGCACGGGCGCCGTTAATGAGTTTCTTCGCGATTCCAAGCGCGACCCCGAGCTCGAGCCCATGTCGCCGTTTCGTCCCCCTTCTCGCACTCGCGCTGCCTTCTCATCATCAGCGCTCATGACATCGTGGCACATACCCGCGCACGGGGGATTGACTTGGCATCTCGTCACAGCCAACAATACTTCAGGCTGCTTAAGACGACAACGGGGAAATGAACTTGCAAGCGGTGCTGCTTGTGAGCAGGATGCTACGTGAAGAACGAGAAAGTTTTTTGTGAGAACTGGCGAGAGTCTCCCAAACGTTTGTCACAGTGCCTGGACTGCAGAGCTTGAAGCCCACCTGACCGACGACCAGGCAGTGGAAGACTACGCTTCGGTCGTGGAGTATGACGACGCAGCAACCTGCGCACTGGCTTTACGCGAGCATCACATGGAGGGGCTGAAGTCATCGTCGACGCTCCAGACTGCTCCTCCACTGGAAGACGCCAGCGGAGACCGCCGGGCTGGGACGTCTACCGGACAACCCATGCCATCTACTCGTGAGTTTGGAGCACGTCTCCCGAATCTAGAACTGTAGCGCTTCGATGGAAAGATAACATGGTGGCAACCTTTTTGGGACATGTTTCGACATTCTGTCCACGAGAATTCCCGGCTTTCCAATATTGACCGTTTTCATTAGTTGCTTTCGCTTCTTGACGGAGCTGCTGCTGAAGCCATTGCTGGCCTGCAAGTGATAAAGTCGTGCTATCAAGATGCTCTTGACAGTTTGAACAATCGTTTTGGAAATTCCAAAGTGATAGGGCAGAAGCATTTTGAAAATCTGCGGAAGCTCCGACCTGTCGACTCAGCCAGCAACGTGGCCGCTTTGCGGAAGCTGTAGGACCACGTGCAAATGAACCGGCGAGGACTGGAAAACTTGGGCGTTGGAGGTTCTTCTTACGCGGCTATGCTGAATGAAGTGCTTTTAAAGGTGATACCTGGCGACATTATTGTCGATTACTTCAAACAGCGGAGCCTTGCTGCCAGCACCGCTTCCACGAGCAGTAAGAACTCTTCTGCCCAGGGCGTAGAACATCTACTGTCTTTCCTGAGAGTGGAAGTGGAATGCAGGGAAAGAATCTTCCAGATCAGCAAGCCCCAGCGAAGTGGCAGCAGTCTATTCTGACCGCTACCGTCCTGCACAACAGGGCACATACTTCGTCTTGCTTCTTCTTCTCCGTCAAAGATCACAGCACAGAAGAATGTCCGAGCGACATCCCTTTGCCCAACATGCGAACCCGCCTAGCAAGTGACGGCTGATGCTTCAGATGTACGGGTAAGGGAGATCTGGTACGCAGTTGCCGAAAGAAGGTCTGGTGTCAGACATCTAAGCGGCGCCATGCTAACCCCGCCATGCTAACCATGCTAACCCATGCTAACACTAACCCCACTCGGATACCATCGGAATCGGCTGCAGAAACGCGACATGCAGCGATGCACGTCAACACGCGCAAATCAGCATCCCGCGACTCTCCAGCGACGGCGTACTACAGACGTTCCAGGTGTGAATGATGACTTTGTCACATTGCTGCTACGTCCGCAGAGTGTTTGATAATGGTAGCCAGCGGAAATTCATCAGAGCAGACGTCGTTGCTAAGCGTAAGTTCAAGGCGATTGGCGCAGTCGATCTGGCCATCTGTGCTTTCGGCCGATCTGGAGGTCCAAAGAAGAAGTTTAAAGTAGTCAGAGTGACCCTTCACAGTCAACATGACAACACGTCTGCTGAGGTCGAAGCCATCGTCGTGCCTTTCAGTAGTGAAGACGTGGTGGAAGCAACGAAGGACAACACGCTTTTGCAACATCTGGTTCCCGAGGGGAAGCTTCTGGCTGACACCATTGCTTTTCCAGGTGTTGAGGTCAAGCAAGGAGTAAGCCTTCGCATTGGATCCGACCCGATCTAGAAGTTCGCGCCAAAAACGAGCAAAGTAAAGTGGGAAGGAGCGAATCCTGCTTTGGTCGCTGTTAGCACAAGCCTGGCACGGACTTTACAAGCACCATTACATCGGGAAGATAGCAATAGATGCAAAGGTAATAACCTCGTGTGCGTTCTCCGAACGGACGTGCACGCGAATGAAGTCTTCTCTTCCTCTTTTTGGCGGTTTCGGGAGGTATACACAGTTGGCCTTATGAAAACGCCACGGACGTCAACGATTCGGACTCAGATCCACCGACTCAACTGTGTTTGAAAATGAACGCCATGAGGCACAACTCCCGCAGAAGTCCACACCGATCCCCATCAACGAATATGGCAAGAATGCCTTTTTGAGAGCTCACGCAGTACCTCGACAACTTTCTTCAAACAAAGGGGCGGTAAGACTGTAAGAAGGTGCTATGAGGCAATGTCAGTGGGGTGACCACGCAAAAAATATTGGGGGGGGAACGAGTGGTCCCGATCATGCCTTCTACTCAGGGCATCGTGAGGTCCTCCTAGAAGCGTCAATAACCTCCAGAACCACTACCCTTCGTGACGCTTTTGACGCATTTTCAGACACTGTGAGAATGTCGTCTTCCAACGACGTCCTCGAAGGAGCATCACCCTTTAATAGAAACCATAACTAAGAACCGAATCTCAGCTCCACATCGGACAAAGAAAGATGTCCGGTACAACTGCCCGAGGTCATCTTTATAACCACCCCATTTACAGCGGTCATAATCGACTTCACCGTCGCGTTGGCGATACTTTGGTTGAAGGCCGCAATGTTTCCGAGGTAGTTCGAGGCCGAAAATCCGCGAAGACAGACCTCGGACATTGCAAAGTGGGCGCACTTTTGAAGCTGCAAACTGCTCCAGGTTCCCCATTACCGACTGACAGAGTCATCGATATGCCTGCGTGCTACGCTTTGGAAACTAGGACGATCGGCGAAGTGTATAGGAGAACGGTAAGTTGGGCCAGGCAACTGCAGCTACATGCAGTAGAGAATTTGCTTGACTAGTGCAAATGTTGTGCCTGTGCTTTTGGTATCTATGCGAGTGAGCATTGGTGGACGCGGAGGACGTTGTGGATTTCTAATCTACCGCCAACATGGACAATGATCAGGATTGTAGAGATTATTAGAAAGAAGTGGCGCGTTTGCACGCACGGGGAAGGCAGCAGGCACGCGCATGAGTTAGAAACGTGCCACTTGGTCTACCTTTTCGTAACACGGACACAGGCAGCATGCATGACGGCACGCACACGAATGAGACGACGCCTGCAAAACTTATTGCCTGCTCACCAGACCTCTCCAAGGTAATCGCCATGATTACAAAAACCCAAGCGAAGCTCACTGCATTTGTGGCGAGATCATGAACAGACGCTGCTCCAACACCGGGCCCATCCACGAGCTACATCGCCCGCGCGCACGTCATTCCAGCAACGAAAAATGAGGCGCGCAACGTAGGCTGCGCGCACGAGCCAGGAAGCACCACGTGCCTGGCACCCGCACTTCCGTCCAGACGTACACAAACGAAAGACTGCGAGCGCGGAAGGCAACGCAGCCAGTACGCAAATTTTCACACGTTCTGTCCCGGACCCTGGCCGCGCAACCAACAGCATCGTATTTGGATTGGTGGATAGGCCACGACGAGCGAGAGGCATGGCGCACGGTGCACGGAGCGCACCATACGTGGCGAATAACAGCACACTAATGGTAGGGGAGTTTCCCTGTAAAAACAAGAAGCACAGCGCACGAAACGCAACAGAGGTGACGAAGGATATCCAGCTTGTACAGGTGGAGCTGACCACTGCGAAGAAAATGCAAAGCGCAAAGAACGCGACCAATCCGGCACACAGGCAGGATACCGCTATTTGCAACATCCTCTGATCCCGGTTGTGCTGTCTAGACTAGGCCAGCGAATGTCAAACGAATAAATCAACCTTGCCACAAGCAAAAAATAACCGAGCGCGCGCGGTTAAACCCGGTACCTGAACATACGAGGTATCTGCCACCCGCTGCTCCAACTCGAGTACAGCGACCGAACGACATTACACTCGTGCAGGTAGCTCCGTCAACGAGCAACGACACGGCCAGCGCTTGCGGGACGTCCAAGCCGGAACGTACAGGATCACCAGCACCCGCTGGTCTGATCAAGACTCCCATGACAAACCTCATTTTGTATGGTAACGCAACCGCGCGCAAACGGGCTTGGGAGGAACGGAACGCTTCCGATCCTGCTTGTAGGGAAAAGATTGCTATTTTAGCATTTTCGAAACAACGACGAAACGACGAGAGCTTGTGCGGCGACACAGACACGGCAAGAACGGCAATGGATCAGCCTGATTCAGAAAGGCATCGAATGCCCTGCCGATGAAGTGACGCTTACGACGCCGAGGAATGTGGGCCGAACGGAGGAGACGAACTATGCCCACTTCCCCACCACAAAGGTTTCACTTCCCAAGCAACCACGGCGAAAGCGAGCATGGAGCCTCAGTGATTTTGATCGATCCACCACGTCACCGCACGCTAAACGAAAAGCCAAACGGCGCCCGCACCATACGCAACGCACGCCTAAATCGAAGCAACGTACCCAATGCACCAAACTAAGCCATACCTGCCCACTGCAGCTCGCCAGCGGACGAAACGGATGTGTATGCTCACACATGCATCAAGCACGCAACAAGCTCCAGGAACAACAACGCCGACGGAACCGACGAGACTAACGCAACTCCGTAAAGCTGTGACGTTTAGATTCGACGAAGTGAATACCATGGCACGCGCATAAAAAAACAAGCTGATTTGATATTCACCGACCCTCGTCGAGACCAACGCCCTGTAAAGAAGTTTGTAGTATCCGGGACAACAAAAAAAAGCGCCAGCGTTGAGCAACTGAGAATACGTGGACAGTGATCTGGATACGAACGAACGCAAATATACATGGACACTTAATTGTGCCTGGGGTGTTGACTATAGTTGAGTACTCATGAGTACAGAAGATTGAGTACTCGTGAGAACAGAATGAGTACTCACGAGTACTGATTGAGTACCCATAAGTACAGATTCAGTACTCACGAGTACTGTTTGAGTACTGTTTGAGTACTGTTGAGTACTGTTTGAGTACTGTTTGAGTACTGAGAGTACTGTTTGAGTACGAATACTCGTGAGGACAAATAATTTTGAGTACAAGTGAATACGATTAGAAATGTGTATGTAATGAGTGAGTATGAGCGATTTTGAGAACCGACAAGGTTTTTGAGTCTGAGTTTGATTGAGTACGGCGTGAAGGGTTGTGCTTGAGTTGAGTAAGTTCTTTATGTTTTGCCGACCTATGACCGGGATAGGAGGAGCCGCAAAGAGCACCCCAACCCTCTACACCTGTCGCAGTACCCAAGACATGTCGGACGCCCTACCCTCGAGTACAGAGACGGTTAGGCCGAGTTTCGGAGAGAACCTCCTGTCTGCTATTTTTGCGGTTGCATTGGGCACATTGCCCGTTATTGCCGCCACCGTCGCCAAACACCGAGATTTGAACAACGACCCGTGTTCTCGCGCACTACCTACCGTCTTGATTTTGGGGGCCACGGACATCCGCCGTCAGCACTTCCTCCTAGACAGGACGCATTCCAGGAATCTCGTCGCAACAACTCTCTGGCATCTGATAGGACTGTCACACCCCCGACTCAGCGTGTACAGTGGCCCCCCTCTCCACGACATCCCTCGCCCCCGCCGGGAAACTAGCCGGCGAAGCCGAGGGGGGTATGGGTGAGGTAGTGGGACAGTCTTTTTCGAAAGTACCTCTGCCTGTCTTAATATTAAAGAACAAAGTGAACGACTAATTTGATGGAATTCCCGTAAGCGCTTTAGTGAACACTGTGCCTACGGTTTCGGTTGTGAGTTTGAGATTTAAACAGAGTTTACCCCGAAAAGTTATGTTTCGTTGGGATTAACCGGTTACGTTTCGTGGAGTTGCAGGCGAAGTGTTGTGTCCGCTTGGGAGCTCTTTAGCAGATATGAATATCGGTGGAAAGGTGTTCAAGACAGAATTCACTGTACTTCCTCGTTCCACAGACGATGTCATATCGGGTACTGACTTCCTCAAAGAGTGTGGCTCTGCTAATTGCGCGAATGAAGAAATTCACCTGCCAGATGACGTTCATTCTCCCCTGATGGACGATTGGACTGATTTCGCCGCTCTTTCTTCTATTGGAAGACTATGCTGTACCAGCGGTTTCCGCAAGATTTCTGGTTGTTACTTCGCCCACGATCCGTTCAAGCCTGTTCGAAGCCTTGGTGAAGCCAGTACATGAACGCTGTGCCAAAAAGAACCTTCTGATGCCTCGCAGTGTCGTCTCAGTTGCTGATGGCCATGCCAGATTGTGGGTGGTCAACTGCTGGAACGAAACCACCGCGCTTCCCCAGGGCATGAAAACTGCTTCGTACGACGAGTATGTCCCAAGCACAATTTTCGCACTAACCAATGCCCCAGTTCATTCTCTCGATACTTCTTTCCAGGAAGCAAAGTTCATTGGAATGATTGATAAATGTCTCGGCTCTGAAGAACGCCGGTCTCTGTTGAGGATTCTTTTTCGATACTCTGCTGTATTTGATTGTTCAAGACCCCCTGCACAGTGTCGTTTCAAATATCCCGGGAGCATCAAGTCATAAATACCAGATCAGCAAAATCAATTCGGCAGAAACCTTATCGAGTGTCACCATCTCACCGCAAAGTTATTAATGATCAAGTTGGCGAAATGATGAAGCAAGGCGTGATTGAGGAGTCCTCGAGTCATTTGGGAGCCCCGTTATTCCGGTGAAGATGGCTCCTGGCGGTTCTGTGTTGACTACCGACGCCTGAATGCTGTCACAAAAAAGGATGTATATCCTATACCAACTGTTGACGACGCTGTTCACTGCCTCCACTCAGCTTCTTACTTTCCTTCCATCGGATTAACATCTGGATATTAGTAGATTTCTATGCCCCCAAGCGACAAAAAAGGCGGCTTTCGTAACGCCAGATGGGCTATACGAATTTAATGTTATGACCTTTGGTTTCTGTGATGTCCCTGCCACATTCGAACGGTTCATGGACACAGTTTTGCGTGGTCTGAAGAAGAACATATGCATGTGCTATCTGGATGACGTCATTTTCGGTCACACTTTTGACGAGCATAATGCCCGCCTAGCTGTTGTGCTGGACTGCCTACAGAACGCAGGCCTCGTATTGAACTAGAAAAATGCCGCTTCGGTGAGCGACAAACTTTTGTTTTAGGCCTTTTGGTTGACAAGGATGGTGTGCGACCAGACTCGCACAACACTAAGGCTGTCGCGTCCCTCAAAGAACCACCGTCTGTAAGAGATTTAAAAAGTTGTCTTGGCATCTGCTTGCATTTTATGGGCTTCGTTCCCAGATTTGCCGACATTGCGTCTCCCCGAACGCGCCCGCTTTCAAAAGACGTCCTTTTCATCTGGACTGCAGAATGTGATGAAGCTTTCCGTCAGCTGAAGTTTGTGCCTACATCCGGGACAATCCTGCACGATTTCGACCGCCTGGCCCCTAATGAAGTTTACACGGACGCTAGCGGACTGGGCATTGGTGCCGTGCTAGTTCAACGTCTTGACGGCCGTGAACACGTTATTGCTTATGCCAGTCGTTCCGTGAGCAAAGCGGAGCGTGAAACACGGTCACGGAGCAAGAGTGCCTGGCAGTCATATTCGTGACGCAACGATTTTTTCTTATCTGCACTGTCACAGCTTTACCATAGTTACAGACCATCACCCACTCTGTTAGCTTGTGAACCTCTGCGACCCTTCAGGCCGTCTTGCAAGGTGGGCTTTGCGCATCAAGAATTGAAACTTTACTCTCACCTACAACAGCGGCCGCCAACAGTCTGACGCAGACTGTTTTTCCCGCCCCCTATTGGAAACAACAGGCGGTAATTCTCATACCCTTGACGACTATCTTGCAGCTGTGACTACGCGGTTTCCCGACCTCAGTACATTCAAGAAAGCACAGCTGCAAGATTGTCACCTAGCACCACTGTGCGATTCAGCACGTCAAAGTCCAATACTCAGCTCCTTTTGTGTGCACGAAGGGTTACTCTACAAAAGTAATCGCTCGTCAACCGATCCCAATTGCTTCTTGCGGTTTCCGAAACCTCACTTAATTCGGATCTTCAGGCTATATATGACGATGCTACTACGGGCCATATGGGACTTGCTCCGACGCTTCATCGCACGCGCCAGCGCTTTTACTGGCCCAAAACGCGTCAGGCGACAGAACTATACCTTGCGAGTTGCCCCGAATGTCAACAGCACAAGCCTCCTGCGTCAAAGCCACTTCGCAAACTGCACCATGTAAACCCACCGCACTCTTCATTCGAGAAAGTTGGTATCGAACTTCTCGGTCCATTCTAACTGTTCGCACACTGTAACCGTTCGATAATTGTCTGCGTGGGCTACCTTTCCCGTTACACAGAGAAAGCTGCGCTCCCATCACCTACTGGCACTGAGGTGTCCATTTCTTTTGCACCTTATTCTGTTCCGCCACGTCCGACATGGCGTCATCATCAGTGATCGTGGGCGCCAATTCACCGCTAGTGTTGTCGAAGAACTGTTCCGGGATTCTTTCTCGCAGCTCGGGCACTCAACCCCTTATCATCCGCAAACGAACGGCCTCACTCAGCGCACCAATCGGACACTTATCAACATAATAGCTATGTACGCTAACCTGGGACGTCATCTTGCCCTTCAGTACGTACGCACACAATACCGCCCGCCACGAGACTACAGGATACAGCCCTTTCTACCTCCTTTATGCACGTCCGCCGTCGCTCACGTCGGCACGATTTTTCTGTTTCCTCTGAACTATGACCGCAGCGTAGCCAAGACTCTGTGCCTCGCTAAAGAAGCACGTCCAATCGCTCGGTTACGTACACTGGCCTCGCAAGACCGGTCGAAGTTGCGCTACAACAGCTGCTACCAACACATGTCGTTCACAAGAGGATATTCTGTATGGCTTTGGGCCCCCCTCCGCTGACGTGGTTTATGTTAGAAGCTGCTGGAACACTACACAGGGCCATTTGTGTTTCTAAACCGTATAAGCGTTTTGAACTACGTCATCTCACGGTTCCTTAGTAATGGCAGACGAAGCAGTAAGTCTCAAACAGTTCACGTCGCCCGACTCAAGCCCTGATTGATCAATTGATTGTAAGGCTTAACATGAGGCGCGCCGTAGTGGAGGCTCCGGATCAATTTCAACCACCTGGGAATCTTTACGTTCACCAAAATCTCGTATACACGGGCGTTATTATTTTCGCCTCCATCAGAAAGGCGGCCTCCGCTGCCGGGAATCTGAACCGACACAAGCCCCACTACTCACTTGGCATGCCTTGAGTGGCCCGGAGGGCAACGTGTCCACAAGGGGAATTGTTACGCTGTGTACTCACACTCCGCATGGTCTAGCGATCATAGGAATTGACCAAAGAATTTAAAGAGAAGATGCTTGCAAGGTAGAGGAAGACGACGTTGATAGCGTTCGCAGCTGCAGTCAGTTGTTCTAAGCTACGCCTTGTTTGCAATAAACCGTCGTTCCCCGCACGTAACAATGTGTTGAGTCAATTGATCGATTGTTGGGTTTAACGGGCCGACGCAACGCAGGCGCTGAGGCGCACCTTATTGGAGGGCTCTGGAATAATTTTCACCGCTTTGGGGTGTTTATCGTGCGCCGAAATGTTGTTCATACAGGCGTTTTCGCAGAAAAGCAGCCGCCGTTGGCGGGAAGCTAACCAGTGACCTCGTGCTCAGCAGCGCAAAACCTTAGCCACTGAGCCACGCCTTAGCCACTGAGCCACACTGTACGAGATACATAGCTCTGTGCTATTGTGGCATGTATTGAGCTTCGCTTGCGCTACTTTGCTAAAAAAATCAGTGAATAAACGACATTTCCCGACTAATACTTTTCTGTGCCAAAACAAATTTGCCACGCGTCAGTGCATGCTGCATCACGCGTAAGGAATGAAGACAGATTTCCAAACAGATATTTTTGAACGTATTGGGAGTCCAAGCATATTAGCAACACAAAGCTGCCGAAAGCAACATATGGAGACAGAAAAAATAAAGTACTTTTACTTTAGGTGAAAAGTGCCGGAAGTGCAGAGCAGGGATTTGTCAGTGTAAACCTTGCGTTATTCTTGTGAGTATCTTGCGTTTATGTTGCTTTTGGTAATTTTCGTAACGTTTAGTTGGCTTGCCTTGAATTGCACTTGATTGGATTGGCTACACTGGCAGAAGGTTGCCAGTTTCGCGTAGCTGCTGGAGAGCCGTGCTGCGCAAGCGCGATGATTGGATTGGATTGAACTAGGTTTGGATTCGATTGGATTTGCGTTGGGTTTTGGTTGAATGATAAGAAGCAGTGAGGATGATAATCACCTATTCGTAGACAACCAGGAAAGCTAAGAATAACTAGCTGAACGATAGCGCACGCAACGTATGTCCTTCATAGCCGCTTGACTTTCGAAGCCTCTGGGTTGCGCCGCCGTGAAGGGGCCGTGACAGGCTACACCGTAATGCCGGGGCGATATGCTTGCTTCCAGCGAACGAGCTAGGACTACAAGACGAGCACCTAAAGTGTTCTGCACCTAAAATGAAAGCGGTGTTTGTTCACTTTTGCGCACACAGGCAGTCGCGCACGTTCAGCTCATAGCAGACGACAAGAGGCACGGCGTTTCCTCCTCGCACATCAACAGAAGCGTTGCCATGGCAACATCAGTAATTTTTTAGATGCTTAGCATCTCTATCTCGGGGGTATGTCACTCCTGCGTGCCCCGCCCGCAGCGCGTCTCCTCCTCTCTCACTCTCACGTCGCCAGCGCTGCACGCGTCCTCTCCCTCTCCCTCCCTTCGCCAGTGGATAAGCAGGTGTGCGCTGCACGGGCCCTCTCTCTCTCTCCGTCCTTCGCCAGCGAATAAAACATGTGCGCGCTCCACACCCCCTCTCTCCCCCTAACTCCTCCGCCAGAGAATTATGCAGGTGCGCGCTGCGCGCGCCCTTTCAGTCTTCTCGGAGAGATCGCCTGCGGCTGCTCTGCAAAGTCGTTAAATGAAGAGTTCGTCCGGTACCAACACTCCCGTCAGCCTAGATGTGAAGCATCATTGCGGTGCACATTACGTTCCCATTCGTGCTCCGATAAATTAAACAACACAATGGAACCAAACGGAACCCCCATTATGCTTCTCATCTCCTCGGGGTTCCCGATGGGAAGATGGTGCAATTTCTTTTGTTTTTTTCGTTTTGACAGTTCGGCCTACCAAGCACCAGGGGCAAATTGGCGCTAGTGACGGAATTATCGGTTACCTGGAGGGTATACCAGCTGACATAGCCGTGGTTCAAGCGCTTTTCTAAGCAGTGTTTTGTCTCCGGGGGTCGAATAGTCATTCACATAGGTGGGTTGCACGCTGGACTTTTCCCTTTGTCTCCGTCTGTGCATCAGTGATCCCGACCTTCTGAAAAAGCTGTGGCCCGTGGATGATTCGCCAATACCACTAAGGCAAGGAGTTGTTGGAGGAGACTTGCGAGCGTTAGAAAGGAATTGTGTACGTTTGTCATGTGAGCAAAACCTCACGATTACGTTCTTGTGGCTATAGTTTTGCGTTGAAACCCGGTGCGGCGTATCGGTGTCCTCAATCCCCAACCCGTGAACCCTATCGTACCGCCAAGAGTATTGACAACCTCTAGGCATCATGCCCTCTGCGTTACGGGAACGCCTCTTATATTGAGCTTGTTCGCTCTGGAGCACTGCTCATGTGCAGCGACTTTGTTTAAGAGAACATCATTGCTTCCAACAAGCTTTTTGTTGGCAGCAGCAAGGGCAGAGTTTTGCAGTTTGACAACCTCGAACTGTTTGTTGATGAAGTCACGAGACTTCCTAAGCTTTTCCACGTCATTTTGAAGTTTCCGGATATCACCTGGTTTGCATTTCACGACAGCATATTTCTCAGTTTCCAACAAACTTTTGAAACGGGAATAGCTTTGCTTCAAAAGTAGATTTGAATTCCCCGAAGTTTTAGACACGGCTGCAACAGTGGAAACCATTAACATATGAGCGATCAGCACACCGTGGTACGATGCAAGAAACACTAATTATAATTAATCCTAATTACTTTTGTAGAGAAGAGGAAGCAAGATTACAATGGAGGCTTCGATGAAAACGTGGTGGCTGACCGCTTGCACAAGAATGTGGGCCACACTGCTGAAATGCACTTTTATACTCATTGAAGGCGAAGGCAGCGAAAGTGGTCAGCCGTGGACGTCTCCGCAGGTGGCCAAAGCAGGGGGAGGGCAGGAAAGTGGTGGGGCAGTTAATTTATGTCCTTCACTTGAACTGCGTTATGCGCAGGACAAGCGCCGGTCACTTGGTGAAGACGAGAGCACAAGACTAGATTGCAGAGTTCAATGGAACCGCCGCGGCTGATCGCTCGCTCACGAATACCGTCATCGTGACGGTAAGTCGTACGGAGGTTCACCTGCGGATGTTTTTGATGGCACGGCATACAAAACGGCCTTTTGATACAAATTCAATTGCAGCATCTTGTGAATCTGTATGAATAGAATTCGAAGCATCATCTTTATGGGATATTCATTTTAAAGTCGTATGTGGCGATATATATATATATCAATCACGGTACCGTGGTCCTCCGATTTTTTCAAGCATGCTCTCGGAAATTCCTCGCGAACACTTATTAGATGAAAAAACCGTCTTTATTTCCGGGTTCCGAACATTAGTCTTCTCAACAATTAAAACTGCGATACCCTGGAATACAGCACCTGTATTTATATCTACGGGTACCAGTGTAATACTCACAGTCCTACCAAATGTCCTATTCATGGCACACAAACCTTAATTGACCACACTTTAAGAAATTCCTGTTAAATCTTTGAAGCAGTAGTGAATAAACTGAAATTACGGATTATTGGCTTGTATTTATGACTGCAAACCTCTCTGTTCCTGCTGTGGTCAAGCCACGCTTCAGAAAAGTTTGTGATGCGGATGATATCAGATTCGGACTGGTCATAGATACTCGATATACCAGATCGTCACATTGCAGTGAAAATGCTTTTTTTGCGAGAGCTTGCATTATGGCATAACAGTTATTTATACAACATGATATTTGTTTAATGCAGAAAAGTCAAGCAGCGACCGGTCCTGAGGGCCCAATATCCACCGCTCTAGGTCGAGGGGTCTCACAGGGTGGAACACTGTCCACGGAGGTGTTGCAGGCGAGAGGTTTGAAGAGCAGGACAGGTCCATAGAAAATGGCTCGTGTCGGCTTCGTACGCAGGGACTGTGCTCGTAAAGGGACAGGTGTTCGGAAAATGCTTTGTGAAGCTAATACAACAGCCATCGGGTAATCCACTACTGTACCGACATCCGTACAGCTAAAAAAAGACCAAGCGAAGTTATTGTAAAAACCAAATTTGGAACAGTGGAAGCGATAACAAAAAAACGACATTTATTAAGGGATTCCTTAACACACCCCATCAACGTGACTTGGTCACACTCGTGCGAAATAACGACTCTTTCGTCACAGCACCCTGTGATAATGCCGCGAACCGGGCATTTGGGTCTGTTTATGCTTTTCCCAACAATGCCGCGAACCATGCATTGGGTATTTTTTAATATTGCTTTTGCTGACTGCTGCGCCTGGCTGTGTTATCTGTGTTCTTGGAGTGCCAAGTGAAGCCCGTGTTCCATGCTTTATTTTTGTGCCGCACACGTTATCTCTTTTGATAGGGAGAGCTCTTCGAACGAAGGTCAACCGAATAGAATATTCTTTGTTCTACAGCTTTCTGGGCGAAATAACGGTTCGAGAAATACTCGCGCCCAAAAATAAATTCTAGCAGAGCAGACGCCGCGGCATTCGACTCATTGATGCTCGCCTGCACACGTCACTTTGTTGATTGATGCTTCGCCGCCTGTGTATTCTGTAAACACAAGTTCGCTCTAATAAACGTGTTTTCCTTCAGGACAACTGCGTCGTCTTTAGCTTCTTGACATCGGGGGGAGGTGCAGGGTACATGCATCCTAAACCCTCTTCAAGCCGTTAACGAAGCCCAGCTTGTCCCTAACGCGGACAGCAAGGCCTAAAGCCGGAGTTTGAAATACGGCCGCATAAATTTAAGGCGGAGGACATCTTGACTGGTGCCATGAACAACGCATTCATGATGCCCAACGCAGCGAGTACTCCTCTAGTTCGGCATGAACCTTTGCAACCACAATCTTTTCGCGGGTTACCTAAGAAAGTTCCTAGGAATGGCTCGAGAATCTCCAGAGGGCCTGAACGTTTATCCGATCGGATGACGACGAAACTCTCCGGCAAGTATTTTAACACCTTGAAGACTCCTCAGGAATTTCGACCCAAAAACTGCGAACGTAAGCTGACGACCTGGGAATTATTCAACACCGAGCTTTCGAAAACGATCGTAACTCCACGCAAGGAACAGGCCGAGCAACGTCTTCAGACACGCACGCACCATCCCAGTGATAGCGTGCTCGAGTTTGTTGAGGATTTGTAGCAACGTTTTTGCCGTGTGGACCCAGAAATGAGCGAAGAAAAGAAACTAAGGTTTCTATTCTGAGGGGTTAAGCAGTAGCTGTTCGCATGCCTTGTCCGCAACCTTCTGAAGACTGTGTCCGAACTCGCGTCTGAGGCGGCCGCGTTGCAGAAGTCGCGGGAAATTGTGACGAGGCCGTACGCCACCCCATCAATGGAGCGGTACGACCGCTCTATACTACGGATACAAGCGGAGCCGGGGCTATTAGCTTCATTATACTACGTGAGACCATCCGCGCTGTCTTCAAGGAGGAGTTACGGAAACTTTTTTCCGACAACACCCTAACCTCCAGTCGCTTCCCTGACTGACGTCATCCCAAAAGAGGTTCAACAGGCACTGGGGACTTCTACGGTATCCAAAGCTTACCTCGAGCCACAACCTATGACCTACTCAGGAGTTGTTCGTCGGCCCCGCCATGCTCCAACACGTTTTCAAGAGGCCCCGCCGCGCACCGTAGCCCGCCCAACCCCCCGCAGTCCGTAACAAGACGCCGAGGAAGACGGACGTATGGCTAGCACCGGTTAATCGTCCTCTGTGCTACCACTGCGGAGACGGCGATCACATCTCTCGTAGCTGGCCATACAAGAGACTCGGACATCGTGGTTTCTCCGTCGACGCACCTCGCCTTCTCCTGGGGCAAACCGCGTAAGATCGACAACTACCTATCAGACCAGACGGGCACCGGCCCGTTGCGACCGTTGGCCGTCGCTCTACCCATATCAATCGCTGAGCCACCGTAGCAACGCTGTCTTTGCCCGGGGAAAGCCCCAAGCCCACGTAGGGGAAACTAGAAGCAGCGACTTTCTAGCAGCGACTAAAAAGTTGCATGACGCGGAAAACTGGAAACCCCTAACGACGCAACGACTCGCGGAAGACAATGATTCACTGCATGCCCCAAGCGTGACGACTCGATCTAACACGGACGTGACTCCCGAGCACGAAGACTACGACACGGCGCGACGCGTACCCGACCTGACGAAGCCTGCCGCTGAGAAGACGATGATAACGATTGCGCATGATGACCCACCTGCAAGCACGTACAAGCCGAGATACGACACCCCGACGCACCCGAAATATCGAGAAAACCGACGTCCAGCGTGTGGCGGATCAAGCAAGGAAAGCAGGACCCAGACGTCCGGTTCTCGTGGTGGTCACGGAACACTCAAGCTCGAGCACGCGAGCGCGGCCGATCTTCATCTTCTGATTGTGCCACGCCCACTGCCTTCGCTTGTCTCAACCACCCATTCCACCTTTATTTTCTACACACTCCCCGGCCCGCCAAGAAGTCTAAGGGTTGGCTTCAAGGAAGTAGAGCCGTTGAATGGGCCGTCTGATTTCTTGACCAGTTGACAGGCGGAGTACACAGGAGTGGGCGATTCCGTCGCGTCCGGGTAGCAACTTGGCCACACGGCGGGGTATCCAAAACGTTGGGGCGTATCCTTCATCGTGCACTACAACCACGTCTCCGACTGCGAGTTGGTGTAACAGATGTGAGGGCGCTTCGTGAGCGGACCGCAGAAGCAGCAGGTATTCATTCCGCCATCTTTGCCATAGGCGATTTGTGACGTTCTGTCGGTGCCTCCAGCGGCGTGTCAACTCAGAGCTTGTCGACGGTGGCTCGAATGGCCCGAGGTTCTGGGGGAGGCACGTGTTCGGCTTGCCGAGCCAGAAGTGAGCCGGTGTTATGGGATGAGGTCCGTCGGCATCCGTGGTCACGTACGTCAAGGGCCGGCTGTTGATAACCGCCTCCACTTAACACAACGTGGTTGCCAGTTCCTCAGCTGTCAGAGAGTTGCGCCCAAGGATACGTCTCAGCGTCTCTTTCGTTATCCGAATCACTCGTTCCCACCAACCGCCCCACCACGGTGCCTTCTCTACGTTGAATTTCTAAACAATGCGCTGTCCGCTGCAGAAATCTTGGAGTGTGGCGTCGGTGAGTGAGTGGAAGGACTTCGCACAGTGTTTAAAAGCGAGGGCGTTATCGGAGTATACCATGGCAGGTATTCCGCGGCGAGCAATGAAGCGCCTGAAGGCGAGCAAGAAACTTGACGCTGTCAACCCCGTCGTCAATTCCAGGTGTAGAGCCCGCGTGACGCCGCACGAGAATACGGCGACGTATGTTTTGACTTTGGAAGGGTCGTTGGTACGGCAGTACAGAGGACCACAGAAGTCGACGCCGACAATAGAAAACGGGCTTGTTTCCGTTATGCGGTCACGCGGTAATGGTGCCGTCGGTGCTGTCTCCGGTGTCAGCCTGCGCCTTCGGCACGGCAAGCACTGGTGGAGGGCTTTCTTCACTGCCTGGCGTCCTCGAATGATCCAATAGCGCTGACGGATCTCTGTGAGCGTGGCTTCTGTTCCATCATGCAACAGGCGCTCGTGGGTTGCCAGAATAAGCAGCCAGATTAAATAGTTCTTTCCGGCCAGAATGATCGGATGCCGCACTTCGAAAGGAGATTGTAAGCAGTGTAGTCGTCCCCCCACGCGGATAACGCCAGCGGAGTCCAAGAAGGGCTGTATACGAAGCAGTCGGGAAGTCCCCACCCCAATCTGGCTGCTCGATAGAGCTTCCCGGTCTTGGGGGAATGCTTCCTGCTGTACCTGGAGAATCCAGTACAGTTCAGCTTCTTGGACCTCGTTAGCAGTCAGTGGCCCAGTCATCGACGGACGTTGCGGTAAAGCGTTGTTTACGAAGCGTCGAACCCAGGCCATCACTAAGTAGCCGTGAGTAGCGGCTGTAATCTGAAATTTGGCACAGTGGTTCCGGTGGCGAAGACCCCACCGGGCAAGATGACGCCAAGGCTGGTGACAGGTCGACGAAGTCAGCGACTTCCTGGGGCTGGTTCAATGGCCACAGGTTTTCTGTGTGGGCGATCCATGATGGTCCATGCCACCAAAGCTCTGAGGTTCTGAGGACTGTTGCACTTATTTCGCGTGTGATGAGGTCGGCAGGATTGTCCTTGCTGCTGCAATGCCCCCATCTGCATCCCTTGGTCAGGCGCTGGATCTCTTCGACGCGATTTCGGACGAAGGGTGGTCACCGGCTAGGTTCCCCGCATATCCAGTGCAGGGCAATCTGCGCGTCCGACCAGAAGAACGCACGTGTGGCTGATAGGCCAGGAACTCGCATTAGGTAGTTGTAAAGGCGCGCTGCGATGAGGCAGGCAAGGAGCTTGAGGCGAGGCAACATCGTCGCCTTGATTGGGGCCACACGACCTTTGCTGATCAGCAGATTTGCCTCAAACGGGTCACCATGCGCGGAGCGTCGGCGGACGTAGACAGCTGTGCCATATGCTCGCGGTCTAGCGTCCGCGAAGAAGTGGATTTCTATGGACTGCTCCGGGTAACCTTGGTCGTCTGATACGTTTCGTGGCAAAGAAAGGTGTTGCAGCTCGGTTAATTCGGAGCACCATGCGTTCCAGGCGGTGAGTTGTTCACGTCGTAGAGGACTGTCCCATGGGTGCCGCATCTTCCATAAATCTTGAAATATAACCTTTGCTCGGACCGTGAATGGTGCCAAGAACCTAGGGGATCGCAGATTCTTGCAAATGTTTGTAGCAGGGTTCGCTTGGTGGTGGGCTTTGTGTTGATAAACGCGGTCACGTTTCCTGTGCTGATGAGCAGCGTGTCGTCAAGGCGGTTCCAGCTCACCCCGAGAACTTTCATTGTGGTGGCGGCTCCACATTCATCCTCCAATGCGAGCTTATCTCTTATGAACAAGTCCCGCAGGGAAGAGATATTGGAAGCCCATTTTCGGAGCTCTATTCCGGCTTCGGCCATTACAGCCCTTGCTTCCGAATATATCTGATGAGCTCGGTTGACGTTGTCTATGCCAATGATGAGGTCGTCGACATAGACAGACTCTCGCAAGATGGCGGCGGTGTCCGGAAACTTTTGTGAGACTCGCAGATGATGGTGCAAAGTGGCGGCGAGCAAAAAGGGACTCGATCTCGCTTTAAAAGGAACCCGTGTCATTCGCCACTTCACTACTGGAGGAAAGGGCTCATTCGGTGTAGGAAGGCGTTCGACCCACAAAAAACGTAGCGCGTCCCTGTCCTGTTCCCGAAATTGTTCAGTCAATGGAGCGCTAATTTAATGTCCGAGTGGGCTAAAAGAGTTCGAAACCTTGCGCCTTCTACTTCCACCGATGGTACCGATGCCTTGGCGTTGGAGGAGCCATGAACCAAACTACTGCGGCCACTTGATGCAGTCTTGTGAGGAGACCAGTTGAGCCTCTTTTCCCTGTCGTGGTGGCAGGTATTACTTGGTGTTCGCGATTCACGCGGTTTTTATTGATGGCAGCCGGATGCACGAGGGACATATTGGAATTAAACTTTTCTTTCGAAGAGATGATGCGTGCTGTAATTCTGTAGGCTAATTCAGCTCTGTGCCTTGGCTCGCGGCGTCCTGTACGCCATTTCGCTGAAAACGGTCGGCGCCCACGAATATGCTTCCCTTCCGCAACCTTTCGGTTGGGGCGCCGATTCTCTCGGAGTGGAGGGGAATTGTGATTTAACCCAGCTTCCAGGTCCTTGGTCTTCGGACGTTTTCCCCTGGCAGTTTTTTTCTTTGCTTCGCTTGCACTGATTCTTCCTCTGGAACATACATGTTAACACTGGAGGACAAAGTGGGTGACGTCGTAACAAAGATCTCTTCCCGTCTTCGGCCAGCGAATCGCTCGAACGCACCTTTCGCTCTCTCCTCTTGCAGTTTTCTCTGTCATTCAGTTCTCCAAGACTTGGGGTGCTCTTGGGTATTACAGGTGATGTTAGGTTGTCTGTGGTCGAGTCGTTAATTATCTCGTTTGCGTGCGCTGGTCTAAACGTGGTAGGCATCAGTGCCCTTCGATCTGATACTTTCTTGTGGGTTATAACCTCGTCGTATTTGGTCTCTTCGGGATCGGACACGAGATGGCCGGTGTCCAATAGCGTTACCCCTTCAAAATGTACGTTCGTTTTCGTCGTAACTTGCCCCTTATCATTCACTGCTGAAGCATTCTGATCCGTGTCCGAAGTATGGGTATTTTTCCTGTCTTTTTCCATGTGTTGTCGGTGCTTGTGCAGTTCTGCGTCAATTCGACCTTTATAAGAAGCAATAAGGTTCTGTCGGGCTCTCTGCACTTGGACCATTTCAAACTCAGCCTTGGCCTTTGCCATACAAACTAAAGCGTCGAACTCGAATGCGTCTTCAACTTCGGCTTCTAATTCATCAAGGTCCACGGTGTCTTGAACTTCCCGGTTAATTATTTTATTGCGTCATGATTCTCGTTCAACTTACGAAGAAGCTCTTTCAACTCACTTATTGAGGGTCGTGTCATTGGGAGAAGGTCTTCAACGTAGCCGATGAATGCCGTGATGGCTTGACGGACGATGCGCCGCCTTTCGAGAAGGGCCTTCATGGTACGGTCCAGCGTCAAGTCGCTTGTAATAGCTGGTGACCGGGCTCAGGAGGCAGAAGACGGCGTCGTCTCCGCATCGGTCGTGTCACTGCTCACGGACATCTCGTGCTGTGTCGGGCAGATATCTCTTGCAGCTGGGTTCGTTCAGTCTTCTTCTTCTTGGGCTGCCCCGCTATTTTCCCAATCGGCTTCTTCCCTGTGCGGCTTCATTCCCGATCTCCAGAGGTGAGGATGCGGCCGAACAGAAGCGGAGTACGCTCGCTGTAGCTCACCTCTGGAGGTCCCTTCTCCCGGGTTTCGGCACCAAAATATGTGGAGAAAGGGGCGAGATGCGGAGCCCCTCCCGATGATGCCTTTAATCGAACACAGTAGACGATGATGATAGTGGGGCGCGAGAGAAGGATACTCACTTATTTCACAACACGACATCCAGTTTCCCATCTACAGCTTTGATGTGGTCGCCCTCCTTTGCACGGGAGCGGGCTACTCAGTAATAGGTGGGTCGTTCTCGTTCAAGCTGAAGAAATTTACGACAAGAAGGCACGGTCCGCACACCTCGTAACGCCAAGTAGACTGTGCACATCGCGCATCACAATAAACGGCACCACGTACCCTCCTGAGCCGTAATTTTGCGTTACTGCTCACGCGACGTAATTCTCGCAATGGACTTTTTGAATGGCAACGGGGCAACAGTTGATCTGAAAACGTTCAATAACGTTTTCCTGCGATCACTCCATGACGCCGAAAACGAACCCCCAACACCGTGCTGTTGTAAGGATCGCAGACGATCATGTCACCCTGCCACCACGCGCAAGCTTGATGATCATTGTCTACTGTGAGGATGCTGCTGCTGACGTCGACGCTATCGTAGAGAGTGACCAAAGTTTGATTATCGAACGCCGTGTCTCCATCGCAAAAGGCACTGCGCGCTTCAATCAATGCAAATCCCACATTTTCGTCACTAATTTGATCGAGGAGTATAAACATATAAACGAAGGCGCTGCCAGTGCGTTCCTCGAATAAACGCAAGAAACAAGTCACATTATCGCAGTGGCCAACTTCGAACGCGCACACGAAGATACGTTCAAGCTACTGCATCCTTTTGACGTGAACCCGGAGCTGCTGCAATAAAATCGGGACAAATAATTAGATTTGCTGCGTCGCTAAAGCGAGTGTTTTTCGTCGAACTCAAACGTACGTTAGAAACCCCTAAGAGAGCACGGAATTATAACCGAAGATGGAGGCCAACCGAGCGGACAGTCACCGTGCAGCATGTCTTCACATGAGTGGGAAGGCATCTGGACACTAGTCGAAGACATGCTGAACGACGACATAATACAGCCATCGAAAAGTCCGTGTGCCGCTCCGGTCGCACTCTTGAAGAAAAAAGACGGTACATTGAAGTTCTGCGTTGATTATCGGTGACTGAACGAAATCACCAAAAAAGACTTTTACGCCTTGCACGAATCATTGACACGCTGGACCAACTATGGCACGCGAAGTACGTCTCATTAATGCATCCGAAGACAGGTTTCTGAAAAATTGAAGTGGATGAGAGAGATCGAGGAACGACTACATTTATAACCTCGCACTGCCTATACCAATTCTAGGTGATGCCGTTTGGGATATGCACGTTGTCAGCAACGTTTTAAATGGTTATGTACACTCTTATAGCTCACCTGAAGTGGCGCATCTGCCCCATGTACCTTGACGACGTTGTGTTATTCGCCCAGAACTGCGAGGAACACCTTGCAAGGTTTGAGTCTGTACTAGAAGCCATCCGTACGTCGGGGTTACCGCTGAAACAAAAAAAGTGCCGCTTCGCGTACGAGGAACAGACGTTTTTGCGCCACGTCATCAACACCGCGGGAGTCTGCCTTACCCGGCGAAAACTTCACCCATAGCGAACTTCCCAAGACCGAAAGACAAGAAGGGTGTGCGAAGATTTCTTAGACTGTCCGGGTGCTACCGCCCTTCGTCGCAAACTTCCAGCGCATTGCAGAGTCACTCACATGCTTGACCAAAGATGGCACCCCTTTCAGACGGCAAAGTGTCCAAGAGGCAGCATTCTGCGAACTGGAACAACACGTGCAAATCCCGCCCTTGGTCGCTCATTTCAAGGGAAATGCCGAAACAGAAATTCACACGGACGCCAGTAATAGAGGCTTGGGGCCATCCTCTTCCAAAAGCAAAGCAGTTGCAAAAAGGCAATAGCCCACGCCAGCGGTGGTCTGTTATCAGATGAGAAAAACTGCTCTGGCTTCGAGAAAGAGTGCCTGGCTATAATATGGGCAATTTAAAAATTTCGCCCAGACCTATATGGTAAACCATTCAAGGTTGTGCCAGACCACCATGCGCTGGGTTAGCTCGCCAATTTGAAAAACCCCTCGGGCTGTCTTGCGCGATGGAACTTGCGCCAAAAAAAATCATCCTTACAATCGTCTAAAAATCCGGCAGGAAACACTGCGACGCCGAGTGTCTGTCCCGCGGCTCCGTCGACCCAGCGCATCAAGACTCCGATGCAGACAGCGCGTTCTTCCGAGTCGTATCGTCGAGGACCTAGCTGCACAGGAGCGTGCCGACCCCGAGTTGGGCTTCATGATCGACTACCGCGAAGGGCGCAGGGTCGTCGTGCCTAGGGCCTTCAAACGCAACTTACCAGCATTCAGCCTCAAAAACACCATCGTCGTGAAGAAAGAGTTCAACCCTGGAGCGAGAACAAATGCACTTTTTGTAATCCCTGCAAACATCGCGACGAAATTTTTGAAGCGTGCCACGATCACCCGTCGTCCAGACATCTTGCCACATAATGCACTGTTGGAAACATCAAGCGAAATACTACTCTCTCCGCCTTAAAACCGATGTGTCCCACTATGTACGGACCTGCCGTGGCTGGGAGCGTCGTAAAAGCCCGCCGAGAAGACCCGTCAAACTTCTGCATCCGATGGCCGTCCCATCAAGGCCCTTCCAACAGATTCGAATGGAAGTTTTGGGCCCGTTCCCTACGTCACAATCGCAGAACAAGTGGATTGTCGTAGTGACAGACTACATGACGCGCTACGCGGAAACCACCGCTCTTCCGAGGACGACTGAACAAGAAGTCGCTAAAGTTTTCATAAGCCAAGTCCAGGGGTCACTCCCTACACGCTTCAACGGTCATAGTCGGGGAATCATTTCTCCTCTGCCTTTTGAAGAACGCCGGGGTTCCCCTTCTTTCCCTCTCCGGGAGACGCTCTCAGCGTTCGCGTCATTGAAAATAAACAGTCTTGTCTACAAACTGCAGACCCGCTCCACGTCTGTTTTCTCGCCTCCTTCAGCAGCCGACCTGCCGGGCTGCTACAAAATTGGTGACCTGAACAACGCTTCAACGAACACGCCCCGATAAGCTCCGACGACAGCACTGCTACCTAAACGCCTGCAGTCTTTGCCCCAGAACTGAAGCTGCCACATTTTTGGCTTGAAAATCCCACCATTTGGCTTAGCCAAGTGGAGGCCCATTTTCAGCTCCGTCACATCACCTCGCAGTCGACGAAGTACCTTCACTTCGTCGCAGCCCTTCCCCCAAAAATCACCGACGCTATCGATGGCATTTTGGTTTCACCCCGCAACACAAGGGGAATACGACACCCTCAAAAAGACGGTGCTGGATTGCCTCGAGACGCCTGAAAAAGGCAGACTTCAACAGCTTTTATATCGGGAAGTGATGGGCGACAACCTACTTTTCGAACTGCTGCACCGGATGCAGCAACTACTTGGTGTGCACGCGAGTCAGAACGGCCCGCTCCTACTTCCTCGTGAACTTTTTCTGCAACGGCTGCCCCAGTTGTAGGGCGTGGTTCTCGCGGGTTCAAATGAGACGTGCCATGATCGACTGCCGGAACTTGCCGATCGCATCACGGAATACTCTGCTCCAAACTTCGCGCCCATAGCTGTTGCAAGAACACATGAACAACCAGATCCCTGTCGTGCCTTGAGGAGAAAGTGCAACAGCTTACCGAGACCATGCAGCAACTTTTGCTGCCTCCCGCTCCCCAACAAGGCGAGCAACGACGCAAACAACCCCCTTCAAGACAGCCAAGCTCTTCCCAGAGACGCCTTTCACGAGATAGACAGGATTGAGTTTTGCTGGCACCACGGTCGTTTCAGCACGGGTGCTAGCCGCTGCACTCAACGTTGCTCGTTTCCGGGAAACGCTCGGGCCAGTCGTTAACGGCGACGTACGACATCGGCCCTCTAACCAGCCGCCTGTTCTTCGTAGTCGACCGCGTAAGACACTCGCGCCTGCTAGTCGACCCAGGAGCCGAAATTTCTATTGCACCGGACACCCCCGAGGATCGCTGACGTAGCAAGAACATATCATCACTGCAGGCGGTGAACTATACTGCCATCGCTACGTACGGCTTCCGCTCGCTGACAATAGACGTCTGTCTCAGGTGCCTGTTTTGCTGGGTCTTTGTGGTGGCGTACATTAATTTCGCCGTACTCGGAGCATAGTTTTTGAGCCACTTCAACCGGGATGTGAGCGTCCGCGAACGTTGCCTCAAGGATAGAAACACATCCCTCAAAGCACGTAGTTTGAAGTCAAACATCTGCTGATCTGGCATCTGCGCCTTCCAGCCAGTATCTTCCTACCACTACATCCTGGCCGAATTCCTTTCTCTCACCAAGCCCCGCAACATGACACAGCCGGTGAAACATAAAGTGAATCACCACATCGTCACCACTGGGCCGCCGCTCACAGTCCTGCAACGACGGCTGTCCAGCATCAGTCTTCAAGCTGCACGCAGTTACTTCGAGCATACGCTGCAGCTGGGTATTATTCGCCGTTCGTCTAGCAGCAACTTATCGCCGCTGCACATGGTGTCTAAAGACGACGGGGACGACTGGCGCCCGGGCGGTGACTTCATTGCCTTGAACGCATCACCAATGCCGGATCAGTATGCTCTGCCACACATTCATGGTTTGAGGTCACGGTAGCAGGTGCAAAAATACACAGCAAAAAAAACGTCCTTGCGGCATAACCGCAAATCCCCGTCGAACCGGAGGACGTACCAAAAACAGCCATAATAACTCCATTCGTCCTGTTTGAGCTTGTTCGTTTGCGCTATGGCATGAAACATCTAACACAGACCTTTCAAAGGTTCATGAATGAGGTCATCCGGGGACTTCCTTTCGTGTTTGTCTACCTGGATGACAATTTGTTTGCCAGCAGAACTCCTGCCGAACATCTACAGCACCTCCGCCAGCTCTTTCAGCACATGAATGAGCACGGTCAGGTGTTGAAACCTCAAAAGTGTGTGTTTGGTGTCGAGCCTCTCAACTTCCTCGGCCACAACATTACTGCTGAAGGCATTATGCCATTGGAATCGAGGGTGGAATCAGCCAAGACGTTTCCTGCTCCGCCATCTTCCCGCAAGCTGAGAGGGTTCCTGGGGATTTTAAACTTACAACTGCGGTTCATTCCATGTTGTGCTCCAGTACTCCAGCCATTCACAGACCTGATGCAGCGAGACGACCAAAAGGCACCAGAGTTTTGCTGGTCTGACGAACACCAGAATGCTTTCCAGAAGGGTAAGGACGAGCTGGCCGCGGCTACCCTTCTGATTCATCCACTGCCTCACGCTTCTACACGTTTTATAGTGGACGCCGCCTCCACATCAGTCGCCGCAGTGCTGCAGCAACAAGAGGGTGCACAGTGGAAGCCCTGGGCTTCTTTTCAAAACGCCTGAAGCCTGAAAAAGTAGGGTACAGCACTTTTGGAAGGCAGATGCTCCAAATCTATTGCTCCATTATGCATTTCCACTACTTCCTCAAAGGTCGTGAGTTCTACATCTTCACAGACCACAAGCCCCTCACCTGTGTATTCAACAACAACAGTTCCTCCTACTCAGAAGGGAAAATTCGTCAGCTGTTATTCATCTCTGACTTTATTCAGATATCCGCCACGTTCCCACAGTCGAAAACGAAGCAGCCCACGGCTTGTCTCACGTCAACGCTTCTGGCATAGAAGTCGTGGTCTTCGAGGTGATGGCCCTGGCTCAGCGGGAGGCCACTGAGTTCACAAAACTAAAAGGTGGGGGATCTTCACTCGTGTTTTCGGAGGTTGCACGTTCCTACCTAAAGGGGACGATAACCTGCAATACCTCCCAGAGAACCCCGCGACATTTCGTACCACTGAATTTTCGCCGAGTGGTATTTCACACTTTCCACTCCATCAGCTACCCAGGTGTCCATGCCACCCTGCGGCTGATAACAGAACGCTTCGTTTGGCCCGGAGTCAAAGCGGACGTGCGACATTTAGCTCCGACATGTGAAACGTGTCCGCAAGTGAAGCTGATTTCCCACACTCGGGCTCCACTACAGGAATTTCGGACTCCTGAGTCGCGGTTTGACTATGTTCACCTCGACCTGGTAGGACGGCTACCGGACTGCCAAGGTTTCCGGTACCTGCTCACATGCATCGACAGATACAGCCGATGGCCCGAAGTTATACCGATTGCGGACACATCAGCTGAGACCGTCGCTAAGGCCTTTATTAAGGAATGGGTGTCCCGCTTTGGCTGCCCCACCGCATAACAGTGAACGGGGACGGCAATTCCAGTGCAACCTTTTTTTCGCGCTTTCGACCCTCCCAGGTACGAGGCTGGAGCGTACAGCCGCCAACCAGCCTGCCAGCAACGGAATGGTTGAGCACTTGCACGGGCAACTCAAAGCTGCCCTTACAGCGAAACTGGATCGCAGGCAGCGGGTGGAAATGCTACCGCTTGTTCTTCTTGGCCTACGCTCAACGGTGAAGGATGGCCTCGGCTTCTGCGTAGCGGAAATAGTGTACGGCTCAAGAGTGCGCCCCCCGGGAGACTTCTTCTCCGACCAGACACTCTCCGCCCCAGCTGCCTCCAGCCACATCCAGAAGCTGCGCGCATGGCTTGCGCAACTCAGGCCAACAGCACTTCCCATCGTCGGAAACCCAAAGGATTTCACTTGTCCCGACATGGACTCAGGTACGACACGACGCAACGAAGCTACCCCTCACTCCGCCATACGACGGCCCTTTCAAACTTTTAGATCGTAATAACAAGACCATCACAATCGACGTCCGGGGCAAACGAGAAGTCGTCGCCGTTGACCGTGCCAACATGCTCATGTTTAGGTTTCTGTTCATGCAGCCTATCACGTAGGTTTTCAGTGATAACCAGTGGACTGTAACTTTTCGCCATTCAGCTGGTAACTGCTGCCTTTCTTTAAAAGCTCCGTAAGCTAGATGGGGAGCCTCTGTAGCAGAAGCCCCTCGGCACCCCAGTGCAAGCTGTGCCACCGATACGGGCATTTTTCTCTCTCTCCGGCTTGTCGACAGTGCGCCTTTATTGAAGACGGGTATTTGTGACGTCGCCGCCGGCTTAGTGCAGGGGTCATTCCCCCGCCATTTCAACGGTCTTCGTCGGGGGGCCTTTCTCCTCTCTCTTTTGTAGGACGTGGGGGTTACCCTTCTTTCCCTCGTCTGTAGACGCTCTCCACGTTCGCAACTTTAAAAATAAACAGTCTTGTCTAGAAACTGCAAACCAGCTCCACGTCTGTTTTCTTGCCTCCTTCAGCAGCCGACATTCCGGGCTGCTACAACAGCAACACGGATCACCGAAGAACGACAGCGTACCACCCCTAAAAAAAAGACTAAAGGAACGTCTGAACAAGAAAATCGCGGATATGCTGTCTGTATACGTCGACGTTGAACACAAGACTTGGGACGAAACGGTCCCTTATGTCCCGTACGCATACAACACGGCTATCCAGGACACTGGATAGCCGTGTTGGATCCAGAAAACTGGATAGCCTATCCAGGCTATCCAGAAGACGACGACCTGAACCCCGACGTCCAAGGATACCTTCAGCGCGCGGAGGAGGCCCGCCAGCTCGCTAGCGTTCGTTTAGAACACGAGCACCTGGTGGACGCCGGGCGCAACAACCTCCGCCGCGGGGACGTCGAGTACCCCCATGAGATCGTGTGTGTGCTTGGACACTACTCCAACGACGCGGAATTATTGAAATGCTTCTGCGGCGGTATTTCGGACTCTACCTGATTCTACGACGCCTTGACCAACATACCAACGAGATGATTCCCAATGGTGATTCCGCAACGTCACGATGCCGCACACGGCCCGAAATCGTCAACGTGATTCGCCTAAAATCTTACTACACAATATGACAAACTTTGTTGTTTGTACGGACTGTTTTTTTATTTTAGCATTGGGTCCATGCACTCTTTGACGGGCTAATGCCGCAAAACAAAACACTCGCGCCTACAGATAAATTCCCGCAGAGCACACGCCGCGGCATTCGACTCACCGATCCTCGCCTAGACACGTCGCTTTGTTTACTGCTGCTTCGCCGCCCGTGTATTCTTTGAGTTGTTAGAGGAGCACCACTACGCTTCAATAAACTTTTTCTTCAACACAACTGCGTCGTCCTTGGCTTCTTGACAATATCGCGCACTGTTTCAATCATTATTTTTCCGCACAATCTTCAGACCCTTCTTCTTTGATGTAGACGCACACATGTTTTCGCCAGCATCAATCATTATTTCTTATTCCTACGAAACGAGCCGATTTTGATGTTATTTCCACACAAAAGCGACTGGTCTGGGACTAGACAAAATACAGGGGAAACGAATTAAATTAATTTGTCCATTCATTCTCCCAATCTTGTGTTTTCAATCCTGTCTTCATAACCGCCGTGTTTCCAAACGTGTTTAAATTTGGTTAAGTTGTTCTGGCCTTAAAAAAACGGCGATCAAAACCAAATACAAAGTTATGGAGTGAGTTTAGCCCTTCAATTTTTCTGCAAAGTGCTTGAAAAGTAAAGAAATGAACCTAGTTTACACAAAATTTATTATAATAACTTCCAGTCAATTCGGCTTTCGACCTGGCCTTTCAAGAGATAAAGCATTCACTTGTTTTGTAGATAGCATTAAATTATACATTGACAAAGAAAACTGCACCGGTTCGGTATTTTTTGACCTAATTAAAACATTCATTAGCATTGAGAACAGCATCCTGTTCACCAAACTTGAGGTATACGGAGTAGCTAGACGACCTCTTAAACAGTTGAGGAGCTTCTTCTCAAGTAGGCTGCAAATTGTCTGTGTGGATGGCAGTTTTAATATCCTTATACCAGGAAAAGTGTCCGACAAGGCTCTGTTTTTGGGCTGTTTTAAATTCAGAGCATTTCTTTAACTGACGATATTACCCGTTCTAGTTGTCTATCTTAGTCTGCACTCCTCTCCATACACTATATAAAAAAAATAATACTCACCAGCGCCTGGTTTCGACCCCACGACCCTGCGGGCGGAACGCAAGGTACATGGTGCTCTATCCACTGCGCCACAAAGCGGACACAGAATGGAGAGCTACGAACGCGCCTTATATCCTTGACTCACCCCTCCCCCTACACAATATAAAAAAATAATACTTACCGGCGCCTGGTTTCGATTCCACGACCCTGCGGGCGAAACGCGAGGTACATGGTACTCTACCCACTGCGCCACAAAGACGACACACAATGGAGGGCTGCGAACGCGCCTTATATCCTTGACTCATTCAAACTACGTCAAGAAGCTACTCGTACAGCAGCAGCAAGAACAAGAACAACTTCAACAATGCCGTCTCCCATCGACTCCCTCGAATGGGGGGACTAACTCAACCAGAGGCATCTAGACGTCGACGACGCAACAACAGCCACAGAAGAAAAGAGAGAGAAGGGAAGAATAATAATCATACCCACCTCCTAACAAATGATGTCACGTGACCACGTAATTGTCTCCTCATTTAATCCCAATACAAACACCAACAGCAACAACGGCAACAACATTAACGTAACGCAAACTACTTAACGTCGTGCGCCCCCGCAAATGCTCTGCATTTGATCATGCCCCTCGCGAGGGGGATGTCTGTTATCCTTCGGCGCGCGTGGTTCTCGAACCGTCCATTCACATCTAGAACATTGTAGATCCAAGAAGATTTTTTATTCCTGAAAATAGGTAAATAGCTTGCCCCAGTGCCACCGCATTCGAAGTTCTTTATATACGCCGGCGATTGCACCATTCGTTCAAACAAGCCTGATACAGATATATTAATTTCTGCCTTGCAAAATCAATTAGCTTGCCTTGAAATTTTGTTTGCTAATAACAGGCATCCATTAACTCGTCCAAATCGTTCCTGATGGTATTTAAATCCCTGAATTAAAAAAATTGGAAACAAATTATTGCCTCACTATAGGTGGCAATTCAACCCTACTGAGGAACAATCAGTAAGCAGACATTTTGTGTTGTATTGTATCTGCTGGCAACGGGTATTGAAAAAAACGTTTTATGTATTTTGTATAACTTGTGATTCTCATCATTGGAAATGTACGAACTTTTTTTATTTTGGTTAATTTACTCATTTTTTCTCTCTGTACTGCTGAATGTTATTGCTAAGCACGCATATTTGATTTCAACATGTCCTCTGCTGTGAACGCCTCTGTTGTGAACTCCAGAGGGTCAGGAGCCCTCGTCAGGAACTCAATACCTTTAGCTCCTGCCCCTTCAGCAGGAATTGTAGCAACGGCTGCTGAAAAATAGTCTTCTTCTTCTCCTTCTTCTACTGCAGAGCAAAACGCTTTTTCGAGGTGTTATTTATGACGCTCACCTATGGTTGCTATGCCACATGTCTTCCATCTGCAAAAAGATATCGTTTGCCATTCGAGCGCTTCTTACAGCTATGCTATACTTCAGTACGGAGACTGTTATGCATTTATATAATGCATTTATTCATATCGTATCATGTCCAGTGTTGTACACGTTCCTCTAAAATAGGAACGAAAGGTCGTTCCTCGTTCCTTTGGAACGAGTTCCCGTTACGAGTTCTTTTGTTGCGAAAGGAACGCCTTCTATTTCCACTTCCAACATTGGAAAGGCGGGTGTGACGAAAGCTGCAACAGTCGTCTTCAAGTTTTCGAAGTCCAGTTTACACAATAGGGAAGCACAAATGACACAAGGGCTCTCTCTACCAAGCGGGCTGGTAGCCGCCGGAGCTCAGTGTTCCCCTCCCCGAAGTAACGCCACTGTAAGTGCGATTGTTGGTTAGTTTCAAGTAAAACCGACACCGAATGCAAGGAAAACTAGATTGATTGAGAAAATAATTCAACTGGAATGCACACATGCCTAATCTAGCTTGTTTTAGTTTTCTTTTTTTCGCGGTGGTCTGGCGTAGATGGGGTGGGGGGGTAGCAGAGATAGGAATGGACTAAAAGCAGCCGTGTCTTACACCCTTGGGTGAAGTGAAAGCAAATCGCTTTGGTAACACTTAAAATATTAGGATTGCTGACATGAATGTAAAAAAAAAGGTTGAAGGGATCCTATTTAACAACGATATTTCTAACATCCACTACCGAAATTGCGTTTTACGAGGCTCCGCCTCTGTTCAGCGTTCGTTTCCACGCATGGTGGCGCAAACACAATTCTCGAAAGTAAAATCATATCAAGTGACGAAATCACAATACTAACGCTAAAATGTTCAAAGAATGCCTGGGACATCCCGGTCCTCGAAATGTCTGTGCCAAGATGACCTGCACCGAAATGTCCGGGCACCAAACTGTCCGCACCGAAAAGACTTGCACCAAAATATCTTACACCTACACGTAAATGTCCATATCCCGACTTAAGACAACCTTCCCCCGCAAGGGTACAATTCTATCGGCTAGACGTGCATCCTGGCCTCCCCAGAGAAACGATGAAATTTGAAAAGCATTCTCGCGGCCGCGCTATTTACTCATCGAACACCACGTAAGCTCAACCAGCATGAAAGTCAGCAGAAGCTGCGGTCCTCTGAGTGGTTATTCTTCTGCATTTGACCTTCGAATAAGCACGTTCCGCTGAACGGCGGGCAAATTGGCCAGCGTATAGAAAGGGAAACACAGTAGCGACTTGTGGATTTTTGTTTTCGAGCCTTGGCATCAAAAACAGCCAAACCCTAGCGATGTAACATTTGCGAAAGGAACCCCGTTCCTACCGTTCCTTCAAAAAACTAACGAGTTACCGTTACATTTCCACTGACTCTTAGTGGAACGGTAGCGTTCTTTCGTTCCTCCCCAAATGACCTAGTTCCAGGAATGCCGTTCTGTACAACACTGATCATGTCCTGGGGTTGATCATTTAAAAATCACCTGTCATAATTACGAAACACTGCAGCATGGATTCAAAGTTGCACACGTGTTCATCAGTTTATTCGTCTCTATGCGGTCGTCAATGTTACACGTCAATCCTGCCAAGCCTTTTAATATGTTACACATAGTTTTTTGGACCATTGCCGTAGCCGAAGCAACGCCGAAATGGAGACGATTTACTGCATACAATCCTTGATTGGTATTCAGCGTAAGACACCTTTTTGAAGCCTCAACCAACTATGACTGTTGGTACGCTCGGTTCAAGTCCAACTTCGAAAACTTCTCGCCTTCTTCAACGACTGCAGATACCCCGTTGGTTCCGGGGATAGTTGAAGTGTCTACGGTTGTATTTACGGTCATTCTATAGACATCGTATCCCCTAATAGGCCCATCGCTCTTTGTAAGAGGTACAACAGGCGTCGCGTGTTTACTCATGGTGACAGGCAACAGTATACCCGAACGCATCAACTTCCCAATTTCCCCTTCAACGGAAGGTTGTAGCGCAGAAGGTGGTGGTCTTGCCTGAATAAACCTAGGCTCCTGATTATCCTTTTTTGCGAGAGATCATCCTTGAAATGTTGCACTTCTCACCTTTAATTTTTCCCAGTTCTTCACTGAACATGTGATTGCGCTTCAGGAGAAGTGCCTCAAGATATGCAGGCAGCTTCCCTGTGGCTTGCGACACCGTCTTGCTAGCATAAAGGAGGTCCTTGATGCTTTCCCAGTTGAGCTGGATGTGCTGGCACGGTCATTCAAAAAAGTGGTAGGCTTTAGGACGTCTTATGGCTGTACTCCACGGAACGTTTACCCCTCCGGCCGGCGTGAGAATCTCTCCTGCATATGTGTGCATACGAAGGGTTGTGCCCTCCAGGCACAACCATCCAGGCACAACCCAGGCATTTTCCCTGTGTTGTGCCCTCCAGGCACAACACAGGGAAAATGCGCTTGAAAAGGTGCCCTGGAATAATTGACACAGCGGCTCCTGTGTCTAAGTCCATTTACAAAGGAACACTTTCCACGGCCAGTGTCACCGTTATGGGCGTTGCCGATGCAGAAGTTGTCACGTTGTTCACGGACAGCTGCTTGTAGGCTTTTAAGGCCTCAACCTGGAACCTTTCCTTCCACTTTCCGAGCTATGCCTTCCAGGCTTATGTATATTTTATGATAGCACCTATAGTATGTGGCTTTAATATGTGGGCATTGCAGTGCTCCGTGTTTCGGTGAACTACACCGATAACAATTTCCTGTTGGCTGCACTTTCACTCGCGAGCATTGCACAGTGTGCAGTTACCCGTGTTCCTCAAGCTATGCGTGCATGGCCGTTGCATTCTTTATTCCCGCTTCGAAAGTCAAAGCGCGTTCGACGGCCTTCTAGAAGTTTCAGTGAAATGCTTACCTTCCGTGAAAATATGCCTCTGAATATCGAGGCGCCGAAGGCGACATACAAAGCGGTGACGCAAAGCTTCGTCGGGTAATGTTCCAAACTGGCACGTTTCGACTAGTCGTGATGTCTCCAGCACATACGCTGATACCGCTTCGCATTTTTTCTGCGTTCTACGGTGAAATTTCACGCGTTCAACAATAGCGGATGGCTTGGGTGAGAGTGTATTACAAAAAAGTTAAAAGACGGGTTTAAAACGATTTTGTTCATTACTTATCAGGGGCGCTAAATATTTCACAAGTGCCTATATCTTCGGACCTATTATGCTTACGAAAGCGCCAAATCACGAATCTTACGGCATTTTGTTAACGCGCAAGTATGCTGCTAAACGGTCTTCATATGGAAACCAGTCGTTGGTAGACTCGTCAAATGGCTCTACTTCTCCAAATCTGTGGCCCGTAGCGATGGCATGGTTCAAGCTGCCGGAGGTGTCGTCCTTGTCACTGTTTCAGGGTCCTCATCCTTTTTGCTGCAGCCTTAGTACTGTCATTCGTTCCAGGGTCGTTGTCCTCGTCACCATTAAGTGCCCCCTCACCACTACAGAGGGGCACACACCACCCTGAGAGGAACTTAATTATTCCAAGGGTGACACAGGCTGATACAACACAGATAGCTCACTAGTTGGCGGCCTGTATTTAGATATGACTGAGCATTACCGCCTCGCCCGCCGCATATTCCCGCCGGCTCATCCTACCCTCTATCACTCTGAATTATGCTTATGGCACCTCATTCAAACAAAAACTTTGGCCTGTTTCGCCAAACTGCACCTAATTCATCCCACCCTGTATCAGTCCCCCAACTGCCCCGCATGTGGCTTGAAAGACACCATCATCCATGTCATGTGGCCATGCAACAACGACCCCTTCCAATTAATCCGTACTACCGAGCAATAGAATGCGGCGCTGGGTAGCTCTGACCCGCAGATGCAAAAAAAGTATGACGGAACGGGCTGCCTTGGTCACCGGCAAACCACAACTTGCGGTTACCGCCCCCTCCTAACTACGTATCGCCAGAAAGTTTATTTCTCTCTGTCTCTAGAACCACTGAGAGAGAGACAGCTAAATAGGGCGAGAATGGGGTGACGACTTGCTCACGTGGCGCAAGGCGCGCAATACAACAGTGTCCCATATTAAGATGATTCAAAACATAAGAGGAATTACGGAACAAAAACGAAAAACAAAAAAAAGAAATCAATTCAGAGCATAAAATACTTCGGTACGCTGTCGGTGGGAACTTCAAGCCACCTAATCGCTTTAAGTTTTGGTTTTTTTTACGAGCATTCATTGATAGGGGCTTTTACAGCGCAGATGTCATTGCGCCGCTAAGACGAACGTTTTGTACAACGGCGGTTCAAGTTGTAATAAAAGTATGACTCTAACCCCTGATTTTTTGTATCGCTTTCAAGAGAAAACTAGGCCTGGGCGTCATTATGGTGGGTATGCAAATATACAATCTACTTCGAGGAAAGCGGAAATTTCAGGCAACAGGAGAACCCCTACAACATTAATCGTTCTAACTTCATCCTTGAGGAAAAAATGTGCGCCAGTCCAGCCGATGAAGGTGGTCGGAAAGCGAGGCTGTAAACGACACCCACGATGTACCATGCGAAGTAAATTGAATTCAGACACGTGGCTCTATAAAGAGTGAGACCAGAGAAAAGTGAAATGCACTTAACCGCACCCTTTATTTCTTTAAAGATATAGCATTAGCCAAGTTCAAATTAACGCGTGATGCAGGAATAGTGGTTGGTTAAGCTTTATTTGTAAAAAACATACATCGAAACGCTTTTTAAATGAAAGGAAGCTCAAATCCGGTGTTAGACGATCGCACTTCTCCTCCGTCTCTGCCGCCGCCGATGGAGGCGATGAGATCGGTGGCAGAGAGGAAGGAGAGGTGAGATGCCATGCGTTGGTGTGAGTTTCCTTTATATTTATACAAACTCCTCGCGCACACGGCCGGTACACGCGCAGTGGGCGGCGCTCATGGCGGCCCGAGAGGTCGCTTGATGCTATCACCTGGCATTCAGCGAGAACGCGGGTGGTAGTCCCGCAGGTGTGTTCGGTGAGTGCACCGCCTCTCTGTCTCGTCTCCCTGCCGGCTCATAGCTCAGTCGGCAAGACAACCGCCTCCTGTTCCGCTGTAGGGGCGAAGCTCGTCTTGCTCGGGCAAAGTCGCTCGTGTACACTAGTTCTCGAGGCGACCGCTAGAGGCGAAGCTGTGCAATAGTTCATAGGTCGCCCGCTAGGTAGCACGCCTACTCCTCCGTCTCCGCTGCTCCGCTGCACACTCGAGCTCATGCGCTACTTATCATGAACACTTTGCAAGCGAAGGCAGTGGCGCGGGGTGCTCGCAACGCGGCTGCAAGGCGGGCCCGCCGCCAAGACCCCGTTGGAAGAGCTCGCAAGGCAGAGGCGGCAGGTAACCTCTCATCCAAGATCCTCTCGCCACATACTTCAGCGACTACAAAATTGTCATCTTCAAACGAAAATGCGTCGCACAGCTTTGTAATCGGTAATGTAATCCTTGTATATAATTTCATCGCTATGTCAATAATTACACCTTGTGTGCATATAAGTGTATATAATTGCATCGATATGCAAATAATAAACATCTTGTGTATAAGTGTATATACAATCACCCCTATAACAACGTGTCGAATGTTTATATGATGTGTAGACGAATGTTTCACGGTTTTTCCTTTAAGCATTGGAGCTTCGCCCCACTAATCATCATTCACTTCATGAAGATGGCGGGATTTTTTTTATTCATTCAAGGTGAGATTCCTGGTGGTGTCAGTGCCTTTTTTTTTGTTCGCAGAAGTTTTCTATTGGCACCAACGGTCCCGACAGAACTTTTGAGGGGTAGAGATAGAAAAGCGTCGCTTTAAGAAATGCACCTGCATGCATTTTTATTGCAGCTGCGTTTATTGGATTTATTGCACGTCAAATGCAACTGCAACGTTTACGTATAATGAAGGAACGTAATCAAGCGGTGGTGATATCACGTGGTGGTTAATTTTTTCCGATTTTTTTTGATGAGCTTATCTCGAGCATATAGGTATTTCTGTGTATTCACTAACACACCCTTTGCTCACCGCTCGCGGCAAGTTTTTGTTGCGTTGATACATTTTTGGTACATTTTTCCTATGAGGATTTCGGGGAACGGAGGGGGGTGTCCAACCTTTCGTTGGGCCCACCCATTGTTACGACACATGTGGTGGGCCGCAATATAGCAGAGCGCGATCTGAGTGGCAGATGGTGTGAGTGGCGACCTGGTAGTGTGCCTAGATGAACACTTAATGTGCACTTCTCCCGCCTGTCGGTTGGACTGTGCATCTTCGCTTTCGCATAGTGTCGTGAAAGTCTTGTCGTTTTCTGGCTGTCATTTGCTATCCCGATAACGGAAGGACCTCCTTTCAGATATGTGCGTGAAAAAGGTGTGTGTGAAAAAGCTTTTGCGTCGCTTAAAGGTAGGATGGCCATCCCCACCCCATTTCCTCTTTTTGTCCACCCTTACCACATATACCTACCGAAGCTAGCAGCGCTCAGGCAGCTACAGGACACTTTAAACAGACCTGAAGAAAAATAATACAAGAAAATCTCAATGACAACCAACCAATGAAATGAATGCCGCTAGGGATTGGCCAACCAAAGAATACATCACGAGATAGGTTCGCATTCAACCACCGTCGTCGTCTTCCCGTAGGGGAACCGCCGAAGAAGAACGAGAAGACAAAGCTCCGAAGAGGAGGGCGTGTAGATTGCTCTCAGCCGGTGCACCAATGTCGACAACCTTTACCTCACCAAAGCTGACGGAGACTACCGATTCTACCACAGAGACAACATCGACAAGAACATGATGGACGAGTTTCGGCGCCTCGAGAACCACCGCCTAGTCACCGTAACACAACAGCACTTGCGTGCTTTTACCAGCGGTGTGGACCCGGACGCGGAATTCCCTCTGGCGCTAGTAAAAACCAGATCACTCAACATAACGGCAACACAATGGAACCACACGAAACCGCCACGATGCTTCGCATCCTCATCAGGATTCCCAACGGGAAGATGGTGTAATTTGTTTTGCTTTTTGCCTCCATTGGAACGCGGCCGCCGCGGCCGGTAATCGAACCGCACCCTCGTGCTTAGCAGAATAATGCCTTAGCCACCGATCCACTGCTGTGGGTAGAGAGGAAGAACATAAGAAGAATTGGATTTGTACTTCACGAAGCTCCAGCTGCAGCACCACATCTCTGAACTGATGTCTTCGGTCGACGATGTCCCAACACCGTGGAGGCGTCCACTGCGGACGAACACCGGAGCAATAATGATAAGAAACTTTTTTGTTTGTTGATTACAGCCCCTCCCCCCAAAAAAATACCCATGATCAAGGTTCCATTTCCCAAAGGAACCCGTTAAAGAAATAAATCCAAATGCCTGAGGCGAAATAGGACCTAAATTGATTCGTAACCCGTCGATATTGCTGTTAAAAAAGCCCATACATTTGACCGCGTAGGATAGCACACCACTTACACAACCTCAAAAAGAAAAAAACCTTGTAATCCTTTCTGCCGAGAAGGGCAAGGCGACGGCGGTGCTAGACAGCCAAGATAATAAACGGAAGGTTTCAGCTCTCTTCGGTGTGGACGCCTCAACGAAGTTAAATAGCTATTCAACGAACCAAACGCATAAACCGCTGAACAAATTACTCACGGAACTTTTTGAATAACGTCCTGGAAAAAAATAGGGTCTTTCTCTATTAGTTCTGCCGGGGGGGCTCCGTACCTTGTTCCGGATGATCACCGCAGATCCTCAAACCTGGCAGCCCCGTACACCCGATTGTAGACTTCACTTTCTCGACGTGTCGAGCCCTTAGTACCCGCACAAGATCGTCGCCCCACTTCCTGGAAAGCCGCCGACTCAAGTCCGCACCTCCAGCCCCTTAGTGCAACATGCATCACAGGTGAGCATTGACGAAAACGAGAGCCTGGCCTCGTTGTAAGTCGTGTCCTTGTTCAGCAATGTGACTGTATCTCTTTGGCTGTATCCGCTGCCCTGGAAAATGAGCGCCCTAGAGAATGGCGCAACCCAAAAAGTAAGAGCGGCCCTCGCTGCCGACGAGCAATGCCGCTTACTGAAGTTCTGCTTGGCCAGCGCATATTTGTCGTACAAAGGGATAATTTTCAAACAAAAATTTTAACTGCAATGGGGGCCTTCAAAATGGGTCATTTGATAATGGAGCATATAGAAGGAAAGGCTTTCAGCGCCTTCTCTCGGCAACCTAGACTCTTTCTTCGTATGCTGACGACTCTTTTGCATAGTGAAAACCTTCACTCTTGATAACCTAAAAATCATCTAACTTTCATCCACCCTGCCATTGACTTCATAGCTGAACGGGAACGTGACGGCTTTATTCATTTTCTTGGTGCCAAGTGACGAGACGAAGCAAGAGCCTAGAGTTCACAGGAAGCCAAAGCATACTTGTCGCTACCTCTTGGCCATGATGCCTGGGAGAAATTTAGAAACAAACTTATTACGGGTATAAGGGGATTGTATTGGCTAAACATATTCGTTTCTCAACATGCAACTGTAATTGTCCGGCTTTCAGGATGGGATGGTTGGAAGGTGTGAAAACTAATTTCGATGCTCTCCTTCTTAAGGGACCAACCATTTTGAGGAGGTGGTATATTTAGCACGAGGAGTGTAAATGAAGATGGCAATGCGATCGGCACTGTCTGCTGGTTCATCTTGTATGCCAGTAAGCCCCCAGATCTTTCTAGCTTATAGCCAGTAACCAAGCCTGTCTTCCCGAGCTTAACCGGACTTCTTAAGTAAACTCCTTGTGTAAGCTTCTTCACCACCGTTACTTATAGCTGATGTATGGAGCTCGGCGTACGCCATGACGCAATTTACAATCACCATGAATATAAAAAAAGGCCCTCGCAAGTTTTACTGGGTATCCATGGTGATTTTTGTAAAAAAAAAACCACGCCATGTGTACTGACGTGAAACATGAGGAGGGGCGTATCATGGAGTGTTTAAGTGTGTTCTTGGTGCCTTCGCGTTTTTGGGCACGGATTTGATACCAATGGGGGGTAGAGGTACACAGCTTTGCTTTAGCACGAAGCATTCTAACTTTAGGCGTTGCAAAAGGAGTGTGCCGTTGTGTTTTTTTTTACTTTTACGTTCTAGCGCGAGGCGTAAAAGACTGTACAGGTGTTTTAGTAGCGTGATTAGTGCGACATGCAAACGAGTGTCCGGGTGCTTTAGTGCTGTCCCTATATTGACAATGGTATGATACGATAACGACGACATGAGAGACCGACAGCGCCATCCTTTCAAGTGATTGCCTTTTAAAACATACCCAACCAAACGTAGTCAAATATTTTTGTGTTTCTCCGCACTTTTGTGTAAAAGAAAACTAGTTTTGCATTCTATCGCTCTTTGGCCTGTTTGGGGACGGAACTTCTAGCGCTTATAACCCCGCCAGCTTTTTCCGTGACCGTCCCCACCAGTGTGTGATGGTTGGATTGTTATCCCGTGCTTGCCTTGCTGTTTGCATTTCTTCCTTTGATTCAAAGCCGTCTTCTGCCCGCTTTTTGGTTATGTGTGAAACATTATAGCCCCCTCAAAGTGGTTTTAAATAAACTTTTGCATATTAATCCGATGTGTACGAATTTCCAAATTCCTTCCGCAGATTGTCTTGCTTCAGCAAGTGTTATCTACAAATCATTTCGGTCATCGTTTTGTGCCAGGTTTATAAACATGCATACACTGGTGCTAAATAAGATCCTGATATGAATATTTGTCCTAGGAACACAAATTTGAAATGACTAATCCGTACATCAGGGTAAAGTCAACTTTCGATGAACCGCTGCCTTTGCAGTAAAAAGAGAATTCTTTTGCGTTCTGGACTACAAGCTTGTGACCACTCCCACTATATCAGGAAGTGATACACACGTTAACTTTGGTATAACTTGTGAAATGTTTGCAGAAACATTGCGTTCATAGCCATCGTATTGAAAAAATCTACAAGACAAATTATTTTCACCACCTCTTACCTATCGATACTCCAGCATTTTACTGTGTATCTTCATTATTAGAACTTACGAGGAGCGAAATGCACAGAACTGTATGCGCGAATCCAGATCAACTAAGTACACATGCACCAACGTTTCCAAACTATTTGAAATTCAATTTTTCTCTCTCCTAGATTGAGCGAAAACACCAGCGGGAAACAGCTTCTCTCCAGAAAATTTCCGAAGCGTTTCAATCAAGACGAGTAAAAAACGGCCAACAAAGCCAGCGGGAAACTTGAAGGCTTAAAGAGGCACTGAATTGAATTTTCAAGCTTCCGTTAATGCTTTCGCTGCGTAGTGTGGCTCAAACTACAACCCTTTTTATTGTTAATTCGGTTGATAAGTCGGTAATTAATTTATAAAGCCCCAAAGAAGAAAAACTCCCATGCGCGGCCTGCGGTGGCCGTACCAAATAAAGTCTGTGACGTCGGAAGGAGGTGCACCGTGATTGGACGACGTCCAAAATTATCATTTGAACAAGTTTCGGTTTCGGTTCTGTAAAACAACATGCTTGACATCCGACGTTATCGTTGGATGGGCATTCTCGATATCTCAATAATCGTCATACCGCGCTTCTGCCATGTTGTCGGCTGTAAAATGTCTACGATAAGCCACACACGACGGATTGAATAGTAGCAATCACAAGCCGAGGCCTATGCAGTGGATTAACGCCCTCCGCGTCACCGCAGACGCTGAAATACCATGCGCTTTTCCTTTATTTAGAGCTTGCCTAACTCATAGCTGTATCGTAAAAAGAGTGTTCATACCAGGCCAAGAATCAGCTGATTCTGGCCTGTGCTGACTGCCTGCAAAGAGTCGGTGCTTACGGCAACAGCACGCCAAAGAAAACTCGCTAGCGCAGCAGCTGTCAGTCTGCGTGCGTCCTTGGAGCTTGCTCGTGGAGCAGTGAACGATACGGTCCAAAAATGGAGAACTCAGTATAGAAGACATGGGCCGAAAATAAAAAAAAAATAACTTACAAAAAAGAGAATGTACACTCGGGAATTCGAACTTTCCACTTGCAAAATAAGATGCCTAGAGCTCCAGACCACTTATCCGCGGAGAAGGGCTGCTGGCCTCGGATATATAAAGTATATATGGCATAACCAGTTAAACTTACATTTACTTTTAGCATTCGAAGTACCTTAGATGACTATTGGTTGTATAGCGCTCGCGCAGTAAGCCTCCCCCGAATTTCCACAATAGCTCAAATCTAGTCACTGCATTTCCTAGACGGAAAAGTGTTCGGAAATGGTCGCACTGCTGACCGCTGTGCTTGTTCACCTAGCGCAAAAAACTACATCCTGGGGCACTATTCCAGTAGGCCCGAGTTTCGCGTACTCCCGAGTTTCCAACTGCTTGGGTTATGAAAGTAGAGATAGTGGAGCATTCAATACACCTCGAGTGAAACCGCCGGAATCGTGCGCAGCACGCCTGGCATACCTAGCGGACTGCGTTGGGGCCGCTTACGTTGATAAAGTATGGAGCCTGCTATCTTCCGCATGCAGCACCCTCTGAAATCGCTCTGCAATGCTGATTCCCGAACATAAACTAGATAACCCCACTGCTACTTTGAAATCCCCAGCGTGGCTCATGGCCACGCCCGGTAAGGGGCGGTCGGTTTTTCTGGGTGTTCTGTTGTTCCACTGCATTATGTTTGCAACGTCGCCTGAGGGCAGTCCCAGTGCAGCTCTGCGCAAGCGCAAACCGAGTAATCATGCGGGTCCACTGTAGCGAATGGAACGCGCCCTGCTCCCGACCATCAAATATGGCTTTTGTTTACCGCTTGCTTAAATGTGCACGGCGGGCGCTTATCAGAAATCCTCCCGGTCAATTGAACAGCGTGTTTGAGAATTGGCGAGTGTGTTTTAGGCGTTGAAGTTGTGTCATTAATCATCGACTATGTTTTCGCTGTGTATGAAGAAGGCTCCCATGAGAAAATCGTGTCATTTTTGCCTCTCCTGTTGGCTTGTACTCCAGTTGGGACCGAACACCCTCGTGACTGTGACACCGTTAGCTGACGGTGGCCTGGGGACTTCATTTTTGTTTTGTGCTAAGTTCTTGTCGCTGCTAGGGGCATGAAGTGACGACTTATTGGCTACAACGCTGCGTCCCCACAAAGCGGACGCCATGGGTGGGTGTGGCTTCGATTGTTACGGCGCGCCCCCGAAGAGGCTGGATGTGTTTGACTGACATTAGAACTCGGAGGAATCTCGGGTAAGGTTTTGCACGGCCGAGTTCAACTCGGGACGCCCGTGGTGGCTGCTGCTGCGGCGGGGTTGATATTTATGGTCTCCGTTGCACGCATATTTTTGCCCCGAGAGGTCTTGTGAACGAAATAAAAATTTTGAGCCCGTTTCTTTCTCTCGAAAAGTGATTTGCATTGGTTGTGCAGTCGTTTGGCGACATACCCCTTTTGCGATGACTTAGAGGCGGCTTTAGCTCCATGACCGTCAAGGAGCAAGTGTAGTGTGCGCTGCGGTTTTACGCGGCGGGCAGCTTTTACAGAAGCCTTGGTGGCGACCGCATCATCGACCGTCATCAGTCGACTGTCAGCGGGTGTGTGCGCAATATAATCAGTGGAGACGTGTTTTGCAGACCTCGACTTTTTTTAGGTGGTTTGGCGGACATGGCTTCCGCAGGCGGACATGGCTTCTGCAGGTCAGTCCCATGCATACTTGCCATTGACATACATGTGTTGTCGCCTGCCACGCCACTCCTGCCGTTACGTCTAGGGTTCCTTCCGCATCTTTTTTTCGTGCTACCATGACCAAAGTAAGCAAGGAACTGACGACTGCCCTTGACGAACTCAAGAGTGAAATTAAAACGGATCTGAAGGTCTTTCGAGAATCGTTAGATCGGGACTTTCGAAAAGACCTACGGGAGATAAAAGCCAGCCTGAAATTCATTAGTGATAAGTATGATGAAATGAGGGTCGACCTTAAATCAGTATTGGAGCAAAATAAGCAGTTGCGTGCAGAAAAGATTACCCTAAAGGAGCGCTGCGATAAACAAGAAACTCAACTAAAGGCCACTGAGTCACGGCTTGTTGACTGTGAACAATACTCAAGAAATGCGAACGTTGAAATAAAGGGAATACCAGTGCGCGATGAAGAAAACCTGTTTGATATCCTAACCGAGATAGGAAACTGCATTGAAGAGGCAATTTCACCCTGCGACGTCGATGTATGCCATCGTGTGCGTGCCGGTCCCAAATGACCGAGCGAGTAAAAACATTATTGTTCAGTTCATTCACCGACGTAAACGTAATGCAGTTCTTGAGGCCGCAAAGAAAAAGAAGCTGACATGCGAAGACCTTGGGCTAAGTCATATTGCACCCATCTTCATTAATGAGCATCTGTACCCAGATCGCAAGCGTTTGCTCGGGCAAGCTATCGCAAAGAAGCGAGAAGCTGGCTGGAAATTCGTGTGGGTTCGCAACGGTAACACATTTGCTCGCAAGTCAGAGAAAATCAACGCATTGAAAATCGGCAGTGCATCGGATCTCGTGAAAATGACCTAGAACGCAATATGGCAGAACTGAACAGGAGGTAAAAACAAAACAAAAATGGGTAGCTGTGAAGAACTATGTACACTCGCAAGTCTTTGTGATTCTGCGAGCAGAAGCACACTCATGGTGTTTCATTTAAATAGTCGCTCAAATAATAATAAAACAGACGAGCTGCAATTACGTTTCGACACATTCAGGTTTCCCTTCCATGTCATTATGTTCCCGGAGACCTGGTATCACGATGACTCTGGTGGTTTTGTTGTAAACGGCTGCACGCATTTTACACTTAACAGATCTGACCGTCGGGGGGGAGGCGTATTCTTAAAGATTCTGAACTCTGTTTTAGCAGAAAATAGCAAATTCTCGACTATTGCGCCAGATTTTGAAATACTGACAGTTGAATGTGGCAGAAATGTATTTACTGTGCTGTATCGTCCACCAGACGGCAAGCTAGATTCCTTTTTTTCCATTCTAGAAGCTCTTCTTGATCACGTATCTTTAAATCAACAAATTTTATATCTTTGTGGTGACATGAATATCGATGTTCGTTTTGATTCCCCCGCACAGCTTGAACTAAGCAGTTAACTAGATGCATATGGGTTTCACAATTTCATTGAAGTGCCGACAAGCGTCACAATATCGACGTCAACAGTGCTTGACCTTATCATAACGAACACGGAAAAGCAAAATGTACACGCCGGAACGCTTGTGTGCGATATAAGTGATCATCTACCAGTATTTGCCTTTGTCAACGAAGCTCATTTAAATGCGGAATGCGATTTGCCTCGCGCACGCTATCAACGTATTGACGTGAACACTCTTGAATGCTTTAGGGATACGATTCGAGCAACGAACTGGGAGGGAGTACTTTCACAAACCGACGCGGATAGCGCGTATGAAGCCCTCATCGACAAACTTAAATTTTCTTATGAAAAGTGTTTTCCTTTCCTGTACCATCGAAAAAAAAAGCTAAAAAACCATGGGTAACTGCGGATTTACTACAAAAAATCAAAATAAAACTAAAATTATATCCGCAGTTTATGAAGTCGAGAGACATTAATAAATTACGTACCTTCAAGAAATATCGTAATCAAATAAATAAAGAACTAAAAAAGGCGAAATTCGATTACTTTAATAGCGTTTTTTCCTCTATGTCCAACAAGAACTACCGTGACTCCTGGGCTCAAATAAACTCTGTACTCAACCGCCGATCAAGAGTGTCACCAAAAACAATTGGCCATGATGGCACTGTTTTAAGCGGTAAAGCACTTTCAGACAAATTCAGCAACTTCTTCATAAATGTAACGCGATCCTTATGCGGCTTGTCTAATTCTCCATGCGGTTGCGCTTATCGAGCTCCAAGCGTCCAGGAATCTTTGTTCATATCTCCAACCACTGAAATAGAAGTTCAAGAAATATACAAAGATCTCAGACTTAGCAAGGCTCAGGATATCGATGGTTTTCAAATTCAGCCATTCAAATATGTGATCGACCTACTAGCCCCTGTGTTGGCTTTTATTTATAACATTTCACTGGGTACTGGCATTTTTCCAAGACAAGCGCAGATTGCGAAATGTGTTGCCATATATAAAGGTGGAAGCATTTCTGATTTTTCAAATTATAGACCAGTTTCGATCCTTCGAGTATTATCAAAAGGCTTAGAAAAGATCATTTACATCCGAATGAACAATTTCTTATCCAGGCACTCCGTGCTTTCAGAGTGTCAGTTCGATTTTCGGAAATGCAGATCAACAGAGACTGCCCTGCTGAAACAAAAAGAAGCAATAATTAAGGCATTTGAGGCAAGGCATCTTGCTCTCGGGATATATATAGATTTTTCAAAGGCATTTGATGTAATTATTCTCGCAATTTTGTTGGACAAACTTTTTCATTACGGCATCAGAGGCTCGGTCGCTGGCCTTATACGATCATACTTGGGATACCGCCGTTAAGTAGAAGCTCACAATAACATCTTCTCAGACATGCAACCAATCTGGTCTGGTGTACCACAAGGCAGTATTTTAGGCCCTTTTCTGTTCCTATTATACATTAATGATATCTTTTATAGTCCATTGCCAGGTAACGCTAGCATACGCGGAAGATATCACCATGACAGTTCCGGAGAGCACAGAATCAACATTGTCAGTATATGGCAATCAATTTCTCGAATACCTTCGACAATGGTGCGAAGAAAATTACTTAAAAATAAATACCACAAGACAAAAGCTGTAATATATCGAGAGAAAAACAAAATTATACGTGATACAATTCAACTGGTGTATGAAAATATAGTTATTGATATTGTTTCAAACATAAAGTTCTTAGGCGTAGTCTTTTCAGAAACACTCAGCTGGGATCTACAAATCAACCAAATACGCAATAAAATGAATAAAATAAACGGTGTAATATGTAAACACAGGTACACTCTTCCAACGAGAGTGAAGCTAGTTATATACAATGCTTTTTTGCTTCCAGCCATAACATATTGTCATAGCGTGTGGGGAACAACAACACAGAAAAATATTCAAAAGTTACTTGCAGCACGAAAACGAACAGTTAGACTAATTGTAAATATACCCTGGTATGCACATACCGAATTAAAGTTAATACCTTGTACGCCTTTAGATTGCTAGTTGTGTATAAGAATGCAATATCAAGAAACAATGAATCATTTATTTCCATGACTCAACTGACACGCCATGCCACTTCTTACAACGTACGCCAGCGCCTGGCGTGGTTCCTGCCTTTTTTCCGTACTAACTATCGACTACAGTCCTTGTGTTATATTTTACCATTGTATCTAAATTGCCTTGAAAGTAATAATATCTGCCTCGACAAAAATTCAAAGAAAAAATTGTATACGCTTCTTTACCTGTTCGAATCACTGTGAATTGTCTTGATGAGACTGCAGTAAAAGATTTGTCGAGCAGCAAACTGGGCGATTAGCAAACCCCTTGTGCTGTGTTTCAGAATTTTATTTTGGGTTTTATGCTGTGCCTTTTAAGATATGTGCTATGATTTTTATGGCTGTGTTTATTTTATTTGGTTTGTTCTCGTGCAAGTGTGCTTTGTAATTTTATTTTATCCTTCTGAGCGACCGACATATTAAGTAGACGTCAAAATTGTGCTTTGGCCAATGTACGAAGCGAAATGTATGTGAAATAAGCTGTCGGGTTGAGCGTATGGGGTCTTCAAGCTGCGTTGTTTGCAGGTTTTTTCCATGCGTCCTCTCTCTACTGTACCACAGCAAGAGAGAAATAAAGTTTCTATTTCTTTAGGTTCCTACCGCACGTCTATCCGTGTGCAGCCGGACCGTGCGCTTGTGTTATCGTCTGCTCACAAAGCAGTTTCGAACAAAGCGTTGCATGACCGTGCGTTTTGTTTATCATCAGCGCGGCGGGAAGTCTCCCTCGAGGGGTTGCGTAGCGCACATTTCTTGTGAAAACGTTACTGACAGGATAGCTTATACGTATATCATAAGCTGTCAAGTAGACTGTCGACGCACCGATAGTCGGTTGACGTGGTGCATTCGCAGGGGTGAAGCCGATAGGAACGCACGTCCGAGCGTTGGGATAACCCATCTCAGTTCTCGCGCATGCACCTTATGGGGTTCATCTTCCCCTGGCACGTCTTTGGCGCAGATGCCCGTGTCTGGATTGGACATAATCCTGCCTTCCTCTTCCACATGGTCGAGGCTGTCACGGTGAATACCCCGATTGCTTGATGGCCTGTTGCATCTTTCCAATATCCTCTCTACGATACTGTGAACGGAGCATGCCTATTGTGAGAGGCGATCTTAGCCCCTTTCAACGGGCTTTGTTCGGCGTCACCGTCGTGAGGTAGGAAGCAGAACATGGAAAGCGAGTAAAAGGGAGAGCTAAGAATTGAAGCAACAGCGTGACGCCAGAGGGGGGGGAAAGCGGTGTTGGAAGGGCGCGAAGGAAGATATGGTTGTGAGGAATTAAACTGTGCAAAAAAACGACTGTGGAGAGCTTCTTCAAACAAGAGCGGTGAACAGCAAAATGAAATAAAACAAACAACCCTGAAAAGTTTTTTTTTCCTTTTGCTATACCTTCCTTTGTACCACATGGCCACTTAGGGGATGGGGCCGAAATTTGGACCTTTGAGGAACTAACGTGCCTGGTTCGCAAAATTAGTAACACTGTGGATTCGAACAGTAACACTTGTAGGATAGCACGTGCAGCGTGCACCTGAACACCGTGTCACGGGGGTAGGCAGGTGCACACCTCCTTCGCAGAACCTCGATTCTAGGGAGGCTGTGTCGTGTTCCAGTCTGCTTGCACACTAAGACGAACAAATGATAGAGAATAAACTTACACACACACGCAACAGCAGAAACAAAAGCCGTTTAAAGTAATCCGTGCCAAAAGAAAAAGAAACGAAAGCGAGGAAAAAGGCGCAAGTACAATAAATTAAAAAAGAAGTTGCTAATACATCTCACCAGGGTTTCGCCTTAAAATTATGTAAGCAGACTGGACCGCGCCGAGGAAATTTTGTGTCGAAAATTGTAGGGTTTTTATAACGCAATACGAGCAGCAACTGCTCCGAATATGGCGCGCTTTTATCACCCGCTTTTTTTTTGCCAGTCGGCCATAGTCACGTGATTGCACTGTGTGCCACCAATGGCAGAAACCACTTTTTAGGACGAATAAATCCAAACAAAAAGATCATATGAAAGCATGAAATAAAAATAAAATAGACTTTGCAGTAAAATACAGAATAATAAAGAAAAAGTGCAATAAAATGAAGTAATTGTATTGGTGTGCCCCCAGTAGCCACTAGTGCATCAGTGGAGCGAGTGAAAGCATGGAAAGATGCGCCACGCCCTTGTGGGGCATCCTTCGCGCGTGCTGCCCTTTACCGATTACGTCACGTCAATAATCAGCAAATAGCATGAATCGAATTTTGAAAGCGCTTTGGGCCCGCGTTGAAATATGTTCATTACGTGAGGGGGCGGGTGCAGAGCTCGTTGATTCCCGAGTTTCAGTCAATCTCGCGCCTTCTGGAATAGCTCCTCTGCTCCCTAGTTTTACGCTGTACTGCAAACCGTTTAGTTGATTTTGTTGCCTTAGTACCTATATTGACTTAGGTAACTCTTCCCACGCCTTGAAGTGGTTTTAGATTCTCCTACTAGCCTAGCTGTCAGCGAAGTGTCGCATGTCGCTTTTGCAGCGCTTGTTTGAAGCGATATGGATTTGGAGCTTGACGCAGTACAAACTAACATAGCAAAGTAGACCCATTCTTTCATTCACAAACGTGTCGTGGCTTCGTTTCACGTGAGCAAACAAATTGCGACGACCCGTCGGCAGCCGGCGGACTAAAGGCTGGGTCGACTCACTCTGTCGGAAGGTCTGCGTGCCGTGCAGTAGTCCAGTGAAGCCAAGTCATTTCCTCCTGACGTCACACGAAAACGCCACAGAAAATGGGCGACAATGCAGAGAGGAGGACAGCATTTTATAATTGATTTATTATTATATAAATTCGCGTAAACGCACTCAGAGTGGTCGAAACATGGCCTATAATTTCCGGACCACAATTTTCGCTAGTAATCCTGCAATGTTTACAAATCCCTTCGGTGTCCCTTTAAGAGAGAAAGCTGCGAAAAGCAAGGACATAAAGGAGGCCACAAAAGTCTTAGCGATAAAAAGTAAAACAAACTAAGGCAAAGTAATCCTAAATAGTCAGGAAGCGAAAACAATGGCCGTGTGTGTGCTTTCTTTGCTGCAAACATTGTTGAAACGTTATCTGTCACCCCTGCCTGGTAACCGCCTCCTCCTCTCGAATTAACCTCCCTCGAGTATCTCCATCCCTAATCCTTCCCCTTAAAGGGGCCCTGAATGGCGCTTTGAGCAGACTAAATGATGTAGCGCAATCGTTAGATTGGGTCGTCAACATCGTCTGTGCCAAGTATTACTCTTTTACGCACAGTGGAAAGCTCACACTTTTGTTGCAAAATTTGTCGCTTTTTTGTCACCCTTTCCTTCGTGTTTTTGGACGCCACCATCTTCACATGTCTACGTCAACGATTCCCAGATGTTCGTCTCGAGCTAGACATCCTGCAATTGCGCGGTGTTTCACGCACTTCCGGCAAAGAGATGAGTCGTCTGCTCAGCGTCGGCTCGCCGGCTTATCTGCCAGCGGAGTGCTGGAGTGCTTGGACATTTTACGACAAACGAAACGAGTGTAAACAAACGCTTAACCGTTTGTATTGAATGCAACACGGCCATAACACGACATGGATATTCTCTTACCTGAGTACGTTCCGTAAAGAAAGCGTTGAAGCCCCGTGGCACTTCTTTCGTGCAATCGCAGAGAACGCCCTGAGCCGAATGCCCGGGTTTGACGCACACATTTTATTAAACTTCAAAAAAATCAAGATATGCGTTTCGAATGAACACAACGTCACAACATTCGTTGCAAGTCTGAACCGCGATTGACAGATAATGGGTTGCCTCCTCCAGCCTGTCGTAAATTGGGCACTCACCTCGCGCGTGTTTTGCGGGGAACAACAGCAAGTCACTTAACACTGGCGCACAAGCCGAGATGACTTTTAGCCCCGCACAGTGAACATGCCCCATGCGAGGTTGAGTCGTACGTCGCTCTAGAAAGATAATCCAGACCACGGGAAGCACTGTCCACCCGCAGAAGCACAACGTCGCATTTCATTGCAAAACAAAGGCGTCCACAACACACACACCATCGCCTCCTGCAATGCCAAACGCATGTCGCACTTCCCTATGGGAGTTAGTGGTATACCTGCAGTGCCCACATGTCGCGAGGTGGGGCCCCAAGCTGAACCAGGATCACGCAACCGTAACTGACTTCTGGAGCGGTTTGTGCCTTGTTGCCAAGGCAACCGATGTTTGAGATTGTCAAAGAAATGGCACTCGCTCCAGCGCTAGGAAGCTCAGAGCCGCGCCGGAGCATGTTTTGCCGAGGTTGCCGCTCTTCACCACGTGTCGCCCCATGCTGAACTGATCACATGAGCGAAGCGTTTTGTGCACGGGTTCTGTATCGGTTTATTTACTTATTTATTTATTTATTTATTTTGTTTATTTAGTTATTTATTTCAGTATGATACACTCAAGGCCAAAGGCATTACAGAGGGGAGGGGGGTGGAATACAGGTAAACAAACAAGGAAAAAATGAAGTACAATATAATCTAATTATACAATATTAGCTAGATCAACGAAAGAAAAAAACAGCAACTCACAGTCATAACAAGAGAAGAGAAGTTACAGATTCATACAATTTTTACAGATTATACAGGTTTATAGACATTTTACTATTTATACAATTCGAGCAATAAAATTTCGGAACTGTTCGTTATCAGTAATAGATACAGCACTAGAAGATGTCTTTTTCCCATGCCGCCGGCAGGAATTACCACCGCCGTAAAATAAGGCCCGGTACCAGCAGGACTACATCTCATACGGCGCTTTTTGGATAAACAGTTAGCGGTGCATGAAAGGAACAGAGCGCACGATCCTCCTCGAGTGGCTGCGAGTTCGCTGCCGATAAAAAGTCACGTGCCGCCGATAGCAACTGCAGCAACAAACACCGCGAAAGGGCAAGGCCAGGCCGCCGCACAAATGCGGCCAATTTTTTTCTTCGCTTTTCCAGCCTTGAGCGGAGTGTGGGATTCATGGAGTCAACAAAGCTTGCCCGCAGCAGACGGCAGTCTGAGGAGTGTTATAGCGGAAGTACGTCACCGCTGAGGATCGCAGCATCATGAAACGGAAAGCTCGCGCGTCGTCAACAGCGAAAGGAGGAGGAAACATGGCGCGACGATAATGCGCGGTTTTTGATTTACCATTTCTCAGCTAATACTCATCGCTTCAACAAAACTCTTGCGGGAGGAGATTGCTAATACATTGCTTTATTTGGATACATGTACATCTATGCATCGGCAGAAGGTATTTCAGGACCCCTTTAATGAATGCAATAAAGGTTTTCTTTATGTATTTCGTCTCTTCCCATTCGCGGTGCTTGTGCACAATCTGTTCAAATCGTCCATTGCAATTGTTCTTGGAACAGCTCGAGATGTAATCTTTATTTACTTTCTCCCTCCCTTTCTCCATCACGTTGTTGTTAGCTATCGGGAGAAATAATACTATTCTCTTGTATATTTATTTATTTATTTTTATTTATTTATTTATGTATTTACAATACCCCTCAAGGCCCCCGTGATAGGGTGTTACGTGAGGTCTAATAAACAGAAATACACTTCGAGTGTTAAAGTACCTTAAGGCTGCTACAGCCAGGTATTTTTATAATATGCGCCAAGCCAACTGTTTTGGTCCACAAAAAAATTGATTTCGATCACGAATGCCATCAAATAAAAAATTTAGAATGGGCCACTTTTAATATACTTCCTGTGTGAGAGTGCCTTGAAATTTTGGTTGCGCAGGTGGGTCCAGTGAGAGATAGAGCGACATGTTCGCCCTTACGTAAACCTAGAAAACAGTATCTTCTTGAAAGAGGTGGATTACCTCTGTCAACAGGTGCCTTGCTAATAAACGCAGGAGAAGGGGTCTGTGCACAGGCCGCAGAGGGTTCCCGATAGTGCGTTGCTGCGCTTCGCTGATCACAACGCGCTATGCTGATAACAGAGGTATTCCACATTCCTCTCACTCGTCGCGCTGCCGCTGCAGCTCCGATTGAACCGACGCGACTGCTCCGGCAGTGTCTCTTGTACTATAAAAAAGTGCTACCTGCTAAAAAGTTGTTAAAACGCAAGTTTCTGGAATATATTTGACGAAATCCCCGTCTTACACATTAGAGGTTCTTCCAACAAGGAGACCGGCACTTCTTCCCTCACAAAGAGAACTATATCAACTAGTGTGAACCATGAGCACGTTTTTCGACGTGTACTTTTCCAGCAGACCCACTGGGCTGAGCAAGATGTCCTTTTCTGTCTCTTCTTCGGGATGCGGTTGCGGTGATTCCTGGCACCAGCACTGGTCGGTTGCGTTTGAATATGGCCCCGACCAAGTGCTGATTTGCGAGGCTGCGAAGCGTTCCTTCAATCGATTGCAAGGCCAGTTGACCTGGATCAACAAGTGCGACTTCGAGGAGACTAACCCGAATAAGGCGAGCGGCTCTTGTTGCATTCTGAACGTGTAGTTGCCCTTGTCGCGCAAGTTGAAATGGAATTTTTACTTAGAAACAATGGTTTCAACAAATTTCGTTTATATAACATAAACTTAGCTTAGAAGATACCATACTTTAAAAAAACACCTTGCCAATTCAATAGCGGAAAGGTAATGTTAGACGAAAGCCTTCAATTTTCCTATGCCAATTTTAGTATCGAAATAAAATTGAAACACAGAGTAATCAGTGCAAACACTACGTTAAAGATCAAGCGTTGCAGACAAACACCACTGGAGGGACCACCAAAAGGGATCAAAGCTCTGATTCTTTGCGGCTCGTAAAACGTCCAAAACAGTTACAACATCCATAATTTTCTAAATTATCCAGCCTTATTGTCCTTAGTTGGCCTTATAATTGATATATTTGGTGTTGAACGCAGGTGTTTTTGAATGACCCAAACATATTTCTGTTCAGGATGCCCTAACTACACAGTTGTTTTTACGTACTCGGATAAATTAGGCTCGTCAAAACCATTCCCGAACCAATGCGAGGCTAGCTAATAGCATCTGTGCGGAATTTAGTGAAACCGGAACTGAACCGCAACAAAAATATTTCACCTCAACCATAACTAATTTTTTGGGGGGTGGGCAGAGCGATGGGTGGGATTGGTGTGAGGATGTGACCCTAAGTCTCACCGCCTAATATTAAAAACCCCGTCGACTTAACTTTTATCACCCTTTAATATACAAGGTGATCAAAGGTACGTCGACAGGTTTATTTAAGTTAGTCGCTTAAATTTGCGTAAATACCACCTCTTCAAGGAGGTTGTGCATGCGCCGATGGTGACACAGAACGACGTAGTAAATATTGATGTCAGTGGCCTAATTAACTTCAATTTAATAAACAACTTTTTAGTGGCTGCAGTAAGCAGGCACGTTCGTATTAAAAAGGTATACCCAGTCGTGTTTCAACGCAGTTCCATTTGGCAGAATAATTCTAGCGCATCTGTACTCCCAGATTTGGAAATGCTAAATTTAATTGCCGTCACATAATTGCGCATGCTAGACACTCAAGACCGGCGCAGAGCTGATCCTTTTTGGGGCGCTATTCGAGAAGGCCCGCGTTTCGCCTACTCCCGAGTTTCCAGCAGCTCGGGTTATGAAAATAGAGAAAGTAGAGCTTTCGGTGCACCTCAAGCGAAACCACCGGAATAGGCCTCCTGCGCTGCCCAGGGGGCGCTCCGCAAGCGGTTTCAGGGCAGTACTTCCGGGTAGTACAAAGCTGCGAGGGCCCCATAGGATCCCGTGATTACAGAATCAAAACAAGCTCGATTTTCCTGATTGTTTTGCGACATGGTCACTAGCCCATCCCCGAGGAGTCCGGTCTCTTCCGACGATCAATTCGGCATTAGGGAAAAAAGTATTGCAGGGCTAAATGAGTTTACAGCGCCGACGAATGTGCCGGGACGGTGACGGCGCTCTCCCACTTACAGGTTCACTGACCATTCGAAGTGAATCGTCTACTCTAGGTGACAAGGACTTTTCAACAACAGCCGATCAAAAAATTTGGGCCCATCTCCCCACGAGGGGGGGACTCGAGTAAATGCGTCGCGTAGGCGATGGGTGTATTGCGTTAACGTTAGTGTTTGGGGGGTGGTGGTGGGGTGGTTGTGAATGTGTTAACTATTATTGCTTATTACTATTAATCATTATAATTTATTTCATATATTAATTATTACTTTCGTGATTTTCCGACTCGAGTCCTCCCTCTTGGAGAGATGGGCCCAATTTTTCTTTTTTTTTTGTGATGCAAGAAGTGAAGGCAAGGAGTAGGTTGTTGTAAGTCGTTATTTATTTGTTGCTGCTGTCGTTGTACTGGACGCGGAGAACGACGGCTTTGTGGTCGTTAAAGTGTACTGTTAAGGGGTCTTTAAGCAGTGGTCGTGCGTTGCAGCAACTGGTGAAGACGAGATCGATGCAACTTTGGTGGTAGTGAATGCATTGTATCAGGAGCGTCTTGACGTAGTTTGAATGAGTCAAGGATATAAGGCGCGTTCGTAGCCTTTGATTCTGTGTCGGTTTTTTGGCGCAGTGGGAAGAGCACCATGTACCTCGCGTTCCGCAAACAGGGTCGTGGGATCGATACCAGGCGCAGATAACTATTATTTTTTTTATAGTGTAGGGGGAGGGGTGCGGGCGGACAACAACGCTGCACCTGTTGTTGAGAGCGAGGAGGGTACGGGGGAGAGACGCGTACCTGCGCCTCGCCGCGACGCGCATGTGAAGTGAGCGTGCGGACGCCGCCACCGACGGTCGAGGGACATCGTGCGACTAAGAAACGCTCCGCGTTTAAAAAATAAAAGGGACGCAATCGGCGATGATCGCTCTTTAAAAAGCCAGCAAGACCAGCGGACCGCTGACTCGCCTGCTGTGGTGCTCCGCTGTTTTGCGTACTAGCGCAGTATGCGTGCACTTTCAATAAAGAGTGCTCGTTTGCGAAGCTGTTACGAATACATGGTGCAGCGCTAGCTTGCCGTTTTGTTGCGTTCTCAGTGACAAAATGAAGCGAGATTCAGAAGCGTGAAACTGTTTTGCGATTCCGAAATTAGTGACGGTAAAACCACGTGGTCGGGAGAACTGAGAGGCCGCTCGCTTTCCTCATTTGCTCTCACTTTACTTAATTACGCTCTTGCATTATATATTCGCAGTTTGCAGTCAATAGGCTAGAATGAATGTCAGCAACGTTTTGAATTGTAGAGCCGAGTTGCATGCAGCCGACACGGCGGAGGCTTGACGGCAAATCGGGTGAGAGAAGGAGGGGGGCTTTCAACGCAAAAAAAAAGAAATAGTGAATGGCCAATAATATTTGACAATAATCTGGTGAAGTGTGAAGATGGGGGACAATTCAACTGGTAGCGACCAATTTTCTGTTCTTGTCTCGCGGCCTAACTCCATTTGAGGACAAAACTGGCGTGTCGGCGTTCAGATTGTTAGCGACGACCCGTGCACTAGAAGACAACCAACCGAGTCAGCGATGATCCTTTGTAAATATGCGGGGCCGGGCGCCATGTACGTGGCGGTTATTTTATGCAAATATAGAAGTATACATCTTTGCATGTAGCGGGCGTGCGATTTGGTGCTTGTTTTGCGACCCTAATTAGAGCTTAATTTGTTTATTTGACGGTTTTGCTTCACCTACTCGCTAGTATACATGTACCCTGCCATTCGTAAATTGTGCGGCGTAAAACGTTACGCAAGAATCATTTAGTTTTCGAAAATACAAAACAAAATTTCCACTCGTTATCAAGGCAGTGCGAGGCCAGCAGTGTCAGTTGAGTCGGCTGCGCAACTGCTGTGTTCGCTTGCATGCTCCCGCTGAAGCAACCTTTTGCAGTTACCAGCAGCGTTCCGTGTTTATGCTACTCGTGAACTTTACTTTGTCAACCGCACGGAAGAAGAAAGAACGGTAATAGTCGTCAGGAAGTTAGAACATCCGACATACTGTCCCACGCCGCGACGACCACGACAGCTCGCTCAAACGAAAGCGGAGGATACATCGGCTTGTTTTAGCGGATAATATTTTGTTTAGCCTCTGAAAGGGCTATTTCATACAGTATGCAGCCATTTAAACGCGCCACAAAGCGATTAGACTAAGTAAAACGTACAATCACTCTGGCTTGTAATTGAAAACACGTGGAGGGCGGCGAAGGTCGTCTGCTTGGGTACTACCCAGAGGCATCGGCCACTAGGGGCACTGCATGTCGCCAAAACTTCAGCGCAGGAGGCCTATCGCGCGCAGTAAGCCAGACATATTCAGCGTGCTCTATGGGGGCCGCTTACCTTGATAAAGTACGGCTCGTGCTATCTTCCAGATGCAGCAACATCTGAAATCGATCTGGAATACTCATTCCCTAACATAACCTAGATAACACCACTGCTACTTTGAAATCCGCAGCCTGGATGTTGGCCACGCCCGGCGCGGGCGGTTCGTTTTTCTCGGTGTTCTTTTCTTTCACTGAATTATCTTTGCTACCTGGCTTGAGGGTAGTCCCAGTGCAGCTTTGCGCAAGCACAAACCAAGGAATCAAAGGGGTTCACTTTAGCAGACAGAACGCGCCCTGCTCCCTACCCGGCTTTTGTTCACGGCGCGCTTCATCGCGTCGGCGGGCGCTTATCAGAAATCGTCCCGTGCCAAGAGCGTGTTTGAGCGTGCGTTTATCGACTGTGTTTTTGTAAGCGACTGTTTTCACGGTGTAGGAAGATGGCCCCGCGATAAAATGCTGTCGTCTTGGCCTCTCCTGTGTAATCGTACTATAGGGAACTGCATTTCGGACCGGACGCCCCCACGATTGTGGAACCACTGGCTGACGTTGGCTGGTGACTTCATTTTTATTTTGGGCTAAGTTCGTTTCACTGCTAGCGGTCATGAAATGAAGACTTCGTGGCTACGACATTGCGCCCACACAAAGTGGAAGCAGTGGGTAGGTGTGGCTTCGGTTGTTTGACTCACATTAGACAGTTTTGCCTGACCATTTGTGACGGTTCGCTCCGCTCCGATAGCTATCGGGAGCGCCATTGCTCATCGTGACGCGCAAAGGCGCTAGCGGTGATACTGGAGCGGGTATCACGGGCCTCTTAGCGGACCGTGGCGGCCGCTTACGTTACGGTGCGAAATATCTGCATGGCTACCCCGCCATGTGAGCGCACTCCCGCGAACTCCGTTTCTTTAGTTGAAACGCGAGCGACGAAATCGCGAAGCTCTTCCGAAAAGGTAAAGGTACCACACTCCTCAACAAGCTTTATTACGGTAGCGAAAAACGTCGATCGAAGCGCGGGGCTGCTTCTATGCAGTGCCGAGAAGGACAGCCTCGTCTTGGCAGTTCCAAAGTTTATAGGCTTCTTTAAAATAATTTAGAACCATTATGTAACCGACTACATAGCTGTAAAAAGGTGGACACTAAATACAGCACTTTACATTATTTAGCGATCAAATTCCAGTTCGTGTCTTGCGATGACGTTTAATTTTGCCAACGCACAAGGTACGACCAGTGACGCCAATCATTCCCCATAGAGGGAGATACGGTTATCGCTTAGCTAAAAGCATTTCTGCCGCTGACTCTGCGGTTGTGCTTAGCGGGCCGTCGGGTAGCGCAGCGTCAAAAACGGGCACCGACAACTCTCTTTTAGAAATCGAAGGAAACTCGGGCACGGTTTTGCACGGCCGAGTTTAACTCGGAACGCCCCCGAAGGTCGCTGCTGCGGCGTTGCTTATTTTTATGGTGACTGTAGCAGGCATATGTCTACCCAGGCTGCAGTTTTAAACCAATTAGGAATTTTGAGCTCGTTTTTAGATCTCGAAAAGTGCTGTGCATTGATTGTGCAATCGTCTGGCGACAGACCCCTGTTTGCGACGACCTAGAGGCGGCTTTCGCTGCATTACCGTCGAGGAGCAAGCGTAGTGGGTGCTGCGGTTTTACGTGACGGGCAGCTTCTACAGAAACGTTGGTGGCGACCGCACAATCGACCGCCACCCGTCAACCGTCAACCGCTGTGTGATCAGTGAAAACATGTTTCCAAGACCTCGCCTTTCTTTTAGGTGGTTTGGCGGGCACGGCTTCCGCAGGTTTTGGGATTGCGGCTATCCGTCTGCAGCTGGAGCGTGCGCTTCAGTTATCGTCTGCTAGCAAAACAGTTTCCAGCGCAGGGTTGCATGACTGTGCGTTTTATCATCACCGCTGCAGACAGACTCCCTGTAGGGGTTGCGTGACGCGCATTTCTTGTGAAAAGGTTACAGGCAGGACAGCTTATACGTATTGCAAATATCGTCAAGGAGACAGTCGACGCACCCATAGCCGGTTGAAGTGCTTTATTCCCAGGAAGGAACCCGTTAGGAACGCAGGAACTAGCGTTGAGATAACCCAGCTGTCTCTCGCGCATGCACCTAATGGGGTTCATCCTCTTCCCTTGACACGTCTTTGGCGCATATTTTCGCGTCTGGATTGGGCATAATCCTACCTTCCTCGTTCACATGGAAGAAGATGGTACGGCGCATACCCCGACAGCTTGATGGCCTGTTGCGTCTGTTCCAAGTCCTCGCTAGAATGTAATCAACGCCGCGTGCCTATTGTAAGAGATGACCTTTACACATTTCAACTGTTTTTGTTCATAGCCACCATCGTATGCCAGGAAACAGAGCATGTAAAGCGAGCAAAGAGGAGATCGAAGAAATAAAGTAAGCACGTAATGGCAGAGGGAGGCCAAGGGGGAGTGGCAAGGGCTCGAAAGAAGAGAGGGTTGTGAGGGAATTGAACTTTACGAGAAAAGAAAACGACTGTGAAGAGCTTCTTCGAAGAATAGCGGTGAAGAGCAAAATAAAATAAAGCCAACAAATCTGAAAAGTTGTTGTTCTTTTTGCTATTCCTATGTTCGTAACACATTGCCACTTGGTAGATGGGCCCGCGATTGGGAGCTTTTTTTTTCATTTTTATTTTTTTTTCTCAGACACTGCCTAAGAGGGCACCGAGGCTAAAGGCAAGAAATGCCTGACGGGGCCTCGGTGCCTTACAATACATACATTCAGAACATAATGAACCGTTCAGCTTTGCGGTTCTTTACATCAAAAGTAACCTCATAACAAAATAATGCAATAATAGGCAAATACAATGCATATACAGTACAGATTCTACATGAGCTGAGAAATCATGAACTCAGAACTCTGAACACGAACTCAGAACTCAGAAATCAATAAAGAAACGTGTATTCAGAAGCAGCATTTTCATGATTAGAGAACATAGCCCACTCATCAAATTGGGACTTATAACATAAGTGTAGAAAGTGGCAGATATTGTAATTACTGCATAGTAGTTAGTTGGAGCGTGTGATCAGATTATCCAGGAGAGGCCTGAATTGATGAGAAATGTTCTGGATTTCATTTTAAAGCAAGGGAAGGATTGGTCAAAATTTAGGTTCCCTTTTAAGGTATTTAGCAGTTTATTGGTTTGATACGGTATAGTTTGTCGCCCGTTGTTTGTCCGTATTGAGGGTAGCTTTCTTTTTTCATGACGAATTGGGTATGTACTTACATTTCCAGTTGACATTTTGTGAGTCTTATTATTGTGTATCCATTGCATGAGCTTAAAAAAATAGACTTGGTATGCTTTCAATAAAAGGTGTTTTTTAAAAAGTGGTCCCGTTCTTAGATTACGTCGGTCCCCTTTGTAATTCTAAAGTATAGGCAGCATTTTGTTTTGCAGGATAACAAGGTTGTTATATTTATAAGCTGTAGTAGTGCCCCAAACCAACAATTCATAACTTAATTTGGAATAAAAAACGCAGTAATATAGTATCCGTGTAAGCCAGGTAGGTACCAGGTTCTGTATTTTATAAATACACCCAATTACACGGGATAAATCCGATTTAAGCTTGTTACCGTGAACAGTCCATGATAGGTCTGAAGAAAACCACACGCCTAAAAATTTTAACTGCGTAACCTGTGTAAGTGAAACACCTTCATATTTTACATCAATGTCCGTTCAGTCTCGTTTATTTACTGGTTTAAATATAATATAGTTGGTTTTGGTTGTATTAAGGCTCAAGTGATTTTGCTGCAGCCAGTAGGATAATTTCAGAAGATATTCGTTAGCTGTTTTTTGCAAACAATCTTTTGTTTGTCCTGAGAAAAAAACGTTTGTGTCGCCAGCATACATTATTACATTAGAACAACCTGTTATTGTCGCAACATCATTAATATAAACGAGAAATAACAGTGGTCTCAAAGTGGAGCCCTGCGGAACGCCGTAATGTTTTGTCATTTTGGAGGAGGTTTGATTGCCTATCTAAATATACTGGTATTGGTTTGTGATGTAATTTCTAAGTAAGGTTATAGCTATTCCTCCTACGCCTATTGCCTGAAGTTTTCTTAAAGAATGTCATGTTGTACAGTATCGAAGGCTTTTCGGAAATCCCGAAAAAGTCCAAGCGTGAGTAATTTATTTTCAATATTTTCGATTATTTTTTTCCTTAATGTGCACGAGAGCTAGTTCAGTAAACTTATTTTTCTGGAAGCCGTATTGAGATTGGCTTATTATTTGATGTTTTTCGAAGAAGTGACTCAACCTATCATTCATAATCCTTTCAAATATTTTTGACAAAATGGGAAGAACTGAAATAGGCCTATAATTATTATTGTCGGCTTCTCCGCCTCCTTTGTAAACGAGGGTGACTTTGGCTACCTTTAATTCATCATTGAAGTCGCCTGTCTCCAGCATCCTGTTTATTATGTGTGTTAATACTGGGCTAATGATATGGGAGGTATACTTTAATGGTAGGGATTTTATTCCGTCATCTCCAGCGGCTGCATCATTATCAAGGCTGTTAATTATACTATCAATTTCAACAAATGTAGCTAGTGAAAGAAAAATTGAGTCCTAGAGTTTATTGCATCCGATAGGGTAATCTGGGCTTTGAATTGGTCCATTGTATTTCCCAACACTTATAAAGTGCCTCTTCATTGTTTCAGCGAGTTCTTTCCCAGTGACATGCCGGGAATTTATATTTATTTCTTGCACAGAGCCATGCTGTTCGTTTCTGTTCAATAGGTCGTTAACATTATCCCACAATTTCTTATGGTCCCCTCGTACGTTAAGAAATTTGCCCTGATAGTAATCGCTCTTAGCCTTTCGTAAATCAGAATTTGCCTTCTTCCGTAATTTTCTAAACTCAGAGAATAATTCAGAATCACGCTTCTGAAGAAAATTATGAAACATCCTATCTTTTTCTTTGATTCTTTTATACAGTTCTGATTTTATCCATGGCTTTCTATTCTTTTTGTGTTGTGTTTTGCATTCTTTAAGAGAAAAAGCACAGTTATAACATTCCTCAAACTTCGTAAAAAATGATTTGTATGCGCGTTTTGGGCAATCCTCTGCATATACATAACTCCAATTTACTTTTTCTATGAGGCAAAAAGGAATGCCTTAATGATTCCTGGTTTATACTTCGTACCCAGCACTCTGCACGTTTTTTTGAGGATATATTTTTGATTGCCAAAAACCCGAGGCAAAAAATTGGTAGGTGGTCGCTAATATCATTTAGCAGAACACCTGCTGAGACATTCTCAATATCTATGTTAGTTATACAAATATCAAGACATGTGGCAGTGTTAGGGGTGATTTTAGTTGGTATGTTGATCACGTTATTACAGGCATATGCGTTGATAATATCTCTGAACTCCCTTGCAGAACAGCTTTCCGAGATGACATCAATGTTTACATCTCCAAGAATCATGAACAGTACATTCAGAGGATGAAGACAATAAAATGCGCTTTCAAGAAATGTAATAAATTCACACACATTGCCCGAGGGTGGCCTATACAAGGCACCAACAGCAACATTAGATATTATAATAAATAGATTTTCCACGTTTTCATTGCTTTTGGTTACATCATCAATCAAGGACCCATAACTGTAGATAACGTTTGAGATATATGATTACACCGCCACCTCTTCTATTTAATCTGTTCAGGTTACACTCCTATAGCCTTTGAGTTGGGGCGTGAGGTCTGCATCTGTCAGCCAAGTCTCCGTAAGCGCGATTGCATCAAACTCAGTAGTGAAAGAACTCCAGCACATTCCTAGATCATCCTTCTTATTTTTTATACTTTGCATGTTTAAATGCAGTGCCTGGAAACCTCCTCTTTTGTCATCAAATTTTTCTTTGAAAGCCTCGTCATCATAATACCAACAACCTGTCTCTATAGCGGCCATTTCAGGGGGGGAAGGCTATCGGGGTATTTATTCTTGCTCAGTTAGTTATCTTTTCAATGTCGCTCACGCGTGCGATCCTGAGAGCACGCGAGTCCTCATTCTTTCTAGCAAAGACCTTCCCCCCTGCGGTCCAGACGAACTTCCAGCCGACAGTTTTTTTTCGGGCAACCGTTACGCCGAGCAGTTTCTTATTCGATTGGGTAAGGTGCTCGTTCACGTACACTGCCGTGCTGTTACCGCCATAGTCAAGGTCGGTCGTTGTGGTTGCCTGCTTCCTACCTTTCTGAAGGAAGCTATCTCGCTTCGATCGTTGAACAAAGCGGCACGATTGTATTCTTTTCATTCGGTGGAAAAGTTGGGACACGGTGGCATACGTCGATATCTGAGTCTGCTATCGGCTCGTTTACGTGGCTTCCAATTCTTTTGAGCACATCTATTACGTCACCATCGCCCGGCACTCTCTTTATTTCCAAGTTGTTAGATCGCGAGTGCTGCTCGAGTTTTTCGATTCTTACACTGAGCCTGCCATTTTCTGCGCGAAGTTCTTCATTTTGCCGCGAGAGCGCTAGCAGTTCTTTTCGAATCTCCTTCAATTCAGTCCTAATGTCGTTTATACCATCACAGCTGTCACTACAATGTTTTAAACTGTCCTTTCGGGTTCGAAGGTCAGCCCTTAACTCTCGTTTGAGGTCTTCAAGGGCGTTTTGCATTTCCTTCATTTCTTTTCTCATTGCGTCAAAATACCGCATTTCCGAATACGCAAGCACAACCTTATCAACCCATCAATACATCAGCTCATCAATACATCAAGATCAATGCTGGGTTCGGCAGCAATGCGCCCAAAATTGGCACCGTCACTACACAATGAGGACTCTCACCTGCAAAGAGCGCAGGATTCAGTGCCGTGCCCAAAGTGCACCGCTGCCGAACAGAGTGCTGGGCCAGGGGGATGGAACTCTGCCGTTTTTCTGTCCCGTGACTGCACCGATCCTAACGTGTGGGGGCTGTACTATATACGAACGTTGTTGTTGCATTTTACATTTATTACCAGGTTACTTATTAGTTACGAAGTTTTTAATATAGAAGTGAACTTCAAAGTTGAAGTTCGATACTGCGAAAATACGAGCGCCACCCGGAGTGGAAAACCGGAACCGCGCATTTCTGCTTCGCACCGCTGAAAAGGGGCGTTTCTTGTCGCGCCCACAGATATGCTGCGATCCACGGTGTTCCGAGGGCCGTTTTTACCCCCGTAAAGTTCGTTCCAGCGAAGCAGACGCATGAATGGATTCGCGCCGTCATCACAGATTGTGCTGTGCTGAGTGGTGTGAAAATTCTTCACGCCAGGCCGCATAAAATTCTTTTGGATCCCGGCGGACGAAAGGTACAATCTGCATGCTGCTCGCTTTGGTTTTCTACGCTTGTACGACATAGCAGGATGTGGTTGCAGCAGTAGCTTTATAATTTAAGTGAGCATACACGTGCACTATTTATTCTGATTGTCTTCTTTGACTCTTGAATTGCACATGAAATGCGCGGCAAAGCATCTGGTAATTAATCCAATGTCTACATTAGCTACACACGTTTGTTTATACGTGGGTTATTATTTAGGGCGTTTCGATCGTGTGTTTTGGATTTTAGCGCAAGTGAATACACGGTATGCAGCAAAATGAGGCAACATATACAATAACTAATGCAACACTGTAAGCTTATCTGCACTCTTTTTATTATCTTTTGATTGCCTGCGTTTAGTTTGTTTTCGTAGCATGCATTGTTGTTGTTTTTATATTATTAATATTATTGTGAATATTATAATTATTACCAGTACTATTGTTATCGTTTTTATTATCAGCCTATTTATGTCTACAGCTGGAGGAAGGCATCTCCCATACACTTAGGCTCAAAGGATGGGTCCGTAGGTTCATATTGTGTTGTTAAATCTATGTTAACTAAGTAGTGACTACATAAATTATTTTATTGCGTTTCAATTGCGTGTTCTGCATTTTTTCTTCAGGTGAATCAACGGAACATAGCAGAATGAATTTGTAACAATAAATATACAAACTAAGCAATTACTGTTTGTTTATAATACAATCACAACTAAAATTACTCCCCTTATAATTTATAATTTACGCTTCAGTTCCATGCTTCGAGTTTCAGCTTTAAGTACAAGAACGATGCATTAAAAAAACGCAGTTACAGCTATAAGCCGATACATATTTAGACAATGCAGGCTTAACCTTTGCTAGTAATTGGTTAGAGGTTTTTAAATAACGTTTTTACAAGCAATTTACTGCCGGGCTGGAGAAATACCTGAGGAATACATAGTGCGCGAAAGTATATATGCATGAATAATTGCTTAGCGATTCTGGTGTGTGATGGCTGCTTTTGTCTGCAGAAATGTATTTTGGATTAGGAGGAAAGGTGGGTCGTTGCCACTGAAGATTATGATCGCACAAATAGAAAAACGTATCCGCGTCTCTTAATAACAGAGTGCTTTTAATTTAAAATTTTCCTTTACGATTGGTGTTGTCAAAAGTCGTATTTGTAGCCAAAATCAATTTAGGAAAGAAAGATTCCCCATATACCAGATAACGCTTATTTCTGATGCACCTGCCAGATTTCACTCAAAACTATGTGTGCCTGAGAGCAGCATTAAAGTTAGTATTCATCATCATCTTATAGCTAGCATTCATTTAAAGCTAATAAAGCTAGTATTAATTTTACCCAAATATACAAATGCGCTTGTTGATGTTCCAGATCTCACGTTTGGCTCAGTGTGAGAGAAGGCAGGACCTGGCTCATTTACCACCTCGACAGATCTACAGCAGCTACCGGCTGTGCCCTGCCCATTTCACCAGCAGAGAGTACGCGGACCTTCGACAAACAAGGCACTGGATAGATATGCACTGGCTGGATACCTAGTTATTATCATGCGGCCATGTGCCATACACGTTTGTTTGCCAGTAAAAGCAGAAAAAAACGAAGTTGTGTTTTTATTGTATGAAGGGTAAATTTAGGCAATAAAAATTAAAACTCTACTCTTTATTCTTGTCTAGATTGTGTGTACCAATAAACCAAAACAATCTTGTACTTAAATCTTGTACTTAGAAAAAGTGGTACAAAAAAAGTGCACGCGCAGATCTTCATCAATCAGAGCAAAACAATTCCCCTTTTGATAATGTGGCGGGTTGCGCATCAGGAACAAGGTCGTGCGCTGGCCATCTGAATATCTTCCACTTCCTCAATTTACCTTACATGCGCGTCCCAATTGAATTTGGAGTTAAATTGCCCCCCTCCCGCTCGGGTTTTCAGTTCTCATTAAGGTGGCGTCTCCCAGTGCATGCCTGCAACGCGCCGCCATATTTTTAGTACCGCCCCCAAACACCAGGGGTTTGTCTGGCGCTGCGAGCGAATTTCGCGTCCCATGCAAGGTATAGGAAGTTTCACTCCCCTGGCTGGGCCGTCGTACGTCCTCCTTTTGTGGTGGAATCCCGTCGTCCAGTGGCGCCTGTGTCCTGTCCTGCGCAGTCCTGCTTGTGGCGTGCTTCCCGAGTCTATTGATAAGGCGATATTGAAACAGGCGTTAGCCCGGTCTTGCCAGCAGCCTGTGGAAGGGCAGCGTTTCTTGCGGAAAGAGGCCACGTGTTCCAGGAACTGCAAAGAGCGCAGGAATCAGTTCCGTGTCCAAAGCGCACCGCTGCCGAACAGCGGTGCGCTTGACGAACTCATTTTACGAACTTGAGAGGTAAACGTTGTAGAATACTGCGTGCAGAGAGAAGCCTGAACGTGAGGTTACGGTAGTAGGACAGGTGCACACTCGCAGAACCCCGATGCTAGGGAGGCTGTGACGTGTTCGAGTCTGCTTGCACACTAAGACCAACAAATGAAACAGAAGAAACTGACGCAAATACGTAATAGCAGAAAAGGAGCCGTTTCAATTAATTCGCGCCAAAAGACAAAGAAACGAAAGCGACAGAAAAAGAGACGCAGGTAAAATGTATTAGAAAAGACGTTGCTAATACATATCGCCAGGCTTTCGCCTTAAAACCACGTAGGCAGACTGCACCGTGCCGAAAAAAAATTGTGTCGAAAAGCGGAAGGTTTTGATAACGTAATACGAGCAGCAACTGTTTTAAATATGGCGCGCTTCTATCACAATCTTTCTTTTTTGCCAGTAGGCCATAGTCATGTGATTGTACTGTCTACCCCCAACGGCACAAACTACTACTTAGGACGAAAAATTTCAAAAAAAAACGCTCATATGAACGCCTGAAATAAAAAAATAAAACGAACTTTGTAGTGAAATGTAGAATAATTTAGTAAAAGTACAACAAAAAAAAGGGCCCATCTCCCCGCGAGGGGGACTCCAGTAAATGCGTCGCATATGGGGTGGGTGTATTGCGTTACGTTTAGTGCTTGGGGAATTGGTGGTAGTGAATGCATTGTATCAGGAGCGTCTTGGCGTAGTTTGAATGAGTCAAGGATATAAGGCGCGTTCGTAGCATTTCATTCTGTGTCGGTTTTGTAGCGCAGTGGGAAGAGCACCATGTACCTCGCGTTCCGCACACAGGTAGGGAATGCGTTGTATCAGCAGCTTCTTGACGTAGTTTGAATGAGTCAAAGATATAAGGCGCGTTCGTAGCCTTCCATTATGTGTCGGCTTTGTGGCGCAGTGGGTAGAGCACCATGTACCATGTGTTCCGCCCGCAGGGTCATAGGATCGAAACCAGGCGCCGGTAAGTATTATTTTTTATATGGATAGCATTTCTTTATCTCACGATGTCACCCGGCGTTGTCGGCGTGCCTCAGCGTCCGCAACAGCCGTTCCAGGTGCGCCCTCTCCCCCACTCCTCCTCTCCTGCATCACGCTACCCTCCTCGCTCTCAACAACAGGTCCGCACCTCTCCCCCTACACTATATAAAAAGAATACTTACCGGCGCCTGGTTTCGATCCCACGACCCTGCGGGCGGAACGCAAGGTAGATGGTGCTCTACCCACTGCGCCACAAAGCCGACACAGGATAGAAGGCTACGAACGTGCCTTATATCCTTGACTCATTCAAACTACGTCAAGAAGCTGCTGATACAACGCATTCACTACCACCAAGTCCCCAAGCACTAAACGTTAACGCAATACACCCACCCCATATGCGACGCATTTACTCGAGTCCCCCTCGCGGGGAGATGGGCCCTTTTATATAGTGTAGGGGGAGGGGTGCGGACTTGTTGTTGAGAGTGAGGAGGGTAGCGTGATGCGGGAGAGGTAGAGTGGTTGAGAGGGCGCACCTGGAACGGCTGTTGCGGACGCCGAGGCACGCCGTAAACGCCGGGTGACATCGTGAGTTAAAAAAATGCTCTGCATTTAAAAGCTCATATGAACGCCTCGAATTAAAAATAAAATGAACTTTGCAGTGAAATACAGATTAATAAAGTAAAAGTTCAATAAACAAAGTAGATGAATTTGCTTGCCCCCAGTAACCACCAGTGCACCAGTGGAACGAGAGAACGCACTGAAAGATGCGCCACGCCCTAGTCGCGCATCCTTAGAGCGCGCTGCCCTCGACCAATTACGTGACTTAAATATTCAGCAAATGGCATCAATCGCATTTTTAAAGCATTTGAACTGTGACCCGAAATATTATCATGAGCTTATTATTATCACCACAGCTCCGCCTTGCCCGAGTTTCGCTCAAACTCGGGCCTTCTGGAATAGCATCCCTGTTCTCTGTTTCGATAGCGGTTCAGAGTACTGAACTTTTCGATAACCGTAGCCAAGCCTGAAATGGTACCAGTTATCACTTTTTACTATGCCTCCACCCCGTTTACCGTGCACAGCAGGCACGTCACAAAAGGGAGGAGCGTTGCGCCGGTCCTCACTGTCTTGCATGCGTAATAATGCGAGCGGCATTCGAACTTCGCTGTTCGATATCTCGGAGTGCGGATTGTCTAGATGAGTTCTTTTAAATGTAACAGCATGGAAACACGATGGCACCCTAGTTTTCAATACAAACGTACCTGCTTATAGCAGCCACTAAAAAGTTAATTGTACAGTTTTAGTTAATTAAGCCACCGACACCAATACTTACGGCCTCATTCTGTGTCCCCGTGGACGCCTAACACGCTATTAACCATCCCATCACTTCGTGAAGCATATCGTTGGACGACGGACACAAGAGCCTTCGATGACTCGACACCTTACACTGCGGCGGCATTCTATTCACCAAGGTGTAATTGGAGCTTTAAAATCCGTGCTTCATGCCAGACAATTCTAAAGTCTGGACGCGTAGGTTTTTACTTGCATTTTCTATTACTGCGTTTTTCATGTCGGTGTGTGCAAAACCTCAGTCGAGATTTCGTTGCTACGCAGATCATCCGACTTAACGCGCTGCCCTTATGACTTTTATTACCCGACGTTCTCCTTCTTGAACCACTTTTGCCTCCCCAAAGCCGCATCGTGCGGCACTGTTCCTGAAAGAAAGCACGCATAGTTTGAGCGGAAAGCGAGGCAAAACCTGCGTTAACGCCAAATGACTCAGTCTTCCATAATGGCGAATTGAGAAACTGAAGTCGTCTTGTAAGGATATTTTTATCCCGGGGCTCATTGATACTGATCTGTGGTGTCTCTTATTGATCAGATGTTTTGCCAAACGCTACGATAGCTAACGCCAAGCTGAAGTGCGAGCTGTGGAATAGCTAGCTCTATTCCCTGATAGTTTCACAATTTAAGTAATCATGTACACCATCGAGCTCAGGGTTCGGTCGTTATGTTTCGCAATAACATTCCAGGACTGGACTCCTGACGTCATTACCCCTTGTGGACTGCACACATGCTGAAATAACGTAAATGCAGGTTTTTGAAAACTCTTGTAAGCAAGTTTTTAGAAGGTTGCTAAGTCCGGTCGGAACTACTGACTTATTGAAGAACCCCTAGAGGTCACGATGAGATGCGACGTTACGCTGTCATCGATGTGTCTCTGAGTTCTCTTGTGGTGCGTGTTAAGAAAAGTGTCCCCAAAGGTGTTGTTCCCTGAACATAATCTCACTCAAGGTAGGGTACCCACTGTCTCAAAGTTTTTGCTTCCAGACGCCCGAATATCTCCCATCACTAGGGTTGAGGCCTGTCCTGTGGGAAGAACGCTTGGTGGACGCTGATCCTTCTAAAACACCATCTGTGTGACGCAAAGGCCTTTACGACTTCATTGTCATGTCATTGCGCCACGGGTATGCGACCGCAACGTTAGAGTAAATGACTAACATCTTAATTAGTCTGAAATTGAAAACTCGATTTTAGTTACTACACTGCGTTGCAATACATTCCGGAGATTTCCCGAACTTTCTTACGCACTTCCAACAAATGTAGGCATACCTCACTTTTGTTTCTTTGTATCTGATCCTCAAAAACTACTGCTTCGCTTCTAGGAAACTCACCTTTTGTTCAATTGTGTTTATAACGGGGATGTCCTGAGTGATCCCACATAACTTTGCGCCGTGACAGAGTTTTCAAAGCCAAATACGCAGAAGTACCTGCGAATCGTTTTCGATTTGTTATGCCGAGTGTGGCTTGCATCCACTTTATTCGGGTCTGGATTACACTAATTGAAGATCTTTCACGTGTAGCTTAAGTTTGTGTTTAGCCGAAAAGAAAAAAAAGGAGTTCTACGCTACCTCCCCGATCGCAAATCCCACCATAAATTCTGCTGGGAAATCAGGTGGGCATCCTGGGAAATCAGGTGGGCATGGTGATCAATACTGGAAACTTACCTGGGCAACGTTTGTAAAGCTGGGAGTAGGTGGGAATAATGGCGGTAGGTTAGGTGGGCACCTCGGCTATCCTGGGCAATACTGGTGGCCTTACTGGTCAACGTGACCCACCACAACCATGCTGGCGTTAATAGTGTTGACTGATCGTCTGCGATGGGGACGCCCTTTTTTCTCCTTGGCAATGCCCACCGTCGTTTGCCGTTAAAATGCGCTAACAGTGAATAGCGCCATGAGCGTTCGAAAAAAGCGGTATAGACATCGACAGCGCCCATGCAATTTGTTGTGAGCGGAGCATGTTTATATTCGCACGTAAAGTATTTGGAAGCTTAGCCAGTGATATACCTCCAGCCCTAGAAACGAAGCTTCACTTGACTAAGCCGACCTGCGTGCGCACAGGCGTGCATAACGCGAACTTATCTAATATATGAACTACAAGATGATATGCCGGGCTCTGCATGTATATGAAAAGATGCAACACTACGAAGCCAGCGAGAGAACCGCCACCGTCGTTCCTAGCCGTTGTCGCCTGCAGCCCCCTTCACGCCATGAAATACCTCATGGAACACGTACTGTTTGCTTACAGAACAGGCTCTCAACTCCTGCTGGATGTAAGTGGCACCTGACCTTACCGTTCACCGACAGCTTAGGCGTCCATGACAATGCTAGAGTTTTATTTATTTTTAACGCGTTTTGAACGGCGCGCGTCTCTCGACTCAGTTGGCCGCCGGCAGGGGGGCAGCGCGACACAAGACGACGGCGGCGACGTTTCGGCGGCTCGCTCGGCTCCCACCGTCATGGCTGCGTGCAATGGTTCTACGATTCGGTAAATGCTCAGCGGCGTGAAATTTCTGGTTACGTGATGACTATGGATTTATCTACCGGACGAACAAGTACGGCTGGTCAGTTAAGGTAAGTGAAACGTCGTTTACTAGTCCTGTGTATTTAACGGAGCACTGTTGTCGAGCCGGTGCCGGCCCTTAGGACTGACGTTCTGTGTGTGCAACGTATCGCTCGCGTTGGTGTGCGATATCTATCATATCGGCGTTACGCAGATTTGGCATTTGACAAGCGACCTTTTCCGTCTTGTCACGTATGTTAGCAGCACTTGCTCCAAAGTTTGCGCCTTGGGTTGTGCGAAGTAGAATCATGTGTCATTAGTCAAACTGACCGCACCGAAAACGCTACCGCCTTGTTCTTCGCTATGAGCCACCCAAAAAATACCACTCCCGTCCAGCCTCCAGGTTATAAAAATAATGCGTAGCTGTGTAATCGGCTGAGTACTCTCTTTAGGGGAATTTAACACTAACAAAAAAAAATAAAACGCGGGGCGTGCCTTGAATTCAGTCTAGAGGCCTCCTAGCGCGCTCCGCACTATGAATGTTTCAGTATTAATGTGTTCAATTATGAGCGTGAATAGCGTTGTGCATCCGTCAGCCCCCTCAGGAATATGCATTTATACGAATTTTTATGCGACCACGTTTAACCATTGCGCGTATCGTGCCTCGTCTAGACGTTGGCGTGCTACGGACGGATAAACAGCGTTGTTGTAACGAGGTGGCCGCTGCCTTGCACGTGCTGTAAAGGTCGAAACGTTTTGTAAGTGGCAATAAAATGTGCGTTTAGACTCTCCATGTCGAAAGGGGTTGGCCTTCTGGTTCTCCCATGCCCATCCAAAGTATCATATTCCCCGCGAGCCACTCCTTTCATTTCATCTATAATTGTGAAAAGTTACCTTGCAGAAGCGCAAGTGCTTCAAAAGAGCATGCCTGTTTTATGTGCGCTGGCTTTTTCGGTAGTGATCCGCGGCCATTGCAGTTCTTGCCTGTTTTATGTGCGCTGGCTTTTTCGGTAGTGATCCGCGGCCATTGCAGTTCTTCTGATAGATACAAAAAAGAAAAACAGTAGTGTTGATATTTCCGTGAATTTTACGAAACCAGGGTGGTTTAAATTGGGAGGATCCCTCAAATTCGCGCATCCCGTAGTCTAGGTGCAGAATCAGTGCGTGGAACCCCCAAACTAAAAAAGGGGTTCTCAGTTCTTTTTCATGGAAATGAATGAGCAGCTGCTAAATGTCTTGTGCATTCCATCTGGGAACGTTTTACCTTCAGACAAACTTCGCTGATATGTAAAGCCCAAGTTTTGCACCCCTGTTTACAACACTTGTGTGAACAGACCACATTCCCGCATGCCTCTACACATCTTTCGAGTGGCGTAGCTTCTGAATGCGCAGAGCGTGTATATTTCAAAATAAATGTTTGCCTTATCATTTTATTTTTTGTGCTATCATTGCGGTAAATGTTACTGTTCTTACCAATAATTCTCGGAGAAAAATTAGGCTAATTTGAAACATTGATTGCTGATATTCATGCCCCGTGGTTTTTGTCAGTTACAGCATGTTTACGCTGAGCCTAATGTTGTATAGGAGTGATTTTTATAATCTACCCTACAGTGGGCAAGGCAGCCTGGTGATCTCTGCGATTCTGCATTTTGGGTTCACCAGGTTCGAGGAAAAATGACTGCGTCTGGCATGTTGGTTGATAATAATCTGCATTTTGCAGGCCATTGGCCGCTTGCAGGCAGAGAAGTTGCTCTGAAGATAAAGAACGGGCACGACGTACTCCCAGTCAATGGACGAGACTTCTCGTGGGACGTCGAGTGTGTTCGGGCCTAGTAAAAAAATGGTGACCACATTGCTTTTCTGCAGTTCTGAATTGTCTTGCATTATGTGCCTTCTTCAATTTCAGTAAGCTGAATTAGCCTATTTGAGTTTAAGAATTGTTTTAACAAGCATTTGAGCCTTAGCAGTGTTACTACTTTGATTATAATGTTTTGACACAGATAAGGTTGACCGATCAGATGGCTAGGTAACATAACGAAGTCTAATTTCCAAACTTGCACCATCTTTGCACGCATCTAGATAAGTTATCACTGCTTTCATCATATTGCTGCCTAGAACTGTTTCAGTTTGTAATTAAACGTAACGAGGCTTGGTGTCGGCTTTTGGCTAGCGTGATGGTGTCTGCTTATTTACTTCGGTGTTTGTTCTTATGTTTTGGCACATCTTACAGCTTTTTAAGCCTGCAACACTGGTTGAGCAAAATAGTGAGCTTGATGTGCTCAATTTATTGTTAGTTTTCTTACCCTGTGAACAGTTTTGTTGCACCATGAACATGCACATAATTTAACCGCATTTTGAAGCAGAAATATAAGATGTTACAAGTGTCAAGTAAAAAAAGATGGAGGTAGTCTTGTAATAGTTGGCTTTGTCCAAAAAAACGAGGAGGAGAGCCGTCACGATACCACAGCCCGAATTGGGAGGCTAAGAGGTGTTGACGTACCTAACTAGCTTGTAATTAATATGGAGCTATAACTGCAAATTAGTTTTATGCATGACTAGGATGGCATGCACTTAATGATGGCAAAACAAAGTTATCGTTAATCTTCATGTGAGTGATCGCAAGCCTTTGAACTATAGAGAACAAAGTTGCCAGTGGGTTATTCTGGATTAAGTGTTGCAGGTTTCAGGTTTCACATTTTAGCTGATGGGAACTGAGGGGCTCTTGGCCATGGCACGTTTTCTTATTTTTTCAAAGCAAGGCTTCTTTGGGCTTCATAATCACCCATGGCAACTTAAATTACTAATGTGGATGTGTGCCCCCTCTCATTGAATGGTTAGTCTAGCAGCAGACATCACATCTGGAAGTGCGGTGAAGCATGGTGATGGTGATGAACAGTAAAAAAAGAAAAAAAAACATCAGATGGCCCACCATATTTTCTTTTTTCTACCGGGCCTCTCTTCATTAATGATCTCCACGTGTGCTCTGCTGGTTCGTTATGTCAGGGTGACGTGGGCATCTAAACAAACATGCTTATTCTCATCTCAGTGCTTAGAAAGCTTTTGCTGCTTTCCAGCTCTGCACTTTTTCCTCCCCACTTGTTTGGCAGTTCCAGTTAATTAGTACACGTGGACATAAAAAAAAGCTTGGGAAGAATCGGACAAACATATTTGATGCTGACCACGCTGCAAGCAAATGGTTACCAATGAGGGAGTAGAGGAAAATAACCTTTGCCGGCTGCAGGCTAGTCTCGAGAATGTGCACCTGCTTCCAGGGCTTTCTCGTAAAACAAATTGGTGGCAGATGTGCGGTGACAATAGAATATGCTACTAATATCCACTGCACTTCTGTCCTGATAATTAGTGCCTTCTGGTGCACAATGCAACAATTATTGCCCATAATAGCATTGCTTGGAGCAGCCAGCTAACCACACGGCTAACCATTTTTCTTAGGAACATACGGGGACTTTCAATGCATTGCATTGGGCCTTTATGTTTGCATTTGAACTGTTTCAGTATATTGAGTCTGATCCTCATTTGTATCTGCTTTTAGCAGTTGCAGTGCCGGTGCGACCACCACCAGGTTCGCTTGCTGGAGGAAAGGTGTTGCTGAAGCTGTGGTGTCCCCTCTTCCCTCCCTCCTTGAGCCAGTTTTGAGAATGTTTGCAGCTGTAGATGGACAGGTAAGCAGAATTTTTTCCCTTGTCGTTGCTGTACACTAATGAATCATAAGGAGCCAAAAAAACACAATTTAGCCTGCAATTTAAATCTCGGCAGCACTTTTCTTTTAACTTACAACTTCAGCTGGATGCATGCACAGCACTCAAGAGCAAAGTTTTATGAACAGTTATTTCTTTAAAAATATTGGTTCTTAAAGTACAACTGCACTTGAATTTTTGGCCATGCAAGAATGCTGTCTAATAGTCGACATGAAAAGAGCGGTAGCGTCAGCAACTGGTTTAAAACCTGATTGCACACAGCACAGACGGTCCAATAAATTGGGGTTTTGGTAACCGATACTGAGAACGGCAGCCGCTCCCGACAGCCTGCAGATACGTGCCGGAAGTGGCTTGTTTTACACTTTTCTTTCTATGGAAGAACAATACTTTGTCGTGGCTAATTATGTCCAGTGAAAAAGCAGTGAAAAACGTGTACAGTAAGAAGTGTAACGTCTCAGTGGCTAAGGCGTTGCGCTGCTGAGCACAAGGTCGCGGGTTCGATTCCCGGCCGCGGCGGCCGCTTTTCTGATGGAGGCGAAAAGCAAAAACGCCCGTGTGTACGAGATTTCGGCGCACGTTAAAGATCCCCAGGTGGTCAAAATTAATCCGGAGCCCTCCACTACGGTGCGCCTCATCGCCTGCGTTGCGTCGGCGCGTTAAACCCTACAATCAATCAAGAAGTGTAACGTGTTCCTAACACACAAGTCGCAGTAGACAATGTGGCCTGTGTACTAGCCTTGGCGCTTCGAGTTTACGAATAGTGGCCTGATTGCAGCAGCTATTTGTAAGAGATGAATGACCTGGTTTCAATCGTGTACGCATAAATATAACCCGCAAGAAGCAGTGATACAGCACTTCAGAGTTTTACCGTCGCACATTTCAATAGCTGTCCTGCAATAAGCTACTCTATTAATACCGTTTTCTCAGTTGCATGTGCTCGGTTATGGCTTACTTCAAAAGCATTAAACAAAAATTTTGGGTAGATTAGAATTTATTTTAAGAAGCAGATTTCGTTGTTGCGGATGCTGCTTGCTACATTATTGTGTACGCGTAGGCCCGGCCAGAACTGGGAGCGCTGAAGACCAGCCGCCCAGGTGGGCAGTCGTGTTTGATCAGCCATTTCATACTCGTGGTGATGATGGCACTCATGATGATGGTGGTGCTGGTACAAGACTTCCCCCCTGGTGTGCAGTGTGATAAATAGAAATTAAAGCACGTTATGTTCAATCTACCAGTAGATACTCATAGACACTGGAATGCTGGACTACGGACTGGCTTTCATGCAGCATTTTTTCCCCTTGCGTGCTGTTTGAACAGTGCAACTGTTGTAGCTGGCTGTATTCTGTGGCGCTAATGCGTTTAAAATACCCAAAAAATGCCGAGTGCTCGTGAGCGTGTGCCTCGAGCAACCGCCAACTGACCCCTGCATGCAGAGTGCCTTTAGCAAAAAAAAAGAAGCAAAATGTTGGAGGAGTGCCTCGGGTTGCCTAGCGACCAGCAACGCCATAGTTGCTAAACACCTGCTCCATGAAACCTCGACGCAAATCGAGGAAAGCAGCGCATGCGTCGTGCATGTAAGCGCACCACTGCGCCCCAGCTGTTGTCAAGTGGCGCATGCAGTGCTCGTAAAAAGGACCACGACGATATTTTTGCATATGATGACTACTACTACCACAGTGCAAACCATCGACGGAACATGTAAACAGATAATTTCAAACTTGTACAAACGTGTGCTGCTGGGTTCTGCAGCGTTCGCGTAGAAAGAAATCCTGCAGCTTCACTATGGTTCAATCCTGGCATGACTTAGTGCAGTGAAAGAAGCCAAATGTCGGTGAAACATTAACATTAATCAACTTAATTAGCATCCCAGACACCAGACCACACAGCCAAATGGTTGAGAGCAAAGGAGTTCAAAAAGTTCTTTAGCAAGCGATTGTCCCTCTGTGCTCTCCATTACCCTTCGAGCTGCATTAATTGATTGTATGGTGTATTCGCCGACGCTACAAAGGCGATGAGGCACACTGTAGTGGAGGGCTCGAGATTAATTTTGACCACCTGGGGATCTTTAATGTGTGCCAAAATCTTGGAACATGCACGCACTTTTGCTTTCCACCTCCAATTAAAAAAGTGGCCACCGCATAACATTGGGCTTCATTGCAAAGTTGGTTGGCACGCATACGTTGTACATTCTTTCATCACTGAGTGGTCATTCCTCTTTTGGGGTCTAACGACGACACCGAGCAAAAAAAAATTGCTTCCAATCCACGCTTTAAAGGTGGTTGGAAAGCAAAGCTGTAAACGACACCCCCAACAATTGCCCATGCCGTCACTTGAATTCACAAACGTGGCAGTGCAAAGAGTGAAACCACGTATTCTGCCAGCCGTGATCTGGAATTCACGGGGGCGGCGTCCCGATTGCAGCAGTGTTGGCCACGGCCGGGCTAGAGCGCCGGACGCCGCCGCTGTATCCCGGCCGTGCGTCAGCAAAAAGAAAACGGTGACGAGCGTCTTTCTAAGGGTGAGGCAGCGGAATCTCGTCATTCTGATGAGCTAGCTAGGGGCTACACCACGGCACGACACAAGCGCAGACACCGAAGCAATTCGGCATGTGAGCTTAGTGATTCCCATTTATACCGATAACTAGTTAGCTTAGTAAGGTTGAGAATTGCGAGAAAGCTGAGGGAACTTTTATAATCGCTATTTATCAGATCCTGTTGATTCTTTTGCCTTCTGTAATGCCTGTTAAAACATAACCAAATTTGTATTCAGTAATTTAGAAAACAGAGTCCCATTTGTGGCAAGCACTGCGCAAAAGGTAGCGTTTCTCTAGTGACCAGATGTCTGTAAAGGGGTCTGTACATTTTGTTTTCCTGCCCTCCAAACCAATCCTAAACGTATCTTTGGTGTATGGCCACTTAATTCTGTCGGATCTGGGTTACCCAGGAGGTGCTGTAGAGCAAGTTAGAAAAGTTGTGTGAAGGAAGCGTGCAATGTACGCGAAGCTGCACAAGAACAGGCCCAAACAACCGTCGCTAAAGCAGATGACAAAGCCAACGGAATGGTTTAGCCAACGTGCCCGCCGGGGTGCACAGCTCCGAAAGCAACTCCGGCGTTCGGGGAACGCTGGGTAATAGCGCCCTTCGCCGCTCCATCTACACAGTGCTCCATGAGTTAAAAGGGCCCTCCTCCTCCTCCACAGCCACGTTGGGAGTTTCTTGTTGCGCAATCCACGAAGAAACCGTTGGCTGGTAGAGGCAGAAAGCTTTCTTTAAAACTTGTCCGCATTTCAAAACAACTAGACATAATACTTGGCCGAGTTTCCAAGCATAACCAGGCATAATCTTAGTTGAACCAAAAATAAGCTAGGTGGGGCGGCCGGCTTTGCTCTTTGCCCATCTACGCGCCACTAGGGTAAAATTGGCCGGGAATCCAACCCATGCCCTTGTGCTCGGCAGCGCAACGCCTTAGCCACTGAGCCACTCGGCGGGTGTGTGTTATGTTTTGGCCTACCAAAACTTCAATAGTATAGCAGCGCAGTGGTTCGCAGCCATGACTGCCCCAGTGACCCCTTCTTGGCTTGCGAAACAGTGGGGACCCCACGATTGAGCATATGTTGATCGGTGTCATTATGTCAAACAATTTGTACTTGTATGTACAAGTCTTTGAACAGTTATATGCTGCCTTAGGTAGGCCTTTTTATCTCTTGTCATGGCTGGCATGTTGTGCGGAAAGAAGGTGTTAAAATATGCACTATGCAGAGAAACTAAACATACATGTAATGCAGCAAGGCCACCTTTTTGCATATCAAGAAAGTTCTGGCAAAATCGAGAAAACAGTGGCAGGGGAAAAGTTTTGAAAGAGGCTTCACGGACCCCTGAAGTGCTCTCGCGGACCCCCTTGGGGTCTGCGGACCCCCATTTGAGAACCAGTCGTGTAGCATGTTGCAGAGCATGACAACATTTATATGATCAAATCTTTGGATTTATGTGACCAGTAAAGTTTGGTTACATTATTTAGCTTTCTAATAAAGTAAGGTACAACCTCAACACAGGATATAGTACTTTATACCGGATTCAAAGAGCGCAAGTTGATCAGTTGGGATTTTAAAATTAATTGCTTTGTTTTCTTATTGCAAGTGCAGATTGGTCCAAATGTGGATGTGCCTGACGAAAAATGGACGTGGCTGATGCGGAACACATCCTATGGAGACTTCTGCCTCGATCTGGCAACCCTACAGAAGCGGCGGTACAGGATGGACGGGGCAGACCTTCTACAGCATGGCATGGGCGATAGAGAAGACCTTTCATCAATGTGGAACTTGAAAAAGTATGTGAACATCTATATTATCGTGCGCTTTTTAAAAAAATAGGTCAAGATTATATTGTCAATTCATGTAATATTTAGAGCATATAAGATGTTTCCAACTGGTTGACACGCCGGTTTTGAGTTGGTATTTTTACTGGGGAATAGGTATTAATTACAGAAAAAAACCTGTTCCCAGCTCTTCAACTTGAGTTCAGGCTGAGGGGTAGTTTCTAGTTTAAAAATGGGAGGGGACTTCAGACATTTATGATTGTGGGAAACAACACGCTGGAAAAGAACAGGACAACAAAAAGGGGAAGAACACTAGTCCTGACTCGAACTAGTGTTTATTAGGCAACAGAAAGAATGCGCATATACATGCAACTACGCACCTGCACAGAGGGAGAAGAAAAGACGGATGCAGCTTTGCATAGAATAATGCGCTAAAAAGACAAGAAGTTGGAAGAAAAGGGGTGTGGAGAGGGGCTGACAAGTCACGTGAGCATATGGCCAACTAGCTTGGCTTTTTTTTTTGTGGGACGTAATCGAGGTCTGGCTTACGCAGTCACCTTTATAGACCATAATTGCCTGGCTCTCCCTGGGCGCAGCATTTTTCCGTGATCAGTGTGCTGCCATGCAAGCACTTTGTGGGGGAATGTGGGCACGCCAGCTGCCGCCCCCACAGCGTGGCATCGCTCGCATCGTGGACTGCTATATCGTGCGTCTCGTGTCGCTTGAAAATTGGTAAGCGCCTTCCCATTTGATGTATCATGCCACAGTTAGCTTGTTCACCAGAGAGCACATTCAAGGAAAACGAGAACTAATTCTTATGTGAGGCTTGACCATGCTGCACAGACTGTGAATGCAGTGTGTGGCATGTTGTTTTCGACAAAATCATGACTTGTGTGGCTCTACTTTGTAGTGCCAGACTTCTTGATGCCCACTGTTGTACCCGGGGTATTACAGCCGCTTGCTTTCTTTTTAAATCCCACCTCCAAGTCACCATGCCCTGCGTGAAATACACTATGTATGGAAGCTACCCGTTCAAGCATGACTGCGCTGCTGTTGACTGCACTAACAACCAACACAACTGCAAAGTCTTCATGCAAGAACTAACCCACAGAAATAGGCGTATAGATATCGTACGATGGTGCAAACACACAGAAGCATAAGGAAGAAAAGACACAGAGCTTGCATGTTTTTCCTTCCTTCTGTCTGTGTGTTTGCACTGTTGTACGAAATGAACTTAAGCCAACTCCCCCAATTTAATACTTTACTCAAGCGTATACATGTGCGAAGTCTATAAATTTTCTGGAGGCTTGCAGCGCTGCGTAAATGGGTCTTCATGTTGAACCGAAAGTACTTCCTATCCAGCAGCTTGGCACGAGCAGCAAAAAAAAAAAGGTGTGGCACGCCAGTTTAGAAAGCCCGTTTATTGACCTAAATGCAGTTGCAGTCAGAAACTCAGTTTTTCTAGAAGTTAGCTGTGTTTATTTTACGAGGCCAAGGTCTGCGAAAATCAACCCTTTGCTTGCGTTGCAGCACGGGTATGTGAGAAGGGCGAGTGTGCAGCTAATCCCTCGAGTATGGCCAAGTCACCTACAGCAATTGACCACAAAAGGGTAGTGCAGCAAAATAGATCCTCACAGGCCACAATTTGAGTGAGAATGATTGACAGCACGCTTGTAAATACCTAAAGTCGGCAATGGACGTCAAGGGGGTCAGTAACAGGTTTCTAGAAGAAACATGCAGCCACACTTTTTTGCTCTTTGTGCCAAACTGCTTGATTCAGTGTTTTCAGTTCAGCGTGATGACCCGTTTGCACAGCACCGTGAGCCCCAGGAAAATTTATACGGTGATTAGACTTCATGTAGGAGTAAAGCAGTGAATGACACACTTGAAGTGAAGTAAGGAAAAATACGAAAGCGATGTGTGTCTTTCTATTATGCTTCTGTGGGTTTGTCTCATTGTATATCTATACGCTTATTTCGTCAGGATATTTTTGCACTAATATTTTGTGCTTGCATTGCTTGTTAGTGCAGTCAACAGCGGCGCTGTCACACTTGAACGGATGGCCTCTGTGCATGTGAATTTCTGTCTGAGCGCGGGACTTGAACGTGGGAATTAAAAAGACGGCAAGTAGCTGTAAAAACACCTGGGTATAACAATGCACATTAGAAAGACTGGCACTACAAATTGTGGGCTAACGTACGGGATAGCAGAGGACCCCGGCTAGCTTCGCTAGAGAAAGTGCTACGAGCTGTACACTAGCCCTGAAAAATCCGAAGACTCGCGCACGGGTTCGAGTTCTCAGAGGCTTTATTGCCTGGCAGTTACAGGGCATATACCAGACAACATGACTGTCGCTTGTGGGGAGACAGTGGCTCCGTTTGCTCGCTCAAGCTGCGGGACTCAGACCTCGATAACGGTCATCATGGCTGCGGGAGCAGGGGAGGCATACCGTGCAACCGATCAGGGCAGAATCTCAGCAGAGTCCGTGGAACAAGCTAGGTTCCCGTCATCGGGGCATAGCCAACCGATTCCGACCAAATCGCCCAGTCCTTCCCCCGCGCCCTCGCGCACAGATTCACAGCGAGCCGGTTCGGCGCATCGCATGGGGTCACGAAGAGGTCATGGCTCACGCGATGCGCCGCCCGCCCAAAATGGCGGCTCCTGGTTCGCAAAAGCATGTGCAGGCGAGGCGTAGGGAAACACGGGTCCTCACAAAATCGAATTGCACAGTTCGTGATTTTGACGAGAACGTGCAACACCCTTCATTCACGACATGCGACACGCTGTGACACACTGCATCTGTGTGCAGCGTGGTCAAGCCTGGCATAAGAATTAGTTCTCGTTTTCCTTGAATGTGCTTTTAGGCAGTATGCTGTGGCAGGATGACACATCAAATGAAAAGGCATTTACACATTTTCACGCCATATGAGACGCACAAAATGCATTCCAACGTGAGCGGTGGCATTCGGCTAGGGCAGCGGCTGGTCTACCCGCAGTACCCACAGGAAGCAGCCGGACGGTGCAGCCCAAGGAGTGCCGGAATATTTTGATTTATAAAAGTTAATGTTTAAGGCTTCTACTATATTCCTAAGCATCCGATTTCTATGCTCGAAGAGCCCCTCATTATCACCGAATCGAGGTTTGCATGCACACTTTTCTTCACTGTGCGGGTAAATTTGCATACGAGTGATGTTTTATCGTCTGTGGGTGCTCTTTTCAGCATCTCCCATATGCCCCACATACACTGTTATGCAAGAGAGCAGTATCTGGTAAACAACATGCATTTTACAAGGCACGAAAGCACGCCTGTGCTTGACTTTGGAAGTTGTAAAACTGGCGTTATGTGGACGCTTTTTGTTCACCAACGAACAAAGCCTGCCTATTTGGTTCTTAGCTGAGAAAAGGATTTGCACGCCATATCGAGACCCCACATTTTTCAGCCCATGTGCCATCTTGTGCATGTAGGGCATGACCGCACGTTTCACGAGTTCCTTTGCTGAGTTGTCTTGCCGTACATGCACAAAACGGCACGCAGGCAAAAAATGTGGGGTCCCTATATAGTATGCAACCCTTTTACTCAGCTAAGAACAAAATAGGCCGGCTTTATTTTTTTCATTGGTGAACAACAAAAAAACGTTCACATGGTGTAAACATACGTGTGCTTGTTGCCTTGTAAAATGTGTGCCGTTTACCCAATACCGCTGTCTTGTGAAGGAGAGTACATGGGGCAGGTGGAGCCCTTCTTAAATGTAAGACTAGAAGCGCACTTGGGGACGATAAAAGATCGCACGTACGCAATTTCACCTGCAACTTGCAATAAGTGCGGGTGCAAACCCTGTTTCGATGATAGCAAGGGGCACTTCGAGCTTAGAAATGGAATGGTTAGGGAGATACTAGAAGCCGTTTACGTGAACATTCAAAAAGCTGACTGCGTAAGCCACACCTTGATTACGCTCCACAAAAAAGAAGCCAAGATTGTCGGCCATATGCTCAAGTGATTTCTCAACCCCCTCTACACACGCTTTATCCTGTGTTTTCTTGTTTTTCAGTGCAATATTGTTTGCAAAGGTGCATCAATATTTTCTTCTCCCTCTGCACATGCGCGCACCTGCATGTGTTTTTCCATTTTGCTAATACAGGTTGAGGGTCAACGCTTGTGTTAGGCCTCTTACTGTTATACTATTCCTTTCCACGCCCTGTGGTTTCAGTATGTTAATGAAAGGCAGAAAATATTTTTGGTGAGAACTATATTTCCCGTAGTTTTTTTTTGTCAATGGTTTTCACTTGTTCATCCTTAAACCAGGCTGACTTCATATATCAGAATAAGAAGGCGACTTAAAATGTTAATAAGAAGGAAAGAGGACGTTTTATTGCGAACAAACAAAAAATGGAAGGTCTGTGTGAGTTTCCTTGACCAGATATGTGGCCTGCCTTCTACTTTCAGAATCCCCTGGTGAAATGTGCGTCAACTATGCCCTCACGTACCTGTGGAGGTTATTTACAGAGGCGAGCCGCCGTGAAAAGAGGGTCTGTGCACAATAAAATGAAGCTGTGGTGTGAGCGCACGGTTTCGCATTACTTTTTCCACATTAAGCAGCAAAAGTGTCCCAGCAGCCACGCATTCTATGCATATTCTGTCCAGACGGCTGCCATTCCAGAAAAATTCACGACCCACTATTCTCCCTGTGATGCCTATGCCCGCTAGACGGGTATGCCGCCATCTGTACCACCATGCCCCCCAAGTGACGCCTAAGCCCGCTAGATGGGTATGCCACCATCTGTACCACCATGCCCCCAATAGTGCCCGATAGTGCCCGCCAATGCCCGCCAGCGGCGTGCCCGATAGTGCCCGCCATTTGGCATGGCAGGGTCTCCACTACAATAATCCACTATTTTGACCGGCAGCAGCTTCCGCTATGCCCGGCGTGGCGGGATTTCGGACAGGGTCCTTGACCGGTCCTTGGTTCTGACTTTGAAACACATAAAATCGATTTATTTCTTTCCCTTTCGGACAGGTTTCGTTAGAGGTTATGAAACATGCTGAAATTTGCGCTCGGTTTACAGATGGCTAGAGGGAACGTATTGTGGTTCAGTGATGCCTGGTTCAGATTGTTGTCGCAACTTCAGTGATATCCTTAAATAATGACGTACGTTGACGGCTCAGCCAAGCAAACTGCGCGGAAAGCCTGTTTTTACGGCCATAGCTCACGATATGGCTGTTGCGTCGGTAGTCTGAACGTAGCTTAAGGAGCGATCCCTGTCCGAAATCCCGCCACGCCGGGCGTGGCGGAAGCTGCTGCCGGCCAAAATAGTGGATTACTGTAGTGGGATCCCCGCCATACTGAATACCGGGTGCTTAGGTGGGCAGGGCACTGCTGGGCACGGCGGTGAAAATGGTGGGTACAGAATTGCTGGGTAGGCCGGGACGAATGGTGGGCACAAAGCTGCCGGGTACGGCGGTGAAAATGGCGGGAATGAAAACCTGCTGGGTCGTAGAATGACAGGATGGCGGCCGTAGCAGCATTTTTGAGCCCAGTGTAGCACTATATACCTGACCTATATTTTAAAAATACTCGGAACATATAATTGTCTTGAGCAGCACATGAATCGGAACATTCAGTAGCAAAAGCCGCCATGTCCAAATGAGTAATTTTATAGCTCGGAGCCCACGACAAAATAACGATGCATAAATTTGTCTCCTCTGTGTGCAAGTTGTCATGCATAGATACACGTATGGCTGCAGACACTCGCTGCCAAATGTGTAGTAAGTAACGTGAAGGCCTGCGCTCACTCCACAGGTTTATTTTTTTGCGCATTCTTCGGCAGGCGGACTCGCTTGCCCTGGCGACCCGCTTCCGTGAAAAAGTTGCGGAGGTACTTCCGCGCATTCTTGACACGCACGTCCGCAGGGGGCTCGGGCAGTGGGTGGAGCTCCACATATTTGGCCAAGCAGTCTGAAAGAAACATGAAAACCACGTATACCCCTCCACACTTTCTAAAAATAAACTGAAACGATAACCTAATAAAATCATAACTGTGTAAAATACAAGGTGCTGAAATGAAGCGTATAGATTGATTGTTGGGTTTAACGTGCCGACGCAACGCAGGCGATGAGGCACGCCGTAGTGGAGGGCTCAGGATTAATTTTGACCACCTGGGTATCTTTAACGTGCGCCGAAATCTCGTAGACACTGCGGGCGTTTTTGCTTCTCGCCTCCATTAGAAAAGCGGCCGCCGCGGCCAGGGATCGAACCCGCGACCTCGTGCTCAGCAGCACAAAAATGAAGCATATTATTGGGGAAAAAAAAGGAAAACTAGAAACAACTGTAAGCAAATGGGTTACTGATGGTTTTTGTTTCTTAGCACATAAGTGGCATAATATAAGCAGCTGATGATCACATTATTGTCAAATCAGAGGCACATCTAATTCACCTTTGTGTGCAATTAGGCCCCAAACAAGGTTCCACTGCACAAATTTTATGCACTTCATCAAAGTTTTAAGCTATACCATGATTTAAACCTTAAATTACTATGCAGCCTAACCTGAAATTGAGGATCTTAAAGTTTTTTCTATACCCTTCAGTTCATAACAATACTTTCTGATTAAAACCCTATAGAATGACCAATCGAAAATATATGAGCTTACTGCCTACTTGCACGTTTTTGTAAACCACCAGTCGTTCAAGCAGATCTGTGCATTATGCAGAATAAGTTTGAAAATTGGTTTAACTTGCTCATTTATGTGTTACTTTGTTATTTCATGATAATAATCACTCGTTACTTTCTTAACAGAGATATACTTATACTCCCATACTTTTTACGACTTCCACCTTGACCGGTGAGGCCGTAACTTTCTGGGCTGCCCCAGCCATGCTGCGGCACGCCTGCCCAGTCAAGCTGCGTTCCGCAGCTTCTTCTTGGCTCCACAGGTGGCGTGCCAAGTCCAAGGTGAACTTGCCATCGGTCGTGCCCCTCAGAATCCAATGCCACTTTGGCTCCGGCATGGTCAACTCAGGACCAATCTGCACCTGCAATTACAAAACAAGTCACAGCAATAAATAAAATTCTTCCCGAATCATTTGAGTTTCACAATCTCACTACTTTATAATGGGGGTGCATTGATGTTGGACCTTAATTTTACTAGCAGGCCAAATCACGTGACTAGGATCGCGATATACCATTTGATACAGAGAGATAGAGCTCAGAGACATGCCACCACAATGCTCTGCAATATGCAGTGATTCTTCACATTTACATTTGGGCCGATGAACTCTTCCTGCTTTTACAAATTTGTTCAGTTTTGTCCATAGCTTTAGTCCAGGTTTTCACCACATTCGAAACATTTCTAAGCAAACCAACTATTTCTGGTTAGCTCAGAAAATGCGCCTTCAAAATCAGGTATTTTTATTTTTATTTGACACAAATCCGTTTCACATGAGTGTAAAAACTGAGTGTGGTCGCCGCACATCACAGCTACCCAAAAAAAGGTGCACCACATGTAATTATTGCCAATCAGCATTTTTTATCAAAAGCACCAATGGTGAATCAGATGTGAATCCTCTGAAAATATCAAATAGCGCCAGTTTACATAGTTTGTGATTCAAGGCAGTTTTATTGCCACTGCGCATGTTTCTGTAGGACGTGTTATAGCTCTAAAAGCCGCAGGGCTATTCACAAACCATCCACAACAGTTTCAGTTTTGCTTTCGTGTTGCGCAACTCATATTTGGCCCTGCAATGCATTGCCCAACTTTAAGCCAACAGTTAATTCGAACTGTGGTCCCCTGGTTTTCATCGCTCCCCGAAGAAGTCGGCTGAGAGTGATTTGGATGTCTTGCAAATCCCAACCAAATCAAATTTACTTGAGATACAAAACGAAACTAAAAACAACAGCATAGCTGCTACGACACCTTATTTTGCTTCCACAGCGGGCGCTGTGCCACCGGCGCCTGCGCTCCGGCGCATGCCATTGCAGGTTTTCTTTGGGTCGCAGTTGCTGATCTAGGCCTGCGATCACGTGGCGTGTGCAACAAGCGTGTAGTAGCGCCTAATAATTGGCGATAACGAGTTCAGAGGTGGCTTCTGTGTGTTCTTCCCACAGTGTGCCACAATGTCACTTCATCTTAGCGCCCGTCCAATAATTTGAAGAATTTTATGGTCCCCTTCGAGTTCAAATTAACGAGCTTTTACTGTACCTCCAGTTTTTTATATGCAGCTACTTTTTATCACTGGCAGGCTAGTTTTAATTGGCATTTTAGTTTGGCCTTTCTCCATCGAATAAAAATGCCAAGGCTCAGTACACTTCACTATATGCCCTGTATAATACCTTATATAACTTCACTGTTGAAGCCCCCTCTTTGCACTGTTATAACCAAACTGAAACCTGACAAAAGTGAATTTCATTAGTTCGAACAAACACACACTGTCAAATTTTTTTTTACCTCAGAAACATTTTTTTAATCAATCCTTTTGGATCTACACATGGTTGTTTTGAGCTGTAATAGCAATTTTAAAGGCAAATGATATGGACCTCCAAATTGAACATTATTTTGGCACTTTTTGTGCCTTCATTAGTTTAATTAGCATACACATTGAGAAAGGAAAACATGCTGTTTACCTGCCCATCTGCAACTAAAAATGTGCTGACGACAGGCCCAGGGGGGACCACGCGCTGGCACTGTGGCCTGGCAACAGTTGCAGGGGGCACCGGCCGTGCAGAAGTTGCTGGCACTGCAAAAAAAAAAAGCTAAAGATAAGAATAAGGCCTGAGGTATCACCACCTGAATGCAACTGTAATGGTCAGATAGATGCACTGCATTCAAAGCACACAAAAACTCCTAAAAAAAGTTCAGCTAGCATGGTTACTTAATTGTGCATTGAAATGCAATAACCAACACAGAACGAACAATTGTGGATTAGTGGTGTATTTTTCTCAACAATGCTGCAAACAGCAGTATGACTACCTCCTAATCACCCTGCTTGAACCAGGTTGCAGCGTTATTGTGGTCTCAAAGCTGAATGGCCGTTGAGTTGGTGGCCCTTAACATGCATCCATGAATTCCGAAGTTGTACTTAGTGCTTAGAATAGCAACCTGCCTAAAGAGATTAATTACCACGCTGCACCAAAATTATGCAACAAACATCTGGGCTAAACATTTGCTATATGAGTAGATGTACCTTGGCTCAAACCAACATTACTGCATGAGCTTTTGTTCAGCCATCTCGTCGTGTAAAAAGAACCCGGAGCATCGAAACGGGTTTTCAGAATTTTTTCTTTGTAATGCATTTTTTCAATAAAGCTCAAGGAATGTGGCCAGGAGCAATTGTGCTTGTGACTGAACAAAAGAGATTTTCAAGTGCCAAATATTTAGACAGGGGAGGAAAAGGACAGAGACATGCGCTGTCCTTTTCATCCCGTTTAAATATTTGGCGCTTCAAAATATTATAATAAATTACCAACTAGCTCAAACCCACATGTTGTAAAACTAGACACTTTTATAGTGCAGTGCATATATCCTTACCCTCTAAGGCAGCGCAAAAGCTTTATTTATCAGAATGCTGATTATGCAAAATTGCAGGAAATTGGAGAAAATGTGCTCAAGACAAAGCAGCTAACTCTTGTACTATTGTGTTTCTGGCTTGGCAGTGAGTTTACAGTGAAGAGATAAAGCAATGCTGATGGCAAAATTCATGACAAAAAGCATAAACATATCATCTCTACTAGTAGGTTATCTGCCGTTACAGCATAAATTAAAGATTTTTAACCCTTTAACTGCTGGCTGTTTCTGGCCGTGACGCACCCCCAGTGTCGGCCTTGTTTCCGGAATATCTGTGAAGGAGCATAGTGATTTATTTGACTGCGATAGCGTCCGGAACGTAACGCGTCGAAAGGAACGAGCGTAGGTGAGAAATCGCCTTTCTTCAAGATGTTTTAAGTTTTCCGTGCCCGCTTCCGGGACTACAACCTCATTTAATAGTTTAAACATCATAATCTGAAGCTGTGGAACATCATAATCTGAAGCTGTAGAACTCCCACCCCTTCCTCGGATAAAAAACTCTCAGAATGCGAATCCGAGCTCAGCTCGTATTCGGACTGGAACTGGAAGAACCATCGCCCCTGTCCACAGTCGAAGGCCCCGCGCGGTCAGCCATACGAAAGTAACCGCTCGCATGGAGGGTGCACTTTCAGCAGCTCGCACAACGCACAGAAATGACGTTGCAAAATCATGATGGCAGATAGAGATAAAAAAGGGATACAACATTCATACAACCTGATTTGCTTCTGACAGTGGCAAGTGAGGGCACAGTGAGCGAGCGAAGTCGCGAAGTCATTCAGTCTATTGGAGAGGCTAGGCTAACCTGGCACGCCGTAGCAGACGCGGGAACAGAATAAAAAAAACTTAGAAACCCGTTGCGTATAGCACAACAACCCTCGCACCAGTAATCACATGGTCACTCATCCCGACAGTACAGCGTGCGCAGCGACCAAGCCCACCCAGCAACAAAGGCGGGGTGCGGTCGCTCCGTACTCGTCAATATACCATTGCAGAGAGCTAGCGAGTGAAAATACAAGCTACTAAAAAGATTCGACAGATGGTGCGTACAGTCCAGGCGCTATAACGCGAATTTTCGAACGCACAGTGGAGAACGTACCGGTACGTCAGTGACACTGCGGAGGGGAAATGCGAAAACATACCGGTACGTCCGTGACAGCAAAAGGGCAACTGATTTTGGGCAACTGATTTTGGCAGCTTCTGTTATGACTGAATCAGTTGTTTGTTGTAATGCATTTACAAGGCATGGTCTGAGCGGTATATTGATATAGCCAGCGAAAAAATAAAGCAGGTATTGCCGAGATTTCTAGCAAGAACTGCCAGAGAGTTCATACTATGCATAGAAGAAAAAAAAAATCTCAACTTACCACCTACTGCTTTCTGCTGCTCTGCCGTCGCAGCTGGGAGCTGGCCAACAGGAATGACGGCATCATTCCCTGAAATGATACAGTATCATGCACAAGAACGCAGCGAAGGCAACTTGTGACAGGAACATGTGCTCCAGCAACATGAGGGTACTTCAAAAGCAGCTGATCTGATACTAATTAGTAAAATTACAAAACTGTGCAGAGACTGCTCACAAGTATACTTTACAAACTTTCTCAAATGAGCCAGGCTGAAAGTTGCTGCAGCCAGCAATCTCGCTTCTAACGCCCAAGGATGCGAAGTTCGATCCCGGCTGCGGTGACTGCTTTTCTGATCGAGGCAAGAAGCGAAAATGCCCATGTTTCTAGATTTATGCACACATTAAAGATCCCCAGGTGGTCCAAATTAATCCCAAAGTGCACCTCATAGCCCAAGTCTAGCTTCGGTGCGTAAAACCCCACAATCAATCAACCAATCAGTTTAACTTCTAACGACACGCATCAGCAAAAGCTGTAGAGATGTTGTATAAAAACATCGACATTTCATGCTATGCACTACCAGAAAAAAATTCTAACTTACAATCAGCCACCTCACACTCCTCTGCCATCTCAGCTGGCAGCTGGTCAGCAGGGATGATGTCATCATCCTCTGCAATAATAGAGTATATGTGCACATGAACGCAGTGAATGCAAGCTGAGACAAACACGTGCTCCAGCAACACGATGGGTGCCTCAAAAGTAGCTCATCAAATACTAATGAGTAAAAATACAAACCGATGCAGAGACTGCTCACAAATAAACTTGCTCACAAGTAACCTTTGTGAGTAAATTTCTCGAATGAGCGAGACTGGAAGTTATGGCGGCCAGCAATTTCATTTCTAACAACGTACAGATGCAGGAGCTGTTGAGATATGTAAAAACATCGACATTTCATGCTATGCACTACCAGAAAAAAATTCTAACTTACCATCAGCCACCTCACGGTCCTCTGAAGTCGCAGCTGGCCCCTGGTAACCTGGGATGATGCAATCATCCTCTGCAACAACAGTGTATGTGCACACAAACGCACTGAATGCAAGCTGAGACAGAAACACGTGCTCCTGCAACACGAGGGTACAGTAGAATCTTGATAAACGGAAATCGCTTAAACGGAACAGTTGCCTGGAATTTGGTTGGTTTTGTATTAAGATAACGTAAAAAAACTCTCGGTAATCAGAACTAAAATTTTCGCATCACCGTGTAATCGGAACCAGAAATGGAACTTCTTGTGAAATCCACTGGCATGAGAATCAGCTTTTTACGGTTCCGGCTGTTTTGTTCTTGTTTTTTTTTTCTTCCTCCATGCTTTTTTAGCCTTGTTGGCCTTGTAAGCTTCGTCTAGTAAGTGGTTAGCCGTGTTTGCACAACGAATGCAACATCGCAGTTCTTGTTCCAGTCGTTCGGTCTCGATTCTAGACGCCGAGGCTACAGGGCTCACCTCCTGTCGCCTCGTTCGTGCCATCGTTGTGCTATTCGTCCTTCATTACCACGTTGCCGTATTCTAAATTCGGTGGCTCGTAAGCACTCACTAAGTTGAGGCCTCTAGCCTCCGTGAAGATGCAGTTGCAAGGACTCAAACAAAAATAATTGACGCACTTTGTAGTGCACAGCGACTCATTGTTGCCAAATCAACTTTGTGAATGCTGTGCCTACGGTTCTTGTAGTTTTCTTGCTTTCTGAAAACTATCAGCTGCAGTCACTTTCTAGTGGTTAGAGTTCCATGAAATGCCCTTAGAAGTGTGTACGCACATAAATTTGAACCTTAGAACATCTCTCTCAGTAAACGGAACTCCTGTTAAACAGAACTAATTTTTCCGGTCCCTTGAAGTTCTGTTTATCGTGAGTCTACTGTACTTCAAAAGCCCGTCATCAAACCATGGTGATTATTTAAAGTGACAAACTAAGCAGAGACCACTCACAGGTAGAACCTGTGAATTAACTTCCTTAAACAAGCAAGGCCAAAAGTCGTAGCAATTTAAATTCTAATGACATACAGGAGCACAAGATACAAAGACTCAAACAGCTCGCTGTGTGTGCCACCCCCTCACACCAACTATCTGGCTTCTTCGAGAATAGCATGAGCCCTTCCCCTCGTGACATAACTTCTGGCAACTCTGCAAAATATTCGAAAACCTAAAGCACTACATCCAGGACAAGTATACACAACTGCTGTAGATGCACTAGTACACCATTATAATTTCCAAAAGGGTAAATAATAACACCATCTTTTTCTGACTTAAGCAAGGCAGGAGGCAAAATATTTATACTCGGTTACAACTCAAGAACGGCACCACCTCATGTAGTGTATCACTCCGCCAAAGCGCCGGACCCGTGACGTCAGTGCGCGCGCCTTTTGAAAGGGGTTTGCTATGAATGCGTGATATCGTCTGCCTTTTCTCACGCAGTTTGTTTGTCGTCACTGGAGTCGTTTGTAAGCATATTAAGTCCACAAAATCACGGGAACGGCCCAGGCCATGTTCAAAATATCCCAGTAACGCCCTACTTGCGCCGCGCGGAGAATCATCCGGCTACGGTGATAACGCACAGCGGCAACTTCCGGTGCCGTTCTTAAGTTGTCACCGAGTATAGTACCTCCAGTTCAAAAAATGAAAATAGTGATATCTGTTGAGAGGTATCTGCTGGAAGCTATCATGTTCTGCAGCCAAACAGGGCTAGCAACATTGACACTGTAAAGAAGAGATGATACTGGCATATTTTTTTGCATACCTGGGTATTGTCCCACCAGGTCCTGTCCCGGACCGTCCCCATTGGCTGCAAAAAAAAGAGTATCTTTGAGCACCACCTAAGGACTAGTCGTGAACACAACCATTACCTGCACCAGGTGGCGGTGGCAGAATGAATTCTGCGATGACCTCGCCTCTGGGGTCTGGCCGCAGCTTACGTGCCTCGTCACGCGCTATTTCTGCAATTGCAACAAAAAGGTAAAACTTCAAATGCAACCAAACCTCACAGTGATTCTGCTGAAGCGAACAGCAAGATTAGGGGTGCTTATTAGGAAAAAGGCACTCAATGAACTAAACAGATCTTGCAATTTAAGGTTCTGTTTAAATAGATTTCCTTATCTGCAACCTGAAATCTTTCACTACGTTGGCTATTTAAGTACAAATACATCACCAGTGATCGATGCTTAATATCACTGATTTCAACATGTTTCTCATGAACCCAATGCACTCCAAGTCTAGGCATCCCACTTGTAGAATCAGTTTAAATTTACCATTCTGGTGACAGATTTTGACAGCTTTTTTGTGAGCTGAGGTGCAAGTTATGAAAGGGAGTGTCGCTGCTGTGTTTGACAAAAAGGCAAGCTGCTTATGGTTGTGCTGCATTGCCCAAAACTTTTTTTGATCAAAAGGCTCCTAGCAAGTCAAATGTCAAATTATGTTGTCAGCTTTGCTATCTGACAACGTTTTGGAGTGATGTTTATTTAACAATGCCACTAGCTATTCACTAGTGGGCATTGGTTCGAAGAATGGGTAAATTTATTCTGCCCAAAACCGATTCCTAATGTCCCCCGCATGCTTAACAAGCGGACCTGGCATTTTAAGCCAGTCTCCAGCAGTTTCGGTTTCATTTTTGCGTTTCAAAGTGCATATCTGGCACTACTACACAGCTACCCAACTGCAACTTCGTTGTCAGTCAGCGTCCATCGCGTTTTTTTTTCCTTTTCACCTGACCTACCCCGCTGTTAAAATAACACTACAAACCACCTTGCCAAAGCTTCCCCCTTTGCTGCAACAAGTAGTACACCTTACACTGTACATGTATCATTTGTGCCTGCAACAGTTGTACTGGACTGGCAGAGTGGATGCAATGCAAGCAGAACTAGGTACTGTTGCCATTAAAGTTGGGATTGACACAGTAATAAGAAATATGTGCTTACCAATCTTGTCCAGCAACGCCACCGTCAGTCTCTCGTTGATGGCCTTTGCCTCTTCAAGCTCTTCCGCCAGGCGCTTCACCTCCTTCTGAGCCTCCTCTTTTTCATCCCTCTCCCTCTTCAAAGCCTTTCCCGAGAGGTCGAGGGCAGCCTTCAATTCAGACACAGCCCTGTCCCGTGACTTACTGGGCTGAAAATTAAAAAGCCCCCACAAGGTGTTTTCAGGATGGACTGGCAAGGGCAACTTAAATGAAATGTTTCCTTTGCTTAACTCTATTTAGCTTGACCTGGTCATAGAGACATTTTGTTAAGTTTTGCCCTGTGTGGGTATTTAGAACACTGGACCCTTGATATACAGTAAGACTCCGTTGATACGTTCTCGTTTCATACAACTTCCTGCTTACTATGCTCTCTATTGTGAACTCTTAAAATGCCGCCTAGCGTTACGCTGTTTTTTTCCCGGTTACTACATCCCTGGATAACACGATTTCCTGGTAAGTATGTTCAAAGTTTTAAAAACTTTATCGAACTACAACTGGACGGTACATTTTACGGTGAACAAAAAATGTGCTGACATGCATGCAGACTCAGTCTCACACCCACGGCGCAATGAGCAGGTGCCGAGCCACAATCGGGTCGCCTGGGTCACCGTGGCGGTTTTCCTGCAGCGCATGGTAATGCAGCTGCCTCTATCGCCTGTATAACGACGTCCCAACGTGCGAAATGCTAACTTTCAAATATATCGTGGTGGAATCGTGCCATGAAGCAGCGCTGGCACTGGGCGAAGCCTCTGAGAAATGTGGCGGTGACGACAAGAAGAAAGAGGTGGTGTCTCCCGCGGCCACATATGCTCAGGCCGTAGTCAGCTTGGAAGCGGTGCGGAGCTGCTTTCACGCGAAGGACAATCACAGTGCACACAAAAGTGCAGTGTTTAGAAAAGGAGGTCTTGCTCTCAAATGGCCGCAGCATGCAGGCGTTGATAGACATGCACACGTGAAAAAAGGCGATTAGATGCTCACATCTGTTTCTAGATTTTTTTTTACTGCGGCGGGTCATACGTTTCCCCATTTTGTACGTATCTCACTCACGTATTTCTGTATAAACGTATCAACGAGGTTCGACTGTATAAACTATGCTTAGCCATTTATTCCACAAGATAGGCAAATAGGTAGAAATGCACTTATAGTTTCCCAGGACCTTTGTTATAAAGTAGTGAATGGCTACCCACTTATAGCTTCCTCCTGTATGCGGAAAATCTCAGCGGTCGGCGGGATTCCACTATGTCAAATACATATACAATGGTGCCATGCTAAAATTAACATGCAACAAAACTGGCCAAAATTTCTGCAGTTTTTCAAGCAGGGGTAACAAGGCAATCAAATATCAGGCTTCATGCCTTGCCCCATTCGAAATAGAACTACGATAAAAAGATTTACAAACCGATGCATTCTGCGAGGTGTTGAAATCCTCCGGAATGTGCCTGTGAAGGGTGCTGGAGGCCTCCAGCTTCCTCTTCTTGGCCTCCTTGGCTGTTGGCACAGCCTAAAGGTTGCAGAAAGTACGTAATTCACTTGCTCTACAGCTAAATAAAGCAATGAATGTTTCGCGTACACGCCTACTTATTCAATAATCTCGCTCGTATTTTCACGTTTAGGTGTATTTTTTTACAGTTACAAATGTTCTCACACAACTTGCATGCTGAGAACAAACCATTACTGGCTGCACACACAGACAACCCACCTTTTTCTTGCCCCTTTTCGGCACTTCAGCTTGCAGTATTCGTGGGAATGGCTCCCTCATACTCTGTATTTTGGTCCGCATGGACACCAGCGAGTCTGAAAAGTAACACGTATAAATAGGTTTCCCGTTTACCTTGAACTCCTTAAATGAATCGAAATACTCATGTCCACAATGTCGGTTTGCGGTACCCATTGCGTTACTTTTTTCACCTAGGTCTTCGCTGTCGCTGCGTATGCTTTCAGGGCTGCACGCTTACAGACCGCGTTAGTAAATTTACAGATCTGCATAACTGAATCTACTTGAATGATAAAGTGTCACCGTGCCGTGGTCTTATAGGCCTCCGTGTTTTTTTGTTTTTTTCTCCTTTGGACGCATCTTACGATCGTTGCATAGGCAGGTCGCGTGCGCGATTTTTTAAAATTAGTGCATATTTATTTGTTTACGGTCGTAAGAAATGCCAACTAAAACATTTTTTTGCGGGCAGTAGAGGGTGTGTTGTGTTTGCTTACCTGCCAAGGCGTGAACAAATCCTGGGTAAAAACCCTCCACTTTCCGATCTTCGCTAATCCAAAACGCTTGGATCTTCTTGGAAGGATCGAAGTCCTCTTCCCCTTTGGGTGCAAAACCTTTCACCAGGTGAACTGGTAGGATGCACTTGAAATTGTCATCGTACTTGACGTACGCGAGCATGTTAACGTGCTCCAAGCACTCCAAGGGCGAACGAGGAAGCGCTGTCACAAAACAGGGAGAATTTTGCGCTGTCACAGAACAGGGAGGATTTGCGCTGACCTGCCGGTGCTGCTAGGCCACAAAAGCATGGAGGACGCACAAAAGCCACAAAAGAATTTGGTGTGCCTCACTGGTGTGCCTCCCTATGGAAGGCTTCACAGGTCAACTTGCTTTATGATGATGATGATCCGTGTTGACCTCTTCTTTGAATCGGGGTGACAGCATACGCCACCTTGCCTATCACATACTCGCATGCTTACTCGCTTGAAAGTGAACATTTCGACAGACTTCTGTCTGGTTGGGAAGTTACTGAACTGAGATTTTATTAGGCTCCAACCAATACAATGCAAAAGGCAGAAAACCCGACGTTTCGAAGCCGGCTAGGCTTCTTCTTCAGGGGTGACAGTGGCCACGCTGCAGCTCCATCTCACACTTGCTGGCCTCGCACAAAGCCCCTCGCTGCGGCACGTAATCTGTGTGTGTACACCGAGGGAAGAGTGCCAAGCGAGCGATTAACATTCCCAGGTGTGCGTTGAATATGCCACTATTCGAGGAAAAGCCGCTTTCTCCAGTTCGTTTCCCTTACTCGCTTGTAATAAACTCCGGCTGGTATGACGCTATCGCAGGGTGCAATGGCCCTTGGTCGACTTGGCCCTCCTTTTCTCCCAAACAAACCTATCAACGTGCTTAATGCTTAATGCCTAGTGCTGTCCCAGCAACGGTGAAACCCGTTGCCTCATTAAGGAGGACTTCCTCTTGCTGGCTGGATCTTTCGGCATTTCATTACTATGTGGTTCAACTTTTCCACGACCACTGCCTCATCCTGGGGCGACACGAGCTGCAGCTCCAGTGTCGAAAAGCAACGCACCGCATTTATCGTTGCCGCAAAAGTTCTTTTTTCTGACTTCCTGTTTGCCTCCTTTTTGGCACCCCATAATCATTTGTTTATCATTCGTTTGCCCAGAAAGCGTCCGCTCCATGTTTTCTTCACTTTCTTTGTAACCATCCCAGATTTTTTTTATTTTCCCCGGTAATTTTGTATTTGGTCATGAGCTTTTGCGTTCACTTCCTGCGATTTTCAAGGTGCAGGTACCTGTGCGCTCTGGCTGACCACATCTTGTCTGCTAAATTTCGGGGCATCTCTGCAATGCGTATTTTGTTTTGCGCTTCCCTGGATTCGAAAGAATCCCAGCCCATATCCCCGTGTACCACCGCATATTTGTTGTCTTAATTAAATGACTGCCTTCTAGCTGGTTAACTTCCAGTCCCGGCAGGAAAATAACTTTAAGCATAATATGACAATCGGAAACCTGAGCACCGGCACCATTATTTGGCCCTGTCCGCTCGATGTTTCACGTTTCGTCCTCCTTTCATGCTTTCATTTTAACATGTTCTTCATTAGCATTTGTAGCATATTCCTTCGTTTAGCCACATCCCTAGTGACTCGGCTTTCTTTTGAATCCTCATTGGCGTCCTATTAGTTTAATTCTTCGTTATATGCTCCGATTACTGAGGATTAAAATTTAGGCCTAGGTACGTTCTTCACTACACGTGTCGTTCATTTTCTGCAGGTCTTCCGCATTATCTGCCATCAACAGTACACGTTGTCCGCGTACACCAGTCCAAAGATCTGTTGCTCCAGATCTCCATTCCTTCGATACGACAAGTCAACCTAATTTACTTTATGCCAAACTTCCAATCGTCTTTCCATTCTTCCACCCAAAGAATAGGACGGCGTCGACTAGTACCTGTAGGTTGGCGTCTACCGACGTTGGCCTCAACAGTGCGGACGCTGAAAAAACGTTTTCAAAATACGTCTAAAATAGCAGTAGGCATAAATTTAAAGTGACCAGATTTGCTGATTTAGGCGGGTCATGTCCCTGTTTTGCGGCTGTGGTCCCGACGTCCCGTAGCCTGCTTGTAAGACGGTGTTTTGTCCCGCTTTCGGCCGAAAGTATGAATACGGGAAGCTCTGAAAAGCTGGAGGAATGGAAGAGGCAAAGCGCAGGCGACGGGACTAAGCAACAAACGCACAACACAGCGCCTGTGTTGTGTGTTTGTTTAGTCCCAACGTCTGAGGTGTTTTCTTGAAGTTAGTGTACCAACAAACCGTACAGCACGCCCTTTTGCGTTTGAGGAGCGTTAGGTTTTTACAAATTTTTTGTTCTGACAAATGAGTTCTTGCAACTTATTGCAAGAACTAGCTAGTTCTGGCAATAATTTCGGCTCGGATCAGAGCCTAGGATCTGATCCGAGCATCGCCACTCTCAATTATTAAAATTATTAGCTATGACTCACAATTAAAACATACGCCGAATTAAAAAAATACACCTGGGTTATCGCGTTCATTCGCTAAACTGAGAATATCGTAAGTGTAAATACAGCGAGCAGGAAAAACGAAACCAGAAAGCGAAACCAACGAAACAAAACCAACGAAACGAAATTACCCGTTGCAAAAGGAACAGCCTTTAAAATCCCTTTCCTGAGCGCTGCTGAACACCATATCTCACGTCTGTACTTCCACCTCCTGAAAATACTTCGCATTTCTTTCTGCCTAGACCGCCTCAACGCAGCTAATCCTCTTTGTCCTCCCTTGCAAGTGCGTCTGTGGCGATGTCGGACAAAGTTAGGCAGCGGAGGAAACAGTATTTAGACGCGGAAAACTATTTTCAAGTGCCGGCGTCGACTTTTTACAAGCGTGCGACAGAAAATGCCGCTGCGCTTCAAACAGCAGCTGCTAGCGTTTCCGAGATGGGGCACCAGCATCCATAGGTCGGCGTACTCACTCGTGAGTACACTCATTTGTACTCATTTGTACTCAAACTCACGAGTGAGTACGATGATGAGTGATCACACACCCAGAAAAAAATAGTGAGTACGATGACGAGTGAGTATAGGGGTAAGTCCACTACTCGTGAGTACAGTACTCATGAGTACACTACTCATGAGTATGAGTACTCATGAGTACAGTATTCATGAGTATGAGTACTCATGACTTTGAGTACTAATGAGTATGAGTACTCATGAGTACACAGCACTCATGAGTACACATCACTCATGAATACTGTTTTTGCGAGTGCTTGCACTCTTGAGTATATGCACTCCTGAGTACAGTAGTGCAAACAAGAAAACGGACTACAAAAGCTGCCACCCGAAGACACGCAGAAAAATGCAGTTTACGGCCACGGCTGCACCGACAACCCCCGAGCTCCCCTGAGCCCGACCCGGCCTGAGAACAAGAGGAGACACCAGACGCAACGCGAGTGCTTACGTTCCGTTATGCTTTGTCACATGTACTTGCCTTCGCGCAGTAAGTCGCCCAACGACAGTGCACCGCGTCAGACGTTTTCTTTCTCTGTGCTGATTTATATGTAACCTGTGTTTTTCTAATCAATTAAACAATTTATTTTTTCTACTTAGTCTTTCATTCGAGCTACGACCTAGCTAACAGTGCAGATAAGTTGATTATTCGTAATACAAATTGAGTACTCATGAGTGCAGAATGAGTAGTGCTCATGAGTGCAGAATGAGTAGTACTCATGAGTGCAGAATGAGTAGTACTCATGAGTACAGATTGAGTACTCATGAGTACAGAGTGAGTACTCATGAGTACAGAGTGAGTACTCATGAGTACAGATTGAGTATGAATACTCGTGAGGACAAATGAGTTTGAGTACAAGTGAGTACGATTACAAATGAGTATTTGATGAGCGAGTACGAGTGATTTTGTGAACAGACGAACTTTTTGAGTCTGAGTTTGATTGAGTACAGCGTGAATGAAAAAAATTGTGATTGAGTTTGAGTGAGTTCTTTCTGTTTTGCCGACCTATGGCTGTCGATTTGGTACGGCCGTTAAGCATTCACGTCCTGCACGCCCTGCAAGCTCTTTTCTGTTTCTTTGCAATATAATTGATCAATTACAGTCGATCAGCGAATAGCTGGATTCTCAACCCAATTACATTTTCTTCACAGGTAAAAGCCACAGCTGTGATCACTTATATCGTGTATTTAACATAACGAACTCATGACAGACATTCATTTTATATATGCTTTATTTGCACTTCAATTCTTTCCATTTTATTGGGAATATAGAATGCTAAAAACATGCATACACAATCCAATGCAATGGAAACCATTCAACGTATGTGCTCCTTACACTTGTTTACTAAAACATATTTATACATTTATAAATGCCCTCGCACATTTACATATATTTACGTATTTACATTTGCATATTTACACATGCATATTTATACATTTATAAATGCCCTCGTACATCTTTTAGGCACTCTTGCCCCTACCCCCGAAATGGCCGAACTCGCTACACACCGCTACGATTCACTGCAAACTGCATTCAGATTACCAATAACCATATGTTCACCCTTCCCATAGAGGTCAGACACTCCCCAAATCGTGCCAACACTTCACGTGGAGTCATCACAGTGGAGCCTGAAGATTCAAATGAAACAATTTTGAATTGGATCCAGTGCGAGCAAGCGGACGTCTAGGCGGCGCAACGAATAGGCAAAACAAATCGAGCAGTTCTGACTTTCGACTCCCCTACGATACCACACGTGGTTAAATATTACATGGCTATAGTTAAAGTGTCGCCTTGCCAGCCAAAGAGAATGGTCTGCTTCGCATGCCACAGCATCGGGCACATGGCGAAGTACTGCCCGCACCAACCGGTGTGCCGCAAATGTGGGCGCAGTCATGCTGAAGCTGAGCCATGCGAGCGCACACTTTATTGTGTGGCTTGTAAAAAAGATGGTAATCTGGCGGTGGACCCCACGTGTCCTGCCCACACTGCCTCACCCGCTCATACCTATTCCAAAGTGCAAGATGGAGTATCCTGGGCGGATCGTGTACGCTCTAATGGCTCCTCGAGCACCAACACTGCCGATGGACTTGTGCCTCCCCCAGCTAGCGCTACAGCGGATCCTCCACCTTCACTTTCGCCAACAAGGGATTCAATTCTGCAAACCGTACTATCCCAGCTTGATAGCCTTCGTTCTGAACTCCACCTGCTTCGTGAAGAGAACGTGCAGGTCAAGGCGGAACTTCTAGCATACCGCCAAGGGTCCCATACCGTGCCCGCCCAAACAGCTCCCTCAAGCACAACAACGGCTCTGGCTCCTCCGATGCCTCGCTCTGCGGAAATCTTCCTCAACAAAACTATTGCTAACGCAGCCCTCACACCCCACATCATCAGAAAATGTATTCACCCGGCAAGATCTCCACCCCCTTACTGCCCCTACTATCAAACGTTAGTTTTCGCCACCCTCAACCACTTAATCTGGCACTGCGCCGCATTTTCTTTGTACCGCCCAATACCAACGCTTTGCCACGTGATTCCTCTCAAGACGACACCCCCTTCGAAGACACTAATTTTCTCACAGCCCTAGGGGAATTTGCCTAGAGAGTGGTCTCTCGAGATTAGTGTAAGCCAAGGCCTACCCCGGTCGTAGTAGTTGACTTGACTGCACTCACATGATCCCAACCCTAGCCTGGCTCTGCTGACCGCAGTGATCTCTTCTATGGCATTCAAGGACCCACCATTTGTGCTACTCGGCTACTCCTCCCTGCCTCTTCCCCATCTTCCCTTATTATGGTCGCATGGCCTTCCCTTTGAAATAAAGGATTACAACAACAACATGTACTTTCTTAAACACCCTCTCTTGCCTCAAAAACCCAGCCATTCGGTTCCCGGCTGCGGAGGTCGCTTTTCTGATGTAGGCGAAAAGAAAGAAGCGCCCGTGTGTTCAAGGTATCAGCGCGTGTGTAAGGCACTCAAGCGGTCAAAAATTAAGCCCTCCACTACGGTGCGCCTCATCGCCTGTGTAGCATCGGTGCATTATACCTTATAATCATCAATCAATCAATCACCCTCACTTGCAAAAACATTACCTCAAAGTTCTAAAGGCCGCGAAAAGGTTGTAAGCAAGTTCTAGTTAACACGAGGTCGCGGGTTTGATTCCCGGCCATGGCGGCCGCTTTTCTGATGGAGGTGGAAAGCAAAAACGCCTGTGTGTACGTGATTTCGGCGCACGTTAAAGTTCCCCAGGTGGTCAAAATTAATCCGGAGCCCTCCACTACGGCATGCCTCATCGCCTGCGTTGCATCAGCGCGTTAAACCCTACAATCAATCAATCAAGTTCTAGTTAAACGTCTAACAAAAAACGTTTGACAATACAGAGTCAGAATTAGTTTCACAAGAATGCAAGAAATGTTAAAAATGCTTTGAAGAATATATGCAGGTAATAAACATAATAACAACACAGCTAGCAATTCAATTTAAGGCTGAGCACGACGTCGCGGGTTCGATTCCCCGTCGCGGCGGCCGCTTTTCAGATGGAGGCGAAAAGCAAAAACGCCCATGTGTACGAGATTTCGGCGCACGTTAAAGATCCCCAGGTGGTCAAAATTAATCCGGAGCCCTCCACTACGGCGCACCTCATCGCCTGCGTTGCGTCGGCGCGTTAAACCCTACAATCAATCAATTAGTTCAATTTAAGACGAAAGGTATGCACTGCTGACCACAACTGGGGAGACACACTCCCTTGCCAAATTAATCTCTTAATTTTGTTTGGGAGGTCGCAAATGAATGTTTTTTCTACCTCCGGGAAGTCTACAGAAAGGCAGGTGTCTGCAATCTCTGTAGGCAGCAACACTTCCAAACATGTGTCGTGCGACAGGAAGCATTCCTTAATGTGTGGCACAAAAGAACGGACATCCGCAAGCACAACAGCTCTACACAGGAGCACAATCTGGCTTCTTTCCAGACACAAGATTTTTTCGATGCGCTTGTACTCCCTGTCGCATGTCCTCACAAAGGTTGTGTCGGACTTCGTAGGCCTTTTGTAGGCCGCGCTGTGGAAAACCTGCCTTGCTTGAACAAAGCGTTCATATTGCAGGGCCCTCGTGACAGTCGCCCCACAACGTTCATGAACAGCCCTTTGCTCCTCTCGGCTAAGAGTAGTAGGCTTGCCCACCCCCAGAAGGCACAGCCCATCATTCACACGAAGTGCGTTTTTCACATGGCTGTACCCCAGGAATTCTTGGGCAAACAGTTTCTCGCCGAGAGGTAGTCGAGGGCTGTTGATCAGTTGATGGAGCTGTTGGAAGATTACCACCCTTTCAGTGATTTGGTGTGGCAACCCCTTGGCGGCTGACACCTGCCGAACTATGGCTCCATTGCCACCCTCGAACACAAAGGCCGAATGAGCCCAGAGTGGTCCCAGGGAGCGCACGGAGTGGGCCAGGTGCAGCAGCGCATGGACATTAAATGTCAAGAAACTGATTCCATACAGAGCCTGGCATCGTGACACGAAGCTTTCCAGAAGCTGTTCTGAAACAAATAAAAACACGAGATATTCGTACTACTCAAAATTCAATTTGACCCAAAAATGTAGTTTTAGAAGGATCCTAGCTGTAATGTTTCCCTAGCCCACTGCTCTCTCTATAGCAGTATTTCTTGACAGCTGTTGAAAGCCTTTGCTAAAAACACACATCAGACAGTTGCAGAGTTGCAACTCACTCAAAAAAGGAACATCACCTCCTATTATTGTATTTGAGAGCACCAGAAATGAAGGAGAGGTCAGGGCTTGCACGAATGAGCAAGACATAAGCCACTAAAATATGACTTATTTCAACTGAAAGACCAACAATCCAGTATAGATATTAAGGCAAGTAATAATCAATTATGGTGCCAAATTTGCAACAAAAAAATTACACAGAAAAGCATGAAGGTACTTTTGTTGCTCAGAAATCAACAGAAATAGCAAGCATTTTTTCCTCTTATCTGTATCGCTGTTCCATGGTGTCGCATATTGCGAACAAGCAGAACATTCAAGCAGCATATGAAGTCTAACCTACCATGGTATATGCATTTTAATGTGAAAGCATTAAACGACCCATTAAACGAAAAAGACAGTGTGGGCAGAAGTAGTCACAGGAAGTTGTAAAATTGTTCCCAACACGTGTGCCTAGGAACCATTCGACAGCCCACGCATTCCACACCACAAGCTTAAGCTCTGCAGTAGCAAAAAGTGGTCATTTATGTAAGTACACTATAAATAAAGTAAGGAAGTGGAAGAACGGAGTGAAATGAGTGAACAAAATGAGCCAAACAAGGAAGCGAAATTCCCCATTGCCAACTGTTATATTACAAATTTGCACGAATTAGCTTAACGTAATACAAAGGAGACAGACCAAAGCCATTCAAAAGTGTTAAAGTAAAAGCGGATCCCTAAGTAAGAGGACAGGGCCCTTCGACAATTCAATGCAGAAACAACAATGCGTCACCGGCATTCAGTCAGACGTAATTGGTTTCTTGCATGCTTGCGTCTTCTCTGAGCTTTTTCTTTTAATTTGTAAACCCTTTTAGTGTGTTCCATGCAATGCGATCAGATTTTATTGAGTTTAACGAGAAGTGAAAATTTACTTTTATGATTTTTTATGCAAGAAATCCTTGCTGTCAAAATGGCTTACCTGCAACAGACATGTAATACATACAACTTTATTAAGATGCTCTGGTGATATATTGGTGAACCAGCAACATTAGTATGGCAGCACAGATAACTCCCTGTAATCTGTAGTGCCCTATTAAAAAGCAGCTTTTTCAGCAATACGTGCTCTGCACCCATGTAGGAATAGCAGGGCTTTTTGGGAAGTGCAGACTAACACAAATTAAACAGCCTTCACAGTACGTAATCTAAAGCCCTGTGAATTCTCACCAAAAGTAAATCAGTTGGCAAGATAACTCGAAAAAGGGCATGACAGCACACTGGACCTTATAGCAATATGAAAAATGTAAGAAAAATAATTCAAGAACGAGGGGCTAAAGGCAGTAAAGCATGCAAAATGACCCTTCGAACTACATACCTGCTCTGTCAATCTCGGAATAGGAAAGCTGCTCTTGCAGGAGTGTGTGGAGTGCTTCCGTGAACTTTGCAAGGTGCCTCCAGTAAAATATGGAGAGAATTCCATGAAGGCACGGCACTGCATAAAACAAAATCCACTGCCTCCACTCCGACGCCTTCCAATGGCTTCGCTCTTTTAGTGACCGGGGCAGTCTGGTTACGCAGTGTGGAGGCTTGATGGCCAGCAATCTCGCGTCAATCTTCTCAAGTGTTGAGGGGTCCCCTGCACAAATATATCACGAAAGAAATTGTAGACTTTGCTCAGCAATGTGCTGTTTGTTTATTTATGCAGATACCTACATTGTCTTCATGGCTATTTATGCATGTAGGAGGGAGAAGCAAAGGAGAATACAAAAGAAAAATAATACAGCTGTCGCACATAGAGATTGCATTTCTTTAACAGTAGTTCTTGAACAAGAATGTTGCATACATTTGCATACAAAAATGCTGCCCATTATTTGCAGGCACCACTGGATATAACGCGCTTAGAAACAAAATCACAGGGTTATTCACACTGATTTGCTTCTCTTGTCCCCCCAAAAAATTTCTGAAACTGGGACTGTTAACAAAAACCAAGTGCTGTTTTTGCCATCACAAATTTTTTCCGTGCCACTTTCTTGCTTACAACTGATGAACTGACTTATGCCTTCAGATTATGAAGGGAAAGAAAAATAAAAGCTTAAAATAGCCTTTCATGTTATGGATAAAGCAAATTCGTCACCACAAGAACCAGAACCCCCAATGGCTGTTTCCATTCATGCCAAAGTAGGCGCTCAAATATTTCTGTTCAGGTTTTACTTTTTGCTGTGCTGTATGTAACAAAAGATAATTATGTCCTCAGAATGGAGCACGAGACATTTTCTTGTAGCAGTGAATGAGCCAAGCTCGTCTTTGGCAGCGACAATAAAAGAGGGATGGGCAGAATCAGCTAGTATGAGCAAAAATGGGCATCTGTCGACATTTCGGTGCATATTAAAGATCCCCAGAAGGTCAAAATTAATACAGAGCCCTCCACTACAGCACGCGTCATGGCCTAGGTTTAGCTTGGGTGCATAAAACCCTACAATCAATTAAAATGAGTTAGTGTATGGGAGCCGTAGAATTTTGCAGTAGTTAATGGCACAAGAGTTACCCAGCTACATAGCGGCAAAATATGAGTGGTTAGAAATAGTGAAGCCCGCATATACACACGTACTTACTGTCCAAACAATGCCTGCCCACAAGGGACAATTTGATCAAACAAAGACAAATAGGCACTAATAATGTATTCAGAAATCGTGTTAAAATCGGTGCACGATAACCAATAGTATTTGGAAAATTTACTGACAATTTTTTTTGTTCAGATCAGTTCATAATAGGTAATGAATTACAACTCACCCATTAACGGCCAACTGCACTCGAATTTCACCTCGACCAAATTTATTTTTAATGCGTAGTAAGTACCCACCCCGAAATCAGCTGGGACACAAGTGGTAGCCCCTGAAATGGCTCATTTATCAGCCAGAAGCGTTTAAAAAAGCTCTGCTGCAGACCACGCTGCACCTGCCGGCGGATCGCATAAACAGCCACAACGTGCCTGTGACGTTCCAGCCGACGAGGACTTATTCCTCTGGCCAGCCACGCATCTGGAGAACCGGTCGAGCTCTGCTGCGCACGCTTCTCCATTTGCTGCCCCGTGCGCGCGTAGAGCTTGCGCGCAAGACTCTCTCCCGAGCGGCTAACCGTCCAGCCCAAAACTCTCTCAATGGTCTGGCCGCTCGCTGGACATCTGCAGCATCACTGCAATGGCCGCGCTCTCCACGGTTTCGGTTTCAAAATCGTCGATTTTTGCTGAGCACTTGTGGCGACCATGCGCGTATTTCAGCTGTGGTATATTACATGTTGCTTTCTTTTTCCGCAGACAATATGGAAATAGGGTTTCCAGGAGGTCAAAATTTTCAGTGCAGTTGGCCTTTAAAACTGCATAAAGTGTTACCAATTATGAATTACAGTGCAATTCATGGCCAAGATTTTAGTTTCAGCTGCTGAGAGCCCAGAAGCAGGTGTGGGGTGCTACAGAGGTTAGTCAATGTCAACCAAGCATAAACAAGCTATGTTCTTCGCTTTATGAGCATTGACGGCAACCTTTCACAACCACCTGTATGAACTTCCACCCTAGCTCAAATAAGACAGTCCCACCTCATTCAGTAAGTTCAGAACTCCTCAATGTCAGGGCAGGCATGGTGAAACAGGACAAAGACGTCATGCCCCTTTAAAATTTTTAGCTTCTGCAGTTATTTTTGTCCTGCATGTGTTTCTCAATCTTAGTCCCAGCTAATATGCATGCTAATACGAAAGGGAAGGGACAGCCCAATCCAAGTTTGACCAGCTGGAACCTTGTATGTCGCACACCGCCATAAGTTTGATGTCAAAGAGCAGCTGAGTCGTGTCATTCCCAGGCCGCCCAAAACTGCAACCACATTATTGATTTCAAACTGGATCTGTTTGACGTTTACAACCATAGGAAGGCACCATTGCAGCTCCTACACTCGGGGACAACTTTCTCTGGCAATGCAGTTAAGGCTTAAGAGCCATTCGGGACAACAAACTCCCAATGCGTCGGAGGCGGCGGCGGGGGCGAGTGGGGGGGAACTTACTAACTTTACTAGCTTAAATCGGTATAAATGGGAATCACTAAGCTCACATGCTGAATTGTTTTGCTGTCTGCGCTTATGTTGCGCGGTAGCGTAGCCCCAAGCTGGCAAATCAGGATGGCTTGGTACTGCTGTATCACCCTTTGAAAGACACTCCTCTCCATTTTCTTTCCCGTGACTCACAGCCGGGCTACAGCGGTGGCGTCCGCAGCCCTAGCCCGGCCATGGCTGACGCTGCTGATGCGTTAGGGATAGCGACCCAGCGAATTCTGAGTAACGGTTGGCAGAATCTCTCGTTTCACTCTTTGTAGAGCCACGTGTGTGAATTGAAGTGACGTCGCATGGGCAATTGTTGTGGGGGTAGTTGACAGCTTTGCTTTCCAACCACCTTAAGAGCGTAGATTGGAGCCAATTTGTTTTGTTCCTAGTGTGAGTGTGTGTGTGTGCTTTTCCTTCTTTTTTCATTCTTTACCCTGCCTTTATTCCCTCTCTCTCCTTTATCCCTCCTCTTTATCTTTCTAACATCCCCTTCCCCCACTTCCCACCCCCCAACCAGCAGGCGTTCCGGTGGCAGTGTCCACCCATAGGCATTGAATTACACAGGCTGGTGTACGTTCCTTCAAAGTTTATGTCCAGTTCAGTATTCCTTTAAGGGTAATTGGTCTATGATCAACGTAAACGACAGGAGCTTCAAGAAAAAGAGTGCTAGAAACCACGACAGAAAAAACTGAAGAACGACGAGACACAAGCGCTTTGTCTCGTCATTCTTCAGTTTTTTGTCGTGGTTTGTAGCGCTCTTTTTCTTCAAGCAATGTGCACCAACTGGCCCAACGGCTAGTTTACTGAAACAGGAGGATTGCATTTACCAATGTAGAAGTTCAATCCAGAATTGGAAGACGACAAAAAAGTCTCCGTCAGTTGCCTAGTAACACCTAGGAGGGCACAGTGCATGTATTCCACGCTGAAGCCATTGACAAGGTCCAGACCTGCACAAGGAAAAGTGTAAATAGAGGCTGTATTTACACTTGCCTGTTCATACAGGCAAAAAGTCTGTGACATCAACAGGCATGAAGCCTGTTCACTCGAGAAAGTAAAACCTACAGTAGCAATGCACAGCCTCAAGAAAAGTTTTTAGCAAATGAACATGAACACAAAAAATAATTTTATATGCAAAATCCTCAACGCAGTTTTATCAGCTTTCAAAAAATGTAGTGAGACACATAGAGGAAAGAAAAGCTTGGAAGAGACCCCTAGCAATTCCTGGGAATTATAAAATGTGTGGCGGAAAACATACACCTCAACATGTCAGTGGCTGACTTTAGAACAGCCACTTCGTAACGGCAATAAAGCGCTGGTACACAGAGGCCATCTTTCGCGACTTGGCCAACATTCAAGGGTTCATAGTAGTGGACAACTGGATAAAGTAAAAGTGCAGGAGGTTTTAATTGGAAAGCAAACCAGAAGGGCAATAAGAGCCCCCTCAAAATGACATCTCCGGGTGTCCCACAACAGGCCATCTTTGCCTTTTTTAAGTTTTTCTTTCCTCCACAGTAAGGAGTCGCAATTATACCTAACACAAGTGCTATCAGAAAGGACAAAAACATGGCTCGCATGCATGGCTTTAAATGAATGTTGGTTGGCTTTTAATACATGTTCTGAAACACTGCAAGGACGTCATTAAAAGGGAAAGCACCAGGAGTTATAGATCCCTTTTCACCTCATCTTAATGCTCCTTCTAAATGTAAAATGAATCGAGCTTGTTCAGTGAGCCACATGTTCAGCCTCCTATCTATACTATGCAGCATAATGTTCATCATGTTCCATTATTCCATTCAGCAAGATTTTCTAATGAACTAGTCATTGAAAGATTGGAAGTGTTGGGTTGATTTCAGCCTTTACTTCGTTTCATACAACAGAGATGACAACTAAAAAATCAAGTAGCTTACCTCGCAGGTTCATCAACGCAGATGGCCCTTTTATGCCGTTGACAGTGTCCTTGAACACAACAGCAAGTTCCATATTTGTTGCAACCGTTGCTGATGTTCTGGCTTCCGGCGGCTCTGTCATGGTGTACCGCATACTCCCTTGAGGCATAGTATAGAGAAATAGTGAATTAGATAAAAACCTTTGAAGTACTTTTCACATGCTGCTACGCCAACAACTGTGGTAGCTACCCTAGCCGCTGCAACTTGCCTGATACGTTCCGTATGGGCTAGTTTTGAGGTAAAAGAGAAAGGAAGTATTTTCTAACTGCATTAAAAATTTGTAACATCATCCTGAGGTCTGCATCTTCAGTTTCTTGACTAAAAGAACATGACAAATTATACCCCTCTGCGAGTGAAGCAGCTTTTCAGCTTCGTAAAGGTACAATGACCTCTGCGCTGTCTTATGTGCAGCTGCACTGTGCTATAAGCCCACGTGGTTTATAACTTTACTATTTAGTTTGAGTCTAGAGCCTTAGTTTATCTGTACTGGGTAGCGGAACAGAAAACGTCATGTACTGTTTGCGGCCGCTGCACCAATTACCCCCCATTGTCCAGCGATGACTGTGCTGGCGCCACCACCGCTCTCTTTAATTGTGCTGTCCTCCAGGAAATAGGAGAGAACTTGTATCTTTAGGACTGTGTTAAGTACTGCTGAAGGGCATGCTATCATAATGAAGAAAATACCACAGTGACCAGTGACATCTCAGTCACTTTTCACATACTTTCATGCTATCTCAACTTTCAAAATACTGATCCGTGATCATTTTATGCCTAGTATCAACTTTTCACTTCACACAGAGGTCTGACGGGCTAAACACACTAAAGTTTTGCTTAATTTATGCCTCAGACACCAGCTAATGGGCATGGAGGATGGTGCAAGTGCAAGGGCACTTTTGGGTGCAAAATTTTAGTTTTGCAAAGGAGTGTAAACCTCCTAAAAAAATCATAAAATGTTCTGTGCATCCCCAACCTTAATCTCGGTAAGTAATGAATAACTCAGTTCAACATGACCCTGACTCTTTCTTTAAAAATGGTGCAACAGTAACAATGTATAACAGAGCCAAAAACAGAAGTGCAAACATTACACCGGCACAAAGGATAGGAGCACCCGCAGGTTCATTTCTAAGCAATCATGCGTTAATGTGCTCATGCGTAAGAGAGCTAACGGTTAAAGAATGCTCCTACTAACCTGCAATGTGCTCGCCGTGGATCAAGCACCATGGGCAACCAAAGTAGCCGTTGAAAGGCACCATGTTCAGCACAGCCGCCCTAGCTGGGGCGTCAAGAGAGCAGCTCAACACGACTGTCCTGGTGACATGTGTGTGGCTCATGTATTCCCATTTCAGCGGCCTTATAGAGTTGACTTCTGCAACAAACTTGCTCAGGAACAGCTGCATGTTCGGGTGTGTTTTGCCGAACCAAAGGCCTGCTAGAACACAGTTCTTAAACCGCAAATGAGGAGGCAGTTCATTTACAAAGAACTGTACGGGCCAGACAGATGTCTTCGAGGATTTCCAAACTGGGCTCCCATCGGTGTTTACGGTGAGTGTCAGATCGTCCCGTGTAAGGCTTCGTTCTTCCTTCAGTCTTGCATAACATTCGCTGCTTGTTATGTCCGTTATGTTGCTTGCGGGCTGGTGAAGCTTCTCCAAGTTTTTATGTAGTTCTGCTTTCGTTTTCTCAATTAAGAATCTTACTTGCTTCTCCAGGTTCAGCGTTACAAAAAATGAGCCCCGGTCCCTCAGCATCTTAACTGTCTCAGAGTGGTTGCACACTGAGGAATGAGCCTCGTCCAGGTCCACATTCATTTCAGCACTGCACTGCTCGCATACGTAATGGTACTGAACCACATCTTGGGTCTCGTCAGACCACAGTTTTCGGAACAAGTACATGCTTGGGGGCAGAGCATTTGCTCCAAAGAGGAAGTTGATCAGTTTCGTCAGGTCGCCCAGCGCTGCCCACGACAGCCCGTGCGAAATGGCAAATGCCATTACAGCAGCGATTGCGCCCGTTTTCGTCACCTGTGAGTTTGGTAGAGTTTGGCCATCGAACTTCGCAAAGCCTGCGCCGAGTAAATCATACTCGTCTCCAAAGTCGCCTTCAAAGTCGCCGATGGTTTCATCCTCGTCGCTCGACTCACAGCTGTGCTCCGAAACGTAATCGTCTTCACAGTCAGGTGGAACTTCATCGCGTCCGCTATCGGCACCGACTACGATGTAATTGTTTTCCGGGTCGTTAGGAGGTACCCCATTGTGTTCACTATCGGCGCCAACTTCTGGAACGGTGCTCGACGCTGTGGTGTCCGTTGACGGATGCTGGCATAGGTCGGCAAAACAGAAAGAACTCACTCAAACTCAATCACATTTTTTTTATTTACGCTGTACTCAATCAAACTCAGACTCAAAAAGTTCGTCTGTTCACAAAATCACTCGTACTCACTCATCAAATACTCATTTGTAATCGTACTCACTTGTACTCAAACTCATTTGTCCTCACGAGTATTCGTACTCAATCTGTACTCATGAGTACTGAATCTGTACTCATGAGTACTCACTCTGTACTCATGAGTACTCAATGAGTACTACTCATGAGTACTACTCATGAGTACTACTCATTCTGCACTCGCGAGTACTACTCATTCTGCACTCACGAGTACTACTCATTCTTCACTCATGAGTACTACTCATTCTGCACTCATGAGTACTCAATCAGTACTCATGAGTACTCAATTTGTATTACTCACGAATAATCAACTTATCTGCACTGTTAGCTAGGTCGTAGCTCGAATGAAAGACTAAGTAGAAAAAATAAATTGTTTAATTGATTAGAAAAACACAGGTTACATATAAATCAGGACAGAGGAAGAAAACGTCTGACGCGCTGCACTGTCGTTGGGCGACTTACTGTCCGAAGGCAAGTACACTGTACATGTGAGAAAGCGAAACGGAACGTAAGCACTCGCGTTGCGTCTGGCGTCTCGTCTTGTTCTCAGGCCGGGTCGGGCTCAGGGGAGCTCGGGGCTTGTCGGTGCGGCCGTGGCCGTAAACTGCGTTTTTCTGCGTGTCTTCGGGTGGCAGCTTTTGTCGTCCGTTTTCGTTTCCGGGCGCGCTGATACGTATCCTAATCGTGCTCTGAATCCGAAATGCGCCTGCCCCCAGGCACAATGAAGCGTTCGCGTCGATTGACGTCCGTTCGTATCCAGATCACTGTCCGCTTGTTGACAGATGCTCGATGCTGGCGTTTGTTTTTTGTTGTTCCAGATACTAGAAACTTCATTAAGAGGGTGTTCGTCTCGTTGAGTTTCGGTGAATTTCAAATCTGCTTGATTTTATTGTGTGTGTGCCGTGGGATTCACTTCGTAAGACCTGAACTTGACAGTGTTTACGGCGTTGCGTTGGTTGCGCCGCTTCCGTCGGCGATTGTGTTCGTGTAGCTCGTCGTGTGCTTGATGCATGTGGGGGCGTAGTCGTCTCGTTTGTCCGGTGGCGAGCTGCGCCAGCTGCGCTGTGTAGGGATGGCATAGTTCGGCGCGTTGAGGACGTTGCTTGAATTGACGCGTGCGTTGCGTATGGTGCGGGAGCCGTTTGGCTTTTCGTTTAGTGTGCGGTAGCGGGGCGTTTTCGTAGGGTGGCATGGCTGATCGGTCAAAGTCGTTGCTGCTCCGTGCTCGCAGTCGCCGTGGTTGTTTCGGAAGTGAAACAGTTGTGGTGGGGAAGCGGGCGTAGTTCGTGCCGTCCGTTCGGTCCCACATTCCTCGGCGTCGCAAGCGTGACTTCATCGTCAGGGCATTCGATGCTTCGTCTGGATTGGGTTCATTCGTTGCCGTTCTTGCCGTGTCCGTGTCGTCGCTCAAGACCTCGTCTTTTGCCCGTTGTTTCGAGAATGCTATAATCGCTATCTCTCCCATACACGCAGGATCCGTTTATCGCGAGTCCGCTTGCTCGCGGTTGCGTCCTCTTGTACGAAATGGTGTTTGTCGTGTGAGTCTCGATCGGAGCGCGGGTGCCGGTGATCTTGTTAATTCTGGCTCGGACATGCCGCGTGCGCTGGCCGTGTCTTTGCTCGTTGACGGACCTACTTGCACGAGTGTCATGTCGTTCGTCCGCTGGACTCGGGCGGGAGCAGCGGGTGTCGGAGAGCTCGTACTTTCCGGTAGGGTTGAACCGCATGCGCTGGACCTTTTGTTGCTTGTGGCCAGGTGATTTCTGCGGTTGTAACATTCGCTGGCCAAGTCCGGATAGCACCTGCAGTGGGAGCAGAGGATGTCGCGAACTGCAGTTTCCTCCGTGTGTGCTGCGGCTTCGTGGCGTTCCGTGCGTTGTGCATTTCGTTGTCCGTGGTCAGCTCCACTGGTTCAAGTTGGATGTCGTTCGTCACTTGTGGTGCGTTTCGTGCGCTGTGCGTCTCGTTTTATCTATGAAATTCCCCTATAATTGGGGTGCGGTTGTTCGCCACGTATGGTGCATTTCGTTCGCCGTGGTCAGCTCCACTGGTTCAAGTTGGATGTCGTTCGTTGCCTCTGGTGCGTTTCGTGCGCTGTGCGTCTCGGAAACTCCTCTATTCGCCGCGAGCTCGACATGTAGGTGGCGACAGCGTCGCGCTGCTAGTGTGGGTGCTCCGCTGAGCGGCCCGTAAGAATGCACACTGTGGGCGCGCTTCGTGCCTTTTTCTCGCCGTATGTGCGCACGAAAGGTGCAAACAAAAGTGGTATGCTGTAGTTCGGTTCCTCAACGTTCAATGTATAGCATGGAAGCGGCAGTCAGTTTTCATTTCTACGCCAAAAAAAGCGACGACTCATCGGTAATCTCAGAATGGCCGTAACTGTGACAATGAACTTGTACGCTGTGGCTCGTAGCAAGCTCGATCTTTCCAGACTATGGCTTTGAGCCTTCAATAAAAGCATAAACAGAAACAAATCAGGAAGCCTCGATCTCTGAAACTCAGTTTACAACGGCAATCTCAATCACTTTCACTGGTAGCATGACGCATTCTTGCATTTGTGGGACGCCCTGAAATGGTAACACTACTTAACTGCTCCGAAATTCTTTCTAAGAGCTTACGATATTTTTAGTGTGTTCAAAAGGCAACATAAGATTACTGAATTTTGATCAGTGCAGAGATATAAATGTAACCGCTCTAACGGGTCTTTTAAATTAAATTTTAGCGACTCTGAAGGAAGGTTTGATGAATAACGGTTTCGGATCACTTATTTACGGCCTTCGTCGCGAGTGAACTTGCGAATTGAATTGTCAACGCACGCAGTGACAATCAATATCTCATGTTTAGCTAGGTTTTCGCAAAGACAAGCAGGTTTACAGTGTGCAAACCAAGCTTCTGGGACCTCACAGTGAGCACAAATTTTCTGTTACGGCTGCTCTGTTGACCATTTGCGTTCCTTTTAAAACCTAACAGGTGCCTGCAACAGCGAGATGTGTTTGCATTCTTGCGTATAAGGTCGCTTACGAACCCTAAAGATGGCAATAAATGAAGTTGCGCTGTTGCAGATGTAGTAAAACATTTCCTTTTTATTTCTCGTTGCGAATCAGCGCAACGGGTTCCCGGTAACTACTTTGTTTTGTAAACTGAATCGCCTTTATCTTGGCATTTACTTCTTAAGGATTGGTTAAAAAATAAAATTCTGTGCATTCCGTTTTTTTTTTCGGGAAGGAGGGAAGGGCGGGGGAAGGGGGGGGGGTCCTGCCAACGTTGCAAGAGCAGCGAGAAGAGAACGCATGTAACCCGAAAAGCCAAACTATAGTTACCACTATTTCTTACAATCGAAACACTAGGCGTCGTGTTCTGTAGCGGTGAAAAAGCAGTACTTTAACACGTATTTTCAAAACTGATTAACCCCCCTTTGGTCCGAGATTGTCCAGAATTGTGGCTCGCCTTTTACAAAATTGTATTGAAAGCCAACATTGTGGAAAAAAAAACCAGCGAGTCATGCCACACACCCCTCACACATTTGAGCAACAACGTGCATTATATTACACGTTTTCTCCTCTTTCTTTAAACTTAGGTCCACCTTAAGAGGTTAAGACGTGACCATAGTAGGCATTTGGTTATGCTGAGTGAGACACGTTTCTGGACAAGGTGATTCATGTCGGATTTGAAAATGATATATATGAAAATGACACACGGAATGCCACGTGACAGACGCAAACTCACAACTGCTTAATTTTACCGAAAAATCCCCCCTAAATACTCTTGCGCATCCATAGAAACGTATTTTAAATAACACGTAAAATTAGCAACTCCATACAGTTGAATAGATGTTTATTCATCCTCCTTAGTATAAACAACGACTGTCCAAAAATGGTATTTATTTTAGAAAAGGTACGGGAAGAACACGATCACACAGGCGCTTGCGGGTGTAAAATACGTGTCCGGTAATGTATGGGCGATAGCGCACGGGTCGTGTGCAGTGTAAATGTTTTTGTTTGTTTCTTCTTTCTATAAGGACACAGCGCAATTTTACAAGGGTGTGGAATTTGCACGTGTGTTCACAGGTCTTGTCGCTTCTTACCCGTTTCGCGTAGTAAACTTTTATCCTTTAAATAATCACGACGCCACCTTCAAAAGGCACCCTTCGACGTTCGCGAAACGGCAGACGACTGCACTCAACAATACGAAAATAGCAATGTGTGGAAGCAATGTTTATAACACGTTTCACACTCAAGCGGCAACCACGGCGAAGATGTTTCGTGGAATTAAAACAACGAATTAACCCGCAACGGCCGCTGATTATTGCGTTTCTAGAGGAAATGCGCAAGCAGAGGTAACTATGTCATTGCTTACTGCCAAACGAGCACACATATTGGTTGTTTTGTCGTGTGCAGCACGCGTCTTGCGCCGCACGCAACGTGAAAAAGCAGACGACGCGAGAGCGTCATCCACACTAGGAGCGGTTCGTCCCGCCGCCGCCAGGGGCCGACTGTGTTCGCGCTGTGGTCGTTCGCCACGTATGGTGCACTTCGGCCGCCGTGCGTCTTGCTCGCTTGTCGTGGCCATATCCACCAATCCGGATGCGATGTCGTTGGTTGCGTGGACCCGCGCCGAAACAGCACGTGCGGAAAATGTACGTACCGGCTCCGTTGCGTTCCGTGCTCTCAGCGTTCCGTTCGTGTACGTCTGTAGCGGAAGAGCGGGTTCCAGGAACGTGGTGCCTTCTAGCTCGTGCGCGCTGCGTACGTTGCGCGTCTCGTTGCTCGTTGCTGGAATGACCTGCGCGTGGGCGATGTAGTTCGTGGGCGATGTAGCAGAGCAACGTGTGTTCGTGATCTCGCCAGAAATGCACTGACCTTCGATGCGTCTCCGTAATCGTGGCGATTACCTGGGAAAGGTCCGGTGAGCACGCAATCACAATTTTGCATGCGTCGTCTCCTTCATGTGCGTGCCGTCGTGCATTCTGCCTGTGCTCGGATCTCGTGCAGTCCAGTTACCGGGGAAAACGTGCGGCCGACTCTCGCCAGTTGTCTCAGAAAACTTTCTCGTTCATCACGCAGCCTTCTGCTCTCAAACAGCGCCGCTTGCAGGGTCATCTGCCGTTTGTTGTCGGAGGCAGCCTGAACTAGCGTTGGCACATTCGTTCGTTTGGAGAGATGGCGACGTTCTTCGTTGTCCTCTAGAAGACGCAAGATGATGTCGTTTTTACGGCCAGAGCAGGGTAGCCCTCGTAATCGTAGTGCGCTCACGAACTGCTGTTTCTTCGTAGAACATAGGACGTAGCGTTCCGTTTAAGTCAGCACTGTGTCGACCACCGCTGGCGTGGAGTGCTTCGGTGCCCCATGTCTGCGTGCTGCACTCTCGTAGTCGTGGTGCGGTCCGTCCAGCTTGTTCGTCCGTTCTTCCTCCCGTGGCCTTAAATATTGGTCCTGTCGACTGCAACATCTTATCTAGGTCGTGGCTCGAATGAAAGGCTAAACAGAAAAAAATAAAATGTTTAACTAATTAGAAATACTGAGATTACATATACATCAGGACAGAGGAGCCCGAGAAGAAAACGTCTTACACGGTGTATTGCGACAGCGAAGAGACCTACACCCGCGTTACCAAATCGAACACCTCCTGGTTCTCTTCTTTCTTTATTGCGTGCTCACGCGCATGCCCCCGCTGCCCGCCCTCTTCGTCTTCTTCTGTGGTTGAGCCGCGAGGCGCTTGGCGCTTCCCGCCACTGCTTCCCGCGGGAAACTCAACATCCTCCCGGGCCCGCGGAGTGGTCGCCCGCCTACAAGAGGTATAACCGCTGAGCAGCCCGCCGTACTTGTTGGCCATTTGGGAAGGTGACTGTAAAGTATCTGTCGATGCCGTCCCTACCAGTAAACGCCTCAACCACTCTGCCGAGCTTCCATTTCAGCGCCGGCACGTTGTCGTCCTTGAGGATCACCAAGTCGCCAACACGTGGTCGGAATGATAACGACGGCGGGTAGTGATGAGCGGAGCGTAGAAGAAGCAAATATTCTTCCTTCCAACGCTTCCATGGTCGGCGCCGAAGCTCATCTCTGTACTTCACCCTTCGTCGCAAGTCATGCGCGGCGGAGCTCGGCAAACAGTCGGCAGTTCGTGGTGGTAGTCCCACAGTGCGCTTGCCGGTTAAAAAGTGCGATGGCGTCAGCGCAACTGCATCATCGCAATCCTCGCAGAGTTGTGTTAGAGGGCGGCAGTTGACAATCGCTTCTACCTCGGCCAGTACAGTGATCAGCTCTTCGTAACTCAGGCTGCTTCGTCCAAGGCAGCGCTTCAACGCATCCTTGACTGTCCGGATGATGCGCTCCCAGAAGCCACCCCACCACGGAGCTCGTTCAGCGATGAATTTCCAGTTGATGCGGTGAGCACTTGCATGGTCCTGGACAGCGTCCGAGAGCAGCGAGCGCAACTGTTTCGAACAGCTGCGGAATGCCTTGGCGTTATCAGAATATACTGTAGACGGGATGCCTCGTCTGGACGTAAAACGACGAAAGGCGAGGATGAATGCTTGTGCCGTCATGTCTGAAGTAATTTCTAAGTGAACTGCTCGCGTCACTGCACAAGAGAAAACGGCAATATACAGCTTCACAGACTGTTGCGTAGAGCAGCAGTACAGGGGTCCGCAGAAGTCTACATTGTCGTAGGGCTTCCCACTGCGCGAAGGCACGTACACGGGAGAGAGAGAAACGGGACGTACGCACTCGCGTTTTTAATCGCGGGCTGAATCGCGGCTGAATCGCGGGGCAGTTGGCCAGTTGTAGAGAGGGCGCATTATGTACGTGAAGCTACTTAACGGCGACCCCAGTAGCTCCCATGTGTACAGCGGGGCGTGATATTAAGTTGCAATAATGAATTATCTTTATGACGGACACAGACAGACAGACTGACAGGCCAACATTGTCGCGCTCAAGTGGCCAAAGAAAGACTATCGTCTTTAAACCCATCTGGAAAGAGACGCTGCCGCCGCTGTTCCGTATTCTGCGAACATTGCGCAACCGTACCCCTCGCAACCGCCGCCAGCCCGCAAAGTAAGAGATAAACAGAAAGACGAAAACCGGCTAGCGCGCGAAAAGCCAAAGAGGGAGGTCCCGCCGCGAAAAAGGGACAGGACGGGCACTACGCGTCGTTGTGTCTATTTCCGTTAACAGCTAGGCCAAAACCCACACGGGTCTGATCTTACTAATTTTTCTATGCGTGTGTGTGTGGTAAACCAGAGCGCCCGACACAAATTTGCTGCACATGGCGACGCGCCGACGGTGGGCCCGATTCGTGCCTCGGTCAGCCAGCCCGCGGCAGACGTGCCGCAACTGGCGGCACACGGCGCCGCCGAGTCTACTCTCCTTTTCCCATCGAGACGGCCGCACCAAATCATGCTTGGGACGACCGGCCCGCAAAAGACACGCAGCGACGAGTAGACTCTGGAGACGGCGCCGCTGAGTCGCCTCCCCTTTCCCATTCGTGGCTCGGCTGACGCAATCACTTCGCCTGCATTCGCCGGATTCAAACTGCGGCCAGTGATAGTCCTGATTGGAAAGATTCGAACTGCACGCGGCTGCGGCGGAACCCCGGGGGTACAAAACCAGCCCTGAAGCAGCGGCTGTGCGGCGGCATTTCATCGGAGGCACTGAGTTGAGAAGTGCCTTTGTGCGAGCCTTGTAACGCTCTTGCTACCTTTGTATATAGTGTATATGAATGCAGCTTAAAATCACCGTCGGCTCGACAACTTCATCGCTCTCCTCTGCGCCCCGTCGATGGCGGACTGAGCAGGGCAACGTCGCAACATCTATGCATCTGTATTGTTAACCTGCGGCTTTTGTATCTATGTTGTACAACGCGCCCCTTATGTAACACCCCCTGTGGGGTCTTTAAAGGGGCCCTAAATAGGCTTCCGAAGGTCGCCATTTCAATCGCGCAATCGCTAGAGTACCCCTTCACGACAACGTGTACCAAATATTACACCTCTGCGTAAAGCAGGGGCCGCACAAACACGAAAAAAAGATTTCACTTTCTCTCCTGGCTCACCAACCATACCTTGCCGCCACACTTGCGCGCTCTGACGCAGTTCTTTCCGGCTCTGACGCGCCTCTATGACGCACGAGACACTGCCCAGTGCGGCGCCGCGAACGCGAACCACAGCGACAGCGCTCACCGTGCAACCGGAATCTGGTGGGCGGAGCATGCGCGTGGAGTGCTAAAAAAAAAAGCGAGCGCAGGGCTTGGCGCAGCCAATGACTGCACGTACATCAAGGAGGGTGATGGATTGCCCTGTTTCTCTCGGTGGTCTTGCGCCGGGTCGATGACGTCGCGGCTTCCACAGTGCTTCGGAGGAGCTACTAGAGGAGGAGAGCCCCAGGCCTTATGGGCGGCCCCTTTTAATGAGCGATAACTCGGCTAATACTTAATGAATTTAAACAATTTTTGCGGTATGACGTTCCTTGGATAGTACTCCAGTGACTGCGCATGCAAAATCGTAACATTTGGCAGCCTATTTAGGGCCCCTTTAAGGAAATAAAGTGAAGTGAATCGAACAGTGGTGACTGAGCTAGAATGGCCCAGTCCCAACAGTGTGTGTGTGTGTGTTCGGGGGGGGGGGTTGAGAGGGTATCGGTCGCAGTCCAGTTGCTGCCGGTACTTGGCAGCCGTTACAGCAGCGTAGAACTGCTCTGCCGTGCTTTGTGTACTCGAGAACAAAGGACATCGTTATGTGCAATCCACATGTTTTATGAGACGTTTCAAGATAGGAGCTTAAGCGACAATCCCGGCGTCTGGCGTTGGCGTTCATCAATTCAAAACAATTCCTTCACGAGGCCACTCACAGTGCGAGCTTAAACTCCGCGGTATAGTTGCTAGCGAGGGGTCGTCGCCCCGCCTGTAAACAGTAGTGAAGGTAGGGGAATAACAACCACCGAAATTCACCATAATCGTCAGCGCCCTCATTACACGGTGGCATAAACGAGAAGCGGCGAATCGGGTTTCCACTCGAAAGTAAAGCCATTCGAAAGCAAAACGCTCCTCCAGCGGCAAGATGACAGAGCTCTTCGACAAAATATGCGAGGCTAAACAAGGCGCCGCACGCGTTGAACTGGATATTATGATTTCCGATTCACAACTCACAAACGTGCTTAGGTGTACTCGGATATTTTATTTCCATTGTTGGGGCAAATTCCACCGCCGCGCCTGCACGCCGTAGTGCACGGTGGGGCTATATGCTCACTTGTAAATGGCACTACACGAGACCATTTTACTAGCGAACCTGAGCAAAATGTTTCAAAACGGGAACCTAATAAAACCATATGGGCGCACGTACATCAGCCAAACTGTCGCTTGAATACGCACAGCTAACGTTACAAACTACGCAGTCGGTTTGACGCGAGTTACGTAAATTAACTGCGGCTGTTGAAATGAGCGGTTCGGCTCACGAAACGACTACACAGCGTGACGTGCGTCTACAGCAACTTCTGAAGACCGAAAAAGAGAGACTTCAGTACGCCTAGTTCGTGCGTTGTTAGCAGCCTCCACCGCCTCTCCCCTAAAACAATTGGAAGGGAGCAAGCGCAATGAAGCCGCCACGCGTTCAGAGGCCGCGTCAACAAAAATAACTGCGGCAGTCAACAAGTCCCATCAGAGAAGAGCAACTGCGGCCGCGTTTCCCGCCGGGCCCTCACCCCCTCCTTTTTCCCTCTTCACCGTGACCCCTTGCGAGCGACTGCCGAAAAACGCTTACAGCGCCAAACAGGGACCGGGAAAGGAGGGAGGTGCAGTTTTCGTTGTGTAGTTTTACCATGCTTGACAGTTAAGGTGCACAGCGGCACCGCTAAATGTTTACGACTCGTACACGCGCGTCCAGACTCGAGCTCGTGATAAAACTTGTTTGCACTACTGTACTCAGGAGTGCATATACTCATGAATACACGGTACTCATGAGTACACAGTATTAATGAGTATTGTACTCATGAGTGCTGTGTACTCATGAGTACTGTATACTCATGAGTACTGTGTACTCATGAGTACTGTGTATTCATGAGTACTGTGTACTCATGAGTACTCATACTCAATAGTACTCAAACTCAGGAGTACTCATACTCATGAATACTGTACTCATGAGTACTCACACTCATGAGTAGTGTACTCATGAGTACTGTACTCACGAGTAGTGGACTCACCCCTGTACTCACTCGTCATCGTACTCACTGTTTTTGCTGGGTGTGTGATCACTCATCATCTTACTCACTCGTGAGTTTGAGTACAAATGAGTACAAATGAGTGTACTCACGAGTGAGTACGCCGACCTATGCTGTTCGCAAACGATGGTGTTGAGAGAGCTGCACATGGGCATGAAATTACAGCGCTCGTCATTGAGTCGGCGATATCTGCACCAGCCGATATAAAGCGTTTTTAACGTTGAGGAGATCAGGCACATGACTGCCTCTATACGCTTTCATTCTGGGAACGTTGCATCTTGGTCTGCAATCGTTTATTGCGCTTCGTAGCTATCTTTATGTGAATGTGCCGGCCAATACCAGCCTTTCACAAAAGCTGTTTGAACCCCTTAGCAACGAGAGGTGATTGCAGAGCGGAGGTAAGTGAGATAAAACGGAATGACGTTATTTTGTGAGCTAGTTTTTTTTAATTTTTTGGCTGACCCTATTGGGAGCCGCCATTGTCAGGGATTTCCGATAGCGTTGAGGACCTCTAGATAATGCTCGATAGCGTTGAGGGCCTCTAGATATTTCCCAGAAGCTTATCGTGGTTTTAAAGAAACTCGTTTGTGGTGTGGGCCTGGCCAAAAGCATTTCTCTTCTGGAAACAGGAACGTAGTATTTTTTTATTGTAAAAATTTTACGGTCATGAAGCGGGGCAAATATTCCCAAATTTTATAGATGTCTGTTGTCAAAAAAGTTTAAAGTAAGACCCACAAAACTGCCCTTAAAGCCACAAAAGCCACAAATAGCTCGTGGGGTTGAAAGTCGGAAACCTGATGTGGTTTGGATTATTACAAATATCTTATCTAAACAAATTTTTTATGCTGAAATATCTATAAAGCACAGTAGTATATTTTTCGAAAAGTCACTCAAGAATTTGTGGATATCTGTGTATATTTTACAAAAAACAGCCCTAACATAATGAAACGTTCGATGTATGTTGTTCGCGACAAGATTTGTTTGTATATAATAAACGTTTTTTCGCGGTATGTATGTTATAAACTCAGTGTTTTATGGGTCATTGAGGGACCGAAATCCTCTTTGCTTCAATGGATAAGCTGTGCGGTAATGATACATAAAACCTAGAGAACGAAGTACATTTGCGCGATGGTGATTTTAACATGAACACGAAATGAGTGTGAAATAAATGGGGCAAATAAAAGCGTATGTTCATAAAAAACCCTTTTTGAAGGCAGGTAAAGCAAAATTGTGAGATTGAATTGAGGAAATCTACAACAAACAAGCGACCACGCTTAAAAACAATTATCTATTCCAAGAGTGCTTTGTGCGCCTTTTACCAATCCGCAACCAAACGTCCTTCGCGGTGTGTTAGGTGTGTTTGTTTCTCGGCAGGTCAATCAGAGAATTTGACTCTTGGTGAGGTGTGCCGGCTCCTGGGCGAGTTGGTCTAGCGCTGTTTATACTGTCATGGGTCATGAGCAAGACTAAAGAAGAGAGGAGACACCGCGGAGCACTGACTTTACACAAGTTTTATTCAAAAAAACAGCTTCGTATACATTCAAACTCTTATCGAATTCTCACCGCCAATGCCCGCGTGTTGCAGCGGTAGTATTTTGCAGCGGAGAATTTGTGTGTTGCCTGCCCCGACTGCGGCTGCGTGCCCTTGGTAGGCATGCGTTTTACGTACAGGATATAAAGAGCTGAATGTATGAGAGATTATGGAGACAGAGTTGATTATACGAGCAGGATCGAATTATGACAGCATGCCGTTTTTAAGTTTAACAGATAAATAGTCAGCATTTCTTTGCATGGCTTCAACACGTGAACTCCAGTGTGGAGAGTGTGATGAGGGTGCAAATATATGTGGACGTGTTTTTCTAGAAGAACTTCTTCAAAGTTAGCTGTCCGCGGTGTCGCCTCTCTGCTTTGTCGTTGTCCGCATGAGCTAAGATTTTTGAAGCAGTGTTGCTTGGTGTCGTGTTATCCTCTAGACGCGTCAATAATTTACCCATGTCCTGCAAAAAAAAAACACTTGTTGCCTCTTTGCAGCCGCCTTATTCCACAGAGGCGATTTCCCGTGCAATCACCAATCATTCTAGTTCCGCACAAGGGCCGATCGCAAGGCAGGATGTCAGTTCTACCAAGTTTTCTGGTAGATGTCAATAAGGCACATGAATGCATATGGTGCCTCTTACAGACACAGTGTATGGTCGAATTGTAAGCGTCTGTTTTAGGATATGCCACCAGACTCTTTCATTCCTCCGATAGTGGTGTTGTAGAAGGCCAGCGGGCCCCTCCAGATGTACAAGTCAGTGGTTCCTGATAAAAGTAAAGGCAGTTTTCCGCACGTGAAATCCCTTTTAAGCCGCTTTTAACTTAAGCTGCATTTGAAAGATCTTCAATTAGTGTAGTGCAGACCCGATTAAAGTGGATACAAGCCACACTTGGCGAAGCAGATTGATAACGATTCGCAGATACATCTGCGTATTTGCCTTCAAAAACTTTGTCACGGCGCAAATGTGTGTGGGATCAGCCAGGACATCCCTGTTCCAAACAAAATTGACCAAGAGGTGAGTTTTCTGAAAGAGAAGCAGTAGTTCTTGAGGCTCAGATGCAAAGAGAGGAAAGTGAGGCACGCCTACACTTGTTGGGAGTGTGTAAGAAGGGTTGCGAAATCTCCGGAACATATTGCAATGCAGTGTAGTAACTAAAATCGAGTTTTTCATTTCGGACTAAGCAAGACGTTAGTCATTTACACTTACGTCTCGGCCGCATAACCGTGGCGCAATGACATGACAATGAACTCGTAAAGGCCATTGCGTCACACAGATGGCGTTTTAGAAGGATCAGCGTCCACCAAGAGTTCTTCCCACAGGACAGGCCTCAACCTTAATGATGGGAGATATTCGGGCGTCTGCAAGCACAAATTTTGAGTTAGTGGGTACCGTACCTTGAGCGTTAGTTTGTTCAAGGAACACCATTCGGGACACCTTTCTTAACACGCACCACAAGAGAAGCCAGAGACACATGGATGACCGTGTAACGTCGCATCTCATGATGACCGCGTGACGTCGCATCTAATCTCAATAACGCGGCCGTTCCGACCCGAATTAGCAACCATCTAAAAACTTCCTTACAAGGGTTTTGAAACACATGAACTTACGTTACTTCAGCATGTGTGAAGTCCATAAGGGGTAATGACGTCAGGAGTGCAGTCCGAGAATGATATTGTGAGAACATAACGACTGAACACTGAGCCTAATAGTGTAGATGATTCCTTAAAATGTGAGACTATCAGGGCATAAAGCTAGCTATTCCACAGCTCGCACGTTAGCTTGGCGTTAGCTATCGTAGTGTTTGGCAAAACATCTGATCAATAAGAGACTCCACAGATCAGTACCAATAGGCCCCGGGTAAAAACATCATTACACGACGACTGCCATTTCTTCAATTCGCCGTGAACGAAGACTCCAGCACTTGGCGTTAACGCAGGTTTTTGCTCGCTTCCCGCTGGAACTAGGCGTACATTCTTTCAGGAACAGTGCCGCACGATGCTGCGTTTGGGAAACAAAAGTCGTTCAAGAAGGAGAACGCCGGGTATTAAAAGTGATCCGGGCGGCGCGCTAAGTTGGATTACTTGGGTAGCGACCAAAGCTTACCTGAGGGTTTGCGGACACCGACATGGAAAACACAGAACTAGAAAATGGAAGTCAAAGGCGACGCGTCCAGGCAGTGTACGCGCGACTCAGACTGCAGAATTGTCTTGCATGACGCACGGATTTTAGGGGTCCAAGTACACCTTGGCGAATACAATTGCCGCCACAGTGTACGGTATCGAGTCATCGAAGGCTCTTGTGTCCGTCGTCCAACGATATGCTTCACGAATTGACGGGATGGTAATAGCGAGGTGGTGCGGCACTACCGCAGGTTTCGGATTACGTCTGCATGCAACGGCCTCGGCTAGTTTTCCGTGGAAAATATAGCTTTTCGTATTTCGCCGCTACGGAGTAATACGATGGCCGTGCCAACGGCAGAGCTTATCTGGCCTGCCTTGCTCTCGACGGAAAATACAACGTTCACGCGATATCGGCAACCCAAACTCTTGATGTTGGCAGGCTCATCGATTGACCTTGATGGAACGATAACAGAGGCTCCCGCGTGGAACATAAAAAGCCGATCGTGGCTTGCTCCCGATCTAAGGTGCATCTCCTGCCGCCAGCACGTGGCACGATCGAAATCGGGCAACCCTAATGATGATTGAACATACCTTTACCTGAACATCATACAGTCAAACCCGTTTATAGCAAATTGCAATATCCACCGTGAATAGTACGATATATCCAATAGTTCCATATAGCCGAAACTGTCTATAACGAACTTATTGATACAAGTTCTCAATCCGCGGGAGCCCCCCCCCCCACCCCTTAGCGCCCTCCCCAACTCCACCATCCCCGCATGCAGAAACAAATACAATAAAGTGCCCAGTACCATACCCAAAATAATCCATTTATTGCAAGTAATAAAGCTACTTTCCGCCTGAACTGCCTATTTTGCAAAGAAAAAAGCGGTGATTTTTGTTTTCACTTTCGTTTTGGCGGCTTCAACGAGCATAGCATTCTCTACACGAAACATTGTTACCCCAGTTCGAGTCCGCGTCTTCCAAAATCTAAGACGCATTGGCCGAGCACATCGACTCCCGAAAGTGCTTCATTATAAGCGTCGGGCGGCTATTACTCGAGACATCATCGGGAACATGGGGGAGCTCTTCCTGCAGTTCACCGATGCTGCTGTCTTGGTCCGGACTCGCTGACTTCGCGGGTTCCGTCATGAAGCCCACGCGGCGGAAACAGTTACGGAAAGTGTCTGGCGTCACGTCGTCCGTGCGAGCGCAATGTCTCAGTCGCAACTCTTGCTTTGCGGTCACGGCCAATCCGCACCCCAATCGCCGCTCCGAGACCGTGAATTTCGGCGGCCTAGTTCGGCGCGCAGAGTTCGATATATCGGAGGTCAACTTCTTTATAAGGAATATGTTTCCCATGTATTTCCGTAACTGAAATATTTTTGTTCGATATATAGCATAATTCGCTCTAACCGGGTTTGTTATAGCCGGGTTTGACTTAGTTCATTTCTGAAAACGTCATACACGCACCTCTCTCCCCAATGTACAGAGTGTGAAATAAAAGAGTGTAAACCCCTTTTTCGAAAATCAGCCTTAAGGTTTAGACGCGAAGACAGTGCAAGAAAGGTGAATGTTGAAGCTTTGGAAATCATACGGGGGAATCGATGTACGTTTGCCACCCTTCGGGCAGTCTCCGAATCGCTGAGTGGGGGTTCTTAGGGCGACACCTGCACTTTACCCTTTACCTTATAGGTTGTCTTTTTATTCATACTTTTTGCGTTGGTTCGTTTGCTGCTGAACACAAGGACGCTGCTTAAATCTTCGGCCGCGGTTGTCGCTCTCCTGGTGGTGGCAAAACGCGAAAACACCCATGTGTTCGATATTTCAGCACACATAAAACATCTTCAGTGAGTCGAAATTAATCCTCAGCCCCTCACTACGGGGCGCATTATCGCCTGAGTGGCGTCGGAGCGTGAAACGCTACAATCAATCATTTACTTGTTTGCGTCTGTCGATCAGTTGGTTATTGGGGTCTGCAATAAGTAATTTTTGTTTATTTTATTTACAAATACTACTGTCTCACAGTTCGAGACATTGCAGGAGTGAGTTCACAAAAATGATTACACAGAAACTAACAAAGCACATGTTTGGGTAGTTCCTTATAAAAACTATCGGTAGGCAACTTGCGGAGTGAAACATCTAGGTTATTCCGTATTTCAAATATAAAAAGGGAAATATGTGAACTTAAAACATTCTAGAAATGGCATAAAGGGCGTGATGCTAATGGGGTTTGACCTGCGAGTGTTGGCACCGGAGTTGGCGAAGGAAATAGGCAGGCCAGTGGTGATTATCTTGTTCACTGTTTTATGTAAATGCCGATAAGCTCATAAGTACGTCTGTGTTCGAGTGATTTGAGTGATAGACGAATATCCTGAGGCGTAGGCAAAATATTTTGATCATAACGGTGATATATGAATGTTATTGCTCTTTTTTGATCACCTTACAGTTGTGCTATGTCGGATGCGCAATGAGGTGACCTGACCAAAGAGGCGTATTCCAGGGATTTTGTATGCTGTTAGTTTGCATTTCCGAGTTGCATCTTTTAGCATTCGCTTCAGGAAGTCCAATTTCCGAACCGCTTTCCAGCAGACTAGGTTTATATTTTTATGCCATTTTAGGTTCCGTGAGAGCGTTACGCCAAGGTACGTGAACTATTTAACATGCTTATGTTCTGGAAAGGGGAAAAACGTACGGGTTGCTGCCTCTTAGTGCATGAAGTTTTTACCGTTTTGTTAAGGTTATGTGCCATTTGATGCATAGAGCTCCAGGTACAGAAGCAAGAAACAAACATTATTTACCGGTATTTCGACACGGGAAGTACTAATATACGAATACCAGACGCAGTCGTCGGCGTACAGACAGAGTTTGAGTAGTGTGTTTTTCGTTATCTCAACAAAATCGTTCACATAAATTAAGACAAGGAGTGGCCCAAGGACCGAGCCCTGCGGCACACCCGAAGTGACCGAGAGGGATGATGAATGTGAATTTTTAAATGCGACAAACTGCTGCCTTAAATTTGGTAATACCAGAGCCAAGATAACAAGCGAATGCCGTGGGTGCCATGCATAAAGGCTTTTAACCTCAGGTGAAGTTTTTTGTGGGAAGCAGTATGAAAAGCTTTCGAGTAGTCAATCATAACGACGTCTACTTGATCTCCATCGTTTAGACTCGAAGCGATGTCCCAGCAACTGCGTAACTGTCGAAACTCCTGCGGGAAAGCCATCTTGATTTTGGGAGAGGAGGTTGTATTAGCATCTTGAAGTGCAGAGGTGCGCTGCCTGACACGAAACGTAGGACAGGGTTTCGTGTCACACTAGCCCACTCCCAACTAGCCCACTCGTTGCACACTAGCCCAACTAGCCCACTCCCAAGCCTTGCTGAGGTTGTTTTCATTTAAATGGGACTACATGTTTGTTAATAATGGGCTCCAGAATTTTACAATATGTGCAGATTAACGGGATAGGTCGATAGTTCGAAATCACTGGCTTCTCCCCAGATTTAAACAGCGGAATCAACTTTCGAATTTTTCCAAATCTGCGGTACAAGTCCTGTTTGAAATGATCTCTGAAAAATGGCTGGTAAATACCTAGCATTCTATTTAGCGTAACGTTTTAAAAACGTGTTTAGGGTGTTATCAGCGCCAGCACTTTTTTGTGTCGATATTTAGTAGTAAAATAACAATTCTGGCGTAACTAAACTGTAGTTACGGGAAGTCAGGCAATGTACTGTCAAGACCGAAAGTGGGACTGGTGCCATTATATATAATAAACACTGATTTTAAATGACCACTGAAGGCTTCAGAGATAGCTAAGTAATCCGAAGAGGGCTGTTCATTCCCAATAAGTAAGGAAGATGTAGGGCCTGCAGGTTTAAGAGTTTTTCAGAATTTAGATGGGTAGTTTTTTATAAAGGGCGTTAAGAAAATTTTATAGTAGGTTTTCCGGGCAGCACGCTTTTTTTTCTTAGCTCTGTTTTAAACAGTTCAGTAAAGTCTGGTTGTTTACAAGAGTTTTACGCTGCCTTCGAAGTCGCTTTATGTGCCGAGTAAGGTGAGTAATTTCTGTGTTTAGCCAAGGATGTCGACGGTTTCGTTCTAGGTGCTTCTGTGGGACATATGGGTGTATGGAGTGTTCAACAATCTTATAAAACTGCTCAACTAACAAGTCCACACGACAATGGTTGCTAGTTTACAATAAATCGTCAAATGAGGCTGCTAGAACTGCACGGATTCAATTGTCGTCCCGGTGGGTAAAATGTACAACCGTTTTGTACGTCGACATTTTAGGTTCACAGGCAGCATTCGAGCTAAGAAGAACTGCCTTGTGGTGAGACACCATCCATTGCTTCACATTCAAATATATACTGCTGTAGAGCCTAATTTAGGAATACAATTTCTAAGATGGCATTTTTCTGTGTAGGAACATTGACTACTTGGGTAAGATCAAAGGACCCAACAAGATCAATCAAAGCTTCACACAGGGCCCTATCGCGACCAATGGGTAAGAGGAAATTCCAGTCAAATTAAGTAACCACATAAAATGAGTTTAAATTTCTGAAGCCTGTTTTTCAAAATGCATTCACTAATAGCATTAAAACAACGTGATCAGTGCATGGAGAGCACTATATATCACCTTATATGGTCATTTTCCCACAAAGCTGATTTTGCACCACATAGATTCTGCTTTGGGAAGGTCGGTTAGCGTATAAAACTTAATACTACTCTTTAAAAAGAAGGCGACACAGCCACCGCGGCTGTCCGCCCTGTTTTTATGTCTTGTATCGAGTAATCCAGAGGTAGAAATTCAGCGTCTCAAATAGTATTATTTACCCATGCCTCAGTGACTCAACTCAGCGATGATGACTAAATCTGGATGAGCCAAATAAAATCGACATTCTTGTTCACGAAACTGCATTAACATTCCGAAGCACAAATTTACGCTGGTTTCGGGAAGGTCATTCATTGCTACGGGGAACACGAGTGCTAGACGCTTTAACAACTGACTTGGTGACATCGTCCTGTGCGTAGCAACCACTAAATTATCGACAGATCGTAGTGTAGGCGTACTTTTTCTCCTACTCTTCTTAAGTCAGCAGAGTGCTCTCATAATTCTTTGTGGATTTGTCCAACCTTGACTGAAAAATCTTCGTTAATGAAGATATCCGTTCTGTTTTAATTTGCTAGCCTTGCTTAAGAGGTCGGTTTTGGTTGAAAATTTTGTAGCTAGTGAATAAGTGGCCTTGGTTTTTTTCTCCTGGGTATTCCGAGGTGATGACACTTTTCGATGTTGTAACATTGAATATTAAGCTTCGTTTATATAAGGCTCACGACTGACGGTAGAAACCGCTCGGGTTTCTCATCACTTGGTTCGACCAGTCGGTGTAATACAAGGTTATTCCGTCGTGATCTATTTTTCAGGTTGCCGTGTTTGCGATCAAGTGTGTGTGCTGCTTTCTTTAGATTATTCATTTGAATCTCTAATTCCGCTACACTTTTCACGAGATCATTTTTATCAGCGACACTGTACTCCAACTTTTATAGATGGGCTTCGAACGCTGCAACCAGGGTGTCGAACCGGACTTCTGTCGGGTTCGGTTCTGGTTCGGTTCCGGAGCACCATTCTGTTCCGGTGTGAACCGGTTCGAACCGGTTCAAACGGGTTCGAACGGGTTCGTAGAAAAAAAAGCAGGCGTGTTTTTTCCGTTAATTTTTTGTGTTCGGTTTTCGTTTCTTTGTCAGGTTCCCTTGTCAAAAACGAAGCCATAATGTAGGTTTCTTTGTGCAAACGTTTTGTTTTGGCCAAATTAAAGCAACCCTGCAACACTTTTTTCAACTTTGTTTGAAATCTTGAATGCTTGCAGAAAGTATTCAACTAACACATCCAGTACTTAGATCAGGGAGTCAGAAGGTCCCTCCGACAAAAAGTACTGCTCTGTTCCCATCAGATAACCTACAAACTTGCTTGAAATAATTTTCTCTTTTCCCCAGTCTTGGCGTTCTTCTACCGCTGGAATGACGTCAATACAGCGATGTAGCGGCTACTTTCCAGCTTTCCTTAGGTTGCGACATTAAAATAAAATCTACGAAAGCGAAGCAGAAACGGAAGGCATATCTGCTGGGATGAGCAAATCACACACTGCTGCTCTGTGCTGGCAATAGCTATAACCTTTGCAGTGCTTTCAGATGCGAAGATAAGTGTGAAAGCTTTGATCTAAAGTGTCGAAGAGTTCCTTTAACAGTAAAATGTACTGAAAAATGTTTTCTATAGTAGGTCCACGATTACACAAACTGAAGCAAATGAAAAATTCGCTCGGACACATAAGACTGCGTATTTGTATGAATTTAAAAGCCCTGCTCTTTATGGCCGCAAGTTTATTTTTATTGATTTAGATTTTTTTTCAATTTTTAATTTAATTTAATTTATTCTTGGATTATAACACTGCAAATTTATACCCCGCGGTTTTTTTTTTGAGGAAGAAAGTGGCGGACGATTACGACACTCACTAATGCGAAATTTGAGTGCAGCGCGAACTGTAGTCTTGTCGGTGACGGCGCATAGATGCTGTCTCAGGAAGTGATCGCGTCATCAGCTAATGCACGACGGCACGCGGTAGACGCTGTCGTTATCTCGTTAGGCGTCGCCACTGTGAAGCACGTCTCGCGCGGTCACGAAATTACGCCCTGCCCCTTACACTTTTGTCATACTTTCAACCTCCGTTTTCCTGCTAGCTCTATCTTCGGTGGCGTCTTTGTTCTCTCGGTTACAACGAGTCCGCCGATGAGGGACTACGCGAAAACACAGGAGCGGGTGCTTAAAGGCTGCGCTCTAACGCATGGCTCTACGTAGCCGCTGTGCAGCCATGTGATCCACACCCTTCGCCGACAAGTGATATGCCGCACATCGTCTCCGAATAATGCGTTCTCGCCACAGCCTTCTGGAGGGCAACCAGGTAGCCTCCTGACCAGTGGGCAGCACACGGGTGCGTCCGACGCCTCCCCCTCGGTGCATCTTCGCCAGAATCTTCTGGTAATGGGCAGCCTCCCTGCAGACTGCCTATTGCCCCGCCCTACTATAGGCAGATGACCCGTCCGTCCACAATCGTTTTAATGCGTAGCATTCTTTGCCCACAGCCAGGACTATGTAACACCCTTCATTTCCACAAAAATGCAGATATAGAGGAAATTCAACCTGTAATCGCTATGATAGCGTAAATGAAGATAACTTGTCGCACAAAATTTCTGAAAATCTAAAAGATAAAAAAGGAATTACCGAAACTGGCGAGCCGTGTGATACCCTGCGTTTCCACAATAATGAGGATTTCGGGAAATTTCCACCTGTAATCATTATGATAGTGCCAATGGAGATATCTAGTCGAACAAAATATAAAAATGTAAAAAATAGGAAAAATGTAAAATAACTGCGGAAACTGGCAAACCGTGTAAAGGCCGAACCGCATGAAGCGTTTTTTCACGCAATTCGCGAGCGTCGGCGTTCCGCGTGCGTTTTTTCGACGCCCGCGTTGACGATTCAGCGCCCGCGGCAGCATCTCCCTTGGCTAGATTTTGACGATCGTCGCTCCGTGGCAGTGGGAGGAGCCTGGCGACTTGCGCCAATGGGGAGACGCGCGCTTTAATGGCGGCAGTTTCGAAGCGTTCGAGACAGCCGTTTAGGCTTACCACTCCAGCAGATGTTAAATGGGCGCTTTGACTAGCGGCGCGAATGATGCTGTATAGTTGTGAGGTGAAGCGCTCAGTCGGCGAGGACGACGACGACGACGTCGCGGACACATGCCCGTGAAGGGATTGTCCTCGTCTTGGCAGGGCCGAAAAAGAAGAAGTGGCAGGCTACACGAACCGATGATGGTGAAGAGGCGAGTGGCCTATGAGAGCCAGCCACAACAGAGGGGTGACGAGGACAGAGGGGAACCAGGAAGGACGGCCATTGCAGTGGAGGATTTCGGAGAGTACAGTTCAAAGAGAGCGGCGTCCAGGCGCAGATCGAGAGTTTATCGGGTCTCGGGGACTCAAGCTCAAAGGGATCTACCTGACGCCTAGGCCTCCCCGGACCACCATCCTATCCCCAGTGTCCTGGCCCGTGGCAGGCAGACGCGCTGCGTCGTGCTCCGGTCCTGAATGACCACGGCCTGGAGATCGTCTACCGGCAGCTACCGGGTGCCGACTGCCCGCGGCCTTCCGTGACGTGGCGCCTGGTGGTGACCAGGTTCCGGCCACGACCGCTCCCGCAAGTACCGTTCCTGGAAGAGCAGCGACTGAGCTGCACCGTGAACGGCCCAGCGCCTGAGACTTCCCGACACGGCCCTCAGCGCAACGCAACGGGACACCCCGACGCCCCGAGTACTACGCCACGTCATGGTGAACTTTTTATGAACTTTTCTGTGGCACGTTTCTGGAGTTTAGGTTTATAGGCTTTTGTGTACATTAGTTAGACTCTTTGGGTTTCTTGATGTCGCATGTGTAGACTACTAATTCCTTTTGAGGTTTTGTTAGCTCTCTGGTAGTTTCTCGTCTAAGTATTATTGTCTGCGTCGTGCTTTGTTCTGTAATACATGTTTTCTTTATAACCTCTCAAAGCGCCCTCATCTGATTAACTGGCGACTGTGTCTACCCCCAGTCGACACTGAATACACACTACTCAACAACCTGCAGAGGGGGTTTCCTTCTCCCTCCTCACAAAATTGGCGTCCGCGACAGGACTACGGCGTTTGCGCATTGAGAGGTTGCGGTGCGACAGTTGTCCATGCATCGGTGCACGATGAACGTGCAGGAGTTAGTTGCCACCGGGGAGCGTCTTGGGTTGCGTGGGGCGGAGTTGCGTGCGTGGGTTGACGATGCTCTAGCGAAGGCGCGAGATGAGATGCCGGCAGAGCGAGAGGCTAGTCGCCAGGAGCGCGAAGCTGCACGAGTGCGACTCGAGCAGGAAGAAAAGAACCTGCAGCTAAAACTCAGGTTGGCAGAAATTGGGGACAGTAGAGGCTCTGGGGCGACTGCTGGTGACGCGCATTCTGCGAAAGTCCCGTCGTTAATGTCAATTCGCACAACTTCTTTCCCGTCTTCAATGAAGCTCGTGATAATTTGGACGCTTATCTGAAGCGATTTGAACAAGTGGCAAACGGACAGCGCTGGCCGAAAGAGAAATGGGCCACAGCGCTCAGTTTGTGTCTAGCGGGAGAATCTCTGAAGGTCTTCGGACGGCTATCTCCTGAGGAGTCCGTCGATTATGATATGACTAAACTGGCGCTGCTGCAACGCGCTTCCGTTTCACGGCTGAAGGCTACAGAGAAAGGTTCCGGCAGACGAGACTAGAGAGTTTGCGACGAGACTAGAGGGTTTGTTCGACCGATGGGTGGAAATGGGAGGTACTCCTAAACCCTATGACGGAGTACGAGAGTTAATTGTCTCGGAGCAATTCCTGACCAACTGCCACAGCGCGTTAGCAGTTTTCCTACGGAAAAGGGACTGCACGAATCTCGCGGAAATGACGCAGGCTGCCGATCACTTCCTCGAGGCCCAGCATCAAATCAACCTGCTCCGCTTTAAGGAAACGCAGGACGCTGGGTCGTCAAAGGAAGCGAGGAATAAGAAAAACCCAGCCAGAACCCCTCAGTGCTTTCTGTGTGACAAGCTGGGTCACCAAGACTCAGATTGTTGGTTGAGGCCAAAGCAACCGTACTGTTCAGATTGCCGCCGAGTGGGTCATAACGCCAAGTCTTGCCCTAAACGAGCCAACAGTAAAGAGGCAGCATCTTGCTGTATGTCACCGACAGAAGGCCAATGCGTTTCTTCGAAGGACAGGGATAGGAGTCCTCTTTGTGATCATTCCTGTCCAGAAAGGGGGCAAGAAATGGGGGTTGCCCGCGCGGAATAAAAGAACTCCACGCAGCCTCGTCTTCCAGTGCTCGAAGGGGAACTCTTCGAGAAGTAGGTTTCTGTGTTGCGGGACACCGGAAGCAATACACTGGTGGTCCGTTGGTCCCTGGTTACCGATTCGGCGATGACAGGGACAAAAGCTACGGTGCTTCTAGCAAGTGGGCAGAGCGTCGAGGTCGAAGAGGCCATTGTGGAAGTACTAACGCCCTATTTCTCCGGAAAGGCTACCGCAAGGTGTATGCACACCCCAATATATGATGTCATTGTGGGAAATATTCCAGGGGCACGTGATGCCTCAGATCCGGATCCCGCGTGGAGGGAAAACGGCAACTTATTATGGACCGCAGAGACAAGTGGTGACATGAGTGCCATACCCTCCACCCAAGTCCTCATGGGGACGAAAGGACCTACAATACACAGAAGGAGCCCAGCCGCAGCCTTGAACGTTATTCAAGTAACCCCGCAGGAGCTTCGGCGGGAACAAGAAAAACACTCGACTCTAGGGATATGTTGGGAGAGGGTTGGAACACCCGTAACCGGCAAGCGAGCGGGAGTTCACATGTTTTTCGTCAAAAACGGACTTGTGTGGAGGCAATACGAAATGTCAAGTGACAACGTGTTTCAACAGGTCGTGGTCCCGAAGAAGTTTCGTTCCAAAATACTCAGCTTGGCACACGAGAGTCCAATATCGGTACACCTGGGAGTCAAGAAGACTGTTGGGCGTATGTTGGAAGCCTTTTATTGGCCCGGGGTGCAAGCGCATGCGCACCGGTACGTCCGATCATGCGACGCTTGCCAGAGGACGTTTCCAAAAGCAAGAGTCCCGAAGGCACCACTCGGGTGCATGCCGATCATTGATACACCGTTTGAACGAGTAGCGGTCGATATCATTGGTCCCATATCGCCATGGTCATCAAAGGGCAACCGATACATTCTGACCTTGGTCGACTTTGCTACCCGCTACCCAGATGCGGTAGCGCTACCAGATTTTGACTCTGCCACGGAGGCCGAAGGCCTAATGGAAACGTTTTCAAGGATAGGGTTTCCCAAAGAGATCATCAAAGATCGGGCCTCATACTTCAAATCAAAGTTGATGGAGGAAGGTAACCGTATGTTGTCCATCAAACATCTCGGCACTACTCCGTACCATCCCATGAGCAATGGTTTGGTTGAAAAGTTCAACGGCACTTTGGAACAGATGCTGCGGAAATTGGTCCAAGAGCAACCTAAGGCATGGGATCGTGACTTGGCACCTCTCCTGTTTGCCTACCAGGAGGCGCCCAAGTCCAGCACAGGGTTTTTTCCATTTGACCTCATCTACGGACGGCAGGTGCGAGGACCAATAACTATCCTTCAAGAATTGTGGACTGGAGAGAAGCTCGACGAAGAGTCGACAACCACATATGGCTACCTTTTAGACCTCCGCGAACGGCTTGAAAAGATGCTGAAGTCGGCTCGACAAAACTTGCTCCACGCCCGGGGTTCCCAGAAAAGGTGGTTTGATCGACGGTATAAGCACGAGAACTCAATATCGGGGATCAAGCTTTCATTCTGCTCCCATTGACTCACAACAAACTACTGATGCACTGGAAGGGACCATTCAGGGTCTGTGGAAAGAAAAATTTATTTGACTACTGGCTCGACCTTGGACACTCCAAAAAGCTATTTCACATCAACATGCTCAAACGCTATAAAGAGCGAAAACCGGAGATCGCGTTGCAGACCTCATCATTCATTGTGGTGGAAAAAAGCAGAATCAGAATCCCGGTTTCCTGACTACAGCGCTCCTGACCACTGTGGAGTCGAGTCTGTTAAACTTTCGGATAGTCTGGATCACGACCAGAGGAGACAATTGCATGACGTCTTACACGATTTTCAGGATATATTTTAAGAACTTCCAGGAAAGACTAATCTCTTGGAGTGCCAATTGGAATTAACCATGGAAAACCCCATCAACACACCGCAATATCCTCTACCGTTCTTGGTACAAGAAATTGTGGACAAAGAGGTAAAAGACATGCTGAAACTCGACATCATTGAAGCCTCCAAATCGCCGTACAACTCCCCGCTAGTTCCGGTGAAGAAACCGGATAACAGTTATCGAGTTTGTATAGATTTCTGCCGCATCAATGACATCCTGGTGGCAGATGCGGAACCTACCCTAAGAACAGACATTATATTTGCAGAGGTCGGAACAAAGGTTTTTTTTGGAAGTTTGACCTGACCAAAGGTTACTGGCAGGTGGCTTCGGCCGAGGCTTCACGGTCAAAGACCGCCTTCTCAACGCATTCTGGGCACTACCAGTTTAAGTACATGCCTTTCCAAGACGGCGTCGGCGGTTTTCACACGCCTCATGAGACTGTTATTGCAGGGCATGGATAACGTTGTTCACTACATCAATGATGTCCTGGTCGCAACGAATAAGTGGGAGGAGCATCTCGCGACTCTCCGGGAACTTTTCGGAAGGATTCGGTCCGCTGGCCTGACAGTTAAGCCACAAAAGTGTGAATTGGGCCCCGCTTCCGTGACTTTCCTCGGACATAGTTTGGGAGAAGGCAAACACAACCTGTGGAAGGTGTGGTCACGAAATTCATTGAGTCCCCCAGACCAGAAACCAAGAAGCAAGTACACTAGATTTTGGGACTTGCCGGATATTACCGAGACCTCATCCCACGTTACGCTGAAAGGCACAGCCTTTGGTTGACATGACCCGAAAGAAGGAGAAAAACAAAGCCGAGTGGAACCCTCAACGTGGGCGAGCTTTCGAGATTTTGAAGGCCGCCTCGTCTCCTGGACCTGTCGTTAGTGCTCCGGACATCCGGAAGACATTTGTACTGCGCACTGACGCATCGGAAAGTTATTTAGGTGCTGCACTGATGCAAGAGCATGACGGAGTGCTGCACCCGGTTTCTCACGGCAGCAGCTAACTCCTGCCTCGTGAAACCCGGTACTCAGCCATTGAACGGGAATGCTTGGGACTACTTTGGGCCGTGGAGAAATTTTATATCTTTTTGTACGGAACAACATTTGATGTCCAGAGTGACCATCAGCCCTTGAACTACCTCGCTAGCGGCAAACACCTTAACAGTCGAGTTCTCCGGTAGAGTCTAACTCTACAAGAATATTCATGCAGAGTAGAGTACATCAAGGGGTGCGAGAACGTAGGAGCGGATTACATAAGTCGCCTGTTGCCACCAGCCGACAAGTAAGATAAGTGAGGTAATAGGGTAACGGTGCAGTGGTTGGTGTTGTTGGGTTCAAGCCAAACGTTCTTGGCCACGTTCTTTTTGTACCTAGTGGTGGCATGACACTACGAATCGTGAAGTTTTGTGGTGACTCACGGGAGACTTGTAGAGCGCGAGTGTTCGTGACAGTCACTGAATGTCAGTGATTGTGTTCACCGGGATGGTGTTCACCGGGATGGTGTTCACCGGGATGGTGTTCACCGTGATGCCAACTACGTCTACCCCATCCGACCACCCAGCAGTGATTCTTCACCTCCTTGTGCAGTTTTTTCACGGAAGAAAAAACTTTCTAAAGGGGGAACACATGTAAGGTGAAGCGCTCAGTTGGCGGGGACGACGACGACGACGTCACGGACACATGCCCGTGAAGGGATTGTCCTCCTTTTGGCTGGGCCGAAAACGAAGAAGTGGCAGGCTACACGAGCCGATGACGGTGAAGGCGAGTGGCCTATGAGGGCCGGCCACAACAGAGGGGTGACGAGGCCAGAGGGGAACAAGGAAGGACGGCCATTGCAGTAGAGGAGTTCGGAGAGTACGGTTCGAAGAGAGCGGCGTCCAGGCGAGGATCGAGAGCTCATCGGGTCTCGGGGACCCAAGCTCAAAGGGATCTCCCTGACGCCTAGGCCTCCCCGGACCACCATCCTAACCCCAGTGTCCTGGCCCGTGGCAGGCACACGCGCTGCGTCGTGCTCCGGTCCTGAACGACCACGGCCTTGAGATCGTCTACCGGCGGCTACCGGGTGCCAATTGCCCGCGGCCTTCCGTGACGTGGCACCTGGTGGTGACCAGGTTCCGGCCACGACCGCTCACGCAAGTACGGTTCCTGGAAGAGCTGCGACGGAGCTGCACCGTCAACGGCCCAGCGCGTGAGACTTCCCGACACGGCCCTCAGCGCAACGCAACGCGACAAACCGACGCCCCGAGTACTACGCCACGTCATGGTGAACTCTTTATGAACTTTTCCGTGGCACTTTTCTGGCGTTTAGGTTTATAGGCTTTTCTGTACATTAGTTAGACAGTTTGGGTTTCTTGATGTCGCATGTGTAGACTGTTATTCCTTTTGGGGTTTTGTTAGCTCTCTGGTAGTTTCTCATCTAAGTATTCTTGTCTGCGTCGTGCTTTGTTCTGTAATACATGTTTTCTTTATAACCTCTCAAAGCGCCCTCGTCTGATTAACTGGCGACTGTGTCTACCCCCAGTCGCCACAGAATACACACTACTCAAGAACCTGCAGAGGGGGTTTTCTTCTCCCTCCTCACAATAGTACAGTTTTCGCCCACATTATAAGCTCCTTTACCGCACAAGCAACTTCGTGCGTGCCTTGAGCGGCATTTTAGAGGGCGGTTAGAAGCGGTCGCTCGAACTCCCGGCACCTCTTCGCTGCCGAAGCCGCCGCCGGCCGCGGCGCGCGCAGCGTGCGGTTGGTTACGCGACAGCGTCAGCGCGCATGTGGCGTGCGCGGCGCGTTTTCGCGAGCAGGAAACACTCAATGCGGTTCTTTGCACAATAAGGCAGATTTCGCGAGTTACAAATGTAATCGTTATAATACCGCAAATGGAAATAATTGGTCGAACGAAATTTTGAAAATATATAAAATAAGAAAAATATTAGGCAATTAAGGAAAATCGCAAACCGTATAACTGCTTGCGTTTCTACAATAATGGAGATTTCGCGAATATTCTATTTGTAATTATAGAAGCGTCAATTGAGATAATTGGTTGGACAGGACTTATAAAAGCGAAAAAAATTGGCAAGTAGAAACTCACACTGAGGACAAGAGGCATAGGAATGATACGGATTAGTCGATAATTCTTTGAATTTCGGCAGAATTTTTTTAGTACCGTGGACTGTCGCCATGGTACAGCATTTCACATCTCCGCCCCCTCCGCCCGAGCGTCTCGAGGCGGGCCAACCCTCGTCCCCAAATCACGCATCCTCGCAGGAATCGTCTGCCTGGCAGGCAGCCAGGCAGGCAGGTAGTTTACTGGAAAGCTGGCAGCCTTTTTGGCGGGCAGGAGAGCCTGAGCGCCCAACATCTTTTTTGGTTTCACCAAATGTCTACGCACGCACGCGCACATGCACCCCTGTTTTCGCACAATGAGGCAAAAAAATTTGCATCGTAAATAAATTGGTTGGTCTGCTACGCTTTTCATGTACCCCTTGTTTCAAGTGCGCTTTAAGATTTAACACGAAATCATTAGCACTGCTAGAAGTCGAAAACAGTCCGGCGTCGGCGTCAACCTCCGACTGTCAAACGTGGCTGGTGGCGTTTAAAGCGATTTCCTTCTGCTCATATTTAATATGCTAACCTACCAGTTAGAAAGAAAGAACGGCTATAATAACTCATTGGACGTCGTGTACAGGACGGCATTGTATACGGAACCACCGGAGATAGGAACTTGCTAAATGGCACTTCAGCGACAGGTGAGAGCAGTTGGGCTCTCGGAAAGATAATAGCTGAGTGAAGTCACAAGCAGCAGTAATTATCCCTCATAGAGAGAGGGAAAATAAACTTTAAATAAATCAAGGAAAAGATTCAGAGAGGCGTCCTCATTCAAGGGGTCGAGTCGACAGTCCTTTCCATCAAGAGAAACTGATCTTCTAGGCCGGAGCTGGCCAAGGCTCTCTCCCAAATCTCTACGGAAACGTGGAGGTTGGGTGGATCTAGGGTGGACTTGTCGCATCCGCCTACTGTGTGTATAAGGTTCTCAGGCTCTCCACAGAAGCGACGGAATGGAGAGAATTGTGTCCGTTCAAAGAGGTGAAGAGTGGCGATGTGAGGGAAGGTGTTAATTCGGACGGCGCGGAATAGTATTTCCTTGTTATTCCGTAGCGATTTGTGCGGGAAGGAATACGTTCAACGGGAGAGCCTTTAGTGCTAATTAATTTCCTGGTATGCATACAGGATGCATGCGCTCGGGCTCGGCTTCATCAGCGCTGGCTAAGCGGCTCAAATGTCAAGCCACGACGTTGGTAATGTGGTCTGCCAGCGAGGGCAGTATGAGCTGGTGCCTATACAATCCTGGCTGGTCTCGTTGGTGGAATTGTTGTAACATGCGATAGACCAATGGCAAAGTTGCACCACGCCTTATAAGAGTCTGTTTTGAGACTTTTGTTGCCGCTTTGGCTAAGCGCACGTGATCGCCGCTTCCTCAGCTTGGAGGGGGCTGTGTTCGGGTGTTGAGATGCTACTACGGTGGAAGGCTGCAGAACGGTAGCACAAAGAAAGAAAAGGTATTGGCTATCAGGTGGCTTTCGCATCAAACCAGTTTATCGGTCCTCTTTTTTTTCTTTCAGTTAAGTTGCTTCCTAGTTTTACCTCATTTATATCCACATTTTGAGAACCCTTTGATGAATATAAGACATGTGCTAGACAATTAGTTTTCAACTTCAGTGCGAGATGTAAATCGTACGCGAGAAACAACATAACAGCGTAATACCTGCATAAAAAAGGCCTTTTATAGCATTCAGGTGGTGGACACATAACTTTCCGTCTATTTTGTGCGCAACTACATTTCCTGATTGGTCGGGAAAGAGAACGCTGCGAACTTTACAAATATCAAGAACCCCAATGCTATCATGTTTGGTCCAACCCTCTAATCCGCCTTAACTGACCCGATAATTCCTCTAATTAATATTAATCAACACCGCAGTCCCAGTAATTTGAATTAGATCATTCAGTCATCTCACTAAACCACCCCAGTCTACCCGCTAATCCGCGTTAATCGACTTAGATTCATGCATCAAAATGCTATCGCATCTACTTTAAAAGTGCAAATGAGAAGGCCCCAAATTTTTTTTTAATTCTCATGTTCTCCTAGGGCAGTAACCAAAGGACACAACGGCACTGTACAAGTAAAAGTGATGATGACGTAGAGAACTGTGAGTGTTTGTGTCTCAGTGCTGTTTTTATATAAGTGCCTACTCAAACTAAAATAAGTGGAAGATATGTATTTATTGTTGAAGGTGTCCCTGGAGGCCTTCACAAGCGGACACGGATGCATTCGATTTACCAGCACATTGAAAAGTTTACACGATTTTAAACACACTGCAGAGAGAAACCATAAAGAATACACCATGATATGTTGCCACAGAATATGCGTTCTAACTTTTGTCATTCTAAATGTAAAAAGATAATGGGAGGAGATGGGCAATACCTAAAGCAAACTAATAGTGTATACGTACTTTACAATATATTTACATTATATTTACAATATATTATGCACGGTAATAATTATATGAGAACCAACGTTACTAGAATTGTTGATGAGAACCTTACGGGCATTGGGAACTGCAGACTATGCAAAATATTTCGTGGTGCAATCTGGGGAATGGTAAAAATATCCTCAGGCGCACGGTAGGGTACCGAAATGAAAAACCAGAAATCACAGTTTTGAAGCCCCGGAACAGGTTCCGAACGGTTCATTCGATTAGTTCCGGTTCGGGTTCAGTTCTAAAATGGCGGAAAAATTACGGTTGAGGTTCAGTTCCGGTTCCGGGCAAAAAATCGGGTTCGCTTTCGGTTTTCGGTTCAGTTCCGGTTCCGGTTCGACACCCTGGCTGCAACCCTTATGGTGATGGCTAATATTTCTTCGCTGATGCGTGTTTGTCCAGCAAGCAAGTGTAATAACATCGGTTTACTTTTGGATGTAGGGCTGGGATTGGTCTCTACGTCACCAGAAAAAAGTAACAAAAATATTAAGGAAAGTTTTAAACTAGCGACAACACTCAATAGCCATGCAAAGGTAGGGTCCGGCAGAAGCAGCAAAAAACGGTTATCATTTCTACGGCATTTATACCGGTAGAGATTCCCTACCTGAAAATAGAAGCGGAAGGCACAGTAGTGCTGCACATATAGGCGCTGCCGGACCTACTTAAGGGGAACGTCGGCGACGATGCTTTTATATCTGCTTGCCGCCACGTAGGTGTCGCTGCCGTCCCGCGTCCTGTGCAATTTTTCGGCAGGAAGTGAGGCAAATGGGTCGCGGGTTGTCAATGGAAAAAAGTTTTCTGTGGTTCAGAAATTAGAGTAATTTCAGCGTGCGGCCAGTGTGATGCTGCATTTTTTGCAGCCTTTGTTAAAAACACCGACAATAGAGCTTAGAGGTAATTCGCTCTGACGGTTCGGAAAATGTTTTTTCATGATGCAATATTTCTCCGGGGTGCGTGGGACTTGTAAGGGCATCGTTTAGTTCTTGGATTGTGAAGGTTAAGTCAGGGTTTGATGTTCCATGAGTTTGATGTTCCATGTTATTTTCTGGGGCTTGTGTATGACTGGTTCACATGTACCCAAAGAGGTTGTTTTAGATAGCCTCAAAGATTGGCTGAGAGGTTGGCTGATTGAAAACAAGGAGGAACAAGAAAAATTCTTTGTCCACTCAGTTCTGGGTTTGGTCACTTCCGATCGTCAAGGGGTGTGCCATAAGCTCATGGATTTCGTGGTGCTTTAAATTCTGTATGACTTGGAATATTGCTGGAGGATGGTCCGGACCCATTTAGTGCTTAGCGTTCCTTGTAATGCATCACAAAAGGAGCGCCAGTTTTTCGTTTGTGGTGTTTGGGCGTGCTGTGCGCCTTCTTGGCTTTGTGACTTGTCTAACATGCACGCCACCACGCTTTCGTGTAGTGCAGCTATTGACAAAGACGCATCTAGCTGCCCAGAGGTGCGCGAAATGGGCGTTCACTGAAGATTTGGTCGTAATCAAGAGGTTGATCGACGTGTGTTTTTGTGCAAGCGAGAGGAGTCATCTCGGAGCTCTGGCTAGGCTGCCCGGCCTCCTTTCCTTTCGTGGGAGAGTGTGAAGGTTCTGTTAGAGCTTCCCCGCTTGCGCTCTCGTGAGTGCCGTGCACTTGCCACAACTCGAGGACTGTTGCGCGTTTCGAATGTTTTCTTGCGACTCTGCTTCTCTAGCTCTGCGCCCTTCTCGTTTTCCTGGCCCCTTTTCCGTATACAATATTGCGATTCCGGTTCCTTGGCGTGTGCCCTGGCATGCTCCGCTTTTCGGCAGAGACTTGTCAATGCCAGACGGCGGCCATTTGCCTCGCATTTTCAGACTGCTCGCTTGAACTGTCGGAGAAGACACGCTGGCCTACGGCTAGCACTGCCAGAGCTTCAACTCTAACCTCATGAACTCGAGCTGCTCCTGCCTTTCGGATTGCTCTCTCCCTTCCTGCATTTTGGCTTCCTCCCTCCGTTGATGCCTTCCCGCCTGTTCGCGGTCACGGAGTTGTATTTTCTCGGCCTCCTCGCGTTCGCGGTGCTGTTTGCTTTCAGTCCTGGCCTCATTGACTTCTTCAGCCATTACGTTCTCCTTCCCTATGATCTCAAGAATCGCATGCTTCTCTTTCGCACGGCCTAAGGCAATGCCTAGCTATTCACCAATTTAGATGAATTCCTTCACTTTAAGGTCCCCCGTCGTTAGCACAAGCCTCTTGTTGCGTGCCCACGTTACAATTCCCTTACCTTTCCTGTACTGTCCAGCTACTAGGACGTTACGCGCACGTGTTCCCTACAGTGCTTTGGTTACACCTCCAGCACTAGGACTGGTTTGAAAACACCCTTTATAGGCTTGACACGCTCAAAGCTTTCCATGGTGCTTCACACAGGCATTCTCTAAACTGCAATAACCTGCTTAGAGATGTCTTCTGAGCTGAAGGTGAACATTGAGCACCTACCACACTACATCGTACCCGTTGCAGGTCGACCCCACAGCTACCATCTACTCTTGTGAACTGGCCTTGCTATCCCACCGCTGCCACCCTTGTAGGGACTTTTCCATCTCAGTACAGTCCCCACTGTTACGACGTTACCTTTTTTATTTATTGATAAATAATATTTTTTGTTTTTTGTTTATTTTTTATTTATTTATTTATTTATTTATTTATTTATTTATTTATTTATTTATTTATTTATTTATTTATTTATTTATTTATTTATTTATTTATTTATTTATTTATTTATTTATTTATTTAGGCATTTTTGGCCGGGAGGCCGTTACAGGGTGGGGTTACAGCACAAATAGAAGAACAAGCAAGTACATTATACAGACTGTATACAAACTATACATGAGTAGTGCCACTTGAAAATTGTATGGATCTAACACCGCAGAAGTATAAAGGAACACACCTAACAGTAATATCTATAAGAAAATGAACACAACCAGTTTGGTAGACTTTTTTCACAATGCACTTTTTGCTTAGGACATCACTCGCTTCAGTTAGTCCACAAACTGTGTTACAGAGTCACTCTGGATAACGGTTGTTGGTAGGGCGTTCCGTTCTTTTATTGTTCGGGGGCAAAATGAGCTGGCGTATGCATTAACGTGCACTTGAGAGATGCGGAAAATATGTTCAGGTGCACGTCTTAGGGTTCTGCCTCGTAGTGATACTAGGTATTGCGAGGTGTCTATTTTAAAATGATTTTTCCTGACTAAGAAAAGAAACCTTAGTCTAGCTGGGCGGGGTCGTTCGGCTAGGGAGGGTAAATTGAGTAATTGCAACATTTCCGTAACGGAATGAATTCGAGAGTAAAGAGACAAAATGAATCGGGCTTCTCTTCATTGGACGCTTTCAAGCATATTGATTAACCCTGTTTCCCAAGGATCCCATACGACCCTAGCATATTCTAATGCCGGTAGGACCAGGTATGGATAGTCAGTTAATTTGGCGTCCATCGAAGCGAGCTTAAGCTTCCTACGCCAAATCGTAGTTTAATTTTTGCAGTCGAACAAATCTTTTTTATATGTTCCCAGAAATAGTTACTCCTAAGTATTTAAGACTATTCACTGTGGCAAGTGTATAGGATTTTTGTATAGGAATTTCGTATAGGATGTTTGCGCCTCGAAAAACCAGTTTTTCTTTATTGATTTCCATTTTTTATGTTTCACACCAGTGTTCTACAAACTTGAGAGTGTCACTAAGAATTTTCGAATCATTTCCACCGTTAATTTCTTTGTAAAGCAGGCAATCGTCCGCAAAGAGTCATACTTTATTGCCTTTGTTATATTCTGGCCAATATCATCTATATAAACGAGAAATAGGACTGGTCCTAGCAAAGACCCCTTCTGCGAAACACCCGATGTGACGTCTAGTAATTCAGATTTGGAGCGATAAATTTTTGCGTACTGAGTTCTGCCTGCTAGGTATGCGAGAATGCATTGTGTGAGATTCTTATTTACACCAAAATGTACCAACTTGTCACTTAGGTCTGAATGACGCACTCTATCGAAAGCTTTGGACATGTCAAGACAAATACAAGTTATTAGCCCTTTGTCGTTCAAAGACCTTGCAAAGTCATTTATTCTTTCTACCAGTTGCGTCACATTCGAACGATTTTGCCTAACTCTATGTTGATTTGAGTATAAAAGTTTTTTTGCCTTCTAGGTGGGTGTATATGGCCTTTAAGATGAGCTGCTATAGAAATTTACAGCATACGCAACATAAGAAAATAGGGTAATAATTTTCAGTTTTTTTGCCGGTACAAGATTTGAAAATTGGGACAACTTTCCCACTAACCAGTAATCTGGGTCGTGTTTCTGTTCTAGCGATGCATTAAAGATAATCGTGAGATAGTGAGCAATTCATTCCTAGAATCTACTTAAAAAAGAGTTTGGCATATCGTCAGGACCACTCGATTTTTTTACGTTAATGTTTAGTAAAAGGAAAACAACTCCTTCGTACACAACTTTTACTTCAGGCATATCCAAAAAATGACGGCCAGACTTTTTGTTGTGCGACTGATCACCGCACGATCGCGCAGAAAATGCGGACTGAGAAAACGTGTTACAATTTGACGCTATCCTTCCTTGGTCATGCAGAACTGTTCCATTCATTATAATGCCCTGTGAGTGGTTCTGGGCGTGCGATAAGTGACGCCAAAAACGGTGCGCGGAGGAGACTATACAGTTGAACGAGGTATGGGTGTGGTATTTTTCTTTCGCAGTCTTAGGCGTGTTTCGTAACTGCCGTGACAACTCAGCTATTTTTCTTGCTATATTATAGCTGACCCCGCTACTAGCGAGGCGCAGAGCATAACGACGTAGTTCTGAGCCCACGGTGAGTTGAAGCAGTATTTATATTGAATATGTACAGGGGTAACAATAGTGTTACATGTCTCGCAAAAAGGCGATATCATGTCTCAAGTCTGCGCCACCGAACAGATGCTGCGCCTCGTGACTGCGTCCGTGCTGGTTTCATACCGCCGGGGATCTATTGTAGCCGCAAGCATTTAGAATCGGTTCAATCAGGGCTCCCACTGGCAGCAGTTTGAATCCAAGGAACGGAGGCGAAGCGATTGCGTTAGTTGTAGCCGCCGCGACTGGAAAGGGAAAGCACGCAGTGGCGCGCCATGTCCAGGCGTGCCGGTGCGTGTGTGCCGCGTGCCGTTCGTACGAGCTGTGATTCGGCCCGGCCGTCGCGAAGGGGACAGGACAGGCGACTCTGCGGTGCCGTTTTTCCATCAAGGTCTGCCGCGGGTGGTTTGACCTTGGCGCTAGTCGACCTCGCCGTCGGCGCGTCGCCAGGTGCAGCGAATTTGGGCCGGGCACTCTGGCACAACAGCCGCGACACTATATAACAAGCTGATTCGCGACCTTGACGACTTCACCGCTGCAGACCTGACTACTCTTTTCAACGAATGCTGGGATGATGCAGAACTTCCGCCTCAATAGAAGACAGCAAACACCATTCTCATTCCCACACCGAGGAAAGAGCCACACGTCCTTTACCTCCAGCCAATACCTTTAAAGGAGCATTGACACGAAAATTTTATGTTACACTTTTACTGCTTTTATCGATGCTTAATTATCTGGCCAACCTGAAACAGCACTTCAAATACTTCAGCGCGCGATAGTTAATTACATTGAACGGCCTGAAAATTCTTTGTTTCAAATTCCCGCGCTTTCATCCCGAACGGCGCATGTGACAGACTTCCTGCCTGACCTCATAGTTTTGTGGGGACGTCACCGGCGGCCTCTTGAGAGGGTGTTGCGCCCGCTTGCCGCTTGTGGGGCCGCAAGCGCGAAGTGACGTCACGAGTTTTTGACGAGCGCTGTCGCGTCATTTGTTTTTCCTCTCCTAGAGTGATGTCACGCTGATGTCCATTTGCTGAGTGCCGCTCCGCGCGCTGCTTCGTCGACGGGATAAATGAGATCCAATTGAACTATGTTCTTCGCGTCGCAGGCCGCTCATATTTCAGCCAGGGTATTCTGTTGAGTGAAGGAAGCTAACTGTGCAATAATATTAACGCCGAAAATTGGTGTCAGTGCTCATTTAACATCGTGCCTGGGCAACCTCTTAGTGCACATCGTGCTCACCTGGTTCAACAGTCACTGTTGATGATAAAAAGGTAGATCTCACAGGCACGAGGGCACGGGCATGGCTCGTTCCTAGCGCTCGTGGCAGTGGCTCGTGTTTTGCCCCAGGAATCGGGCGATCGGCTGCTTGGCTCATTTTTCCGTCGCTTTACGCGACATCCTAGTGCAAAACCCCGGAGATCGAAACACGAGCAGAATGGGCTTGACGCGGCGCAGATGCCGAGGTACGCTAGGCTAGGGATTCCTATGGATCCAGCTGATTTGAGACGCCTCTTCCTCAAACGTTGTTCGCTGCTCATGCTCGTACCGGAGCCACCCGGTCCCCCAGCTTCGCTGCCGTCTGCCATGAAGGAGCTATGCCGCCGTCATGACTTCGTGATGCAAGCCATCATAAGGGGCGTAGCTGCAATTAAATCGTTGCTAGAGGATGCAGACTCACCGACCGAGCAGATCCGCTCGCACCTGCTCGCCGTCAACATCAAGTACGATGAGATGAAGGTCCTTGACATGTGCGTTCAGGAAATAACCGATTTAGATGAGTTAGAAGCTGACTTGTCCACAAGCTTTGAATACCACGAAAAGGTGCATATGATACCCGCGCACGTTTCCTGCGCCCGATCCTCCGCGGCTCCTTCTGAAGTTGCTGCTCAGAGTACCGGAGCGCCGAGCCCTGATTTTGCCATCACCCGTCACGCCATGACTGCGGCGTTCCCCGGTGACCGCAACCCAACCGTGGAGGCCCGAAATGTGGCGAATCCGGACACTGTGTGTGAGCCGCGCGTATGCGATCTACACGGCCGCACAGCCGACGAGGACTCTCATCGACCTGAACTGGCGGAGCACGCGGCAGATTCCCTTGATGGACAACTTGGTGTTCCTAGCAACCCGCCTAGCGACGACTGCGACGTATCCACGTACGGCCAGGGCATCGGACTACCAAAAGACCCGATGACTACGACGTGCAAGGATGCGGCCGTCGCGGAACCACCCAACTTGATTTTCTTTGACGGTCGGACACCGTGGGCGCCGGTGGACGTTTCCTGCTGAAACACCGCTTGGGTGAGCGTCGCTAGCGGACGCCGTTGCCACTTGAAAGGCGGTGGTCGTGTTTTCCTCAGCGCTAGAATGTCCACTGGCACCTCCGCTGGCGTTTACGCCTGCTGGCATCTCTACCGCTGGTCGGAGCAACGGCGTCCCGATCTGCATTGCACGAACTACCAGATGAACCAGATTGTGGAGGGCTCATGAAAGAATACCCGGAAGCTACAATAACCGCCCTCGACGGCCCCGAAAAGGCCATAGAAGCTCCCCTGTCGGCTGCTGCGATCGTCGTAACGGAAACACTATGGCGCAGCTCACCATCCCGGTCTGCACAACTCAGCACAACTGGTCCGCTGTGACCAACTACCAGCGATAGCACACTGCCCTGGCTACACGCGGGTCTTTCAGGGGCTAACCAGGACCGAGTTCGTACATATAGTGCCCCATCCCGAGCAGGGCGAATTCCCCTATGACCTCGGTCATTACGGCGGATAACGAGGAGACCAGGGAGGCGCTCGAGGCACCGAACGTCACCTTCACGGTGGCTACCACCAAGAGGCGCAGCTTGCAGACCGGTGAAACTACGCCATCAGCCACTTCAGGATGAGCAATGAGGAGGGCGCATAGTAGACAGAAGTCGTCAGGAGGTCTGCTGCAGCAAGCTCAAGGGAGCGAGTAGAGTAGCTCCGAATCATATGAAGGTGAGCGGCCTCTCCCTGCTGTTCCCAGTGCTCTGCGTGGCAAGGGGTCAGTACATCAGACGTGGCTGACGAGATTACGTCGACCCGAGATTGATCAACGAGTGCGCGTCAGTCTACTTCGTGAGGTACATACGTTTGTAATGCTCGAAATTTCCCCATTTGATGCCTAAGAACAGTACCCTTCGGCCGAAGCCAGTCTGCAACAACATGCCCAGGGGAGTGATGGTCTTGTCTGGGAACATTATGTCGTACGCATTCCAGAATTCAGGTGCGTAGCAAGCGCGAAGAATTGGCTGAAGGATTTGCCCGTTAACTGTCGCGGTGGAAGCATTTCTGACTTCATGTTTCTGAGTTGAACGCGGTAAAATACCGACTGCCGGAGATGTGCAATAGCGCCTTAATGTTGCCACAGGGACGGTTTTCCTCGTTGAGAGTGGTGTTTTTGATGTCCGCTGCTTCCGAATTGAATGAAGTATCTGCCATCGTCGGGTGCTCAAGATGATCCTACCTAGGATTCCGAAGAATATTTTTCCTGCTACTGGCATCTGCGGGTCCTCATTGGTGCCGGTGGATTCGGGTTGCACAATGAGATCGTATCTCTGCAAGCGCTCTACCTTCCGTGTGACTTCTGCCACTTAGCCGTTTCACAACTGACCTTCGTATTGCTATGACTGCCGGTTTTATCATCTTACCTGGGTGCCTTTCATACTGTATTGGCCGCAACCGCCTGCTAGCTGCTTCCTGCTGCTCGACCATTGCATCTTGGCGGCGGCGGGAGTGTGTTGATAATAAAGAGGCAGCTCGCACGGGCACGGGGGCACGGGCATAGCTCGGTCCTCGCGCTCGTGGTAGTGGCTTGTGTTCTGTCCCAGGAATAGGGCGATTGGCTGCTTGGTTCCTTTCTCCGCCGTTTTGCCCGACAGTCACATTAGAAAGCATAACCTGCTCTCTCACTTCAGAAAGCACCGCCTGCTCCCTCACTCAATTGCGGTGTTCCGAACCTAGCTCTCCACACAGTATGTCTTGCTACAACTAAAACACCACATACAAGATGCTCGCTTTGGTTCCACAGATTACACAAAGGTGATCTCGGGTGTCATGTTCGCGCACCTCACTCAAATAATTAATATTCCCGGCAATCACGTATCGTTCGCTGGGTATGGCGTGTTTACCAGTATTGTGTTTGTTTTCGCGCCAGCCAAGATGACTTGGGCGCGAGGGGTGTGAGGGGAGATTTCGGATCCTTGTTTTTGTTCGCCGCGTTATTGTGTTCACCTGACCAGAGGGCCCAGACAGGACGTATACCAATGCGGGGGTCACTCTACAGTAGTTAGAAGCGATGTTAGCACTTGAAGAGAATATCCTTTCATTCGTTTGGAAGAGCGGCAGCGGGGGACCATTCACATCTTAGCGACCGCAATTACCTCCATTAGAAAGCCCGAAGTGGACGGGAGTGAAAGTGTTTCCGGGGATCAAAGACAGGAAGAGGCCACCAGACGCTCTGGCTACCACGGTTACAGTGTTCAAAGCCACTGGGCGATGCCTCGATTCGCTCCACGTCTGCCCCTGCGACTCGGTGGCTACGAGGCGTCAATGGGTAGGTGACCACGTTTTGTTACGAGCTCGACGTGTGCACAAAGCAAAGGAATTTTATCGGCGCGAGGCACAATTATAGGCGCGCATGATATGGACAATGCTTTATGACGAGCCAACCGATAGCCGATGGCTGTCGTTATGTTTGCTTTTAGTTGGTCGATTTTTTTTGTTGTGTTTGTGTTTTGCTTAACACCTCCGGGTCTGTGTACGAGAGTGGGAGGTCGGTCACCTGACTATTTTGAACCCACCTAGCTTTGTTGGCCATGTTGGCCAACCAGTGGCCTAGTGTGGGCTAACACATGAGCCTTCCTCACTCTGAAATTGTCACATGTGGGCGATATTTTAGGGGTAAAAGCAAGGAGTTGGATGTTTTTGAAAGGAGGAGTGAGAGTGGCGAGTCCCGCCTGAAGCGGTCCTTGCTCGACCTCTTTGATGCGAATATGAACCTTGATAGTTGTGAATATGTAGTATAAATAAAATGTACATATTGTACATTTTGTTCGCTGGATTAGCCCATCGTTTGCCGTGTGCCGTCGAAAACAAGCCATCGCTTCATCGGATAATCTCTTCAATCATCGACTTTCGCAACCGATCCAACACGGGTCACATCTTTGAGTTTAACGTGGGGTCTTGATTTAACGCACCTGGTAGACTCAGTCAACCCCTCAGAAATTATCCTGAAGGATTATCCGTGAGTGGAATGTGTGCAGGAGCGGACAACTACGTTTATAACTTCGTCACAGATCGAACAGCCATGCTTACCTTTGGAGAATTGACTACACAGCAAATTCGCCTCTGCAGCAAAGAGACACCCGGGAGATTGGTTCTTTTCCCCCGTATTTTAATAAGACCTCACAAGCACTCCCCCCCACCTTCTCCTCGACACAATCTCCGACGAACATCACAGCATCTTCGCCGACGACATCAGGCTAAGGGTTACTCAAGGATCTGACGGTAATATCCTATATACCCTCCACAGCGCAACTCACGTCGTCGGCATGTCCACAGGTATACTACCTCTCACGTCTTGTACGGGTCCCCTACAAAATCAAAGCTTCTTCTATACAGCCCTAGAAAACCAGGCATACAAGCACCCTATACAGCTCCTCTCATCCACATAACTACCTCCGAGGGCCAACCCATCCCAATAGTTGAGTGCATCAAGGTTCTAGGTGTCCGCATACAGGCAAACATGCAATGTTGATACTATCCGTGCACTCGAAAAAGGAGTTTACCAGAAGACATTTTTCTTCTCTCGCGCAGCTGCCGAGTACCGAGGAGATTAGGAAAACAACGCAATACATCTTGCAGAAGCTTTGGTTTTCAGCCCCTTAGTATAAGTTACGTCATTCCTAAACCTCAAAATCAGCGACGCACAAAAAATTTGAGTAATGATACATAAATCATACAAACAAGCCCTGGGTGTCACCGTTGCACTATGGACACACCAATTACTCTCCTTCGGTCTTCACAATACACTAGACGAAATTATGCACGCCTCACGGGTTTCATAGCTAGACCGACCCACGAGGAGCGACACAGGCCCTCACATTCTTCTGAGCCTTGGACTCAGTCGCCCCGCAATCCCTGGCACGTACGTGGACATTACCCCCCAGAATTGAGACAAACAGGTAATCCACCCCAGCCTAAAACACATGCACACGATTTATAACGAGAGGAGGCGCCGAGCGAGAGCACATTCTTTGTATAAACAGCACTCTTCAAACCCACAATCTGCCTACGTGAACGGTGCTGAATACCCGTGAAGTGAAGCCATTGCGGCGGTCCTAGTTGATTTATCCCACCCAAAACTAGCCGCCCTCTCTTCCCCTAGTCAATCTGCAACCATAGCTGAAGAAGCGGCTATCGCTCGGGCCATTATTTCGAGCTCCAATATTACTACTGCATTAGGCAATTTCAAGTCGACCATTACGAATTACTCCAGTGGGCGAGCTGCCCCCCTCCCCTAAACATTACGCCTACGACTGCGTTACGCCAATTCTCAAAACAAAAATATACATTGTTCGGGCACCGATGCACTCCCTACTCTCGGATAATAAATCGGCACATGAGGTTGCACGAGAAAAGATCATCCAAGATCCCTCTGACGCTGCAGAACCAACGCACCGGTTATACCGTAGGGACCGCCTATCAACCCACCCATCACTACTCGATCACTACCGACTGTCCAGAGGTCGCTTCACATCAATCACCACTCCCTGTCCTGCCACCACACTGTACTTTGGCGCTAACCTCAAATGTCCACATTTCCTTCCCCTATCCTCCTATCACTCTATAACCCGACTGCCATCTAACCAGCGCCCTCTAGGCCAGCAGTACGCAGACATACCACATGAGTTTTGGGCCTGCAAAAAAAACCCTTCACACTCTTAAGCAAGCTCCCCATTTTATTCCATGTTACAAACGAAGAGGAATGGAAGGCCGCGCCGCTCAGCAAAGACCCCCTGACCCAGGAGCAGGTGGTCTAGCTCTCAGGGTCCTCTGGCCTAGGTGGTCGAAGATGCCGCAAAAAATTATATGAATCTTGCCGTCACATGAAGGACACTGAAGTCGACCTGAAAACGGTCACACCCGTGCAACAATACTTTTTTTGTCATCTGATTTACCGCATGATGAAAGTTTTCTTTTTCCTGGCACTTTTATTCAATACTGATTATATTTCAGCGGTAACTAGCTGCCGGGGTTACTAGCTGCTCAGCAGCGCAAGTGGCTTACTAGCGCTGCTGAGCCCAACTAAGCAGATTTAATACTGGCCGCGATGGCTACTTTGCCGACGAAGGAGAAAAGCGAAAACGCCTGTGGTAACACTTGGACGCACGTAAAACTTATACGGTGCTAAGAAATAATCAGCAGTGCCCCACAACGGGGACCGTGATCCCCCAAATCCCGTGCGCAGTGTTCATCGCCATACAATGCATATGCCGGCATTACCCTCCACCGTAAGTAAAGTTGTATCAGCATCTACCGCATTTCTTATGAAATCGTTTCAATTTATTTCATTTATAGGAAGCATGCATTTAGAACGTTAGCCTTCCCGATCCTGCAGGATAAGGTCTTTCCCAACGTAGCGTGCCCAATTACATAAGGTTTTTTATTGTTTAGGGCAGAAGGCAAGGGTCCAGTTTTACATCCAAAGCGTTTCACTCTGCACGGACCCAGGCTATAACCAATACGTTTATCTGTTTTTACTACCGTTTGTATCTTCTTGACCTGCCATTTATAGCAAACTCTGACTCGACAGTTCACCGTGTCACTCAGATGTGTATGCACACGTTCGCTTTCATTCTGCTCTTTTTTAACGATAATCGTGTTCACTGGTTCAAGGCTAGTAAATATCGTCCCATGGTACCTTCTTGACCTGCCATTTATCGAAAACTCTGACTCGACAGTTCGCCGTGTCACTCAGATGTGTATGCACACGTTCGCTCTGATTCTGCTCTTTTTTAACTATAATCATGTTCACTGGTTCAAGCGTTGTAAATATCGTCCCATGGACACAGCTGTTTACCTCCGCCTCCTTTGTGTTACTCTTTTGTGTCCTCGCGACATGTTACCCAATATATATATATATGAACCTCTGTATGACAACGTAAAGACCAATAGTCTTCCTCTGTCTACTCGAAGACGAAAATTTTGGCGTATTCCTTTTTATGTCTGATGGTCTGTTCTTCGAATAAACCATCGGGCCAAAAGTTAGAGGGATTCTGGAAAGATAATATTATATAGGCCAATCTTTGTAGACAACCTAATCTCAATCCATGCCTGATTTGTCAAAATGTTTGAGCAAAATGCAAAGGAAACGCAGATTTCAGGGAGAACATCAAGACGCCACTGCCACGCTCAATGTTCTAATACATAAAAACAAATGTTTGCTTCAAGTTTGCGATATCAAAAAGTACGCGCTAAGAAATATTTTACCCCAAAATAAAGCAAAGCTCGTGGACCTCGTAGCGGGTTACCATGTTGTATCGTAGATGTATCCAGTAGATGCCAGTAGATGTATCCAGTAGGTCCAGTAGATGCATCGAGCAGTGGCACGCGGGAAAGCTGTATTGATAGCAGCAAACCTTCCCCGTGTTGGCTGTGCAATGAGAATAGTGCGAGAAGTGAGCGGCGGGAGATAACAGAGGCATTTACGTGGCAGAGGCAGCAGAAGATTGTTGTCTTTCGACATTTGCAGATAAGTGAGCAGATACGCGCCCACTTTATTTATCGGTGTCGGGGTGTGTAAATAATCGTTTTAGCTCATAGTCAACACCAGGATATAGAGATAAGTGCCTTTCCGCAATTTCGCTCTCGTCTCTCTGTGTGCTGAACGAACACAACCTGGACAAAGTTTTCTAGGCGAAGGGGCTGACTGCGGGACGTATCACTGCTGGGCTTCTTACGGTAGCGCGCGCGTTTGGTAGAGAAGCAATGTCATTTCAAGGGTGTTGGCGGTGGCTGCCTGCTTCTGCCTTAATAATTGCTTTGCTAAAAATAAAGATATAATAGAAATAGAGGTAAAAATAGAGTTAAAATTAGAGAGTAGATTTCTTGTTGAGTACCAAACAAGCAGAGGCCTTTTTTGTCACTGACTAGGGTTTTGTTTTTCGAGATTTGTTCCGTTCGAAACACGATGTTATTGAGCAGCCAGCCGAGTTTCTCTAGCAAGGTGTTTGGTGCTACACCACAACACATGCTTCAAAGTCACGTCCCTTCTATGTACTCTATCCCAGGCGTTGAAGTGGCCTCGTTAACGGCGGCTGTCTTAGCTTTAGCGCAGTGAAGAGCTGTGGCAGGTTTGGACTTTAAAAATACCGTCTTTCCTAAAGTTTTTACGAACACTTGGTTGTGGGCCCCAGCGGTCTCGGCTGACATTGCCGTATAGACAAGACTGTCCTTCCCGATATCCAGTCCAGAATACAAAGAATGTGTTGACGGCAGTTTTAGAGCACTACACGGGCCCGGGCTGACCCTGAAACCCGGGCCCGACCCGGCCCATGGACCAGGCCGGGCAACCCGAAATCGATTATCGGCGGGCCCGGGCTGGGATATGGTTCGATGCCGTGGGCCCGGCCGTTTATAGTTCCGACGTAAAGTGTAGAAAAGGCCCTTCAATCGAATATTCTGAGATTGTTTTCCGGCGCTTCTTATTGTTAGGTGTACGCGTTGTTTTAAAAATGTGTTTTGCTACGTGTAATAGTCACCATATTGTAATTTTTTTTACATTTATTTGTACTGCCTCGCGATTTTATATTTTGATGTATAACATACCAAATACATGATAACAAGGAATACCCCATCGGGAAGAGAAATATTTCAGACAACCTGGAGCTGTGCACCTATGTATTTGTAGACGTGTATTTTAGATGTCACACCAATCCAAATGCGGCTGTCCTGGCAGGGAATCAAACTCAAGTGGCAGAGAAACACCAGTGATTAACAACCACTGCAGGTAAAATATTTTAACGCACGTGCATACTCGGAAATTCAAATGCGTAGCAAAAAAAATTCAGCAGTACCAGCTTGTGGCCGAGACAACCACGTGAAGGTGCCAAAAGTCTGGTCACCAAAGGTGGTGAAATTTCTCGTGTAATAATACCAGCTATTATTACGCCGATGTGGCGTGAACTGCAGATGGTGTAAGCTAAAGTACCTGCACTTTTAAACTTATTTTTTGCGTTTGAATTCATGACGTGTGTACAGACAAGATGCTCCGTCTGATACTACTCTACAAAGACACTCAACTAAATGTAGTAAACAAAATTTCTTCAACGTCTAATAGATGGCCTGGTCCCAAACACGCGGGACCTCCCTAGGCTAAAAAAATAATTGACCGCGCCCGGGCCGGGCATGGGATTGATGCGACAGGCCCGGGCCGGCCTCAGGCCAGACTCACTTATGAATGCCCAGGCCCGGGCTGGGCCCGGGCTCGGTGTTACGGGCTCGGGTAGGGCTCGGGCTTTACAAAACGGGATCGGGCCTGGCTCGGGTCTTAAAATAAGGCCCGTGCAGGGCTCTAGACGGAACCATGCTGCTCTTGTATATTGTCAGGGCATCCTTCAGCTTCCGCGCTGCAGCCGCTTCAGGGTAACCTGCACTGCCGCATCGGGGTTCATACAATAGCACCTAGAGAAAAGGAACTCCGACACCGTGCTTATGCTTCGATTGGAACGATGAGTAGTAGTGAAACCGGACTGCGTAGGATCGAAACATGGCTACGGCTGCAAATACTGAACTTTTCTACAGGCAAAAGTTTACAGCAGGGTGCGGTATTTATAAATTACTGTGTGCACAAAACAAAATAGTCCCTAAAATTGGGTCTTGAACGGAATAAAAACGGGTCCCTTTTATAAGAAGCAGACGCGGAGGCGAGGAAATTTACGGAGAATGTTTTCCACTTGCCGTCAACTATAACGGGGCAAATACTTCTGGAAGAACTATTTCTAAACATTACGGTGCTCGCATTCTTTGTTGTTAAGAAACGGTTTGTGCTCCTAAAAAGGTAGCAACCGTAAACCTTTTGAGAAGTTATTTTAGCCCGAATTAGAGACATTTTATCAAGCTGCGTTCCCGTCGCCCGCTGGCCTGGCTGGTCTAACCCATAGGAGCCAGCGTTCAAAAGGTAAGTGGCTGTTCCAAGCAGTTGGCAACCATCGCCAGCTGCGAAAACACATTGCTCTGCCCAATAAGCGGCGCCGCAACTTATAGTTAGCCGGCAATTTCACCGCATACCGCGCTATCATTGGTCTATTCGTGCTCGCTGTGATGGCAATGAATTGATAACCCACCCGATTCGCAACAATGGCTGTAGAACATTTCCACTCGACGCGGCGACAGTGCGCGTCGGACATTTAGTTCAAGGAGAAACGTATTTTTTAACATTTCTTCCAACGCGACACACAGGCAAAGGCGCTCTGGCAGCACCACGACAAAAACAAAACTGGTTGCACTACTTAATCCAGAGTAATTTTCGCGAACCCAGTGAGTGCCAATCCGAATCCACAAGAACCCATCAAGTTCATCGCGGCGGACAATCGCAGCGCCAGATTCATTTTTAAATAATATTGTGCGAAACTCTATGCACAGCGGAATTTCCCGCGTAAACGCTGGGACAAGCACGTTGCCCCCGAGTCGTCTGCTGTCTTTTCAACTTTTGGACTGTCAGGCCTAGCTTCACAACTGAGGAACTTGAAGTTATGCATCTTATTGTCAGTATTGCGAAGCAACATACGGTTGTTGCTTTCGACATCGTGTCAGAAGGTAGACTGCATTCTTCTGACGCACACAACCTTAGCCTTTGCGAAACCAATTTTGTGGGCTTCGACATTGCGGGCAGTGAAAGTAGGCTGTTTCTGCAAAAAGCAGGCGTGTTAGGTTTGCCTCACGGCTCTCATCTCGTTTGTTTTTTAGGAAAGCAAATCTGATTTGGCGCATATATTTTAGGTGATGCGCCCGGGCAAGCCATACTTCCAGAAGTGGTGCTGTAACTGTACACCACTCACGTCGTAATTGAGACTGGCTTCAAACAGAATGGCGCCCATTTTCAGGTGAAGCTTTAGTGTCCGGACTGATGCCATTCTGCGTCGATACTCCGTGCAGAAAGCCAAATTTCTGTGATGATGATGATGATCGATCGTGGGTTAAGCGAAAGAAAGAAACGGTTTCCGTGGCCAGAATCGAATCTGGGTCCCTCAAGTTATGAAGCCGCCGTCTGTCCGAATGCTTCATTTAGGCATGGTCGAAGCGAAATCTAGGCAGCAGGTACCGGTTTAGCGCCGTACACCCGAAAACTCAACGTTACACCTATGAAGTACACACGCGAGAGTTGCTGTGTGTACTCTAAAAAAGGGGGCGTACCTGCAAAGTGGCGCATACTCGCAGTGTGGGAGTGGTCAACCAAAGAACCATAAGGAGAAAGCTTCGCGTTCAACCATCGTCGTCGTTAGACGGTGGGGTGCATATTGGGGTATTCCCAGCAGGCAGTTAAAAAAGTATGTTTGCTATCACTATTTCACTACGAATTATCGCTACTACAACATTCCCTCGCTACAATATTAACACGCCCATTAGAAGCCAGGCATAGAATACCGAATCGCACCGTGGGAATAGGTCTTAGTACTTGCCATTGAGTGTTTTTTAACGTGAAAAAGTTATTCCTCTGTATGGAGCGGGTGCACCGCTGTCGCACTTGCTGATATTTGTACAACACAACATCATGCCCGTTTTCTCTCCTCAAAGGTTGTTTGCGTTCTAGCTAGGCACGCAGCGTTGGCACTGAATTTTCCACGGTGCACTTCATATCGCGTAGGACTATAATTAGTTAACACAAGACAACCACCAGAAACTTCGAAACTTCGCCAGCAGGTTAGATTTGAACACGTACTAACATAAGGAAAGACACTCGGCGTGTTCTCCCAGTCACCAGCGCGATATCTGCCTGTCCGTACCTGCCGTGTTGAAACGCGTTGTCCCACATTAAAGAGTTCTGTTCAGTGAACCTCCATCCGATCGCGGCGGGTGAAGGTCGTTCGACGGAGGGAGTAGACCCACTCTCCATGACGAGTAGTGACGTAGGCTGACCGGAAAGATGCCTTTAAAGCGTTTTCTAGGCGGTGTTGGCTCATCCGTCGTTCGGTCACTTTGTACCTTATTATTACACATGCATGTTCTTGCACATATCTGAATATCTAGCAGTAGTACCTGGCCACGACTGGTTGGGCCACTATACTAACGACACTAATGGGTACAATGCGTGTTGAGGTATTTCTTACTTGTAGTAACTATTTTGTCGTGGAGTTGTACACGCTTAGAAACCCCCTCCTGCGCTGAAAATGTGGGCTCCAAAAGTGGCGTCTGGTTATAATCAACGGCTGGAACTCGTCCTTCGCAAACTTTATGAAGATAGTGTGATCAAACGATTGCTTACTCTTTGGAAGTGTTATCCCAGCACGTCTGCTCGATAACAGTCTCTTATAGATTGATAGTAATAACATGCGCTCTTACGAGAGGCACGTTGTTACAGAAAATGAAAAAAATGGCCATCGCTCTCCAAATGTTTTAAACTTAAACTGAATTATACCTACTAACAGGTGCAGTTTAAAATTTTCGCACGCTTTTTACTCCATTGGAGTATATGTGTCCCCCCCAGTTTTCATTCCGGTGGAGCAGATTTACTCACTGGACGCAGGAATACTCGAAGAGGTATAAAAATCATAGGCTTCTGGTTCAGCGGCGTGTTACACCGAGGACTTGAGGGGACTATGTCAATCAAAGTTGGCTTTTTTGGGTGCCGAGCGCTTGCTGCAATAATAGCATGAGGCTCTTGCTTTGACAACACGCCGCGGTGGACATCGGCACGCCTTCACTTGACCTTTCACTTCAGGACGTTCGAAGCGGGGCGGCTTCGTTTGGCCGTCATGCGTAACATAATACCATTTGGTCCCGCGTTTGTGTTGACACTGTTGATTTCGGCTCATGTCGGCGGTCGCTTTCGATGGTAACCGATTCGAGGCTGGTGCGCAGTCCTGGCCATCGTTCTTAGAGACCGAATAGTCGTACTGAAATTCTAGCGTGGGGAATTGTTCAATTGCAGGTGTGAACTGTGGGCCTCCAGTGAAGATCTCGATCCTTGACATGATGGAGTATGGTTTCTGGGCGTAGGGCTTGCCCTCAAGAAGTCGGCCCCACCAGTGACGTCGGACGGCTGAGGGGGAACTGGCGACGGGCTACTTGTTCGTTGCGGTGATTTGCGAGCCGTCGAATCGGAGATGTTAGAACTTGAACGGCTTCTCTCTTGGGGGGAGGATGTCACACGCTCTGGTGCATTTTGAAACCTCCAAAAACCGCAACACTGAAAAAACGTGAGACGAATAACGGGAGTACAGGACCAGCACTTACTCAAAAATAAAGTTTAATCAGAGAAGACAAAGAACATATACCCTCCAAGTCGTGAGACCAGGCATGCATCTTCTATAAACAGATGGGAACAATCCAAAAAGCACAAACAACAAGTACAAATGGCAGCATCTCCACTCCGTGGTTGATGGCGAGTGTGCGGAGTACGGGGACTCGAAATGACATCCAAGTTGCGCCCGGAGTGATATCCGATTTGCCCCCCGACCATCATTTGATTTGGGCCGTCAGTTGCACCATTATTATTCTCGAAATGAAAGAGCAATTCACGGCTCAAACCTTCGTAGACATTCAGCAACAGCGTGACGCTTCTTAAATTCGCTTCCGTCTACGGCGGGAAGAGTGTGTGAGATTTCCGGAACCCGCTTATTTACGCGATGCACCGCGGCGCCATCACGTGTTTACGCGTAGCGCCATCTAGCGTAGTACGATACAGTCACTGTGTGTTACAACTTGATCGCAACCTGACTACACCAGAGTTTTTGCGCGTTTTCTGGTTGCTAGCTTAGGTTTGTGCCTGTTTTAGAGTGTTTTGGAGTGTTCTTGTACCCTTTAGGTAGTTTCCACACCGATTTTTGCTTGATGATGGCGGGCGCACGGACGGACGCGGAAGGACCTTCGGAGATTCTAATGTACTCGGCACCATTACAGGCGAGGAAATAAGCCGTTTGACTCTAAGGTACCAACTCATGGTCGTAGACCAGTGGGTAAGACGACTTACACTAATTCTGTCTGGTCTACCAGACCATCGCCTCCTGTATTTTTGCAATACCAAACGCATCAGCTCCGAGCGCCCAACCAAGCACTCTTGTTATACTCCGGTCATTCTCCCGAGTCGGTAGCCTTCCCAGTGCTTCAATAATATGACTAGTTTAGCTTGGAACGACGCGTGGTGGAGCGCGCCAACTTTGGAAAAACATGCCAGGCCGCGGCTCTGAGCTTTCTAACGCTGGCGAGAGCGCCATTTCTTTGACAATCTCAAACATGGGTTTCTTTGGCAACCAGGCAAAAGCCGCTCTCGAAGTCAGTTACGGTTGCGTGATCCTGGTTCAGCTCGGGACCCCACCTCGAGACATGTGGGCACTGCAGGCGTACCACTCATCCCATTGGGAAGTGCGCGATGCGTTTTGCATTTTAATAATACAGGAGGCGATGACCAGACACAGGCTCGAATCCTGCCTGTTCCTGTGTGATTTGTTTTGCGATTGTAAACGCTAGGCGAACTAACGCGGACGAACATTGTGGGGTCCTAAGTTTCTCCGCGCCTAAAACCCACAAAAACAAAAAAAAATACATCATCAACTGCGACAATGTGTAAAACTCAGATTACCAAGATAAGCAATCTCTTTTTTGTGTAAAGCAGCAGATGCCTGACCGACGCAATTATCCCCCCTCTGGGTTATCTCGAACGCTTCAGCTACTGCCCTCGTTCACTGCCGCACGTGCCTGAACACCAGCTGTCTATCACAGAAAAGCTTACCAGTTCAGTGTTGCGCATATTTTGGTACGTGGATGATTTTTTATAGTGTGTAACCAAGAAGTCTCCCCTTGCGTGTCCAATGGTTTTGTAGACCTCTTTGAGAAGGTTGGGTTAGGCCTAAAATTTACCTTTGAGACCCCTTGTGACAACAAACTTCAGTACCTGGATTTGAATTTGAAACTTGAGAAGGAACATTAGTGCTGGTGTTATCAGCCTAGGTTCGGAAAGCCAATTGTGAGTTATGCGTCGGGGCAGTCCAAGTTGGTAAAACAAAGAAATGCAAAGTCTGTATTCTGTGCTGCGTTGGATAGGTGATGTGTGCATTGCTTAGAACAGGCTTTTGATGGTGAAATGCATCGCCTCCTAGATGATAGTTTCCCAAGCAATGTGTTGAGGTTAGTGTGTGAAATATTTATTCGAGAAATAAAAAGACAGAAGGATGAAGTTGGTTCGGTTGCAGTATTGGACAGTAGGAATATGAGGCTGGCAGTATTTCCCTATCTGCACAAGATGTCGCATGCGTTGAAAAAAGTAGGTTCCAGGCACAATGTGAAGGTCCTGTTTACAGCACTAAACAAAGTTGACAAGGTTTGTTCTTTGGTTGAAAACAGATTGTCCGGAGACCATCGCGCAGGCAGAAATGAATGCAGTGTGAAACATTTAACGCGGTATGTCAAGTGGAATGCTGGCGGTGTTTATCTGCTTCTACTTGCTTGCGGTAAGGAATACGACGGTCAAACTGGCAGATGCGTAAACGTGAGCCTCAGAGAGCATGAACTGTCCCTGAAAAGGGCTATATCGTCACATCTTGCGCAACATTGCAGTAAATGCCGGCATCGTGGTGGTTGCCGACCGCGTTGGTGTGGTACGAAGGTTGTGTTCAGGCATGCGCAGCAGTTGAAAAAGGAAGTAGCTGACGCGTTCAAGATAACCCAGAGAGGGGACGATTGGGTCAGTCAGGCATCTTTTGCTTTACACGAGAAAGAGATTGGGTATCTTGGTAGTCATTTAGTTGTACACCCTGTGGCAGTTTATGATGTGGTTATTTGGTTAATTTTTGTGGGTCTTTGTTGTTGTTTGTGGTTTTTGAGTTGTTCCCATCTGTTTATAGGAGACGCATGCGTGGTCTGATGACTGGGAGGGTATATGTTCCTCGAACGTTTCTGATTAAACTTTAGTTGCGAGTAAACGCCCGTCCTGTGTTTCCTTTCTTCGTCTCGCATTTTTTCAGTGTTTTGCTTTCTGAAGGTTTCAAAATGCAATTTTACCAACTAGAACAACACGCCATTCTGCTGCAGCATATTTCTTGTGCATAATTGGAGACGCAGTTGTCAGCGTTCTGGGCGTGGGTCCCAGTGGGCGCCGTGATGATGAAATTACACGGTGATGCGGAGGACAGAACTGATGGCGACGTCTCCTACGTCGGCGATTGCGCACCATCATGAGTGCGGAGCGCACTGATTATGTTGCCAGGCCCCAGTAGTGTGGCGGGAACGGACCCTGGCTTAGTTGAACCAACGTGAGGAGGGGGTTCAGATGGCATAAGCTCCCTCGAAGGTTGCAGTCGAAGATGGGGCCTGGGCACACTTGGGCATGCCTGCCTGACTCACGTGTATGACGAGGTCGAGACATGGTGGAGAACCCGATGATGCAGGTACACATTTAGGGGTAGTCAGTGTTGCTGCGATGCTCCGCGAGATTGAGATCGCCGGCCCAGGTGCTGAGTTATATTGCCGGATGCTGGAGGGCGATAGAATCGCATGTTTCAACAGGAAGTACTGGACCGTCGGAGCAGCTAGCAGTTTTTGTGAATGGTAGACAAGCGTCGGTTGGCAGGGCTTGAAACACGAGTTTGCACTTATGAATATTACTTGTAATGTCCTTGGCGCCAAATAACGATTCAGCCTGAACCAGCCACACCTCCACATATACGGCGTGAACTTCTGCAGTTGAAGACAGGGTTTGGGCCTGAAAACTTCTCTCCTCATCTACGGCACAACAAAGCGCACCGAAATTTCTGAGCTTCGTGGTGGTATCGAGGGCTCCGCGGGAGTAGATGGCAGTCACGCGCGTATCTTCGTCAGACGAGGCCACAGAGTGTTCTTGTGATAACGCAAGACAGCACTGAACTTAGCGTCAGGGCAGTCGCAGCTGATGTACCTGGGGCTGTTGCGGCACGAGAAAATTGCTGACAACGTAAAAGGCTGGCCCAGCCGAAATGAACAAAAACTTCCTTTTTGAAGTCGTCGTACACGTTGGGGCCCTGCAGCGCCAGCCAGAGTTCTGCCACGATGCGCTCTGGGACAGCCTTTCTGGGGATGTTGTAACGCTGCGCCTGGTTGTTGATGCCTAGGATGAAAAATTGGCTTTCAAGCTGCGCGAACCCCACAGGCGTGTCTTTCTTGTAGAACTCCTCTATTCCCGGAAGCATCAGGTTGGGCGGCTGAATAAATGAGCTTTGGAATCGCGACCGGGGCGGTAAAGACATGGCGGACGTGTCCTGGGGCCCGATCGCAACGCTTACATAGTGTTGGCGATGCCGGTGGGATGGTTGCCGGGAATGCCTTGAACTGAAGGGCGGGCTCATTTTCGGGGCACTAGTTATGAAGGGGACGTAAGAAGACGTCCCGCCTTCAATTATTGAGGAGGTGCGAGCGATTAGCAGAAGGCGAACTGCGGCGGAGACGGCCTAGTCGTGGCGCCGGTGGTGACCCTGCGAAGCAGAGTGCGAGCGCAGTTCTGTCGGCTCGGTGTCTTCATTCCAAGTACCATCTACGTGACTCGTGTCTCGTGGTCGCGGCTCTGGCCAGGATCTGCAGGCACAAGGAGCATTCCTCCGGCGGTGCGAACTCCCTCCGCTGCCATGGTCGAGCGGAGCTGCTACACCTGAAAAGAACCTGCGAGGGAGTTTGGCCTCACCACAGACAGGTACACACCACCCTGGCAGTACAGACTGGCGTGCTCCAGTCGGCTTGCTGACGTGACTGACGCACTAAGACAAACAAATGAAGCAGAAGAAACGGAGGCAAGTACGTTATAGCAAAATGGTAGCCGATCAAATAAATCCATGCCAAAAGACAAACAAGGGAAAGCGAGGAAAAACGCGCACGTGCAATGTATAGGCAAAAAAGTTGTTAATAATTGTAGCAGCTCAGCCACGGCAGCCGAGCTCAGGCCGCCGGAGCAGTTCACGGCGTGACCTCAAATCCTCTCTCGAGCCGGGAGCCATGAGTCTCGAGTCACGCGGCCGGCAGTTGGAATCCAGACACCGAGCTAAAAGCACCGCGCTCGCGCTCGGCCAAGCAGTGCCACCACCACCGCTATGGCTCGGCTGTCTGCGCCGGTATTTGACTTCTGCTCTTCGCTCATCACTCCTGAATAAATAATGGCGGAACGCCTCCCCACGTCCTCTTCATAACTAATCCAAGCATTCGGCTTAAAAGCACCTAGACATACTTAAGTGCCCCAAAGAAATTTTGTATCGGATAGCGGATGAATGGTTTCGATAACGTATTACCGAGCAGCAATGATTTTGAATGTGCCCTGTGTCCATCACCCGCTTTTTTTGCAAGTCGCCTACACAGGCCTGGCTGCATTGTCTGCCACCGGTGGCAGATACTACGTCTTAGGCGAGAAAATTTCAAACCAATATCTATACCCGCGCCTCAAATTAACAATAAATTAACTTTGTTGAGAAACGCAGATTAGTGAAATAAAAGCGCAATGAAGTAAAGTAGTTGTAGTTGCTTGCCCCCAGTAGCGACGGGTGCAGCATTGGAGCGAGATAACGCACTGCAAAATGAACCCTGCACTAGTCCTGCACCCTTGGAATGCGCTGCCCTGGACCGGTTACGTCACACAATGAGCTGGAAGTGTCATGAAACGCATTTTAATTTCCTTTTATCATGCGTCGAAATATTATAATAGGATTGTTATTCTCACCACACCTCAGCTTTTCGAAAGCTTCGATCAAGGGCGGGCCTTCTCGAGTAGCACACCAAATGTTGTTCTCCAAGAACCAAAAATGAAGAAAAATGTATTCTTTATTTCACTTTATCACTTCTGCTGGTTGTTTTCTCTTCTGCGCGTGTAAATAAACTTCTTTATTTGTGTTTACGCTTTACGTACGCAGGTATCCACATTTATTAAAAACACTGCAAGTCAAACAAATCACCAATCTACTTAAACTCTGCTGTCCGCACAGCTATCGCGATGACATGGGCGGCATCAAGGAAGTTGTGTTGAAGCTTGCACGTCATCATTTTTTTTTCTGCCTCCGAAATGTTTCCCCTGTATTAGACACAGGACGTGACGTTTGTTTTCTTCGATTTTGTGGTAGAGTGCTCCAGTGACTAATTTTTTATAAAACAAAATCTTCGCTAAAATATTAGCTGTGTCATACATTAAAGCAAAAACGGCCGTGTTTTTGAGATTTATGGGCACGTAATGGTCCCTAGGTGGTAAAAATTAATCTGTAACCCTGAACCACGACTCGCCTCACTGCCAGTGTAGCGTCGGTGCGTTAAACCCCTCAATCAATCAATGAATCAATCAATCAATCAATCAATCAATCAATAAATCAATCAATCAATAAATAAATAAATAAATAAATCAATCAATCAATCAATCAATCAATCGTGTGCGTACGCCAGTACGCTTCATTCATCTTCCCGTTTCAACAGGAGTGTGCACTACGGTAAGGTTTTAGGGGCAAAAAACATCAAATAACCCCAATTTTCATAAAGCAGCATTTTTAAGATGATTTGTTTATCATAATGAAGCATCGAGGTTGTAATCGGGCGTAGCCCCGACGAATAGAACCGTTACAGCTTTAGGCAACTGAGATAGTATTACAGGGGTTTTTATATTAAAAGCACTGTACCAATTGCCTCTGATAAAATATCTTCGAGAAGCAGGCTTGGCAGTATAACCTGCAGTCTTTCAAAAAAGAAAAGTATTTTAAAAATCAATTCGGCGGCCTGTATCAGGCCTCTTTTCTGACCATAGATAAAGCAAAATAAGGTGTCAGAAATTCCGCCAGCATGTCCAGACCACAAATTATGTTAAATACAACTTCATGCATAAAAGTACGTATACTACACCCATAAAGCTCATTGGCTCGGTTTCTGTAAGCGCCCACAATGTCCCAGGCCTTCTAATAATCGCTCTGACGTCCCAGGGTGTGCCGGGTCTTCTGCTCCTCAGTCTAGCAATATAGGTTAGAAAAATGTCTCCCCAAGAATTGGCAATTGAGTAAGAAATAAAATAACATGTAAAAAACATAGGCGTAGGTAAAATTACAAAAGACGTTTTAAATAATTTCACAGCTAGGATAGCCTCGTTCATGCATTGTTCTCGGAGCATACTTCTGCCGTTCACAGATTGCTAAAACTTCAATGTGCTCTGTGAAATACCAAAAACGCAAATTACTAAAAGCGGCCAGAAATTTGTTAACATGGTGGATTTAGAACATGTTAAATGCGCAAATATTGGGGTACACGCGAAAATAACTCTACAACAAATAAATCAGTGCCCGTAAATAACAATAAACCCAGCACTTCACGGGTTACATCACTCATCACGGCAGGGTTAGTAGTGGTCGCTTTGAATTTCTTGAAAAAATATATATTACAGCAACTAACGCTTCTTCCAGTAAACACATTCTTGTGTAATTTTTCTTGATGTAGATAGATGAAGAACATGCCCGACGTAGTTATCCTAGAGGCTTACCTACATAAGCCAATTGTATTTAAATCATATGTAAAATGCAAATAAATACAAAACACTTAACACGACGTTTCCCACGCTTCGTAGAACTTCCAATAACGGTTAGACAACCGATGCCACTGTTATTAACAACATTGGAAAAGTGAAATACTTGGGTATTTTTCTCACCAACTGCCTGCCATGTAGGACTCATAATATATTACCATCAAAGTCGACGAAAACCGTGAGTTTGGCTAAGCACAGGGTATTACTAAAGATTGGCGCTACTAGCTTTGATGCGTATCCAGCTCTGGTGCGATCGTAACTCACATACGCATCAGTTTTCTGGAATTCAGTTTGAACTCATTTGACTGATCTGCTGCAGGCAATCAAGAACAAGACTCCGAGGTATATTTTGGTCGAATACTGAGGAAACCACAGGCATTTGCCTTTTAATGTTCGCTTCACCAATCATAACATGCGAAATAATTTATTTCGTGCTCTTTTAATTAGGTTCCAACAATAGCCATTTCCCCTCAAAACTACTATCTTCAGCGCCCGGCATCGCAATAAGAACAAGTTTGCTTTGCCATCTCTTTCAGGACATAAAAACTGAAACTATTCTGTCTGAGCTTGTTTTCCTGATTATGGCAGCCGTTTTCTAGCCCTGAACATTCTAACAGAAAGGCTACCAGTATTAGAAACAGGTCGGGATAAGTCATCTTCCGCTGGCATAGCTGACGACACGTTCTTGTCAATTGCCTTGACCTTGTCAGTTAGATCGAATATGTCGTTTTCAACCACCTGTTGTTTCAGCCGTATGGAACGAATTTCTTCACGTATATTGGACTTCTTTACTTGCATTGACTGTGAACATTAAAAATTTGTTTTTTGATACTTCTGCAAAGGCTACCCGATTTTGTTCTACATCTCCCGAGATGAGAAAACGTTTTTCCATGGTATGAGCACAAGATAGATATTTCACGGAGTATAACGACTTTGCGAACGGGAACAATCACACTACAGTTGGGATCTGACACCGATTCTTTGAAAGGCTGCCATGTACAGAAAGGTAATTACAAACAACCTGGACGAACATGAGCAGGGAGCGGCTGGTATTCATGTCGTCGCCAGATTCCAAAGTTAGCAGCGGTAGCAGCGGCTTCTCAAGTTCTATGCCGCCTTGTCGCTTCACAGGTTGCCAGCCAGAGTTACTATGGTCGAAAGATCTCGGCAGCGCTGTCGCTGGTTGCGTAGGATATTAGTTGCAAGACTTTTATAGGCCGAATAGCATCCAGGGCGGTATCCTCTTAGAAAATCGGGCATGTTGTTCGTCTTGATTCACCTGAATTCGTCAACGTCTGCGCAGTCTGGTCGAAAATGAGCAGTGAGAGACTGGCTTTCCTGTCGGCGCTAGGTGCCCTTGTTCTCAAGTAACGTTATAATTCTCGAATAAAGTTCAGGCGCGGACACCCTTGGGTTTAGGATGCTAGGAATTTCTTTTCGTTCATTGTCAACTTGCGGGAAAATATTTTTGTTCGTTATTTACGTTTTTGGACGGCACGCAATCACATCAAATCCAGATTACGTTCGCGTAGAAAGCAAGGGCGAATGGTGACAGCAGAACTTTTTAACACCTTCGCTTGTCATAAAAAATGCATTTTAATTATTGTTCGGCGACACACCATTGCAAGAATTGATCATGGCGTCACAAGGAACTCATAGATCACGCAGTGAGATAGGTTGGCAAGAGCTGCATAGGGGCACGTTTATTGCAGAACGGTATTTTTAAGTGCGAATGCACTTCTTACGCGAGCCTGAAGCGTCCGCCGCCGTCCGCATAGCAACAGCTGCGGGTGCGCGCGCTCCTCGTCTTCCTTGGCAACGGGGGGAGATGGGCGCGCGCTGCTTGGCCGCTGACATGGCACATACCCACGTGGGGGATTGGCCAGGAATCTCCTCGTCTTCCTTGGCAACGGGGGGAGATGGGCGCACGCTGCCTGGCCGCTGACATGGCACATACCCACGTGGGGGATTGGCCAGGAATCGGGCGTGAGAAGGGCTAATGCACCCGCTTAAAGGAGTACTGACACGAAATTTCAAAGCTGAGATCCGCTCTAGCAATCAAGTACAACGACAACACAAATAGGTGTCTGTGAATAAATGCATCTTTCTTTCTTTGTAGTTGTGCGTGTGTGTGATCTCTCTTTCGCGAACCTTACCGAACCGCGCAAATTAAACTCGTGCATTCGCACTTTAACATTCTTCCCCTCGGGGAAATGCGGGGAATTTTTTTTCTGAATAGCTCCCGAAGTGGACGGACCTCAGCACATTTGGAACAATCAAACAAAGCACTATACAAACACCCAGACATCGAATTTAGCAGTGGCAGCTGTTCAAATGTTGCGTTGAATGTTTTATACCAGGAAGAGGGAACAGGACTTTATCAATGAAACGCTCCAATTGCTCAATTGAAGCTTTCTTTATATCCAAGGCTGCCTTGCTTGTAGGCAGCGCCGAAGATTGGGCTACGGCGTAATTTCCACCACCTGTGGGTTTTTAGCGGCCACCAACACAGCCCAACGCGAGGTTTTTATAGCGTAGCTTTTATGTTCTGTCTTATGCCGTATGAACAGTGAAGGCTGCATGCAGCAATGCTAACTTTCACAAGCGGTATGATGAATTTTATTTATTTATTTATTTTAGTTATTTATTTATTTATACATACTGCAGCCCCGATTAGGGCTATTGCAGGAGTGGACATAGAAATGATCAGGTGATAACAAGCAGGAACAAAAACATGAGCGTAGGGCACACATTTGTGGTTCACAATACTACACGAGATACAGAATGAACAAATGAACAATGGCAAGACCAAAGAAACCAAGAGAACATCAAAATCTCTACTTAGCACGCATGTGATATTGTACTCAGAAACTGATATAAAGGGAGCACGCGGGTATCGCCGGGTAGCAAGTTCCAGAGCTCAATAGTGAAAGGAAAAAAAACTATACTTAAACAAACCAGTTTTGGGGTGAAATGGCGTAATATTTAGCGCATGTTGACTCCTGGTATGAACAGAGGGTGGTGTGGCAAACTGCAGATACCTGTGAAACGACGGCATGCGCGGCGAATAAATCAAGGTGTACAGGAATTTTAAGCATTGTGAATGGCGCCGAGCAGATAAAGGAGTTAAACCCAAAGGCGCTAAGTTGAACGTAGGCGAAAAATCGCGGTCATATCTTCGGCAGATAAAACGGACGGCTTTTTTTTTTTTGTATGGATTCTAATTTTGCAATGTCGGACGCTTTGTGTGGATTCCACACGACAGAACCGTATTCGAGTAATGGCCGTACTAAAGTTTTAAATGCTAAGAGCTTGGTTTCTTTTGGTGCTACATGGAGAACACGCTGTAAGTAACCTAATCTCTTCAAAGCTTTATTATATGTGATATCAATGTGCTTGGACCAGGACATGTTATGAGTGAAGTGAAGGCCGAGGTACTTATATTCCATTTTTCTTTCTAAATGACAACCATCGAATGAGTAGGGAAATAGATGAGCGGATGGCTGAGTAGAAAATGTCATGCACACAGTTTTTTGAAAATTTACATTCATTTGCCAGATTTGGCACAAAGTACAAAAACTGGCAAATGAATTGTTCAGTTTTGCGTGATCCTCAGCAGAAGTAATTTTTTGATAAATCACGCAGTCATTGGCGTATAGCCTAATCTGAGACGTTATGTTACCGGATATGTCATTAATAAATAATAAGAAAAGAAGGGGTCCATGTACCGAGCCCTGCGGAACACCTGAAGTTACATCAGCGGTACTGGATGCCGTTGAGTTAAAAAGTACATACTGCGAGCGGTGCGAGAGAAAACTAGATATCCAATCTACGAGCAGCGGGTTTTTAATATGTAGTTAAGTTTAAGCAAAAGTTTGGAATGGAGAACTGTATCGAAAGCTTTCGATAAGTCAATAAAAATAGCATCTACCTCATAACCCGAGTCAATAAATTCAATAACATCATGACTAAATTCGGTGAGTTGAGTGATTGTACTGAAACCGTGTCTAAAGCCGTGTTGAAACTCGTTTAGAATATTATTACCTTCCAGGAATTCTACTATGTGTTTGTATATGACGTGCTCTAATATTTTGCATGAGTGAGATGTCAAGGAAATAGGCCTGTAATTAAACGGCGAGGTTTTGCATCCGGCTTTAAAGAAGGGGAGCACTTTAGCGAGTTTCCATGAAAATAGAACTGTTGCTGTTGCTAGAGATTTTTTGTATATTACCATAAGGTAGCGGCTTGTGCATGAAGCATATAATACTAAAACGTTTTTGGGAATATTATCTGGGCCAGGGCTTTTTTAGTGTCTAAGTTAAGTATCAAATTTAGAATGCCTTCTTCAGATAAACATACGTCACCAATTGAGGGTGCAGGTTTGGCCAGGGAAAAGGTATGTGTTTGCAAATTATCGATGGTGAAAACAGATTTCAAATAAGAATTAAATGCATTGGCTATTGTGACAGGGTCGCTTGTGGAAGCTCCATGAATGTCCATCGTGTTTGGTTCCGTTGTACTCGGCAAGATGGAGCTCCAAAATTTTCTTGGATTTGTTACCATCAGGTTTTTTATTGTCACTTGGTAATAGAAATCTTTCACGGCTTTAGTTTTGGCTCTTAGTTCCTCTTTAAGTTTATTGAACTCATTTAATGACGGGGAGATCTGACGTCTAGTCGAACGATGTAACCTTTTTACGCGACGTCTCAGTTGTAACAACTCCCTCATCATCCATGGCAACCGGACATTTTTTTTCTTAGTCTTTATCGGAATAAAGCGGGCGATACAAGAATGCACAAGATTTTCAAAGAAAGAAACCAGATCGTTGATGTCGCTAGATTCGCTAAGCTGTTCGAAATTTTCAAATGAATCCTCTAAACTGTCAGCATACTGACGTCATCTGCGCGGTTAAAGTCATGATTAGTTGAATAGAGAATACTCGGTGTGGGTACACGACATGAGAGTGAGACGAAAACGGCTTTATCATCCGAAATTCCCTCAGTGACAAGGCAGTTAAACGTGCTTTCTAAGAATGCTGGGCTAACAAAGACTAAATAGAGAACTGCAGACTCTCTTGTAAATTCTCGAACAACTTGTGTTAGGCCGAGAAACAGAAAATTTCAGCAGCTCTGTGTCTGTTACAGAGGGCGGATCGCTTAAAGACAGGTTCGACCAACGCATTCCAGGCCTATTAAAGTCTCCCATAATGATTAGATTTTCGCTACTGTAGTTATGCTCACTAATCAAATTTGTCAAGGTTTCTGAGGGCCTGGATTTGTTTCTACATCCCCGCTTTGAAGCAGTGTGCAAATGCAATGGAATAGCTGATGATGAATGACCATAGCTGATGAATGACCATAGGTGAAGTGAAAAAAAGTTACCCTTCAAAGGTAGGGATCGAATTTCCGTTCCTCGCATTATAAAGCCGGTGTCTATGCGATTGCTCCATTTTTTACTGTATTGCAATATTTCAGTACAGACGATGGCATTAATGAAATACTGAAGAATATCGTTCATAAAGAGCTAAAAAGAAGTGGCACCAGGAAACAGTGCTGAGGGACACCACTTGTAGCCTCGTAGCAGGGATATGCATGCATAAAGCATGATGTATCCGATAGATAATTAGATAAAAGAGGTCTGAGGGACGGGTGTAAACCAAGTTGAAACAGCTTTGTAAACAATATATAGTGGCAGGCGACGTCAAAAGCCTTCCTGAAATCAGACTACAAGGCATCGAGTTGTGCGTTCCCCTGCGAGAAAGCCATGCAGCTCGGGTAATATTATGGTATTTTCGCTGATTGTGAGTTGTATACGCACTAGAGTGTCACAGTGTTTTGAAGCAGCGCAGAAAGTAGAAACCTGGTGGTTGTTTGTGGGGTCTAGTGTTGACTCTCACTTAACTGGACCTTGCAGCACTTACCACCGACTACTCGTAAATTATTTTATAATAACGCCTCTTGTACCAGAAATCTTTTCCTACAATGATCATAAAAATCCGTTCACTATCCCCAAAGCTACGTGCGACGAAATTTTGCGCAAAATTTTTCCTTCTCAACTCGGCGCGGAGTACGCGGGGAATGCTGCGCGCTCGTTCCCGCAAAGGGTGTTGGCTCGTGGCATTCTCTTCGGCGGCCTTCAATATTTCACAGGTCCGGGAGTTTTCTTTTCTCTTCAGCGTTGAGGGGACGATTTCGGGTCTGCGCAAAAAAAAAAAACCAGGCATTGCGGTTTGCTCGCAAGGGCGCCCAGAGGCTGGTAGGGCGTTTTTGAAGCAATGAACGTTTTCTCTCGAGTGGTGTTGTTGAAAGGAAAATATTTAGGTTAGCACACAAACTCCAAGCGCACGCAAACACAAAATAAACGCCAGAACTCTTCAAAATGTTCATATAGAAGAGGTTGGTGAGGAGCCCCGATGACCGCGGACCGTCACACTAAATTCGATCGATAGGGCCGTGAAGTCAACGAGCAGCAGCCAATAACACAGCGACCACTGAAATGACCTAATTATGGCGTTGCCAGTGGTGCATACTGAAGGAAAGTGAAGGAAGCATGGTTGGTTTTCCGCATCTCAAAGCGCGATTTGCCCGCTTACCGCTTCACATGCGCGCGTAGTATCTGGCTCAGGAGTTCGTGGCTGTGTAATCTATAGGTAGCGCAGGTATATTATCGCGGCTCAAAGCGTGTTGCAGGGCCATTTAAATACTGGAACAACCCGGGCCGTCTTTAAACGAGCGGGGAACTTGACGGTTTTGAGAGAAGTTTGAAATATACATGGTAAGACCGGAACAAGGAGAGGAGTTCACAGACAGTGTATCCAACGCCGTTTTATCTAAAAAATGACCGTTTAATCGAATGCCGTTTTATCGAACCACCTGCGTCCGTTTTATTCGAAAGTGTGGTTTTGCTGCTTTCATTGTAATTTTCGTGGTTTACTTTGTTTAACTGGCCATCGCTATATCCTAACCTGCAATTATGTTCATTCTACAGTGTGTCAGCACTGCTTACATACAAAAGGCTGCCTAGATATGTAGACGCGTTTTTTCTGTGCTTTCGCTAACCTTAATTTCATTGAAATCGTTTATTTTTGCATCTGCATTGCTTGCCCTAAAGTATGTATGTTCCCCTAGTTTATACTACATCATTTGCCACTAAAGTGGGAATCCTATCCCCGTGCGGAATATGCCTTAGATGTGAATCGGTGTATTTAGGTTGGTGGTACCAAATATATGTGTCATGGTTCATCATTACGTGATCCAGAGTCCTGTTGTACCCCAATTTTTCTAGTCACGCGGTTTGCACGCGACTCTTACTCGGACAATGTGGTCACATTGTTTGCATCTGGAGAAATATCCTGCCAAGAACCTGGGAAAGGTTAGTGCTATATGAATGGAACAGGGGGAGGGGGTGGTTCCTACAGTGAAACAAAGGGCCCTAGAGAGGTGGTGGAGTCTAGGAGAACTCATTACAAGTGAACCCGTCTCAACCAAATCGTCATAGGTGAACTCGTCAAGTAAAACAAGTCTTCACAGGTGATCTCCCACTAGAGAAACTTGTAACCTGGGACAACTGAACAATTTGCCATCCCGTCACAATGTACGTTTTTTGTTAATAACACTGAAATAAAAAAAAACATACGAATTCGTATAGTTCTCTGCTCATGCGTAACCAGCCGTCCGCCCCTCCTTTTATTCACTAATCTTACGTTTCCTTCGTGGCCTTGGAGGAATAAGCCGGACCAAACAGTCCATTTTGTGGCTTTCTTGTTTGCTATTTTCAGCTAATCACACGGGACAAATAAAATCCTGTTTGCTCGTTCTCCGTGTTTCTTTAAATTTACATTTTTATTTCAGATAATCGGGTGGCGATGCTTTATCGAGCGGACTTTCACGATTTCTCTATTTTGGGTGTTTGCTTTGTAAAATCTTACTGTTTGTTATGCCTTATGATAACAAGGTAAAAGAGTATGGTCTAAAAACCTCAGACCTGCTGGGGTGCAACGAGGGGCGAATAAGAAATGAAAACGAACCAACGTGTAATACGGTGAATAATTTTTAAGTAACTTTATTCTTGTTAGTTCTAAGCAAGGCATCGAGAACAGAGCGACAAGCTTTGGTAACCTCTTGGTAACAGAACTCGGTGCCCATTAAGAATTAGAAATGCAGAAGTCAGGAGTCATTTTTGCTATCGTTCAAGTTAGGGTTTTCACATAGGACGAAGGAGTGCCTAGAACAGTCTTACTTATGTAGAACATACGCTGCGAAATATTTAGATTGTGTGTTGACACAAAAGCGGTGCACAATAAAGTAGAAGCACATGGAGGCATTTTTAGTGTACACGCCACATTTACGTGATATGCTTAAGATCAGAGCGGGACTAAAGCCACAACCAGCTTCGTTATGGCCGTACCACCTGCGCAATGAATACTAAACAAACGTCTGGGAGACGTATTTTGCGCATCGGAAAAACAAAAACTACACAGGAAATAAAACAACTAGCACAAAGTCTAAATTATCTTTTGAATAGGTTTGCTCTGGAGACAAGATTTCCAAATTTCTTAGCGAGGAGGAAACCGAAAAACGTACTGCAAAATTTGTTACACGAATAAATCCGATAAAAACACTGGCGATAAAACGGCTTCAATTAAACGTCCGTCGACAAAACGGCCTTCGATAAAATGTTGTTGCATATAACGGCGTTATATAAAACGGCGTTCGATAAACTCTCCGGACCCCCCCCCCCCCCCCCTTCACCTTACCCGAAGCGGCTCCAGTACTCGAAAAAAAATGCCGTCAGGGCCCCACAAAAAGACGTCTTTATTAGCTGAAGAGGTTTTTAAATCTCTTCAGCTTCAACCTCTTTTTAAACCCAAAGGCTCTTCACTCCTCACAATTATTAATATATGCACATGATGCCGCTCTTGTTGTTTCTGGAACATCTCTTCAGGTAATTAAAAAAAATAACCAGTGAGCTGAAAAACTTGTCTTCTTGGTTTTTTTTTGAAAACCGCCTAACACTTTTTACTCTAGGTACAAGAGCACTAACAATTCTTTTGCACTTAGTCTCGGTAGCTCGTTAATACAGCAAGTCTCGCATTTCAAATACCTGGGAGTTATTTTTGACTGTCATTTACACTGGAAAGAACGAATTATAGCGTATGCAAGAAACTAGCTTTTGGTTGCCAGGCGGTCTTTAAAGCGAGATATTATTTTCCGTACAATGTAAGACGCTACCTCTGCTATGCTTTCTGTCATTCTCATATCAGCTATTGTTGTGAATCTTGGGGGCAAACATATAAAACCTACCTATCGCCGTTACTTCGAATGCAAAAACGAGCATTGACTGCGCTGACAACTGATTCAGGTCTTTCCGGGAACAACGTTTTCCGGGATAATCACGTACTGTAGTTTTGGTCCTTGCGCAACTACAAAATTTCATTAGTGATCAACAATATAGTAAACACCAATTCTCCCTTTCCGTAAAGCCTTGTCACCTTACCCTCTAGTAGTACAAGGCAAACGTCCAATTTCAATTTCAACCTTCCCAAATGTAACAATGTATACGGTGAACGCCTGATTGAGTTCACTGGAGTCAAAATATGGAACGACCTTCCGATAGAGGTGAAAACCGCGAGAAATTTTAAAATGACCACTAAACAGCATTACAAGTCTACTGAAATTTTATCCGAAACTCTGCTATGTGAATAATCTTTTTAGTGTCATTATTTCTCTGTTGGATTTGTTGTGTCTATCCGTGAATGTGTAAAATTCAAGTTGTATGACATGTAACCTTGTGTAAATCTCAATTTTTCTCGGGCCCTTCACGCTGTGCCGCCTAAGTGTTTGTGAATTGCTTGTGAATAGATTGTAATTTTATATTGAACCGGCCACTAGCCTTTCCAGCTATCGGTCCAAACAGTTTTCTGTACATACTTTGAGTTAAAAAAAAAAAAAAAAAAAAACGAGCCTTTCAGAAACAAAGCTTTCTGAGCATTCATAATACTCGGAATACATTTGCGAAGAGCAGGCTGCATATTTTCTTGCCGTATACTGAAGGGAAATGTTCCGCAAAGGCATTGGAAACGTGGGGCATGCTCTCGTCGCTCTTATCTAAAAACTTTATATTCCTTCGCGAATTTTTAGAGGTTTGTGTACGGACGTGACCCCAGAAAGCTGCAGCAATGCGTGGCGCATAAGCTTCACTGCGGCACTAACTGGACCAGCGTGCTTAAGCAGATATTACAAAATAACCATGAGTTGAGGAAACCCACTCGACCAGCTCTCTAGGCCAGTTTTCTTTGATTATTTGTAAACTCGATTTTATATTCCAAAGGCCTCAGTTAGTACTGTTGAAAACCAGGACGGATAAAGGCTTTTCATTTCTATTTTTAGGCACAAATCTGCATAACAGCGACGTAAAAAGCGATAAAAAAAATTAGTGTTCTCATCCAAGTCACTGAGGTTAGTTTTGTGGCGATCAAAGCGTTTCAGAAACAAGCAAATAACTCCATGATGACGTTTGCAAACACAGCTTCCTGATCTGCTGACTGAGGGCTGTTGTACGCGAAGGATAAGTTCGATAGTGAAATGAGTAAACAGTTAAACTTGTCATAATTAACAGGCTAAATATTAGAGCGCCCAAACCTATCGTGTTCTAAGCTAGTAAGACAGAAGTCTGAAACATTTCCACACAAATTTTTTGTGAACTTACAGTGCCGCAATTAGGTGAAAGAAACAAAATATCGTAAAATGTCCCAGTTCCGCGATATTTAATTGGCGCCCAGTTAACCGACTGTGTTTCGTATTACATAACGGGTGTGTTGCAGTCTGTAGTGATCGAAAAATTTTGATTACTGTGGAAGGTTAGAGCTAGTCCGATCGCCTTGCTTGAGTTTTGTTGATTTTTACACAACCGGTCAAACCGATTCCGCTCATTGCCTAGCCAGAGTAACGTTTGAATAATAATCACTCTCAATGAGATGATCAGCCGTCAGACGAACCGCCAAGCTCGACCACGCCCGCTTCACAACAAGCAGCAAGAGCTGTCTTTCTTGATATTTACCCAGCCGAACGAACGGCTTCCGCTCTTTGACTAGCCAGAATAACCGTTAATTAGTAATTAGTAATTAGTAAGATGATCGGAACTCTGGCGATTGACACGTCGGCCTTGGCTCTACTGAGCGTCCGCGGAGCGGCCGGTCGAGTGCAAAATCAAGACCGACTGCTCTCACCGCGTCAATTGTACAGTGGGCATGAAGTTAGCTGCTACAAAGCTCTGGCACAACCACGCAAAAAAAAGCATGCCCGGGGAGAATCAAACGTGTTACAATAGTGCCATAGCCCGATGTGCAACCCTAACACCAATTCTGAAGGGGCACGTTGGCGTCTAATTAGCCAGTTTTGCTTTCGTCTGAACGCAACTGCATAAATTTCACGCCGGCTCCGTCTGAAAGGAACGCTAAGCTCTCAATTGTATCCCGTCTGAGCGGAAGGATAACCCGCAGCGCTCCGTTCCGTCTGGACGGAACTTTAGCACTGATTGATTGATTGTAGGGTTTAACGCGCCGACGCAACGCAGGCGATGAGGCGCGCCGTAGTGGAGGGCTCCGGATTAATTTTGACCACCTGGGGATCTTTAACGTGCGCCGAAATCTCGTACACACGGGCGTTTTTGCTTTTCGCCTCCATCAGAAAAGCGGCCGCCGCGGCCGGGAATCGAACCCGCGACCTCGTGCTCAGCAGCGCAACGCCTTAGCCACTGAGCCACCGCGGCGGGTACGGAACTTTAGCACTTGTATATCGTTACGTCTGGACGGAACGCTAGCCACAGCCTAAATGAAGGCTAACCACAGCCACAGCCCACAGCTAGCCACAGCCTAAATGATGCCGGGTAAGGATAACATTATTATTATTAGTAGTAGTATGAAAACAATAATAAATCAATATGTCACTCATGTTTATTCCTTGTGCACTGTAACAGCCGTGGGGCCTTATTACTGGCACACAGAAAGATACAAGAACAAGATATTGCTGGAAGAATAAAGACACGACATGACTTATACAACCAGGGCCCCTAATCCGGATATGGAACGCGTGGTTAAGCTCCCTGGTAGCACGGTCTCCCTGGCAGCACCGTCTCTGTGTACCTCCTTGAAATGCTTATATTGCTGCCAACACCATTTCCGCGAACATGGACTGTTCGAGGACAACAAAAGGACAACAAAGTAGTGGGATAAGCAAGGCAATTTTGTTGTTCTCGAACAGTCTATGTTCGCGGGAAGGGCGTTTGCAGCAGTAGATAAGAAGTACTTACTGGTCAGTGTGATAAAGGACAGGGACTGGGCCCTGGACATGGGCAAATCGTGGAATCTGAATAGCCTATCCACGATATTAATTTATATATTTATTTATTCAAAAATACTCCTAAAGGCCCTCACTAGGAGGATATTACATAGGGGGCAGGATACATTGAGAACGAAAAAAAAAGAATACTAGCAGCCCGTTAATAGGCAAACAAATAAATACAAGTGGGTGTGAGGCAAAAAAAGAAAAAAAAAGAAAGCAAGAAAGAAGGAAAACAAACGAAAAATCTTGAAGGAACTCTAGAACCTATAAAAGCACTTTTTAGTAAAGTTAACATACGAAGTAAGTGTGTAAAAGTTCTAGGAATTTGGTCGGATCTGTAAAATTTACAATGTGAGATGGTAGGGCATTCCAATCCACAATTGTGCGAGGTATGAAGGATTGTGAATATTTGGAAGTGTGGCATTTCACACGTGTCAGTTTTAAGGCATGGTGCCGTCGGGGAAAGATGGTCGGTGTCGATGAAAAGAAATCAGGATGAAGAGAAGAGTGATGGTACAGTTTATGAAACAATGATAAACGTGACAGTTTACGTCGATCTGATAGGATAGGTAAAGATGCGCGATGTTTTAGAGCCGTGACGCTGGTATGACGTGAATAATCCGAAAAGATGAAACGAACGGCGCGATTTTGAAGGGATTCAATTTTGTCAACTAAGTACGCTTTGTCAGGGTCCCAAATGGCAGATGCGTACTCAATTTTAGGTCTGATGAGAGTTGTGTATGCAAGTTTGCGGAGGTTAGATGGAGCATGTTTTAGTCTGTGCTTTAAAAAACTCAAGGAGCGGTTGGCGGATGCAAGAATGATGTCGATATGATGATTCCATGTCAGGTCACAGTGCAGGTTCAGTCCCAGGTACTTGTAGGTGTCTGCTAGCTCAACAGTTGTGTTATTTAAGGAATAGGAAGTTTGAATGCGCGATGCGTGGTTTGTAAATGACATAAGTTTAGTTTTAGAATTATTCAACGACATTAACCAAGTGGAACACCAAGTAGACATAGAGTCAAGGTCAGTTTGGAGGGCCAGTTGGTCAGTAGAGCAGGTTATTGTACGGTAAATAACACAGTCATCAGCAAACAGCCTGATCCTTGAAGAAAAGCAATTAGGTAAGTCATTGATAAAAATTAGAAAAAGTAAAGGGCCCAGGACACTGCCTTGAGGAACACCAGAGTGTACTTGACCGAAAGAAGAATTAACGTTATTAGCAGATGTGAATTGAACCCTTGATGAGAGAAAATCTTTAACCCATGCAATTACAAGAGGGTGGATATTAAGTTGTGTAAGTTTGATTAGCAATCTGTGGTGAGGTACCCGGTCGAAAGCTTTGGAAAAATCTAGAAATATTGAGTCGATTTGAAGCCCAGCGTCAACGGAAGAGTGAATATCGTTAATAAAACCAGCGAGCTGAGTGTAACACGAATACCCTTTCCTAAACCCGTGTTGGTATTTAAAGATGATATTATGTTCTTCTAAGTAGCTAATCACCTGTGAGTGGATGATGTGTTCGAGAAGTTTACAAATAGTGCTTGTTATTGATATCGGTCTGTAGTTGAGTGGTGATAAGGAATTGCCGAATTTAAAAATGGGTGTTACTTTTGCTATTCTGCAATCTTCAGGAATTGCACCAGATGAAATGGACTGTGAAAAAAGAGCGGACAAGATGCGATAGATACCATCAGAAGTATTCTTTAGTATCTTATTATTGAAACCGAGGTGGTCCGGAGCAGAAGAGTTTTTTAGTTTGTGAAGTAAAGATTGAATTCCGACTTCGCTAATCGTAATCACTAGCATGTTAGCGTCAGCAATGTTGCTTACGTTAGGACAACCGTTAAAGTTTTCACGGGTAAATACGGAACAAAAGCTATCGTTAAACACCTGCGCGCAACCATCCTCTGGAATCAAGGCACCATTGACTGATGAAAGCGTCATAACGGGATGCGATCGGGGGTTAATTAAGCGCCAGAACCTTTGTGGACTGTTAGTTAACATCGAGGGTAAATCGTGAGTGAAAAGATGACGGCGTGTGGTTTTAAGAAGCGCTTGATATTGTTGGTCACACATTTTGTACAGGTGCCATGAAGTCGATCCTTTATTCTTGGCTGCTTTCCTGTAAAGTCGTTTCTTTTTGTTATTAAGGCGACGAAGTTGATCGTTAAACGATAGAACATAGAAACCATAGAATGAGATAGAACACACGGTGAAGCAGTTCTTTGGAGCAAAAACACAAGCCGAGGGTACCATTTCGTTCTACGTTTTGGAGCGAGGGTCGTGGAAGGTCGCTGTTTCTGGTTTTTTTTTTACAAAAGCATTTGGAATTTGTGGCCATCTTTGATTCGTTTTCTGTTCCGAACTCTGATGGAGTTGTAAAGTACCTATCCTCGGTTGACTACTTCAATGTCACGAGCACTACCGTGCACGTATAAAATCTGTTTTACTCCCTAGCTCATGATGTGCTCATGCGAGGTACTAAAGATTGGATTAAAAACGACAATTACGAGTTGGCGTTTGTGAATCGTTGTGAAATCTCTGAGGCTGTTGTGGGACTGTTGACTGTTGTGGACTGTTGTGGGATTTCTATGTAACGTCTACGTACAGAAATCGTTAGTGTGCGTTAGGTGGAAGGTCGCCCAAGTGCGGAGCAATGTTGACTGTAATTTGTAGCTTATTTTACAGGCAATTGCCATATGTTTTTTATTGTGTCGACAGTTTTTTGGTCGTGTGCCGCAGCGTAGACATTGCGTCCTTCAAATGTGCTGTTCGTAATGCCTTTGGGGTAAAGGGACAATGTTGGCAGTTCAGTGGCGAAGTTCCCTTTAAGGGCACTTTCAAATTTCTTAACCTCTAGCTCCGTTTTTCTAAGCATCATGCATGCTGGAAGTACGCGCCGCGTTCTAGAAAGCCGCTCTTAAACTTCGCGTCTTTTCATTATAAGCTAGATAAGAATTGGATAGCCAACACGCGGCTCAGATCCGGTGTCAGCAAGTCTTGTTATAGTTTGTTGCAACAAAGCTTTAATGCGCAAATACTTCGGCTGGAGGACGCTGGCTTCCCTATCTTTGTGCTCCAGGCCATCTGTGAGCGTCGTGTAAAACAAATGAAAGGGTTCGCTCATTGCATAAATGATGCCGACCCGATTAACAAAGTGGCGGACATACCATTTGTACAGGTTCTGTCGCATCACCTTAAGAAGACGGCTGACAGATTAATGCTTAAGGTGATTTTCTATGCCAGTAATAATCTAGGTAGATTATGTAGTATGGTGAGCAATAGTGTTAATTCCAGAGAAGACAGCGTTTTCCCACGTGCTTGTTTGACTAAACACAGACTCCAGTTTGTTCAGTGGAGGACGAACGTTGTGTATTGCATTTCTATGTCCTGAGACCGGGTTGACGTCGGTCAGACCGGCTGCTTTGTCAATGTACGCTGAAGGAAGCATTATTCCTCCTTAAAGGAAACGCCATATAAGCAAATGGCTCTGCACTGTGCAGACTGCGGCTGTAGACCATGTTTCACCGATAAACAAGGGCTTTTTAAACAGAGACCGTGCTATCAGGTAGCCTCCAGCAGCATATCCGGATGAAGGGTTCGGATAGTACAAGTCACCCGTCATTGAGCATTTTAGATAAAGAGGTGTTACTTCTAAAGGAGAGGGGTTAGAACAAAATAAAAAGAGAGGAAAGGAAAGGGGGGTGGTTGTCCTCATATATGCCCCTGCGAATGCGTGATGGACGCACGTGCCTGATTGTTGAGTTTGGTCGGGTATTTATGTGCTCTCGATTTTAATAAAACTTTCAGTTGATAGTAAGCGGTGGGTCCGTTTTCCCTTTGCGTGCCCGTGGCAGTTTGCGCTTACGTTTCACTAGAGTCCTTCAATGCTTTACTGGTCACGAAACTGCTCCGTAACTGAATCGGAGAGCTTCATATGCTGCGTTTGGCCACCGCGCGGTAGCGCCGCCATCTCACTGAGGGCACTCTTCGCGTCCCCACTGTTCGGGCAGAGTAGGTTTTCTCCTTCCTCGACAGACCACGGCTTGCATAGGCGATTACCCTTTTGCAACCGCTTTGCTTTTGGGCGAGGACGGCACCCAAACCTATATCGCTGTCGTCCGTGTGCATTTCCGTTTTGGTGTTTTCGGCGAAATGAGCGAGCACGGGCGGGTGTTGCAGGTGTTGCAGCTCGCAGAATTCTTTTTCTTGGGCGTTTTCCCAGGCGAAAGAGATGCTATCTTTTGTCAAGCGCGTGAGTGGCTCTCCAATGCATGCGAAGCTTGCGACGAAGCGTCGGTAGTATGCGCATAGTCGAAAACTTTTCGCACGCTCTTTTTGTCTTTCGGTCTTGGGAAGTTCACTATGGCTGATCTTTTTGTCGGGTTCGGCAGGACTCCCGCGGCGTTGCCGACGTGTCCCAAAAACGTGAGTTCCTTTAAAGCGAAGCGGCACTTTTAGGGCTTCAGCGTCAACCCCGACGAGCAAATAGCCTCGAGTACAAACTCCAACCTTGCAAGATGTTCATTGAAAGTCCGGGCGAATACCACAACGTCGTCAAGGTGTACGAGCCAGATTTGCCACTTGAGGCCAGCCGGTACAGTGTCCATGACTCTTTGAAACGTTGCGGGTTCTGTGCACAGCCAAAACGGCATTACCTTGAACTCGTATACCCCGTCTGGGGTTATAAATGCAGTCTTTTCTTGGTCTCTCTCGTCCACTTCAATTAGCAAGTAGCTGATTTTCAGATCCATCGATGAGAAGTACTTCGCGTGGCAGTGGTGGTCGTTGGCGTCGTCGATTCTTGGTTGGGGGTACACGTCTTTTTGGGTCATTTTGTTCAGTCTCCTGTAGTCAACGCAGAACAATAAAGTGCCGTCTTTTTTCTTGACGAGTACGACCCTTGGAGCCCATGGAGTTTTGTATGGCCGTATTATGTCTTCGCTGAGCATGTCGGCTACTTTAGTCCGGATGGCTTCGCGCTCGTGTGAAGAGACGCGGTACGGTGACTGTCGGTTAGGTCGGGCTCCATCTTCAGTTATTATCCGATGCTTCACCAGATGTGTCTGACGTAAATTTGATTTCGACGAACAACACTCGCTGTAGCGATGAAGCAAAGCCAATAACTTGTTCCTTTCTTCTTGCTGTAGCGTCGAATTCACGTCGAAAGGATGTGGAAGCTTGAAGGTTTCTTCGGGTTCGCGTTCGAAGTCGGCGACTGCGATCACGTCACTAGCTTGTTGCGTTTCTTCGAGCAACGCAATTGCAGCTCCCTTTTTTAAATGCTGGTACTCCTCTGGGAAACTGGTGACCAAAACCTGGGATTGACGTTGCCTAAAGCACGCAATGCCTCTTGCGACGGAGACACCGCGGCCGAGGAGCAACCTTTGGTCACTCTCTACGATAGAGGCGACGTCAGGAACAGCATCTTCACAGTAGACGGTGATCATCAAGCTTGCGCGGGGTGACAGAGTGACATGATCATCGGCGATTCTTACAGCAGCACGGTGTTCGGGGTTCGTTTCCGGCGTCATGGAGTCATGGGAGGAAAAAGTTACGGACTTGGCCTGTAGATCAATTATTGCACCGTTATCTGTCAAAAAGTTCATTCCGAGAATTGCGTCACGGGAGCAGCTAGGCAAGATAACAAACGCGGCAGGGTACGTCGTGCCGTCTATGGTGACGCGGGATGTGCACGTTCGACTTGGCGTCACGAGGTGGCTTCCTGCTTTGTGTAGTGCGAACCGGCCCATCTGGTCATACCTTTCTTCAGCTTAGACGCAAATGGTCCGCTCATTACTGTGTAGTCGGCTCCCGTGTCTACGAGGGAGACCACATCAAAGCCGTCGATGAACACCTTGAAGTCGGATTCTGCCTTCCTGGAGTTCCGGGTGCCTCGGGGCGTCGCATCTCGGCCTGTGTGTGTTGACCGTCGTGCACTGTGCGTCGCTGTTCTCTTCGTCTTCTCAGCGGCAGTCTCGCCCATGTCGGGTACGCGTCGCGCCATGTAGCTGTCGTCGTGTTCGGGAGTCACGTCAGGGTTAGATTGGGTCGTCGGGGTCGGGGCATGTTGTGAATCCTGGTGTTCAGTGAGTCGCTGCGTCGTTGGAGGGTTTCCGGTTTTTCGCCGTAGAGCCACTTCACCTAGAGAAGTTGCTGCTTTTAGTTTCCCCCGCGTGGGCTGGGGGACCTTCCACGGGCGAAGTCAGCACTGCTATGTCGGTTCGGCAATTGGTATGGGTAGGGCGACGGCGAGCGGTTGAAGTTGGCTGGACCACGGCTTGTTTGAGAGAGATACTCGTCGATCGCACGTGGTCGTTGGCCAGGGAGATGGCGAAGTGCGTCGACGGGAAATCCTCTCAAACCTGGATTCTTGTAAGGGCAGTGGCGGTAGATGTGGTCAGCCTCTCAGCAGTGGTAGCACAGCGGGTGATTATCGGTCGTTCGCCACACCTCGGTCTTCCTTGGCGCCTGGTTTAGGGTTGCATGGGGTCGGGCGGGTGGGATTGGGTGGTGGTACGGCGGGGCCTCTTGACGACGTATTGGAACAGGGCGGGGTCGACGGAGAGCCGCGGAGTAGGTCATAGCCACTGGCTCGTGGGGTGCTTCGGACGGCATAGAAGTTTCCAAAGCCTGCTGCACTTCTTCCCGGATCACGTCAGTCAGGGAAGCAACTTGAGGTTGTGGCGTCGTCGTCTGGAAAAGTTTCCGCAGCCCCTCCCTCACCACTGCTAGGGTGGTCTCCCGTAGTGACTCAGAATTAATAACGCCGGCACCAATCGTATCCGAAACCAGCGCATTAATGCGTCTTCTCCAACGCGGGCGCCTCAGACGCAAATTCAGACAATCTTCGGGGGGTTGCGGACAAGGGATGCGAAGAGCTTTTGATTAACCCCTCACATCAGCAACCTTACTTTCTTGTCTTCAGTCATTTCTGGGTCCGCACGGCGAAAAAGTCGCTTCACGTCCTCAACAAACACGAGCACGCTTCCATTGGGATGCTGCGTGTGTGTCTGCAGCAGCTGCTCTGCCGGTTCCTTGCGTACCAGAGTCGTGAACGGTTGCGAGATCTAGGTCTTCAATAACTCCCAGATTGTCAGCGGATGTTCGTGGTTCTTAAACCAAATCCGTGCGGAATCTTCAAGGTAAAAAAACAGTTGCCTGAGTGTTTCGTCGTCATGCCATCGGTTAAACGTTCGGACCCTCTCACGATGACCCAGCCATTCCTCAAGATCTTCCGTAGGTGACCCGAGGAATGATGGTGGTTTCCTGGGTTGCTGCAGAACTACGGGGGTGCTCGATGCGTTGGTCAACGTGGATGCGTTGTTCATGACACCGATCGTGACGTCTTCCGCCTTCAACTTATCTGGCAGTAGTACAAACTCGGGCGGGAGGCCTTGCAGTCGGCGGCTGGCTCTGGTTGTACTGACTTGGTGGCTTCCAGAGGTTGTTGGTAGCATAAAGGGTGCGTACCCAGCTCTTCCACCAGACCTCACGTAGCCAAAGACGACGCAGCTGTCTTAAAGAAAAAAACAAGTTTATTGGAGCGAACTTGTGCTCCCCTAACAACTCAAAGAATACAGAGGCGGCGAAACAGCAGTCAACAAAGTGACGTGCGTAGACTGCTGTTGGCGATTAGAATGCCGTGGCATCTGCTCAGCGGGAATTTATAACTCTGCGTGAGAGTTTCTCGAATAGTCGAAGCGTATCCAGAATACTGTAGATCAGCGAAGATTATTCTAAGCTGTTCACGTTTGTTCGGAACACTCTCCCTATCAGAAGACATAACACATGTGGCACAGAAAGAAAGCACGGAACACGCGCCTCCCTTGGCACAGAAACAACAGCGAAAACACAGGCCGGCGCAGCCGGGCGGCAAAAGCAAAACACAAGTAAACAATCCCAATCCATGGTTTGCGGCAATATGTTAGACGGAGGGTTGAGCTTAGATGGGCGGAGACTTCCTGTTGGGTTACCCGAGGGCCATAAAATGTTCTGCATGCCGGCGCAGGGAAGGCCTTGACGCTGGAGTTCTCGGTGGAGCGCTGCTCTCAGCGCTGCGTGGTAAAGACCGAAGTAGAGTCGATGTACCAGCGTTTCTGTTCGCGCGTAAGGCAAGGTAAATATAAATGGTAGCGAAGGTTCGGGCGAAAAGCGGTTCAGAACCTATTGCCAGCGACATCAGCATGGGAGTGGCGATTGAAGCGCGACTAGGTGAGGAAGAAACAAACAGTAGTAACAAAAAGTTTTGTTCAACAATAAAACAACATTTATATTTTACGAGCGATGTTTATTTCTGAATCACATTTATTTAGGCACAGTGTGTAAATAATTTATGAAAATGCTGTTCATTCCAAAAAACATTTTTGTAGCGCCCTCTGAAGAATTGCACATGTCATTGCTCTGTGATGCAGTCCTTGTAGTGTTCGGAAAGGAGCTCCTAAGTTCGTCTGCTAGGAAACGCCCCTCGCGTGTTTTGGTGGTGCGGATTTTATTTATTTATTTAGTACATACTGCAGGCCCGGTTTGGGCCCAAGCAGGAGGGGCAATACAGCACATACAATACATGGAAATACACAGCACAAAAATGTAGCCGCACATTATGGCAAACAAAATATCAAACATAGAAACAACAAAAAAAACAATTCATTACACAAATCAAGCATTCGTTTTTCCTTGTTATTTGGTGCGCAGTTAATTTTTGCTGTGCGTGGAGTTGCGAGGTGCGTTGTATCGTCGGTGAACATGTTTATTACCATGCCCGGCGGGCACGGTGAACTACGGGACGATGCTGCCAACGGTTGGAGCGGAGCGCTTTCCTCGGTACCTACGGAAACCGTGTGCTGTACAAGGTTACAACAGCAACTCTCGTACGCCTGGCGTTTTACTGCACCATTTTCGTCTCATTTCCACAGGTAACGCAAAACTATGGTACTGTTAATACGTGCACGGGGGTTGTGTAAGGGGACGTGGTGCTGCTTCGAAAAAATGGGTCTAAAGCTTTGTTATTTCACAGCTATCTCTTGATTTCACCTCAGGCTGGCTCGGAGAAAGTGGTGTCAATTACTCTAGGACTTCTCAGCGTAGTACCACTCGAATTTAAATGAGTCACTTAAATTGTCTATCTCAGTGTCATCTCTATTGCATTACAACGCTTGTAGTGCTCGTTGCTTCCCGCATGTGCAAGCATTATTTCCATCGCAGTACTGTGTTGTGCTGCTCGGTGCTGCGCTGCTGCCAGATGTTTCCTGCTTTGTGCTTTTACATACTGCCGTCGCTTTCGTTTGCATTAATCCATTTTTGCTCTTGTTACTTATCTGTTGCGACACTTGCCTAATAATGCAACCAGGAAATTGCAGGCGTGAGTGCTGAGTGAACTTCTGTAGAAACTCATGTCCACTTGATAGGACGCCGGGACAGCTGCAGGGTGCTCGCTGCACTTTCGTGAATCGGCATTCCTGCGGCCCGGTTTTCTGCGTATAGATGCAATGCCTAGTTCTTTTCTCTTGTTTCGAAGTAGTTCTGCTGTTGACGTTTTCATTGCTCATAATGCTATGTGTTACGGTTAAAGTCAATTTTTCGGCGCGTAAGGAAAATCATACGCCGCAATACGCCGCAGGAGAAACAGGGAATCATTCGCCCCCAGATTGTGCCGGAAGCCAGTTTGACAGGGGTGGAAATACACAGCTTCTTCCTTGAGGTGGTAATTCAGTCTGGTCACTGCCATCCGTTTCATCATCTTACAGAGGGTAGACGTAAGTGAGATAGCTTGAAGATTGGCCATATCTGGCGGCTGGTTCCTTGGTGTCGGAATGGGAGTTATTACAGCATGTTTTAGAGCTGCCGGCACCTGTCCCCGGATCCAGATTTCGTTTATCTGCTCATGAAGCGCCTCCCGCAAAGACGCGGGAAGGTTCCGAAGCATTGTCCACCTGACGCCGTCCTTCCCAGGTGCACTACGAACATTCATTTGTTCCAAAGCCGCCGTACGTTTGGCAATCGCGAACGAAGACTCGATAGGCTGCGATGCGGTCACCTCGAGAGAAGCATATATATCAGGAGTAGGTAGGGTTACTGGTTGCGGAAAAAGATAAGAAGCCGCTTCCCTTTCGAAGTGCTTCTGATCCATGCCGGTGCGAACCATCACCACTAGCACCGTTCCCTGGAGCTTAACACGTCCACAAAGAGACCGGAACGTTGACCAAAGCTTTCCGGCTCCTGTATGTCGTGCAAAAGTATAGCAATACTCTTCCCAGCGCTGTCGAGCGAGTAGTTTTGCATGGCGGCGGATCTTTGCGGTTTGTTGCCGTATGCTCACCAAGTCATATGTTCACCTGCCGTATGTTCATGCCGTATGTTCACCTGCGGCCACTGGCGACGTACTTCTCTTCCAGTTCATCCCTGTGCTTCCAAAGGTTGACTAGGTGACGATCCGGTGGTGGAGAGTCTCCTTCAACCTCTGAAATGCTGGTACTGGTTTCGGCAGCCCTCAGAATGCGATCTACCAATTGTGGGCAGGGTTTGTCTGGTCCGTTGTGTCCTTTCGACTGGATAAGTATGTCTCCGAAACGCTGCCAGTTCGTGTAGAGCACGCGTTTCCGGCACTTCTTGTCTGTACCGGAGAGTTGGATCCAGATGAGGTAATGATCGCTGCTCCACGGTGTCGGCTCACAAGACCAGGTGGCCACAGCATTGCTGTTGCCCATGTCAAGTCTGGGATGGTATCACGTTGTACAGGGTTCTGTCTTCATCGAGGTGCCTGACTAAGGTGGTATACAAGGTGCAGCTCCGCCTCGTCAGCCTCTTCCAGAAGTTGTAATCCTCGACTTCGCGTAATTTGGTACCCCCAGGCTTTGCGCTCGGCATTGAAATCCCCAGCGAACTCCGCTGCATCATGAGGGTAAAACGCGCGAAGGCGCCGCATCCAGGAGACGTTCACCCTCGTGGAAGCAGGTTGGGCAGTTCGTGGGCGCACGTATGTGGACGCCACCATAACGTTGCGGCGTCCAACGCGGAGCCCAACAGCCACCACCTCTTGGGCGTCTGTACCAAAAGCGGCAGTCGGTATCTGGTAGTGGGCTACTGTGTTCAACGCGTAAATGATTGTTAGGCATTCGACGACAGTCTGTGATCTGTCTGACCGGGATGAACGTGTTTTACTGGGTGCCGTGTACGCTCTGTAGCCGTACAAACTGGGGCCGGTTCCCTGCGTTTCTTTGAGCAAAATCACCGATGGCTTCGGATCCATGCTTTGGATGCGGTCATTCAGTTCGGGTACCGCCGCGCGGAGGCCACGACAGTTCCAATGCAGGAGCAACGGTTTATCGCTGTTGGACATTGTTGTTCTCCCCGTTATGTAACTTCGAGCTTTCCTCTGTTTCAATAGTAGTAACTTCTTTTGGTTTCAGATACGGGATAAGTTCCCGTAATATGCATCTCACCAGCGTGGGAAAGTCAATGCATGGAAGTTCAATGCACTACAAATAGTGGAAATAGAGAGAAGTGAAATGCACTTAACCACACCCTCTATTAATTAAGATATATTTTTGTTAAGGTTAATATATTGCATGATGCATGAACAGTGGCTGCTTGAGTTTTATTGGTGTAGCACAGGAGTGTAAACTCTTTTTTTATAAAATTAAAGCTCAAACCCGGTGTGAGATGACCTCACTTCTCCGGATCTGCCATCGCGGACGAGGCGACGAGATCGGCGGAAGAGACGAAGGAGGAGCTGGAGAAGGAGGGGGTGGAAATAAGGAGGAGGATGAGAAGAAGAAGAAATACTTCTATTCAGATTTCTCAATGGCCCAGAGTGCGGCCCAGGGTAGAGGTTCCAGTTCACTGTAGCCCATATTCAGTCCGCACCGCCTGTGCTCTGACGACCAGCTGAAGCTGGGTAGGCAGAGAAGGGCTGGACAGCAGCATCTCCCATTGCTCTAGATCAGTAGTTGGCGTAAAGACAGGAACGTGCTCAGGGTTAAAGTCGCACACCCTGATTATGTTGCAGAGACCAGACTTCTGAGCAAAATCTACTCAGCGTCGTAGCGATTCGGGTGCATGAAGTGAAGACGCGTCGAGTGTGGGGAGGAGCCAGATTCTATCATTCGTAGGGTAGTTTGCTGTTCTATGGAAAGATCAGGGTAAGGCGAGGGTAGGGTCTGCCTCAGACGGTGGTAATGCTGGGTTATGTCACTGAACGAGACAAGCGGGTGACTCTCCTCGTGCAGCTCCATTGCACGGGGGGCAAAATTGCAGGCTTGGTGGGCTTATTCGTTGCCCTTCATGGAAGCGTGAGCTGGTGACCAGATGAGCTGAATGGAATGGTTTTTAACACACGCATTGCAGGTCGAGACACCACACCCGACTGGGAATTCATGTGGGCTTGATGGAATCGTTGACTACCTTACGAACCCATGATTGAGTGAGAGCCAAGGCCAAGGCTGCCGTCATGTCTTCGGTCTTGAGTGAGGCACAAGCAAGGAGGTTGGTTCTGGAGGTTGCCACGATAATGGCTTACGGCTTCCCTCGATGTTGGGAGGTGTCGGTGTAGATAACTGCATAATACCGAGTGAGGGTGGCGTTGAGCGCTTGATCCCGTGCTTGTGGCGACCCTCGTCGTGTGAGGGGTTGATGTTTCTAAGCAAAGGGAGCGTCTTTCGTTCTTGTCGCCAGAAGTTTAGGAGTACATCAATCGGAGTGACATTTTGTGCTGCCCAGCCAATCTGTTGAAGGATTCGGTGACCCGCCGCAGTTCTGCGCATTTGGAGCTTCTTGATAGAACGATGGCCCTCAATCAGCTCTTCCGGCGTGTTTTAGATCCCCGTGCTAAGCAGCATCTCTGTGGACGCACTTATGGGAAGACCAATGGCTTGCACAACCGCCTTTTTAATTATTATAGAAAGCATCTGTATGTTCTCCTTGCCAGGTAGAAAGGGGGTTGACGTAAGTGATTCTCGAGAGGACAAAAGCTTGAACGCATCGAAAGGTATTGGATTCCTTGAGGCCTCCCTTCTTGGTGGCAGCTCTCTTGATTATGTGTATGATTTTATTGATGCTGTGTTTGAGGAGTTGCAACAATACGTCACTCTTAGTGTTGGCCTGAAGATGCAGTTCCAAGATCTTGATGCTGGGCTTGGAGTGATGGCCTGGCAATCAAGAACCATTCCTTGAGGCGTCGTTTGGTCTGAGGGAGGACGACAAGGAGCTGTGATTTTTTAAAGCAAATCTTATTACCTCTACTCTTCAAGGGTTCTTTCGCGACCGTTGGTGCCAACAGAAAACTCCCGCGAACAAATAAAAGAGTATACTGGCACCACCAGAAATCGAACTTGCCAGAGCCCGTCCTATTACCGATTTAGCTACAAGCCCAGGCGGAGACGGGGAAGACAAGTGGTGCACTCACCAAGCACATCAACGGGTTTAACACCTTCATTCTCACTGAATGCCACTCGATAGCTATTAAAGGAAGCTCACACAACCCATGTCATCTCAGTTCTAGTACGCCAATGTGCTAAAGCCTGCGGCTTCCCGTGTTCACGTAAAAAATCTCAGCTGCTTGTCGTCCGTCCTCACACCAAACGACACCTCAAGGAACCCATTCAAATAGTCCTTGATGGCCAAGCCGTCACTCCAAGCCCAGCATGAAGATCCTGGGCCTACATCTTCAAGCCAACACCAAGAGTGACGTATCCTTGCAGCGCCTCAAACACAGCATCAATAAAATCATACACATTCGATAGCCTTCGATTCCGATAGCCTTCGATTCCGATAGTAATCCGATAGCCTTCGATTATTTCAAGCTTCTGTCCCCTAGAGAATCCCTAACGTCAACCCCTCTCTTCTTCTCGCAAGGAGGACATAAAGATACTTTATATTACGATTAGGAAGGCGGTTCAGCAAGCCATTGGTCTTCCCATCAGTGCGTCAACAGAGAGGCTGCTTAGCATGTGGCTCTACAACACGGTGGAAGAGCTGATAGAGGGCCATCTTTTTATGCAGAAGCTTTGAAAGAGCATAGCTGCGGCGGTTCGCCGCATAATTCGCTGGGCAGCACAAAATTTCACTCCGCTTGATGTATTCTGGGACTTTAGGCGACAAGAACGAAAGACGCTCCCTTTGCTTAGAAATATGAACCCCTGACATGAACGAGGGTCGCCGACAAGCACGGGTTCAAGCACTCAACACCACCCTCGCTGGGGATCGTGCAGTTATCTACACAGACGCCTCCCAACATCGAGGGCAGCAGTACGCCATCATCGTGGCTACCTCCAGAACAAACCTCCTTGCTTGTGCCTCACTCAAGTTCGAAGACATGACAGCAGCAGAAGAAGCATGCATCGACTTGGCTCTCACTCAACAAGGGGTTCGTAAGGTAGTCACCGATTCCCAACAAGCCTACCGGAATTAGCAGTCGTGTTTGGGGTCCAGAACTCCCCTGCGTGTGCTAAAAACCACTCCCTAAACGGTTCCATTTAGCTCGCCTGGATACCCGCTCACGCTTCCATGGATGGACACAAATAAGACCACCAAGCCTGCACTTTTACCCACCGTGCTATGGAGCTGCACGAGGACAGTCACCAGCTTATCTCGTTCAGGTACATAACCCAGCATTATCGCCTTCTGAGCCAGACCCTACCTTCGCCTTACCTCGACCGTTCGATAAAAAAAAAACTACCCTACGGCTCATACAATCCGGCACTTTCCCACACCCGAAGCGACTTCACTTAACGCACCCGAATCGCTACGCGCGCTGAATGTAAATTTTGCTCAGAAGTAGGAACACTCTGCCACATTACTGCGCTTTGCGACTTTAGCCCTCACCACCCTCCTCTGTTTCCGCATACTACCCGGCACGAGCGATGAGACATGCATCTATCCAGTCCCTTTCTGCCTACCCAACTTCAGCTGGTGGGGAGAGCACACGCAGCGCAGCCTGAATATGGGCTACAGTGAAGAAGTAGCCACTCGAAAAAAAAACATATATCTTGACATGAAGGAGCGCCGTATCCTTGTAAAAGTGTACGCTTTTTTCCCGTGTCCGCCTCTGTGTTCACAGCAAGCGCAACGTACCTTCAAAAATAGGTTTATATATTCAGACTACTCGTGGCAATAAGCGTTATTATCTTAATCACAGCCCATCTTCCCAACCTTGAACTGCGACGCAGAGCCGCTAGATTAGTTCATATTCATCATTTTTTCACTCCCTGTCCGACGTATCTGTTATAATGCCGCCGCATCCTATATCTTACGGCACTAACCACAACAACCTGGTTTACCCTGCGCATGCCCGTACAACTGCTCTCCTTCGGTCATTCTTTGTTCAGACAACGAAGGATTGGAATGACCTTCCGCCCCACGTCGTGCACCACTCCAGCCCTATACTTTTCAAAGCGCACATCCAAGAAACCCTGTATAAAATTACCACCACTCATGTAACACACCACCCTGGGGTTTTTGAGGTACAAATAAATAAATAAATAAAATATTAAAAACAAATAATAAATAAACCTTTCCGAGGTTACTGGCACGACATTTCTCCAGATGCAAACAATGTGACCACATCGTCCGAGTAGGAGTTGCGTGCAAGCAACGTGGCTAGACAAAAACTGGGGGAGGACAGGAGTTTGGATCACATATTGATGAACCATGACGCATATATTTGCAGCGCCAAGATAAATACACCGATACACCTCTAAGGCAAATTGCGCTCGGGGTTGCGGTTCCTACGATAGTGGCAAATTCTGTTATATAAACAAAGGAGACATACATTCTTTAGTGCAATCAATGAAGGGCCAAAAATAAGAGATTCTAATAGAACGAAGGTTGCCGAAAGCTCAGAAAAGACGCATCAACACATGTAGGTAGCCTTTTGTAAGTAAGCACCGCTGACACACTATAGAATGAACATAACTGCAGGTTAAGGTAATGCGATGGCCAGTTAAACAAAATAAACCCGAAAAAACAGTAAAAGCAGCAAAACCATTCTTTCGATAAAACGGACGCATGTGGTTTGATAAAACGGCATTCGATAAAACGGCTTTCGATAAGGCGGGCTTTTTTTTTCAAAAAAAACGGCGTTCGATAAAATGGCGTTGGATGCACTGTATAGATACTGTGTATACACGGTATTTTTTGTATACTATATACACTGTTGTATACACTTTACTCTTTGTTTCGGTTTTAACATGTAAATTTCGAACTTGTCTCAAAACCGGCAAGTTCCCCGCACGTTTGAAGACGGGCCGGGTTGTTCCAGTATTTAAATGGGCTCTGCAACATGCTTTGAGGCGCGATAATATACCTGCGCTACGTTTAAATTAAACTGTCACGATTACCTGAGCCAGAATCTACACGCGCATGGGAAGCGGTAAGCGCGCAAATCGCGCTTTGTGATTGGCAAAACCAACCATGCTTCCTTCACTTTCCTTCAGTATGCACCCTTGGCAACGCCATAATTAAGTCATTTCAGTAGTCGCTGTGTTATTGGCTGCTGCTCGCTGACTTCACGGCCTATTGATCGAATTTAGTATGACAGTTCGGCGTTGTCGGCGCTCCTCAGCAGCTTCTTCTGTCTGAACATTTTGACGAGTTCTGGCGTTTTATTTGTGTTTGCGTGCGCGTGGAGCTTGCGTGCCTACCTAAATACTTTTCTTTCAACAAGACCGCTCGAGAGCAAGCGTTCATTGCTTCGAAAACGCACTAGCAGTGTGAGCGCGCGCTGGCGAGTAAACAGCAATTCCTGCTTTCTTTATTTGTGCCAGACCGGAAAGCGTCCCCTCCTTGCTGCGGAGAACAAAATAAAACTCCTGGACCTGTGAATCATCGAAGGCCGCCGTAGAGAACTCCACGATCCACCCCCCTTTGCGGGAGCGAGCGCGCAGCTTTCCCCGCGTACTCCGCCTCGAGTTGAGAAGGAACAATTTTGGCCCGATCTTTCCTAGCTTTCGGGATAGTAAGCGGATTTTTATAAACATCGCGGCAGCGGATTTCTGGTACAAGAGGCGTTATTATAAAATACTTTAGGAGTAGTCGGTGGCAATTGCTGCAGGTTCCATTTAGGTGAGCGTCAAAACTAGACCCCACAAACAACCACCAGGTTTCTACTTTCTGCGCTGATTGAAAACTTTGTGACTCTCTAGTGCGTATACAACTCACAATCAGCCAAAATGCCGTACTATTACCAAAGCTGCACGGCTCTCTCGCAGGGTAACGCACAACTCGATGCAGTGTAGTTTGATATCAGGAAGGCTTTTAAAGTCACCTGCCACTATATATTGTTTACAAAGCTGTTTCAACTTGGTATACACCCGTCCCTCATATCTCTTTTATCTAATTATCTATCGGATAGATCATGCTTCATGCATACATATCTCTCCTACGAGGCTACAAGTGGGGTCCCTCTGCACTCTTTCCTGGGGCCACTTCTTTTTAGCTCTTTATGAATGACGTTGTACAGTATTTTATTAACGCCATCGTCTTTTATTTGCTGAAATGTCAGAATATGTAGGGCTGTTTGAAACACTGCCCGCTGTTCCGCCCTCCAGCGAGCGATCACGTCCTTGTTTTAATACTTCTCACGCCACAAATTGGTCATCAATTCTTCTAGAACGAGCTAATTAACATACTCAAGAAAAAAACTGATAGCTTATTGTTCACTTATTACATAAGTGTTGAAGCTCTACCACGTGCGTTCGAGGTTAAGAATTTTGCTGTCAATTTCAACACTAAGTTTAGCTTTTGTCTGTACATACGGAAGATCAATCGGGGGAACCTTCGACCCCTTCGGAACCTTTGATGAATACAAAAGGCAGGGCTCCTTCGTAAAGCTTTACACAAATAAATGTCGCGAGTAGCTCGAGTATGCTTATGTGTGTGGAATAGTAGACGCAAAAAACCGTATGCGTTTTGATGGTGTCCTGAAAAAGTTTATATTTATCTTAACCCATCGGTGTACTACTCTTAACAACTATAATTCGGGATGCTCTCCGGTGCCGATGCTGCCGTGCTTAATCTCCACACGTAGGAAGGTGAATGTGGTCTTCCTATTTAAAAACATTTACTGCGCAGTGTCTTTAGGCGAGGTGCTGGCGTGCAACATGTTCCTCTACACGTGCCACACAAATCGGCCAGAAGACACTGTATTTCTTTTATTCCAGACAATCTGCACAACTTGTGCCTCATATTTCGTTTGAGGCATGCATACAATCAGTACTCGGAACAAGTAAACAGACATAGTGATTCCCAGACTCTGTTCCGCAAGCATGTCTGTGATATGGTCTTGTAAGACCTTCTTTTTAAGGGTTTATGCTCTTTCACTTGAGTATTGAAATGGTAACGAAGTAATCGTGCTTTCAATTCATTTCTTTCAATGTCGTGTTTCCTCGACGTGTGTAGTTTTCTCTACATGTCTAGCTATTATATACTCCTTTTCTGTCATGTCACGCATCTAATAGCACTCCGTCTTCGCAGAAGTTTACATGGTTTTTATTTATGTGCATTTATCTATCAGTATCTGCATACGACAAACGCCGGTGTGGTATTCCATGCCTTACTGCTGGGCGTTGTACTGGTGTTTGTGTGAGGGGGTGTTGTACATATTTCAGTGTATGGCACTGTGTAATTTTTGTTCTGTGTCAGCAACGTTATCGCATAATTGCGATTATTGTGGTGTGTGTGCGTAGTACCGCACTTGTTTTGAGGTTTTTTTTCGTGAGCCAGCCGAAGGCCACCCAGCTGTTCCTGGAAAAATAAAGAAACGACTGATTTTAACCAATAATTGACTGATTATACCCAAATCTGGAATTCCTTCAAGCTACAGGCGCAAGAAAATATTACCAACCAGCCACAAAGAGACAGCAAGTAAATAAGGCACCAAGAAGGCAATCAATAAAGATCTCTGGTGATGCAGCGCATGAGCGTGCCAGCCTGCACGACCCACCTAAATTTTCATGACGCCGAAAGTCGAAACCACACAAACGTGTGGGTGATTTTGACACGAGAATGGCCGAACGCCCACGAAGGCTGCGGGTATATTTTGTAGCAGAACATATTTTTTCGAAACCTAGAATTGAATTTCAATGGATGTTCTTAAGAAAAAACAGGAATGGCAACAGAAAATATCAAACAACGTTTTCAAGGGAGCGGGCACGGTCGCAATGTTTTCCCCACGGAGGTGAAATGATTGTGCTACTGAACCCGGTGTAATCTCAGACGCCTTTAGAGCGCCTTCAAAGGATAGTGAATCAAAAACCAAAAGAGGTTCCGCTGAGTAGGCGAATTTGTTCGCCCACATCATTTTCGTGGGATTAGGTAACGGTTATAAAAAGAAGTCTATCTACAAAAACACTTCCGCGATACACTTACCGTCAAAAAGCCTTACATATATTGCGAGAGATATCGATAAACGTTATGAGCACTGGTTTTTACTCAAGAACTTCCAGTACATTGTGCACTCGGGAGAAGAATTTAGAAGTACACTACGAACACAAGCACACGAAGGAGAGAATTTCTTTATTCGTGTCAAGTATCAACTTGTTGTTTGGAAGTGACCCAGTCGATAATGCAAATTTGTTCGCTTCGATAAATGAGACGAACGCGAAAACATCTTCAGGCAAGACCGTTATGCTCTGTCCTCGAATGAAGACGGCAGAACGGGCATTCAGGGAATGATTGTTGCGCTTTATACACAGGTGAGGCATGTGCGCAAATATGGAGCCTCAGTCCGCTTAGCACTTTCACGCGCGCGCGTAGAACCACAAGCTCTCCGCTGAGCATTATTGATGATAGGCTGTTTTAGAGGCGATGCTCAGAGCATCTCTCGTCGGCGGCCCTGTCCTTCCTGCGTGCGTCTGTTGCTGTCCGCGTGCGTCCGTTGTTGTCCGCAGCTACTCTCCCCCTGACCTCTCCGATAGCGAACACACCCTCGCCAGGGGAATTGGATTGGATTCGATTGGCTTGACTTGGTTTAGCTTGGCTTGACTTGGCTTGCTTGGCTTGCTTGGCTTGGCTTGGCTTGACTTGGATTGCATTGGTTTTAGATTACATTGAATTAAAGTGGATTGTGTTAGATTGTGTTGCATCATAGCCGCGGCACTCTCCCCGCGGTCTCCTCTCCTTCGGGCGCGCTGCGCATATAACCGGTGTGCCGCTCTCCGGTGGCCTTTCGGTCGACGGTTGCTCTCCGCTTGCGCTTGAACCCCCCTCAGCGTGCCATCACACCAGGGTTCCCGAGAGGGGAGGTGGGCGTAATTTTTTTATAACCGCACCATTGTTCATGTCACACGCCATCCACTTGGTACAGTAACCACTACAGTTTAAAATACAGTCGTTGTTTCCATCCGTTCTTCACCACACTGGATGTCTGCGCTTCAGCTGCGTTAGCACCAACCTCCTCCATTATCGCAGCCACTTTATTCATGAGGTCGTCTAGAGGATATATCTGAGCAAAGTTGCCGAAGACGCTTTCGATGGCCAAAAAAAACCGGGATCCCTTCGTTTTGTCCCGTATTGCCGGGTACCCGGGAATCGTGGCGTAAGCGCAGTACATGTCTGTCCAAGCGGACGAAGACGTTTTTCGGTCACCATGGAAGCAAAATGATTCACCGTGTTGTTGCACTGCGAACAAAAAAAGAAAACGTTTTTACCCTGGAGGATGATTTCACAAGCACTAGAGCATATAAAACCGCAAGCAATACAAGGTTTTATGCAAAATTCAGAACAACATCCGCAAAGCTTCAGTTTCCGGCTGAAATCAACTGCAACCAAACTAGTTAGGAATATTTAAAAAAACAAAAAAAACAACAGTGTGCTGTTACACTATGCCTAAATTTTAAAAAACCTTGGGACCGAGTTTCCTGTAAGCAAATACTACGAAAATTGCGACTATTTTGAATACATAAGACTATGTTGAAATATTTCAGGCTCAAGGTAACACTGATGGCTTACTATGTGGACAGAAATGTCTGAGTCTCGGCTGAATTTCGACCATGTCGTCATGGACCAATGGCATAAACCCAGCTTTATAATGCGAGGAACTGACATTCGATTCCGGCCTTTGAAGCCTATTTTTTTTTTCACTTCACCTATAATCATTCATCATCACCGCTTGTGAAAGTTACCATTGCTTCATGGAGCATTCGCCGTTCAGATGCCATCAGACATAACATGAAAGCTACGCTTTAAAAATGTCACATTGGGCTGTGTTGGTGGCCGCTAAAAACCCGCAGCTGGTGGAAATTACGCCGTAGCCCAATCTTCGGCGCTCCCTACAACCAAGGCATCTTTGGATATAACGAAAGCCTAAATTGAGCAATTGAAGCGTTTGATTCATAAAGTCCTGTTCCCTCTTTCTGGTATAAAACTTTCAACGCAATGTTTGAACAACTGTCACTGCTAAATTAGATGTCTGGGTGTTTGTATAGTGCTTTGTTTGATTTTTCCAAATCTGCTGAGGTCCGTCGACTTCGGGAGGTATTTAGAAAAAAATACCGTTCTGCAATAAACTTGCCACTTCGCAGCTCTTGCCAACCTATCTGACTGCGTGATCTATGAGTTTCTTGTGAGGCCATGATCGATTCGTGCAATGGTGTCTTCCAGAACAATATATATTCAAATGCATTTGTTGTGACAAGCGAAAGTGACAAAAAGTTCTGTTGTCTCAATTCCCCCTACTTTCTCCGCGAACGTAATCTGAACTCTGATGTGATTCCGTGCAGTTCAAAAACGTAAAACACGATCAAAAAACATTTACCTGAAATTTGACGACAGAAAAAAAAATTCCCAGCAGCGTAAACCCAAGGGTGCTCGCGTCTGAACTTTATTCAAGAAATCTAACTTTTTTTGAGAACGAGGGGATCTTGCGCCGACAGGGATGTCAGTCGCTTACTGCTAATTTTGGATAAGATTGCGCAGATGCTGACGAATTTAGGTGAACCAAGACCTTCAACATGCCCGATTTTATAATAATATACAGCCCTGCATGGTATTCGGCCTATCAAAGTTTTGCAACTAATAGCCAACGTAACCAGAGACAGCGCTGCCGAGACCTTTCGACCATCGTAACTCTGTCTGGCGAACTGGCACTCAACACGCCGGCATAAAAGCCGCCGCTACCGCTGCTCACTTTGGGATCTGGCGCCGACACGGATACGAGTCGCTCCCTGCTCATGTTCGACCAGGTTGCATGTAATTACCTTTCTGTAAACGTCAGCCTTTGAAAGAGCCGGTGCCAGATCCCGTCTTTATTGTGATTGTTCCCGTTCAGTGTGTCTTTGAACTGTCCGTGAAATGTCTATCGTGTGCCCATACTATAAGTAAACCATTGCTGCTTTCGGGTGATGTGGAACAAAATTTGCTACCCGTTACGGACGAACAACTAAACAAAATTTTTAATGTTCACAGTCAATGCAAGTGAAGAAGTCCAATATACGTTAAGAAATTCGTTCCATACGGCTGAAACAACAGGTGGTTGAAAACGAGATATTCGAGCTAACTGACAAGGTCAAGGCAATTGACAAGAATGTGTCGTCAGCATCACCAGTGGAGGATGTCGTATCCCGACCTGTTTCTCAAACTGGTAGCCTTTTTCTTATAATGTTCAAGCCTAGAAAACGGCATCCATGATCAGGAAAACAAGCTCAGACTGAATAGCTTCAGTTTTTATGGACTGAAAGATGAGGCAAAGGAAACTTGTTCTTATCGAAGTGTCGGGTGCTAAAGATATTAGTTCTTAGGGAAAACGGATATTATTTGAACATAATTGAAAACAGCATGAAATAAAATATTTCGCTCGTTATGACAGGTGAAGCAAATGCGCTGTTGTTTTTGTCAGTATTCGACCAAAATATACCTCGGTGTCTTGTTCTTGACTGGGTGCAGCAGATTAGTTAAATGCGTTTAATGTGGTTTCCGAAAACTGATTCGTATTGGAGTTACGATCGCACCAGTGCCGAATACGCATCCAATCCAGTAGCGGCAATCTTTCGGAGCACTCTGTGTTTAGCCAAACTCAATGTTTTAGTTGACTTGGATGGTAATAATATTTCTGAGTCCTACGTGACAGGTATTTCGTGGGAAAAATACCCAAGTATTTCTCTTTTCAAACGTTTGTATAACAGTATCATCGGCTGTCTAACCAATATTGGGAATTCTAGAAAGCGCTGGAAATGCGTTAAGTGTTTTGTATTTATATGCATTTTTCTTACGAGTTACAAATCAATTGGCTTATGTAGGTTCGCCTGCAGCTTAACTAAGTCATGCATATTCTTTATCTGTCTACATAAAGCAAAAATACGCAAGGCTGTGTTTACCGGAAGGGGAGTGAGTTCCTTCAATATATATTTATTCAAGAAATTCGAAGCGATCACTACTGACCCTGCCGAGATGAGTGATGTAACCCGTGTGGTGCTGGGTTTATTGATATTTACGGGCACTGGTTTAGATCCACGCGTCAAAAATTCTAATATGCATCCAATTGCGCTTTCGTAAATATTCAAGTCAAATATTCTAAGAGGAGACGACTATGAGGCGCGGGATGAAACGCGATCAAACATAAAATAAACTGCCCAATCCACGTACATGTGACAGGAGCATACATTCATACGAGCATTTCTTTACACCAAGAGTTAGTCGGGGTTGTCGTGGACCCTTTTAACGGAAAAAAAAATAAATTGCTTAAAATGTTGCGAACACAGGACCATGCTGACGAGGTGACGGTACATGTAGGTATGTTACAAGGTGACGAAGGGCTTTCCGATAATTTACGAAAAGGTCTGCTTCTAGTACGGTGACACTGAGGACAGTGAAGGAAGGTTGGTCTGGTTCAACCTTTCCTGCTTCCAGCGATTGGGGGTTGCTTTTTTGGCCGTGATAGCTCAGTCAACGGCAGTCACCGGTACCCTGTACACCACCAAACAACTCCAACAGGTGCTCCATCGCAGAATCTAACCCCCTAAGAATCGTTGTAGAGTTATTCTCGCGTGTGGCCCAATATTTTCGCAATTTCCAAGTTCTGAATCCATCATGTTAACAAATGTGCGCCCGCTTTCGTAAGGTATTTTTTAGTTTTTCACAGAACGCATTGTACGTTTAGCAAGGCATGAACGGCAGAAGTATGCTGAAGGAATAATTCTTGAACAGGGCTATCCTAGCTGTGAAATTATCTAAGACGCTGTGATACTTGTACCTACGCCTGAGGTTTTTATATGTTATTTTATTTCTTTCTCAACTGACAATTCTTGGGGAGAAATTTTTCTTACCTGCATTGCCAGACTGAGGTACAGAAGTCCCGGCACACCCTGGGACGTCAGAGCGAATATTAGAAGGCCTTGGACATTCTGGGCCTGTACAAACAACGAGCCAATGAGCTTTTTAACAACAGTATGCGTAATTTTATGCGTGAAGTTCTATTTGGCATAATTTGTTGTCTGAACATGCTGGCGAAATATTTCATGCCCTTTTTTGCTGTACCTCTGGTCAGAAAAGAGGGCTGATACAGGACCGCAGAATGTTTTTTTTAAATACTTTTCTTTTTGTAAATACTGCACGCAATATACTGACAAGCCTGCTTACGAACGATAGCTTATCAGAGACACTTGGTACAATGGTGCTTATATAAAATTACCCCAGTAATATTTTCTCAGTGGCCTAAAGCTGTAATGGTCCATTTCGCTGTGGCTAAGCCCGATTACAACCTCGACGCTTCATTAGCATGAACTTCTGGTCTTACCAATGGTGGTTTATCAATATTACGGTTTTTGATGTTTGTTTACCCTAAAACCTTAGCGTAGTGTAAAGGCAAACTCAGAAGCAGAAAGCGTTAGCCACGCGTACGCACAAGAGAATAAACGCTAGTATGAAGGGTTTCCTACTATGCTGCAGCTTAGGTGAGTAGCGTAGTGAGCAGTGTTCTCTGCGTGATCTTTCCTGCGCGTCTTATTGCAAGCAATACAAATGAGGGCAAAGAAAGTGCTTCAGGGGTTAAGCAAAAGATATAAGGACGCTGTGGGATCACTGTTAAAGACCACATGCGTAGAGATTGAACTACGCAAGTTTATGTATGGCAATGCTAATATTTTCAAAGTTTTTGTTTGGCTCGCGGTACTGAGGCGCGAGAGGACGAACAAAAAAAGAAGCAAAATATTGAGAAAAAATGTCCGATGCACATTTTACACTATATAAAAGTTCACTCCAGTCACAGTACCAGAGGGAGTGGAATAGCATGCTGTAAAATATTGACAAGATGTGTCTAGTCCTGGTTAGGCCGTTAAAGCTGTCCGGCGGTGTGCTGTTAGTTAGGGTGGTATTCCCAGAGAACGCAGCGGTGGACGAGTCAGTGGGCGCAGCACGAGTCCGGGATGGCGAGGAAACTCGCCCGGCGGTGTAGTAGGAGATGTGGGGAGGAATGTTTGTGGAATGCACGTATGAGTTACTCTGGTAGAGAAGTTGAGATGTGACGGGGAACCAGATGATGCAGGTACACCTTGAGGGGGAGCCAAGGCTGCTAGGCTGGTAGGCGGCGACCTTATCCTCGCATACCAGCCCAGGAGCCTTGGCTTCCCTCAAGGTGTACCTGCATCATCTGTACGATGCTCTGTGGGACAGCTTTTCTGGGGATGTTGTAGCACTCCGACTGGTTGTTGATGCCTCGGATGCAAAAATGGCTCTCAAGTAGTGCTAACCACACAGGAAGGTCTTTCTCATAGAACTCTTGCAGTCCCGCAAGCGTAAGGTTGGGCGGATGGTCGGGTGGGCTACGCAATCAATGCTGGCGTGGTAAAGCCATGGCTGACGTGTCCTAGTGCGTGATCGCAACGCTGACGCAGCGTTGGGGATACCGTGAGAGTTGCCATGAATGTATTGAACAATGCTGCGCACTTGTTTTCGGTCACCAATAATGCAAGGGACATGATGAGACGTTCCGCCTTCATTTACTGTGGAGTGCTGAGCAAAAAGCAGAAGGCGAACATTTGCGGAGACGGACGAGCCATGGCGCGGTGGTTGTACTGATTGACCGTGTGCGAGCGCGGTGTTGTCTGCTCGTTGTGTGGATTCCAACTGCCGGCCGCGTGACTCGTTTCTCGTGGCTACCGGCTCGGGAGAGGATATGAGGTCACGCGTTGGACAGCTCCGGCGGTGTGAGCTCGGATGTAGTAGCTGAGCGCCTACACTTAACAACTTTTAAAGACGCTAGTCTTTCTTGGGCTACTTAAAGCTAGAAATTTTGGTATGTCTGTGTGTCTGTCTGTCTGACTGTCTGTGACTCGATTCAGCCTCCCGGCCAAAGCAAAGTAGATATTGCGCAATTGTCTTATATACTCATAGCCAAAGGTAAACGTCTAAGAAATATACTGTAGAAGGATCAACATTTGGGCGAGTTGGTACTGGTTATGTATCATCTTGACGAAACAGCGTAAAAAACGGGGACACTAGGAGAGAAAGACAACAGGACGACGCTGTTGTCGTCCTGTTGTCTTTCTCTCCTAGTGTCCCCGTTTTTTACGCTGTTTCGTCAAGATGATACGTAAACGTCTAAGCCCGGTTTATATGTTCATACTTGTCAACTTTGTTGAAGAACAAGACATTACGCAAATATAAGACAGGACATTAGTACACAAGGGATATTTAAAGCGTTCTTTTATTAAAAAGTTCATGGATGCTTGGTTTTTTGATAGAAAATGATGTTATACATCTACTGCAGAAAACCTCCATTTGCTGTTGCCCGCACCCCTTCCAGGCGGCATATGAAAAATCCCGCGACAACACAAACAAAATTGATGATCATGATGATGTCCTCAAAGAGTTTGGGACGCAGATACAAGGGGGATTGGCCAGGGGTAAATGGGTTGTTCCACTAGCTAGGTTCCATATTTTGCTTGGAACGCACTGGGATCACGGCCACGCGGTTCTTTAAACGTTGAAGTCGGCCGCCTCGATTCACGCGCGTCACCGCCCTACTGCAGCGCTGGCATCGAGCAACCCGGCCTGTAGCATTGGAACGCGGTAAATGCAAATCGCCTTGAGCAAACCCTTGGTGTGTTTACCTTCGAATGAGCGCGACAGTACAGGAACAGCATTAGACGTGAGTGGAAGGGCAAAAAGGGGCATTTCTTTTTTAAATGTCTACAAAGACTATCGTCTTTTGACATTTGTCACGAAAGGAGAAAACGTGGCCAATTTTTCTGCTGATACATTCCACCGGCATGTCTTTCCTCATGTTAGCTTCTTTGTCTTCTCGCACGGATTACTTCAACCGGCATCTATTTTGCTATATTCTGTTTTCATCAGCTTAATCTGTTTCATTTGTTTGCCTTAGTGCGTCAATAACGTCAGCAAGCCAACTGGAGCACGGCACTCTTTACTGCCAGGGTGGTGTGTACCAGTCTGATTTGAGGGCAAACTCCCTCGCAGGTTCTTTTCAGGTGTAGCAGCTCAGCTCGACCGTGGCAGCCGAGGGAGTTCGTGCTGCCAGAGGAGTGCACCTCGTGCTTTCAGAACCAGGCTCGAGTCGCGACCCAGGACGCACAAGTCACGCGGCCGGCAGTTAGAATTAAGACGCCTAGCCGAAAGAAATGCGCGCGCACTCTCGCACGCAGGATCACTACCGGCGCCATGGCTCGCCCGTCTCTGCCGCAGTTCGCCTTCTGCTAATCGCTCGCACCTCGTCAATAAATGAAGGCGGGAGGTCTTCTCACGTCTCCTTCAGAATTGGTGCCCCGAAAACGAGCCCGCCGCTCAGTTCAAGGCATTCCCGGCAACCGTCTAAGCAGCATCACCAACGCTACGTAAGCGTATCGATCCCGCCCTAGGACACGTCCGCCATGTCTCTACCGCCCCAATCGGGATTCCAAAGCTCATACGTTCAGCCGCCCAAGGTCACGATTCTGGAACTACAGGAGTACTACTAGACGAATCCTCCTGTGGGGTTCGGGCAGCTCGAGAGCCATTTTTCATCCGAGGCATCAACAACGAGGCGCAGCGCTACAACATCGCCAGAAAGGCTTTCCCAGTGAGCGTCGTGGCACAACTTCGGCTGCTGCTGCAGAGCCTCAACGTATACGACGACTTCAAAAAGGCAGGTTTCGTTCATTTCGGCTGGAACAGCCCTTTTCATTGTCAGCACGTTTCTCCTGCCGCAACAGCCACAGGCACATCAGCTGCGACTGCCCTGACGCCAAGTTCCATTCTGTCTTCCGTGTCACAAGAACACCATGTGGCCTCGGCTGACCATGATACGCACATGACTGTCATCTACTCCCACGGAACCCTCGATACCACCAAGCTCAGCAGTTTCGATGAGCTTTTTCGTGCCCTAGATGAGGAGAGAGAAGTTTTCAGGCCCAAACCCTGTCTTCAACTGCAGCCATTTTAGGGCAAAGATGTGGAGGTGTGGCTGGCTTAGGCTGAATTGTTCCTCGCCGTCAACAATATTGCAAGTGATAATCATAAGTATAAACTGGTTATTCTAGCCCTACCAAACGATCGCTTGTCCACCATTCACGAAAAACTGCTAGCTGCTCCGTCGGTCCAGTACTTCTTCCTGAAGCAAGCGAACCTCTCTCCCTCCAGTATCCGGCAATGTAACTCAGCCCCTGGGCCGGCGATCTCAATCTCGCGTAGCATCCCAGCAACACTGACTACCCTTTAATGTGTACCTGCATCATCGTGTTCTCAACCATGTGTCGACCTCGTCATGCAAGTTTGTCAGACAAGCATGGTCTTGTCTGTCCCGGCCCCATCCTCGACTGCAACCGCGAGGGAGTTTATGCCATCTGAAGCCCCACCTCACGTTAGTGCAACCCATCCAGGGTCAGTTCCCGCCACACTACTGGGGCCTGGCAATATGCCCAGTGCGCTCCGCACTCATGATGGTGCGTGATCGCCGACGTAGGAGATGTCACCATCAGTTTTGTGCTCCACATCGCCTGCCATTTCTATCTTCACAGTGCCCTCTAAGACCCGGGCCCGGACTGCGGACCATTTTATCTCCGCTGATCCCCCAGAGCGTATGACGTTCTCCCCCCAAGAGATGGGCCGTTGAAGTTCTAACATCTGGAATCCGACTGCTCGCAAATCAGCGCAACGAGGAAGCAGCTCGTCGCCAGTTCCCCCTCAGCCGTCTGATATCGTTGCTGGGGCCGACTTCTCCAGGGCAAGCCATACGTCCAGAAATCAGACTCCACCATCTCAACGATCGATAACTTCACTGGAGGCGATCAGGAGGAACAATTCCATGCAGCCACGTAGCGTTATAGTACTCCAAGAGACGCAAGCGAGAGTGGTGTGTTAAATGCGAAATAGCCTCGTAAGTAATTTCATCGTAACAAGGAGAAGAGCGTTTTTTGACATCGGAAATAGCCGCATTAAGTTCTTGTATCGAGAACGGGTGATCTAACGCAGGCACAGCAGCTGGAGGGGGACGGAAATAATTGAACTGTGGGCTCCTCCTTGCGGATGTGGTGGCGGACAGCAGCTTCCAATATTCTTCAGCGGCTTCTCTCTGAGAAATATTGTCATGCAATGACAGCGCGCTGAATGGGCGCAGTTGCGAGATGTTGCTACGCATGTCCTTTACTACACGCTAGATGTGCGACAAAGGCTAGCGAACATCCAATTTCGTGCAAAACTCTTGCCATCGCTGCCTGTTTAACTTCGGTAAATGGCACCTCACGTGTCTCTGCGCCCTACGTGCGTGCTGCATGTCTTCCAAAGTTTTTGTACGTCGAGCCTTGCGCTCTGCATGCCTGCCAATGGCTCGTAGCCTCTCATACTCCTCATCATTTCTGACATGTGTAGGCCTTTTCATAACACGCGATGATTCCCGCAGGCAGCAAGCAATTATAGGAATTATGTCGTCATCGCTAGTTGATGCTGTAATGCTATGACCCACGCTCTCTTCATAGGCCTCCAAGTTAGTGCACTTGACCTTCGCTCCTTCTCGGAGCGCATCTTTGTCAAGGTAAGAAAGCAAAACTGGGTAGTGGTCGCTTCCCCTTGTTTCCAGGTCTGTGCACCAGAAGAATGTTGAAGCGCAGCTGCTTGAAATAAAAGAGACGTCAATGCAACTGCTCACTTTCTCGTTTTTCATGTAAGTGATGCTGCCGTCGTTAAAAGGCTGAACAGAGTACTTGATCACCAGCTCGGCTAGCCGCGCTCCCCGGGAATTTGTATCTCATGGTGCGCATTAAAGTCACCGCAAATTAGATAAGGCGGGGACGTACCAGTAATAATATTTTCTAGCCGCGAGGCGTCAAAGTGGTTGCTTGGCTCTATGTAAGCAGCAAGTAAAGTGAAGCACTGGCTACCAATTCTGGTTTTCGCACAGACGTATTCTGCAGATTCATGAGCAGGCACAGCAACGCTTGCTACTGGAACATCATGACGAGCGGCAATAAAAAGTCGACATGGGCCGTTTAAGCGCTGCGAATGAAGCAATTGATAATTCTTACCCTTAAAATGTTCTTCAAATCGAGATTCAGATATAATAATCAACGGAAATTGATACGTCCGCACAAGCTGGCGAAAATCAGCTAGTTTCGAGCGTAGGCCACGTGCATTCCATTGGAAAATTGTGCAACGTTTGAGACTTGCGTTAATAAGCGGTTTTAGGCGGTGGGTCTCCGATGCCATCAACTCTCTTGGGCTCCAGAACGATGCCGCGAAGCTGATGATGTGGAGGCCACGAAAGGTTCCAAAGACAGTACCGCTTCTACCTCGGGGATATGGCCATAGGAGGGGTTGGCGCGCAGCAGTGCCCTGATTGCCGCAAAAAGCATGGGGATGAGTATGCCAGTAATGTCAGGCTGCGCGGCTTGACTTGCCATCTGTACACGTTCCCTATGGGGACGTCGAGTTGAGGGGGAGTCTGCGTCCTGTGAGCGTACATCAGGTGTGGCATAATTAATTGTGGTTGTTTGATGATCCCGTGTGGCCTGCGCGTAGGACGTGCTTTTGGAAGCTTCGCCCTCAAGCGGAGGGTCATGTGAAGGCGCAATCGCAGGTGAAAACACAACTTCTGGGTTTGATGGGGGCTCACGTGGGGAAGGAGCTTTCCCTTGTACTTGCTCGACACTGCGTGCAAGCGTATCTGCCTTTTTCTTCGGGCAAGCTCCATACGACGCGGGATGCGGGCCGCCACAGTTTGCGCATCGGGGTTGATTGCGCGACATACAGTCCTTGTGTGAGTGGTCCCCAGAGCATATTTTGCAGCGACGTTTTCCTCTGCAGTTCCTGGAAATGTGGCCGTGTTTCTGGCACTTGAAGAACTGTGTAGCAGATCCAGTGTACTCTTCTACGGGGAAGCTGTTAAAGCCAAGAAACACCCGAGCTGGCACAGGTGAACCTGGCTTGAATTCCAAGATGACTGAGCGTCGGCGGGTCTCAGCAATGACTTGATTTTCATCGCGTATGTAGGTGACTTGCCGACGGACAGCGATAACTCCTTGGCCTTTAAGGTAATTCCTTAGTGCCTCATCAGCGTACTCAAGGGGCACACCTAGGATTTTCCCATACGTTGCCATGTACGATCGTGGCACGTGCACCTCGACTGGTACACCAGCAAGCGTGGAGACATGTACAAGTCGGTTCGCTGCAGCTAGGGACGACACGGTCAATATAGGCCTACCATCATTGGTCAGGCGATGTGTTAAAACTTTTTCTTGTGCCGTCATCACGACTTCTGACGCCAATACGCTGGGGCTGGCTTTCCACAAACTATAACCTTCAGTTGGTTCAAAGACAACGGGAATCCCGGCGGCTCGCTTTTTCTTGTAAGTGACAAGGGTAAAGTCGCCTTGGCTTACTTCCATGTCAGTAGCGTCAGAACAAACGTTCCGATCTGCGGTCTCTTGGTCAGTAGCACGCTTTTTAGGAGCTGACGGGCTTTCCAGGTTATCATCGGGAGTCGATTCATGCGAAACTGCAGGAGTACCTTGGTAGGGTCCGCTTGGAGCGGCCAGGCCCTGGTTGGTTCCGTCCATTATGGCAGCATGAAGCGCTGGCGGTGACGGCACATTGCTGAGCTGCAGGGTCCGCACGCAGCTTCGCTGAAGCCGTTAGACACGGGGCGTCCGCCCTTGTGAAGTCACTGGGTGCTTGTAAGAAGGCAGCGTGAAGGATTTTAGTCGCAGCAAAGACGCACAAGTACAAAACGAAGAATAACTCCAGAGCAGCAAGAACAACCAGCCGGTTGAGCCGATCTTCATCTTCTTCTCCCACTGGAGGGGGCTAATTTTAGGGGGCTAAATGTACCAGCTTAGCTAGGCCATGGCAGCCGAGGGAGCTCGCGCCGCCGGAGGAGTGCACCGCGTGCCTGCAGATCCTGGCCCGAGACGCGAGCCACGAGGCACGAGTCACGCGGACGGCAGTTGAAATCGAGACACCGAGCCGACAGAAAATAGCTTTCACTCTGCCACGCAGGATCACCACCGGTGCCATGGCTCGCCCGTCACGACCGCAGTTCGTGTTCTGCTAATCGCTCGGACCTGCTCTGGAAGTCCCTCGGCACGTCCCACAGTGCGAATAATTACACGTGGGCGCTTGACAACGGCAGCCAAACATACGCTTCCGTTAAAGCTGCCCGTGGCTTAAAACCGCAATGCGCACAACACTAGCTCCTAGGCGGTCATGGAGCGAAAGCAGCCTATAAGTCAACGCAAACGAGGTTTTGTCACCAAATGCCAGCGCAGACAATGCGCAGTACTTTTTGCGACATAAAAACGAGCTAGAAATTCCTCCTGCGTATAAAAGATCTGTCTGTGTAGAAATGTGCCTGCTACGGCAACCAGGGACAATAAACAAAGAAGCAGCAGCGGCCGCCACGAGCGTCACAAGTTAAACACACCATGCTAAACCATTCCTCACTTTTTACCGAGTCGTAATGTAATTTAGACATACCCAGCCCATTCGGGGTCGTGGCTTAGCGACCAAAGCCACACCTAACCATGGCGTCTACTGTGTCGATGGTGTAGCGTGGTAGACCCAGAAGTCGTCTTGTGATGCATGCTAGCAGCGACAAGATCTTCACACCAAACAAAAATGAAATCCCCAGGCCCCCATTAGGCAATGGCGCCACAGTTGCGGGTGTGGTTGGTCCGTTAATGAAGTTCACTATTGTCCCAGCCTATATAAGCAGATAAGCTGGCGATATTTTCACACGGGTGTCTTCTTCATACCGAAATATCGAAGCGGAGCACAAGAAGAGGAACAGAAACGCAGAAGATGACGCGCAGAGTGCTGAATTCAAACTTTATTGACACAAGAAACCCAAATACCCCAGTTATAGTGCTCTGATCAGCCAACATGACTGAGTTTAAACAAAGAAAGTGTAGCCAATATCACAACACAAATAAAACTGCGTAGAAGTTTTACACTGTCGAAAAACTATTGAAGTATCGCACTGCAACTACACCAATACGAAAACGATAAAAATAGCTTCACAAATTCGAAGTTGCCAAATGCAAGCAAGGGCAAGCAGAAAACAAATGCGCGAAAGACACACGCTCCGGACAGGTTTGACCTTAAAAAATCTGACACTTTGCCCCAGAGAGCTACCAACGGTTTCGAAACGCACTACATCTACCATGAAGCCGCATAGAAAAAATGATTCAGTGAAACAACAAAACAACGGGAAAAAGGGGCCGCCCCGCGCCAGGCATGGCCAACAGCCAGTGTGTGGATTTTAAAGTAGTAGTGGGGTTGTCTAGGTTATACTAAGGAATGGGTATTGCCTCTCGATTTTACACGGCCCTCCACATGGATGATGGTAGAAGCCATACTTCCTCAAATTATCATGACCAGATTATCTACTCCCACTAAAGGGCAAAAACATCTCGCATAGATTTAAATTATCCCGGTCCTGTGCTAAGTGCGGCCACGTTGTCCCCGCAACGTTCTTGGTCTCATCTGACACTCTAACTTTCTGCCGGTCCCTGCCACGCTTGCCTTCTCTAGAGACCCACTCTGTTACCCTTAATGACCAGCGGTTATCTTGCCTTCGCATTACATGCCCTGCCTACGTCCATTTCTTTTTCTTAATCTCTACTAATATGTCCTTAACACGTGTTTGTTCCCTGACCCACTCCGCTCTCTTCTTGTCCCTTAATGTTACACCTATCATTGTCCACTCCATTGCACGCTGAGTCGTCCTCAATTTAGGTTGAACCCTTTTAGTGAGCCTCCATGTTTCTGCCCCGTAGGTAAGTACCAGTAAGAGGAAGCTGTCGTACACTTTCTTTTTGAGGGACAATAGTACGCTGCCATTCATTATGTGAGAATACGTGCCCAAAGCACTCCACCCCATTGTAATCCTTGTAATTATCTCTGCCCCTTGGTTGGAATCTCGGGTCACTACTTGGCCTAAGTAGATATATTTGCTTTCCGCTTCCACTGCCACTCCGCCTATTTAAAACCTCAGGGCTCTCTTTACCGGGGCTATTAGGCATTACTTTTGTTTTCTGCATATTATTTTCAGCCCCATGATTCTACAATCTTGTCCCCAATGCGGAAATCATGCTTTGCAAGTCGTCCCCCGAGTTACTTAGCAAGGCAACGTCATTAGCAAATCCAAGGTTACTAAGTTATTCTCCAATAACCCTTACTCCCACCTGTTCCCAATCCAATGTTCCGAATTCCTCTCGCAAACATGCCGTGAATCACAGTGGACAGATTGTGTATCCTTTTCTGACGACTTCCCTTATAGGTATTTTACTGCTCTCCTTATGAAGGACTATCGTAGCGGTAGACCATTCTAGATATCCCCTAGTATTATTGCGTAATGCTCGTCTACGCCCTAATTCCACGATGCCTGAATGTCTGCTGGGGTTTCTACAGAGTCAAGTGCTTTCTCATAATCTATGATGACTATATATTCCTTGAGTATACTCCGCGCATTTTTCTATCCATCGCGTGAATATGGCCCATTGTGGAATACCCTTTACAAAACCCTGCTTCTTTATTAGGCTGAGTGAAATCTAAGGTGGCTGAGATTGTGTTAGCGACTACCTTAATAAGTCCCTTGTATGCGACTGATCAGCTGATCAGCCTGTAACCTTGTCAGCTGATCAGCCTGTAATTTTTCAAGTACTTTGTGGCAACACGAGAAAATAAAAATGCCGAGCCACAGAGCCCATATATTAGGAATATGTCAGCAGCTGACAGGCCAGCGGCAGCTATGCCTGAACGAACGCTCAGAGTTCCCAGGAGCACTGACTGCTCACGCCACGAGGCTCGCGCAGTGAGCCCCAGAGTGGTGCTTCGTCGTCTTCGCTGGGTTGATGCTGCTACAGGAGGCCACCCTCTAGTGGCGGAGCCGTGGGGTAAGGCGGAAGGATACTTTTGGAGGTCGTCGTGTGGGTTTTGTTGTCTGTTACGACTGGGGTGGCTGGGGAGGGTGATCCGCACTTAGTATTGTGGAGTCGTCTTCTTGTGTAGAGAGCGGCCCTTAAATGAACGCTGGTTTGAAGCGATCAACAGAAATAGTGTCGTGTCTGCCGTCCAAATACACTGTGAAATGCTTATCAGCACGGTGGATGACGCGGTATGGTCCCTCATACGGGCGCTGAAGTGGTTTTTCGCACGGCGCCACGGCGGACAAAAACGTAGGGGTACGTTGTCAGCTCGCTGGGAACTTGGGCATCCGCTCGCTGTTGACAGCCTGGTGCGGGCGCACGAAGTGAGCGAAACGAACCTCGTAGTTTGGTCCCGTAGTCAGTGGGATCAGGGCACGGTGATGATTCGGAATCAGTGAAAAAGTCTCCCGGCAGGCGGAGCGACGCACCAAAGACCATCTCTGCGGGAGTGCAGTGTAGATCCTGCTTCAAAGTAGCCCGAAGACTCAGCAGAACCAACGGAAGGGAGGCGGACCAATGGGTAGCGTATGGCTGTGCCCTGAGTGCAGTCTTGAGGGAGCGGTGAAAACGCTCAACAAGCCCGTTGGCAATGGGGTGGTACGCTGTGGTCCGAATGCGGGAAGTGCCAAGAAGGGTCAGAAGGTTCTTGAAGAGTGCCGACTCGAACTGGCGACCTCGGTCGGTGGTGATAGTTGATGGGACACCGTAGCGGGAAACCCAGCCGGCAACGAAGGCGGTGGCGATGGTTTCACTACGAATGTCGGGAGGAGGGAACGCCTCGGGCCAACGCATGAACCGATGTACGCAAGTTAGTAGGTATGTGTTGCCTTTTGAAGGAGGCGAGGGTCCGAAAATGTCTACGTGCATCTTGTCGAAACGCTCAGTTGGTGCCGTAAACAAGCAGAGAGGGTCCTTGGTGTGCCGGTTAATCTGATGGCATACGAGACTGATGGCATACGAGACAGCAGCCCGTCCACTCGCGTACGTCCTTGTTGATGCCCGGCCAAACGAAACCCTGCTTTCAGCAGATGTTGCGTGGCTCGTATTCCAGGGTGCGATAGTCTATGGAAGGCATCGAAACCAATGCGTCGGAAATTCACCGGGACGAGTAGACGCGGGGTGTGCGTGGAAACATCGCAAAGCACCGGGAGAGCACACGATGGGATGGGTACTTCAGAAAGGTGCAGCGCGCCGGGTTTTTTTCGAAGGGCTATTATTTGGGCGTCATCTTGTTGCGCTGATGCGAGTGCGGTGAAGTCGATGTCAGCCGAGTTGCGGGAACTGGAGATTGCGGCGACACGTGAGAGTGCATCCGCGGCAGCGTTGTCCTGCCCTTGCACGTGCCGTACGTCCGTTGTGAATTCCGCTACAAAAAACAGATGGCGGGTTTCACGGGGTGAACATTTGGTGGAGTTTGACAGGATGGCGAAGGTCAGAAGTTTGTGGTCCGTCTGGATATGAAACCTTCGACCCTCCAAGAAGTGCCTGAAGTGACGTACAGCCGTGTAGATTTCCAGGAGTTCTCTTCCGAAAGTGCTGCAGCGTGACTCCGCGGATGACAACTTGCGGGAAAAGAAAGCAAGGGTTTGCCAGGCATTGTCCAGAAACTGTTGCAGATAAGCTGCGACTGCTGCGTGAGATGCATCGGTCATTACGCAAAGCGGAACTCTCGATCTCGGATAAACGAGAAGGGTTGCCTGGGACAGCTTGGTCTTGACATTCTTGAAAGCAGTTAGTGCTTCTGGACACCAAGTGAGTGGAGATGCTTTTGGTTTGTTTCCTGTGAGCATGTCTCTCAGTGGGCGCAGGAGAGCGGCGCAGTTCGGGATGAAACGGCGGTAAAAATTTAGCAGGCCAAGGAACTCGCGGAGTTTGCGTATGCAAGATGGCTGCGGAAAGTCGCCGATGGCCTGTACTTTTGAAGGCAAGGGGCGAATGCCATTCTTGTCTACATGGTGGCCGATGAAGTCCAGCTCGTGAGCACCGAACCCGCACTTGGCTCTATTGACGATAAGGCCGTATTCGGCAGGGCGACTGAAGAGTTGGCGAAGATGCTGGATGTGTTGTTCTGCGTCGCTACTGAACACAAGCAAGTCATCGATGTAAGCGAAGCAGAAAGGTAATTCTAGGTTCACGGTATCAATGAACCGTTGTAAAGTTTGTGCAGCGTTGCGAAGGCCGAAAGGCATGCGCAAGTACTCAAAACGTCCGAACGGCGTGATGATTTCCGTCTTTGGAATATCTGCCGGCTCCACAGGAATCTGATGGTAGGCCTTAACAAGGTCGATCTTAGAGAAAATCGTCGCCCCATGCAGTGGTGCTGAGAAATCTGCAATGAGGGGAAGGGGGTAAATATCAGGAACAGTGGCGTTGTTGAGCAACCTGTAGTCTCCGCAGGGGCGCAAGTCTCCAGGTGATGGTTTTGGAACCATGTGCAGCGGGGACGCGGAAGGGCTCGACGACGGTTGAACTATTCCGAGCTCAAGCTTGTGTTCGAACTCGTCACGTGCGATCTTGTAGCGGTCAGGCGGTAAGCGTCGAGCTCGAGCGTGAATGGGTAGTCCCGTAGTGACAATGTGATGAGTGACGTCATGTCGGACCGGGAGGAGGAAGTTGGCAGGTCGCAGAAGGGATGGGAATTCCTCAAGAAGCTTGCCATAGACCGACTTCGACGAGGTGCTTGCGACCGCCAAGAGCGGTTCCTTCGATGCCATACCAAGCAGAGAGAGGTGCGTTGTAGCATCAATGAGTCGCTTGCGGTGCATGTCAACTAACAAGTTGTAGTGACGCAAGAAGTCTGCGCCAAGAATGGCGTAGGCCACATCAGCGATAAGAAAAATCCATCGAAATGTTCTCCGGAGGCCATTGTTGAGTGACAGCGATTGTTCTCCGTATATTGCAATGGGAGTCTTGTTGGCGGCTTCTAAGCTGCTTGTGGTTTGCCTGCGCTTGCGAACCACGGCTGAGGATGGTATTACGCTGACCTCAGCGCCTCCGTCGACAAGGAAACCCATCCGGTGGTTTTGTCCGTCACAAAAAACAAGCGGCTTACTTTGCAACCGACACCACTCACCGCCTCTAGTGGTGCGCCGGGGAGTTTCCCTGAAAAGTGCAGGGGGTTGTCCACTTCCGCACTGCTATTCCAAAGTTGCGATGATACCAGCATACGCCTTGCCTTGAAGGCGACGGCGAACGGCGGCCCGAGAAGGAGCGGCCGCGCGAGGGAGAGTGTTGGCGCTGAGCTGAGAGAGTGGCGCTCTGAGCTTGGTGATCTCCCCACGGAATTCCTCACGCAGGCTCTGCAGCGCAGATGGAGACGGCGTTTTAGGTGCTGCTTTAGTGGGCCCGGAACGTTTCGGGACTGATAAGTTGAACACAGGACCTTCGACAGGAGTACAAACGTCCATGACAGAGTCAGAAAGTTGGTCCAGCTGAGAAATGGATAAACCTCTCGCGGTGGCCAGCACCATGCGGACGCAGGTGGGCAGGCGTTGAAGAAAAAGCTCTCGAAGCAAAGCTTGATCGAACGTGGCTTCATTCTCTCCAAGGAGCTGTTGAAGGCGACGCAGTAGCTGTGGGGGTTTGCGATCACCGAGTTCTTCAGATTGTAGAAGCTGCAACCGTCGCTGTTCCGACATTGCCGTCCGCTGGATGAGTTCACTCGTCAGGGTGTCAAATGGGGCGGTAGCCGGCGGTCAAACAATCAGGTCGTGAAGCTCGGTTGAGATCTGAGGAGGCAGCGCAGACACGAGGTGATTGAATTTCTGGCTCTGCGACGTGATGCGAACAACGACGAACTTGCTGTTTACCTGGGCGAGCCAAAGCTGGGGGTCCTCAGGCCAGTACTGGGCAAGCTTCAGCGAAAGTGCAGCCACGTCCCCTTGAGCGGCGGAGGATGTTCGATGGCTGTCATCTGCAGCAGTGGCTCCGAGCTGGGCATCTAAAGCGGTTTGATTGTCGGCTGCCATGTCCAATATCCGTGGTCACCAATTCTGTGGCAACACGACGAACTAAAAACGCCGAGCCACAGAAGACGTATATTAGGAACACGTCAGCAGCTGACGGGCCAGCGTCAGCTATGCCTGGCCGAACGCTCAGAGTTCCCGGGAGCACTGACTGCTCACGGCACGAGGCTCACGCAGTGACCCCAAAGTGGTGCTTCATCGTCTTCGCTGCGTTGATGCGGCTACAACTCCATATCACCTTTCTTGTGGATTAGGATGATAGTGGTGTTCTTCAAAGATTCCGGTACACTCGCGGTGATTAGGCATTGCGCATAAAAGTTTGCAAGTTCTCTAGTTTAAATTGTCGCCATCCTTCAAGAAGTCTGCTGTTATTTGATTCTGAACAGGCGCGTTGCCCCCTTGCATTCTTTTTAGAGCCTTTTTTGCTTCTTCTGTCGTTAGCGGCGGAACCAGTTTGGTGCGCTGAATATGGCGGGTGTGCTCAGCGAGATTGCGCCGCTTTCTCTCGAGATGTATCGGTGCTCCGCTATCCCTACATTGAAAATCGCAAGAGCTGGAAACTCGGTTTTAGGGGAACGCACGCCTTCTGGCCTTGGGTATTTTTGTACGTTTTTTGTGTGGTGAGAGGTAAAACCAGCCGATACAAAGTAAATATATTATTTTGAATGCACAAAAAAACCAAATAAAATCGTATTTTATTGAAGGCAACCTGTCAAAACGGACTTTTCAAGTTCTATGCGTACAATCGACAAAACGGTTCTCCACATTTATACCCACCATCTCCCCCCGCCCTGAATAGTACGTCTCCAAAAACCAATTCCCCTTGGGATATTTGCGGGGTTGATGGTCTTTTCTTTGTGCGAAAATTTTAAGCTCTCTTCGCGTCGATAATTTCTTCTAAACAACAGTCAGGCAAATATAATGTGTTTTGGAAAATGTTGCAAAAATTACACGTTTTTTCTATCGGTTTGTTCTGCCAACCAACACCACAGACCTCATAGTTCAGGTGTACTACCGGTTAAAAATGAAGAACCAAATATTATCCCTATACTACTCTTTTTTCTCACACCTTGTCTTAATCTATTTGCACGTATTTAAAAAATTTGTTCGGCATTTTTACTGGACTGGGTGCCTTTCACAATCGCTGAAACCTACGAGTAAAGGTAACCCTGACACAGCGCATATCTATACTCTACTCCCTCTTCTCGCAACAACATCATATTGCACCGTGAGTTTTCTCTGTATTACAATTTTATGAAAAAAATCTATAAGATGCAAACCGGGAGCAAAACCGTAGAACGTTTCCAGACAGCACTAATTTACGAAAGTTTCAAAATGTGTTACACTGCTATACGTGGCGTCGTTGGAATCTGCCATGTTTGTCCACAGAGCGCAGCACCAATCTGCGGTTTTTAGCTGCTCCTATCTTGTACCTATATCTAGGTTACAGTGCTTAACGTAGAAAGCCAAACAAACCGTAATTCTTGCACTTTTTGACATTCAAATTTGTTTATTATTACAGATTCGTAGAAAAGCAATATTAGAAACCATCAACAGAAATCAAACAAGCGACATTCATGCGCACAACACGCAATGATCAAAGAAACACTGGAAATAAGCGGACGCTTAACAACTAAAAAAGAGCTATCGATAGGCAAGAAACGGAAAGTAAACACTCGAAGACAAGGAGGGTAACATTAAACACTACATAGAGGCGATAATCAAAGTAACAGAAGAATGTTACACTACGCTATATGCCTGCAAAATTAAACCAGGGAAAGCTACTAAGCGTACAAGCTTAGTTCGAGAAAACCCACTATTATCCAAAAACTAAGTTGAGAAGGCTCTCACGGGCATGACCTAGGGAAAGCTTCAGGCGACGGGGGCATAACCGCTGATCTTTTTAAGGAGGGAGAAAATATATTACTGGTGAAGCTTGCTGCACTATTTCCAGAATACTGAACGACCCGGAAAGTGCGCATCGAATGCAAAACACTAACCTATATCTGATTCACAAAAAGAAGGACACTCATAAGCCTGCTCCCAGTTGTCTAAATGCTCATTGACAAAGTAATAGTTACCTTTAAGTAAAAACCTATATTCTCATGAGTACACGCAACAGGCTGGGTATAGGAAAGAACACTAAACAAATGGATCAAGTCCACGTCGTCAATTAGGTGATAGAAATAGCCACAGCATATATACACCCCATCACGTGCCATTTACGGACTACGAAAAAGCTTTTGACTCAATGAGCACCTCAACAGTGCTGGAAGCATTCAAAGTCTAGGGAATAAAGGGGGCCGACATATGTAATGTATGTACGGGAAGGATAACAGGTCACAAGCCAAAGGACAAGGTTCAGATCCGTAAGGAAGTAGGACACGATAATACCAATTCGTTAAATTCATTCACAGCTTGTCTGGTGGGATATTCAGGAAGCTTGACGGGGCAAACATGGGATTATGAATGAAAAACGAATACTTCAATAATTTCAGGTTTGCAGACGACACTGTGTTTCTACGCTAGTCTCCAGACACCTGCAAAAAATGCTGGAGGAAGTATATACAGAAAGCGAATTCGTGGGCTAAAAATATATATGAACCAATCTTAAGTAATGATGAGTAAACATGCCGAATGTGACCTGTCCAACGTATGTAACGAAACGCACAAAAAAGTAAGATATAACTACCTTGGTAAGAGGTAAGTCTGTGATCGCAACCACAAGAGCCGGCGCTGCGTTCGTATGGGCCAGGGTGCACTTGGCAAACAGTCGAAAATAACAAAAGTACGCTACTTCTTTCGCTGTAAAGGAGATTGTACAACCAACGCTTCCAGCGGTGATGAGATTTCGAGCGGAAACTTCGCGCATTAGTAAAGAGCTTCAAAGCAAAGTGAGGTTGTCTCAAGAGGCCATGGAATGCCTAATGATTGTAGTAACACTGAAAGACAGTAGAGGAGCCGGATCATCGAAGGAACAACAGTAGAAGATATAGCTTTTAATTAAGAAAAAAAGAACCATTGTGCTGAGTTCAGCGAGATGGCAACCGGTGGACTTCTAGGGTGATAGAGTGGATACTGAGAGATGGATGTAGAAAATGTGGAAGGACGATTTCTGAATGTTGGGAAAAAACAAGAAATTTCGGCGGAGAGAATGGACTTGAGCGGCGTGGGAAAGGAGGAGTTTGAGGTCGATAGAAGCGGCCTTCGTCCTGCAGCGGACGTAGTGTGCAGCGTAGTGTGCAGCGGACGCGAAGCTTTCTCGTAATGAACTTTTGGTTGGTCAATCACCGAGTACGATTACGCTCTACTCTGGAGGTACGGACCGCTTTTGTAGAATACCCACAGAAACTATCGGGTGTGTACTCCGTAGGCCTAACGTTTGGATTTGGGGCTGCTTGTCATACCCTTCGACGATGTCGAAATGGGCCAATCAAGTACACGTCTGCTTAATAACATTGCGGTCCAGGTCGATTCCGGTCACGGGAAGCATTTTTTTCTTTCACTTCACCTACGAGTATTCATCATCATCGTCATATAAAGGTGGCTTTTTGGCAGGGCTCATTGGCGTACAACGGCATCAGGTAGGCCAATAAAGCTTCGTTTTAAAATTAGGGCCTTCCCTCATTGTCGAAGTGGAGGAAAACGCGGACGTTCAACGTAATTGCCACTTCAAAACGACGGTCATAATGGCTTTGTGTTCACTATACCATAGACTGGACGGTTCATTTCCGGTGCATACATCATCATCATGAGCAGCTTATTCAGGTGCAGGATGAAGGTCTTTCCCGTTGACATGCAACCGCTACTGACCTGCACTGCTCCAGTCCACTGTTTAATGCGCGAATTACCCTATTTCATCCCCCCATCGGGTTAATGGCATTCCCTATCTTCTAGACACATCCCTCGGTACTCAAACTTTTGCTGTAATTGTCTACCCGTTGTCGGTTCATCTAACTACATGGCCAGCCCAGGTCCACTTCTTTTTGTTCATTTGAACAATATCTTTTTTTAGCTTGTTCTCTGATCCACCTATCTCGATCAGCCTAAGTTCCTAAGTTTCCTTTCTATTCGTGTGGCAAAGCCCGGCGTTTCAGCTCCGTATGTCAGCTCCTGCAGAACGCATTTGCAGATTTTTTATAAGTTACAGAGGCAGCTTACTTTTCATTATTTGGGAGCGCTTGCCGAGTGATTCCCAACCCATGCCTATAGTCCACTGGATGTCTCTTGCGTGATTGGGGTCAGCACTAACCATCTTCCCGAGGTAGTTATATTCTACTGCTTCTAACGTTTCGCTTCCTAAGCTGTACACGACGCTTTGGCATGATACTGTCTCATTAGTTTAGGTTTATTCATATTAATCTTTAGCATCACGGCCATGCTTTGATTGTAGTTCCTCAAGCATATTTGCAGATGTTGTTCAGTCTTAGCAATTCTATATAGTCTCTAAACATGAAATGGCTCAAGCATTCCCCGTTTATCCTTAGTCCTGTGTTTTTCGGTAACGCTTTGTGAATTCCCCCTCCGGACATACTGTGAACAGTTTTGGCAATATATGGCGTCTCCCTATCTTACTCGGTTACGGATTGGAGATGTGTCGATTTCTTTGTGAGGTGTTGTCCTGCGTGTACTTCCCGTATATATGTGGTATAGAAGTCTTATATAGGCCTCTTCTATTTCCTGGTTTTTAGGCATTTAGCGCTGCTGTGGTTTGTACTAATTCAAACGCATTCTCATAGTCTGTAAATACCATGTAAAGGGGTTAAGTGTACTATGCGGAGTTTTCTCTAGCGTGTTTGCCGATATGCGCTTGATACAACGTTAAGTACCCTTTCCTAAATCAACCTGCTCTCCGTTGTTGGGAATCCAGACTGTAACCTATGCGGCTAACTATAACTTTTGTGAACAGCTTGTGAACGACGGAGGACAGGGTAATGGGTCTGTAAATCTTGAGGTCCTTGGTATCTCCCTTCTTATGAAACAGAGTAATAATTGCGTGTTTATAGGCTATAGTCAAAGTTGAAATGTTTAAGCTTTCCGAAAATAGTATAGCGAGAATATTCAGCACAATATTCGTTTCTTCGGTCAAACAGTCTTCGGGTATGCCATCCTAAGCTGCAGCTTTTCAAATTTTCATGCCTTCGCATGCCCTTCCCACTTCCTCTTTATTTACTAGAGGGGTAACATCAGTTGAGCTTCACCGCTCAGTAGTTTCCAAAGGGTCTAATGTCGCTGGCATGGAGCCAGGTGTAGAATCCTTCTGCTACATTTGTTATTACGTTGAAGCTTAGCGTAATAATGTTACCATGCTCGTCCGTGAGTTCGTACGTCCCGACTTTGCCATTGGCTAGCTTTCTCTTAGTTACTTCCAAGCTTTTTTTACGGCATTTCCTCGTTCGGGTAGTTAAATCTGATCCGCAGGGCTTGAAATGTGAGGTTCTAACGTATGGCGATTAGTTCCTTGGTTATCTTAGTTTGTTTTTCGATTTGTTTCCTACATGTTGCTTTGCCGACAGCTGTTCCTGATTCTCTAATTGCCGTCGTTAGGTTGCCATCTAATCTGCCTACACTGTCCTCGTTCTGCTCGTTAAGAAGTGCGAATTTGTTTTCAGAGAGAGAGAGTGAGAAAGGAAGGAAGGACAGAAAGGCCGGGAGGTTAACCAGGTTTAGAGCCGGTTTGCTACCCTGCACTGGGGGAATGGGGTTCAGATGATAAAATAAGGGGGCGGGAGAAAAGTACGAGGTAGGAGTGGGAAGGGGGGCACTCAAGTCCCGTTTCGGGCGCTACAGTCTTTCCTGCTAATTCGTTTCGCTCAGGAAACGTAGAAGGGCTTTCGTCGCCTTCTGTGAAATCGATGGTGGAGACCGATGACCAACGATAGTTTTGAAAGGTTCTTTTAAATTGCCGCGCTGTGGCTCTGACTGACTCAATGCTGGATTTTTTTCGTTTTTACGAGCTTCCTTTTTTCTCTTGTGAGGTTCAGCCTTATTTTACCTCTAACTAAACCTCTACCTGTACCTTTACCTTTACCTCTAATCTAATCGCTGCTCCGAACCCTAGCACCTCCACGTCTTGCACAATACCTGGTTTGTCACATCAAATCAAGTCAATTTCTTTTTTGCAACATGGGCATGTTTCTACGTCCATTTCCTGTTTCGTTTGTAGAAGTCGTAATCATCAACCACAGGTTACTTGTCCTTGGAAATCCCACCAGTCTATCTCCTGGATTGTCACAATTGTCTATTCCAAAGTTTCCCACCGAATTTTCTCGGATTTTCTCCTTACCGACTTTTGCGTTAGTTCCCCATCACAATTTTAAACTGCGTTGTTGCCGTCTTCACTGCTGATTCGAAGCTTCTAGAAGCTGTCTACGGCTTTGTCATCATATCTGCTTGTTGGCATATATGCCTGTACTATCGCTAACCTTTATTGCATGCTATATCGCATGTTTGCTTGGTCACAGCAGCCACGACCCTCTCGTTGATGCCGAAAAACACCTCCGCGTTTTCTGCTATTGCTCTGTGGACTAAAAACCCACTCCATGTTCTTTCTTTTCTTGGAGTATACTTGAGCACAGAATATGCCCGCTTGTGAGCTCCATGAACCCTTCTCGTGTCTTTCTAACTTCTCTTAGCCCTGTAATATACCACGTAATGTCTTACAGATCCTCTATTCGTACAGCTATTCTTTCCTCGCAGGATAGAATGCGTGCGTTGAACCTTGGCAGGGTCAAGTTCAAACCGTGGCCTGTCAAACCTTCGCACCCTCTGCTGTAATGCTGTCCTCACTGCTGGGTGTTGGGGACTGAGGTCCGAGAGTTGACTTGGCCAGTCATGGGAGGTGATGGGCCGCTACTACACCAGGGTGGTGAGCTTTCTCTGGTAATGATGTGCTGTATGTGCCTTGACAGACTTCCTAGAATGCTGGAAACTTTTTAGTGTAGCCTTGTAGGTAACCGAGATGATGGTTACTTCCGAAGCAGGCAGCACTTCATATCGGTATGGGCTGGGCTCAGAGAGCCAGAAGAAAAGGCGAATAGAGCGAGGGAAGTGTCCCGCGGACGAGGTTCCGGCAAATGCCTGCAGTAATACTGAGTCAGCGTTTGTCGGTTTTGCTATTTTACGCGCCGTTCTGAAAGGCTAAGCTGAGACACTGGCTCACTCTTCAGAGATCCACTAATTTCTGGCTGTTGGAAAAGTCACACCACTGCTCAAATATATAGCTACGAATAAACGGGAACTTTGAAGCTGATCCAGCAAGCAGGGCCACTGCTGGTTTTTTGGCGTCCTACTTCGCTCTTTTTAACCCTATTCTAAACCGAAAAACTGTTGTTCGTGGACTCGGCACATGGCGGCAACCATTTGGCAGGGCGGTGCTAAGGTTTATCCCTGTTCTCTTTTAAATGCAGAAACAGTGAGACCACGACTGGGGAGAAAACTCCATTTCTATATTTTTACATAAAAACCGATTGCATATCTTGGGAGCCCACACTCGGGCGGTCACATTAGGTGGTTTCACTTTTTCTGCCCACCCAGGAGTTGTCGAGTTATCCAAATGTTAGCTGTGGTACGTGTTCCTGCCTGGGTCGCTTGCCTATTCCTAGCCCGGCATAGGCACGCATTTTCGACGCAGCGCTGGATTTATTCAGAGTTTTTCCCTTCGTTATTTAGTGTACGATGCTGAGGAAGGTCAACTTTAGGTTTCCCAATAATCTCCGATCCCTGCAAGTGAAATAATGTACATTTTTTTTTTCAAACACAACCCTGCCTGCTAGACCAGTTAGGCTTGGGGATTTTTTATATCACAGTTCGGTGAGCGTTGCCATTATTCGGACATTCCTTGTTTCTAACTGCATGTCCGATGCAACGACAGGGTTTTTAACCAATTTAAACAGTGCAAATGCACCGCCGAGTGAATTACTTGATTCTTCTGCGATTTTGCACCGACAGCTTCGCCAGTTAGGGCTATGGTGAGTGTGTGGTGTTGCATTTGGGTTTTTGGGTGTAACTTTACCAAAAATGCGCCTAGTCCGCTCAATGAACAGACCGAACTATCCGAATGCCCCAAGATAGCGCGTGTATGATATTTAAGGTGCCAGCCTCTCGTTGACGTAATCTGGGTTTGTTTTACTTTCCTTGGCCCCTAACCCTACGGCTGGTTCAACCACCTCCGCGCCGTAAAAAGAACATGTTTTTATCTGTAAATCTATTGGTACAGGGAGATTCAAATTTGGTGCAGAAGTGCTCTAGAACTTGATGCAAAAGATGTGGGACAGGGTTTGAACTTACATTGGCCATTTCCTGACCAAAATTAAAAATTTTGCGCCGGTCTTCCCAAGCAAGTCCGCTATGACGTGATGACGTTATCACAAACTCCTGATAATGTAAACTCTATGCAGGTACACCGCTGGGTGGCTGGATGGGGCGTATTGGTGTCTATTGGGAGGTCAGATGTCTCCAACACAACATGCATAAACTCCTCCGTTTTCCTTTCTTCACCCTCCACATGGTAATCTCTGACTACAGCACAAAGGTAGCGTTCCCGAAAATAACCCACGGTCCTTGCAAAAGCCAAGCACTTCCAAGCGGTTCAGAATGCGGACACGATAATTGAAATTCGAACTGCTAAAACGCTCTGTTCCTTGCACACGTTGTCGGAGTACCTGGTTCTCTTCCCGATTGACACGACTTGGTTCTCTTTGTCAGTTTCTGTCTCGCTCTTTTGAATTCTTTTGATGGCTCGTCCATGTTTTGCTCCCCAGCTGTTTGTATTTTTCTACTGTCAAGCTACAGCACATGCTGCAGAATGAATCACAGTTCGAGTCCACATGAAGCCTCAGGAGCTTGGATGTGATGACATTGAAATTGTACCACATCTTGGCGGAACACCCCTTACGCTGAAGAAATTGAACCGTAGAATAAGCTGTGATATATAAACGTTTTGAGGAAAATACAGCCCTGGGCAAACGAAAGTCCAATGCTAGAATATGAACCACAACACACAAATCACACAATTTCTTTTCCTGCAAGTCAAATTGATTAGTGCCTCAATAACAGTAACGAAGTCGGAAAAGATGGCATTTCAAATATAATAATTACACGTCATTATTGGACCTTCACGAACAGAATTTTTCTCTTTCAGTCGACCTGTAGACAATGAGGCTGGAACAGCCCTATATTCTAGAAGTAGACTGAAGGAACGTCGTGCAATGGGGGTTCTGATCAAAAATTCCCGCTGGTTAAAATAAACGCTTTCATGCACTTCATATTGCATGTTTTGTAAGACGAACGAAAAACCCACATGCACTTCGCTCTGGAAGGGGGCAAGTTTAAAGTAGATGAGGAACGCTTGCAGGCTTTACCTACAACGACAAAATACATGTGTTTTAGAAGCACAAGTTTTCCTGGTTAGACGCAAATGAGGCCCATTAGTTTCCGAAAAGCAAGAGTTACGGGTGCGCGGTGATGACGCACTACTTGACCATAGCTCTGAAACATTTGCATACATCCGAATCTGAAAATGTGTATCCTGCTCGTGGTGTTAGTATTTCCCGCATTTTTTCACGTGTGTTCCGCGCTTTGTAATTGGTTTAATGTGGCCGCATGCACTAAGAGTTCGTTGCATTTTTGCGTGGCGAGGGAGGGATCTCGTCTAACCACATTGCCGGAAACATTGGCATTTGTAATATCTACTTGTGCTTGGTTACAGTGACTGCCGCACTGGGCCATTTCATCTTGGGTTTTAGGTGAACTGCTTGTTTCCTTTCGCTTTTGCATGCAGCACAAGAAATCTTGGTTTCAAATCGAGATGGCGTTGATTGTTTGGTCGCTACCTTTGACTATTCGGGTTCCACGAAGTATATTTATCATCTAGCACAATCATTTCAGTAGAAAGACCACAACAGGTAAACTCCTAGCAAGCAAACGCTGTGGCAATATATCTCCCGATGCTCATCTGTGCACGTCACAGGGTCGATCGTTCCTCAGGCAGCTGGTATCCTTAGGCTCTTTCCAAACCACACATTTACTCCACAAATCTTGGTTTTTTCGAGCACCCTGCGTCGTACCCTGCCGCGTGGCCATCGGACACTGTTCTGCAAAAATTAACCAAGTGTTTTGCAAAACCAGTGCAAGACCATTTAAATCAATTAACTGTCCTTCAACACAACTATATACAGATTGGGGGAACATTCGTTACCCACTGACAAGCACAAAAAGTACGGGTTTAAAAACTGGAACGCACGAAAACTTCACCCTAATGCAGCAGAGTGTGGAAACAACCCGGCATTTAAAATAACCGGTTCGTAGTGTACACTGGTGATGCAGAAACCCAAGGATTCACCCTGCGCCAACAAAACTCTAATTGTACTCACATTTCCGGCAAGCCTGAATGAAGAACAGCTTGGGTTTTCCTCCCAAGGCCGGGCAGAAGTCCTTGTTAAACCAACGGTAGACTCCGCTGCTCAGAGGAACCGTCTTTCCGTCCTTGCTGGCTATGACGCCTTTTGCTCCGTGTGACATTAAAATAACGATGAGGCAGTCAGCATCTTTTTGCTCATCCGCCATTGCCGCACGCGACAGGAGAAGCTCCAGCCTCTATGACATGTAAAATACATAGGAATCATGTATGAAGCATCCAGTGCTTATTTTGTGTATAACAAGTATATAATGGCCTATTGTGCAGCCTTTAAAAACGATGTATGTGTTAGGGCATGCAAGCTCGATCTAGAAATTATTTAACATTCTTAGTCAACAGGTGGCAGAGCCCGTAATAATGAAGCTGTTTTGTGAATAAACCTGTATGGTTGGGTGCCATGTTCATGGCTTAGAAGCTAGCCTACACAGAAAAGGTACACACGGGTGTTTTATTCTCGTACACGACATTTTTTACGTTTTCACTTGAACTGAAAAGCAGTCCAAAAAGAGTAGTTTACAAATACTATTGCGTTTAGAGTAACAAAATGTTTGATGTTAAGCTTCTATAATACGAACAGCACTGTCGACGGAGTAATCATTATTCAGAAATAACTAAAAAATCAAGGATGCCTTTTCTGCTAGTTTTGCGACGACCTGAGATAATTACCTTGTAGGAGATTTGATGGGATTAGGGGCCTATTATACTGAAATTACGCTTTTTCGGTAGAAAATACACAAATTACTTTTTCCGCTCGTCTATTTCCAGGTAGTATACGGAGGCCGTAAATAGTTCTCGAAGTGCCAGAAGGAACTGAATAGGTCCGGTAGTTGAAGCTTTACGTTAATATGGCGAACGCTAGGTGCATACAAGAGCACAAGTGTTAAATACAGGCTTTACGAAATCTGCAATGATTTTCCTTCGACGCATTGCGCGCACACTATCGCCTGTGAAGCAGAAACTAAATTCCTCAAACGTATTTTGACGACAAGCGGAGTAAACTTTTCAGTACTGATTTCAAGGGAGAGATCTATCTTTTTTTTGTTTTATGCATTTCAGAAAAAACTGAGTATAGGCAACACTAAATACCATCAAATGTTTCTTAAGTTATCGACATTTACTGTAGAATAAATTTAGAGAAAACGTGTTGTTGGTTGTGTGTGATGCGTAGCCTACTGTAACTTCCAGAATGTTTTCTGGCGATTTATTAGACAAACTAACGGCTTCACCCAGTTTAAATGGCAGAGCATAGAGGGAGTGTAGTGTTTATTACGCAATTAGAACTTCCAACGTCCAACCCCTGTAAATAGGCCGCCCATCAAATTTATAATTTAATGATTTGGTTCAATAAGAAAACATATTAATGAGTAACATGTTTATTTTCGAAAATACGGGAATTGGTAAATGAGGACGAAAAATAATTTCAAGAGGTCGGCGTGTGGGCGGTAAAGTGCCTGATCACAGCCAGAACATTTGTCTCCCATGGAGACGCCGGGAATCACGTGGGTCGCAGCGTCGTGCCCGAGACAGAGCACCAGCGTGAAGGCTTCCGAAAATCGAACTGCCCGCGCAGTTCTGGTTGACAAAGAACGTGCCGCTCGTGGACAGCACTCAACTCGGAACGAGTGTGAGGTCCACGTTGCAATCTACCAGCAGCAAAACGGACATGTCATTGATGTTGCCGTTGTTTATAATTTTAAAAATTAAGAGCAAGACTTCACCGCGGATATTATTCTACCCAGTCCCAGAGTGTACCTGCAAACAATATAGTGTATAGGAGAGAAATACAGAGGGGAAAGAATTTTTAAGGTAACAAGTCTCTAGGGCCACCGTAGTGGAATTCGTCACTTTCTTCGGAAACGGGCAGCTCGTACCCCGAAGCGAAGGAAACTACACTCCATTACTCTCTTTCAAACACAAAGCACAAAGCTCTAGCTCTTGTATGCACTGATGCACAAAACGTTCCGAGATATCCGGCTCAATATTGTTAACACCCACGCACACATTTTTTTAAAGAAACTAACCCCAGAAAGCTTCTCTGTAAACTAACAGGAAAAAAAGTGCAGCGGGGTAGTATTATCTTTACCTTTGGGAGCCTTTCTATTCCTATAAAAAAGCAAGTTTTCGCTCAAAGGAGATGAACAAAAAGCCGCAGTCTGGGTTTCCCGGACTAGAACTTCCCTATACAAAGCGAGCGCCCCGCCACCAGCACGTGTGCTGATGAATAAAGATGTCTTCTCTTCCTGCTTCTCCACCCCGACGCTCTGGATGCTTCAGTAGCGCTCGATCCTGTGACATACAACCCTCGCAAGTATGCAAACCCTGTTTCCTTACTACAAGGTGTTTGCTGATTTTGTGCCTTACAGAAAGCATATAAATGTCTACCTTTACTTTTACGTGTCACACGTAAGCGTAGGCTTGCTACTGCATTACCCTCACGTTTTTAATACCGCGGGTGTTGGCACTAACTCTCAAACGCAACCTTCGCAGCTGAGGTGCGGGATTCAGGGCGTGGCATCGTTCCTTCTTAGAGGTAGTCGGCAACGAAAATTAGTGTAGTAGAGGGAGCCCTGACCCTTGCTTAGTGGTTTTACCAGTATTTCAAGTGCACTACTGCGGAGCGAAATGTCCCTGCGGAGGCCCGCGCACCAAGAGGATTCCTTGGACCACGTGCATACGGGAACTTTCTGAGCATTTTTGTTTGCATGAAGTGAGGCAATCTATTCTTTTAACGTAAGTAATACTTCAGGTGCTTTCAAAGCCTTCATGGCTATTTTTACCTCAGGTCATATTCAGTGTGAATGGCATTAGCAGGGGGGCACAGAAAAGAGGTTTAATCGTTTTTCCACTTTTTAAATGACGTTCACTTCGATACCTCATTATGACGAAACCTCAAAGTTAACAGTCCTTCGCGACCTTGAAGGGATGCATAGAAAACCTTCTGAGTTTAACTTTGCATTGTATTTGCCAAGTGTATACCAACAGCTCGGCGAACCATGTCAAGCGCGCAGAAAAAATGCAAATCTGTTTTTCCACGGATGGGATGTGAAAGTCCACACTTCATCACAAATGGGCAACATGAATAATTCCATAGCAGTGGTAATTGCAATAAATTCGACACCGAAAGCTAAGATACCATAGCCTGGGAAAGCTTGCTGCCGTAGACAGTGTTTAAATATTGTACTAGAGAGTTTCTTCGCTGGGCCATCCAACTGAATGCCAACCCGCTCATCGTGAATAGGTAAGAGAAACAGAGACCGAACCAAACGGGGGCATGCACCTCCGGGAGAATTCAAGTGAATTCGGCTGTCTTATCAAAGGTAGAACTTTTCTGACTGCTGCGCTATATTCAATTTTACATATAATTCTTCGTTTTTAAAATAGCACTAAAAGCCACATAGAAGTGACTGGAAACACTATATTTACATAACAAGTTTAAAGTTTCGAAGGAACAGTTTTTGTTCGGAGTATGACATGTGCTACACCAATAAAAGCGTGTTCGAAAGTATGTATCAAAAATTTCATGACGGTTGCTTTTTCATGTGACACTTCCGATAGAGTACAACGAGAATAAAATATTTTGAGAGATAACTATCTCTTCTGCGGAGCCCGTTACACATATCGGTCTGAATTTTTGCCGTTGCACGTAACCCATCCCCAGGTCTCAAAACATCTTTTTATTAGTTCTTCATGGACGCACACCTAACAAGGCTAATCACAATTTCATTCAATTTACCTATTGTAAGGTTTACTTCAAGTAAAAAAACCTGGTGCCGCATGTAATTTGTTTTTTATGTACAATTGCAACCCTTCAAAAACCCATAAACATTATTTTATTTTTTGTAAGAGATGACGGCGCACATTGTAAGAGATGACGGCGCTCATGACCTGCTTTCTGCGCTGTTTGCGCGCCTTCGTCATGTGTTGAGCGTTTTGTTTACGCTGTTGGCTGCATCGGGCGCTATTCCCGAGTTATTGGCCCATGTATTTGTCAGGTAGTTCTGTTTGAATAATTGAATTTTTACCTTTAAACACTATATTACCGTGCTATTCTGTGGGTATTATCATTTTGTTTTAGCCGTCGTGAAATGTTCATTTTTCTCGCTGCATATATTCGGAATGGTGTCTAGTTTATTGGTCTTGTAGGAATATATCCGGTTAAACACAAGGTATTTGCTGCACAAAAGTAGTTCACTAAGTACTGCCCGAAATTTGTAAACTGACTTTTGTCCTGCACAAACCTCTTTTTTTTGCTAAACGTTGCCCTACGGCATAAAAAAAGTTTTCTTATGTACAACACTCCTCAATTTTGTCATTTCTTTCCTTTATTGGTAAATTTGGTGTTAGTCATTTTGAAACAGTGGGCCATTTTCACCATGTTCAGTGGGTTCAATATTCTCATTTGCACAAATCAGTCAGTCATTTATTCGCGTGGCATTGCAGGGCAATTTGTTATTTCGGGTGATCCTAGTGTAATGCAGTAAAGCGACATTATAGCATTGTGGTATGTATGAGCCAGCATGCAGGCTGTTTGATTGCCCTTGTTTTTTGATGATACAGAAATTGTGGTGAATTTTGTTGCATGATGGGCTGGCCAAGCTACACAGAGACAAGTGCATGTATAAAAATGGGTGCTGCACCCTCATCGCTTCCTGGCTGTTCGAACAGTGTGGTTGCATCGGGCTAAATATGCTATGACTTATCAGCACTACTGCTTTTCTTGCAGGCACTGTTTCTTGAGCTAACTACCAGGACTATTCAAGAGGTCTGGAAGGCAGCCCGAAGTCCCGTCATCCATCTAGCTATCTGCGGAGATTACTTGCTTCTCCAAGTCAAACACGTTCCTTTGCAGTAATGGGTTCCTCGCGGTTCGTCTTTTCTTACATGTGTACGGTGAACTTGCAGACAGAAGCCCCGAATTAACTGAAATGCACGGCTATTCGCTTGCGGGTGTCGGCTCGAAGCGGTTTCCAATACGGTATATAAACAACATCTTCTATCCAGCTACGTCATTCTGTGGTCATGATTGGCTTACTCATTCGCGATGCCATCGTCCAACTAGAGGTTTCGGTCCGAGAGCGATCGTCTGCGCCACCGCACAGCGACAAAAAGCGACGGACGGTTCGTCGCACAATATCTGCGATTCTCAAATACAGGCGTGCCTCAAAACTTTTGCGTTTAAAAAATTGCATACAAAGGGTTCCGACCTGAAAAAGTGCCAGGTAATCAAAGAGAACATTATTTCAATGAAGTATCGGTTTTTCTGCAATACTTGAGTATCAGCATGAATTGTCCAAGTATAAATAAACGCAACAACAGCGGCAAAGCCACGCTGCGTAAAAGAAACGTAGCACTCACCTCGGCTGTGACGTCTTTATAAACGGTGACATCAAAGTGCAGTTTTCTGAAAAGCGATTCCATTGCTTTTGCGTCGAGCTCAGCGCCTTCCCTGATGTCTGTACGGTTATCGAAAGCAATGTTATTGATAATGATACACTTTCCTCTCGGTTTCTTCTCCATTCTGTATGCCTGAAAAAGGGACAAAATTGAAAAAGCGGTTATTCCGATCTCTGGTACAGCGTAAGGTAAAGCAGTGCTGCATTTAAATTGCACATGAGAAAGAGTGCTACAAAATGAATACGAAAAAACAACGTTCTGTAAATGTTTAAACTGGTGACCATCAGTCGCGCATCTCATCTCACTCCAGGATAAAAGGCTCGTACAAACAACCTGTTGCACAGAACATGCCGTAACAATTGTTGTCTGCGTTTACCTAAAGCCTGTTAAAACGCTTTGTTGGCTGCATATAAGGTAATCCTATTGCACAAGTTGCCAATGCTTTTTTGCGGCGTATTACAAAACCACTTCGATAGACTTCGCATTGCTAAGGCAACAGCCTTCGGAAGCTGACAGGTGAATGCACCTGCGTAGTGTATCAGCGGACCGTGTATGCGGTGACCTGATGTATATACCCGCTACATAGCCCGTTGTTGTTCTCCCTGTAACGTTACACTTTGATATCAAATTTTTGCGCATGGTAATCTCCGCTACGCCGATGATACCTTTGGAGTTTCTTAACAAGCGGTTATGACTAACGTTAAGATCATTTGATGATGAGGTTGAATATGGGCCAGACAACATAGCGACTGGGGTATCTTAGCCAATGATGATGGCAAAAAGTGTCAAAAACTCATATCCGAAGAGAGAATTTTCATTCGACTGCAAGCAAACGCACGGAAGTTGATAGGTGTAACATGAAGGGACAAGAAGACAGCAGAGTGGGACTGCGAACAAACGCGTGTTAAGGACATATTAGTAGAAATTAAGACGAAGAAATGGACGTGGGCATGAAATGTAATGCGAAGGCAAGACAACCGTTGGTCATTACGGTTAACAGAGTGGATCCCTAGAGAAGGCAAGCGTTGGAGGGGGCGGCAGAACGTTAGATGGGCAGATCAGGCCAAGACGTTTCCAGGGATAAATTGGTCGCAGTTAGCACTGGACCAGGATAATTAGGGGTTAATGGGAAAGGGCTTTTGGCCTGAAGTGGGCGTAGACAGACTGATGATGATGAAGATGATGATGGTGATTTTAATTTGACCAACACCGAATTACCGAGCTACCTCATAGGAGTACACTGTAAGAAAAAAGGCAGAAAAGGAGCAACTTTTACTGTTAGTACCAGCCGCGCAGGTTCTCCCTTCCACGAAAAGGCTGCTCCTCAGGCGAACGCATACCGGACGAAGCAGCAACGTTGCCCCTCCATGAACCGCCCGCTCTCGCCCTCCACGGTGAGGAACTACGCTGCTCAGCGCTACCGAACAAACACCAGCCAGCGCAATCAACCACTCAAAATTTCGCGCCACCCCGTCTTGATTTACGCAAACTGAGTGCCGCATACATGAAATGAGCAAGTGGTGTGAATAAATATTTAACCAAAGACAGCTGCTCCTGCCCATAATAGCGGCGCTCATCATATATCGGCGGCTATACTAAGCCTAATCTGAGTTGGCTGCTCTCATTGATTCAAAACAACCGCCACTGCTGCTTTGGGAAGTACAACAGTACATTCTAAAGAAACGCGTCAATCACCCAAAGTTGCCACCCCGCACCGCGCATAACGATCTCGCGCACTTTATTGTTGCAAGTTCCAGTTTTGAGTACTCTTTGATTACAGCCTGTAACCATCAAGTAAAGAAGGAGATATGTGCAATTCTTAACATCCTCACGTTTACCGGTATGTTATTTTGGAAATAATAATGTGAAGTTTCGTAAACATGCAATGAGCGGCACGCCTCACCCAGGTGTTCGCATCTGACAAACGACGGCTAAATGTAAACGAAGTGCAGCAAAGGCGCATGTGTATTTAAAATTTCAGGTTTGTTTGAGTTTGTGTCGTTTCTGCTGTGTTCTCTTCCTTACATGGTGGCTATGGTGTTTCATCGGGGAAAGGCGTACGTGTGAATGTATGCCGCTCTGAGTCACGTATGTTTCCTGAAAGTGTGTTTGGGTCGATGCTTCTGTTTTTCGCTTTTGTGCCACTAAAGTATATCTAAGAGCAAGAATACTAAACCAACAAGTAAGCTCTGGTGTTGAACAATCAAATGAACCCACGGTTTACGAATGTTCATTTTTTGCAGCAAACAAATGCGTTCACCATAGTGAACCGTGCCGCAGCGAGCCTCGTAGTGCTGAAATTGCCCCTCGAAGTTCAAAGAAGTTCACAGCAGCAGGTTCTAACCTCTTAGGTGTTGCTCACTACACACGCAGCCTGCTTGAGATACGACATACATAATCATACGCAAAAGCAAGCCCAGCAATGTGCCCTCTTGTTTACCGGCGACCATTTTGGTTGAAAGGAGCAACGTTGCTCCCTCCGCTAAAAGAGCAACTTCGCTCCTATTGGAGACCAACCTATATGATACATTGTAGTTTGTCCCTTATTAGAGACTATCTTATCCTTTTTTGTGAGATGTCAGAATGCAGCTCATATACAGGCAAAAGAGGCTAGTGGCCCACTCACCATTCACCATTGTCACCGATGTCAACGTGCTCAATAGCACGTATGTTTTCAACACACAAAGAGAGGTGAAGCCACGCATCGTGATAAAACACAATTCTGCTTAGGTGCCTCTGCAACCTTTTGTGGGGCTTGATTTGCTGGGCATTACTCATTGGGCATTACTCACGCACACTCGCTTAAAAAATATGTTTCCTTAAGCACTCAATCGCTTTCACGCTCACCGTTCGAATTCGCCAGACTCACTCGTACTCGCGCTAACCACTCGCGCACACCACTCTTATTTTCCCATCCTGCTCACTCGAAGAAGTAGTCACCACTGGCATCCTCCAGTCACACTCGCACTCACCACTCGCATTCTTCACTCACACGTACTCGCGCTCGTTCTCCTTACTGGCATCCTATACTCACACTTACCCGCAACTCACAACGGCCACTGATACTTATTCGCCATCCCACTAATTTCGGAGCACAGCTTTATTATGGCATATCCCTTCATGGTCCTTCATCCCGTCGAATGACTTTCAGCCGGGGGCGCACAATATGCGCCTGTCTTTTCATTGCTTTGCAGTCTCGGGTATTCGCAGTGCGGTATCAAGCGCCAGCCGAAGGTGAAAAGGTATTCCCGTGTGTCTTAGCGTTCGATGGCCGCTGTGCCATCTGTGCAGGTGGTACGGAGCGAGTTAACGACTTATATACGGAAACTTTGTGTAGACTGAGTTTGCAGGAACGAAGACGAGGGAAACACAGGATGTACGCACACGAGAGCACTGCTTTGGTAACTAATTTAGTGGCATTGGTTCCTAGAAATATGTCTCGCAATGCATGGTGCAACGAATTGGCTGCGGAATAAAGTTCATTATACGGAGCAGAACAACGTATGTTTGCCGTTAACGGGGGTGGGAGTGGGGGGGGGGGGACACCTAACTATATAAATCTTTGCGGTCTAGCTGCCGGATGGGCCCTGGCTGTGCGTACTCTTCAGAGCAAGCCACCCAAAATGAATGCAACCATTCAGTATATACAGTTAGACGGCAGGTGGCGAAAGTCAAGCGAAGCCAAACTTTCACACAACACTGTGTACATAGTTTTTGGTTTCGCTCGTGATTACAAGGTTTAATAGGGTTAATCCAAATCGTTTCAACTCTTTTTTTTCAGCGTGGAAGCTTCAAATATGTTTTATGTATTTGTAAACCACATTATACATTTAGTTATTGAGAAAATAGTCATTGCATTCACATTTACGACTACCCAGCACAGATTACGTGAAAATGTGGGCACGTCCCGCTATACCTTCATTAGAATTTCCTTTTTACTTTGGAGAGATTACCGAGCATCGGTATTAACTAAATGTATAATGGGGCCAATTCTGGAAATGAGTCCATTTTTTATAGCCGGCGACGTCACCCTAAATTCCTAAACGCAATCTCCTAAAAAAATAAACCGGTCAGGAGGTGCGGAAATTCATTTAATAAAGCATGACATGCCCACACCGGGCATGGATCAAAATAGAAATGTCGTATGAGGGGTGTTTGAATGGGGAGAAGTATAAAATTTAGACTCCGAGCACGCAGCAGCCTTTCTTGCGGGTTATCGATGGAAAAGCTTGAAAATTGAGCTCAAGACTGAGACTTTTCGCTTCCTCACTTCAGCGAAAGGCACGACGATATTACTCGTGAAACGCGTATTTTGGCCCTTATCGTATGTTGGACCCATAAAAAGCGAAATTAACAATACTCCGGCAAAGGAAACACACGTAAAGAATGTTAATGTTTGTTTGAGTGCCGTATATTTTTCTGTTTGAACTCGGAGCCTATGGATACCACACTCTAATTGTCAGTTTCAGAACTCATTAGAACTACTCATTAGAGAAACAGGAAACAGACAGCCTCTTTTCGATTTGGAGACAGGGAACTACATTTATTTGTGGGGACAATGCAGCATTCACTCGCATATAAAAACGTGCGCATGTTCAAAATTATTTTCTGAACACTTTTAGAAGTGACGGAAGCTTGACGGCACTAAACACATTACAATGACTTCAAAATGAAGTTATTGAGTTCTCTATTGTGCGAGCTGTGTATAACCTGCAACACGTTATCTCCTGAACGTGCACTAACGAGTGTGTTGCAGCTTGTTTCCGCCGCAGAAGTTTCTTTATCTTGGTGGTGCTCAAGACGAACCCACCACATCGCCATCACGGTAGGCGACTCGTGGAGAAAAATAACAAGGAACTCAGCTCACGCTAAACCCTCTAAGTACCAGTTGTGATGACTTCACTCACCTCGATGTCATGCTGCAGGTCGTCGGTGCTGAAGCTTGCCGAGGATCCTGCACCACAGTGAAACAATTTGTGATTTTTTACGGAAGAAAAAATAAAAACACGATTAATACACTCCCTAAGCGAAATTTGTACGTAGCGTGGACTGCCGTCTTCTCGGTCAATGCGCATAGCTGCTGCGTCTCAGGAAGTAATCGCGTGTCAGCGAGCTCACGGCGGGGCACCTCACTCCGCCGTTATCTCGCAGCGCTTCGCTACCGCTCATTACGTTGTTTCAAATCGTGTGCTAACATCCCGCGCTAATATCACGTGGTTCGCATGAGCTACAAACGGAGGAGGAGCGTCTAGCAAACTGTGAGGGGGGAGGTCTCCCCTCTGCGGCGATTCATGAAGAAGTTATGTGGGGAAAGCAGTGAGACATAGTGAACCGTGGTGATGAGCTAGGAGATGATGCTCTGCTACGATATGCTATGCTATGAGATTGTTAGGGGGGAATGGATGAGTGAAAAGGGCCAGGAAATGTCTGACTTGGGGTGTCGACACATTATCAGGCCCGTTGGGGGTGGAGAAAGGGGACTGAGGCCAGAGCACTGCGACCGCCAACACCCTCACACTTTCGATAGACGCTGCTCATCAGTCTTCTTTCTGCTGGGGTAGCTCGTTTGCTTGCTCCCGTCAGCAGAAGATCCCGTCAGCAGATACGAGTGCGTTGCATATGTGTGCCCTATCCGCAGCCTACTCAAGGGGACTTCTGTGTGTCTGTTGCGTGTGTCAGTGGTGTATGGTCACAAGCGGGGTTTTACAACGTGTAACTTGTTATCTGTCTGTTCACTCCAGTGTGTTTGACATGTTCTAATCAAGTGTTGCCTTATGTGTGGCTTGAGGTCTATATATGGTACGGTTGTTATGTCTACAGTGTTCCTGAGTGCAGCAGCAGCGGCCCTCTCGTCTGCCAACTCGTTCCCAGCGATCCCAACGTGTCCTGGGACCCAGCAGAGGAGCAGCTGATGCTTCTGCGCATACACAGACATGATAGTGTTAAATACAAGATTAACTATGTGGTTCTTTGGGGGTGTATGCGATAACAGTGCGCGAACAACACTCAAGGAATCTGTGAAGATGATACACTTCGGAATTTGATTTTCAAGTATGTGTCGTACCATCAATAAAATTCCATATGCTTCTGCTGAAAAAATTGTTGTGTGGACGCTCATGGTTCTGGCTGCACTGAAATTCGGACCATGAGCAGCGCAGGAGACCATAGTGGAGGTTTTAGACGCGCAACTGAAAAATTCTGCAAGGGGGTATTTAAACTGCAGAGACAGAAAGTGCTGCAGTATTGCAGCTCGCGGTACCCGATTTTCGTCAAGTTTCATAAAAGAAAAGTCGGAGGACACAGGACGAACTTTCCAAGGAGGTAAAACGTCTGAAAACGATGATCTGTACACATCTAAAAACGAAGCGCTCAGATCCGAGGCTCACTCTCTCACTCTAAGTGAAAAGGGCAGAGGAGCGGATGGGCGATTTACAAAAAGCACAGATGTGGATGTGTCGTTAAAGACAGGATAAAAAGGACGGTTATTCAGCGATGAAGTTTTAAACGCATAAAGTAAGTCCATGTACGTACGTTGGTTCTCAAGGCTCCACTTTTTACACTCGGCATACAGACTCTCAACAGGGCTAGTGCGAAAAGAACCAGACGCAAGCCGTAGCCCCAAGTGTAGCACTGTGTCAAGCATTCACAACGCTGTTTTAGACGCCGACCCATATACCACACTACCATAGTCTAAACGAGACCCAACCAAAGCAGTATAGAGCCGTAGTAGAAGTTCTTTGTCGGAACCATACGATCGATTGGAGAGAACCTTAAGTATATTCATTGTTTTCAGACATTTATATTTAAGTTCCTTGATGTGTGGAATGAATTTGAGTTTCTGGTCAAACACAACACCTAAGAACTTGTGCTCCTTGTTCACAGGAAGCGAAGCCATTAGGAGTAATGTCTGGGTCCGGATGGACCCCGCGCTTCCTGGAGAACACAACGCAGGAGCTTTTTGCAGGATTCAATTTAAACCCATTCTTTTCTGCCCAGCCGGCAAGCTTCTTGACACCCAGCTGGACTAGACGTTCGCATATTGACATATTACATGATTTAAAAGATATTTGCACGTCGTCTACATAGAATAACAGTTTGTTTGTGGCAGTGCCTTTCCAAGGGAGGTAATCTTTACTGTGAAGAGAGTGCAACTCAACACGCCACCATGCGGCACGCCATTTTCTTGGACGTGAACCTTTGAAAGTGCACAACCAACTCTTACTCTGAACGTTCTCTCTGACAAATAACTAACAAGGGTGTTCAACGTATTACCCGAAACACCGATTGACCTGAGGTCACTAAGGATCCCCTAACGCCAAGCGGTGTCGTAGGCCTTCTCGAGGTCGGAAAAGACAGTTACGCAATACTGCTTAAGCACGAAGGCATCCTTTATATACAATTCAAGAGCTACGAGTTGATCGTTCGTCGATCGCCCGGCCTGAAGCCTGCCTGGCACCTCTCGAGAAGACCATTGTACTCGAGGAAGTACACGAGCCTGCGATTGATCATCTTCTCGAGAAGCTTGCACTGGCAGCTCGTCAGGGCTATTGGCCGGTAACTTGAGGGGGACGATGGGTCCTTTCTCTCCTTCAAGAAGGCCACTACTATGGCCTCCTTCCAAGAGTGTGGAATGTGCCCCGAAAGCCATATCTTGTTATATAGGTGTAAGGGTGTTAGAAGAGTGTCTGCGTGCAGGTGTTGTAATCATTGTGTATGTGATGTTGTCTGGGCCTGGAGCTGAGGGTTTACACGTGCTCAAAGCAGCCCTCAGCTCAATCAGTGAAAACTCTGAGTTATAAGAAGATGTTGACCTATTGTTATCTAGTATAGGCTTCTTTTCGGCCGTTAGTATGTGTTTCATGAAAGTGTTTGTGTAGTGTGGTGAACTAGAAACGTGTTGGAAGTGTTGTGCGAGTGTGTCAGCCTGGTCTTCCAGTGTTTCCCCTGTTGTGCTGACCAGATGCAGGCTGTGTGCTTGTTGTCCTTTGAGTTTGCGTATTCGCGTCGATACTTTCCGTGTGTCTGTGTATGAGTTTATTGATGTTATGAAGGAACGCCAACTCTCTCGTTTTGCCTTACGGCGCACACGTTTTCCTAACGCCTTGGCCCGTTTGAACAAAATGACGTTACCCGACGTGGAGTACCGACGACGGATATCCCACGCCTTGTTCTGGGCCTCTCGCGACCGCCTACAGTCCTCATTCCACCACGGCCTCCGCTGGTGGCGCGGGGCAACAGAGGCGTGGGGAATGGACTTTTCGGTGGCGTCTAGGATGTGCGCCGTGAGCAGTTGGGTATCTTCTTCGACGTGTAGGTGTCCTATGGATGTGTGGTGTAGTTTAGATGTCTCTGTAAATGTATTCCAGTTAGCTCTTGCTTGATTAAACCGTTTATGGGAAGATGGACTGCTCGGGCCTGTACCTATATACGTTAATGAAGTGGGGAAATGGTCACTACCGTATGGGTCCGTGCCCACAACCCACTGAAGACATGGAAAGAGAATTGCCGAACCAATAGCCAAGTAAAGATGTGAGTATGTGTTGTGACCTATGTTATGGTGTGTAGGCTGTTTATTGTCGAAAAGGCATGCTCCTGAAGATGTAAGGAATTTCTCTATCATGCGACCTCGGACATCCGTGCGAGAAGAGTCCCAAAGAGAGTTGTGAGCATTAAGGTTGCCTGTAAGGATGTATGGTTCGGGCAGCTGGTCGACCAGCGCCTCAAAGTCACAGTTCGAAAGTGCAAGGTCAGGAGGCATATAAATGGAGCATACCGTTATCAACCTATTAAATATTATTGTGCGGATGGCTACAGCCTCAAGGATAGTGTTCAAGGTGACAGAGTGGCATGCTAAGGATTTGCGGGTGATTATGGCCACACCGCCAAAAGAGTGTGTGCAGCCAACCCTGTCCTTTCTGTATACCAGGTATTTTGTGTTCTTGGAATTCAGGTGTGTTTCCTGAACCCACATTACACTTGGCTGATTGGCATGCAGAATCTGATACACCTCGTCAATATTATTCAGAAGGCCTCTGCAGTTCCATTGAACAATATTTTCTCTTTCTATTATTATGTGTTCACAGCTACTGGAGTGTGACTATTTATGTAGGGTCTTTCGGGGCATGGACTCTTGGAATGGGTTTTCTGGCCTTCTCTACTGACCTGGAAGTCGCAGCCGGTTCCTTTCGTTGCGATGAAAGCCGGAAGGGCTTGACGTCCATGTCATCATCGGAAGGCAAGGGGGTACCCAGCCGACTGGGCCCCCTTGACGTGGTACCCTTTCGGGTGTTCTTTGCCTGCGCTGCCAGGGCCGAAGGCGTGGGGAGCACCACAGATTGCACAGGCAGTGAGGAGCGGGAGGGGGTCGCTGCGACTTCTTCCGTCGCCATCTCCCCCGTGCCCTTGCATGTGCTTTGGGCCGGTGGAGAGGAAGCAGTGGATGCAGCGGCATCCCCAAAAGACGTTGCCACCACAGCCGCTGCTGGTTGAGCGAGCGGTGCAGAGGCTGGTTGGGCTGCCCGGGGCAGCCCTGGGGGGGGGGGTGCGGGGGCGGGGGCGGGACCAAGTCCGACTCGCGGTACTGGGTCCCCGCCGAAACCAGACGCCGGTCCGCCCCCCGGCGAGCAGCGTCGGCGTACCTCCCTAGGGGAAAAGAGGCGAACCTCTTTCGCGCCTCCGGGAGTGTGATGTTATCTGTTACCTTTACATTAATGATTTTTTTCTCTAGTTGAAACTTTTCACAAGTGCGAGAGTAGGCTGGATGTGGACCCTGGCAATTGGGGCAGGTAAGGTTGGTTGCAATGCAGTTGTCGGATAGATGATCATGCTGGCCACATTTGGCACATGTTGTTCTGCCACGACAGGAGTTGGTACCATGCCCGAACCGCTGGCACTTGAAACAGCGCCGCGGGTTCGGGATGTATGGCCGGATAGGACAACGAATGAAACCTGCGTTGACATGCTCGGGCAGTGTGCACCGGTCGAAAGTCAGAATCAGATGTTTGGTGGCTATTTCTTTGTTGTCTCCCCTTAAGACGATACGCCTTACCGCTGTCATGCCTTGATCTTTTAGGCCTTCGAGCAGATCGGTTTCTGTCTCGGTTAGGAGGTCTGGCTCAGATATCACACCCTGGGAGCTGTTGAGGCTGCGTTGGGGTGTGACTCTGATATCCAGGTCTGCCATGTGTGTTTGGCTCATGAGAGTTGTGGCTTGCTTCTGTGAGTTTACCTCAACTAAGACCTCGCCAGGTCTTAGTTTTTTAGCATTGTATGTCTTGCCAAGGAGAGATTCAAGAAACTTGGATACAAGGAATACAGATGGTGAGGAAAGAGGGTTGGATTTGTCAACCGATTCAACTATCAAAAAACGTGGGTAGTTGTCAGCTTTCGGTGAGCTGATGCTGGAAGAGATGGAAAAGATTTTTAGGTGCGGACCCTTCTCAGGGTCCGATCAGGTTTAGAGGGGTTTTTTCGATTTACCATATGGCATAGGAGAAAGCAGGGGACGGGGGTACTTCCTTCGCTTGGGTTACCCTGATACTGAGAGAGGTCCCGGAGCTCCCTGCCTGGTAAACAGACAGGGAGCCCATCCGCCGGAGCTTGACCTGGGCTCCGACGGACACCATTTGAGGTTTCTACCCTTCACCTTGTTTCTGCCCTTCACCTTGAGGTTTCTACACTTTACCTTGAGGTTTCTACCCTTCACGTGGTGATGAAGGTTTCTACCCTTCATCACCACGGTAGGTCACAGCTTATGTTGGGGGCTCCCGGTCCGCAGTATCGCCAGTACCGTCACCAAAATTACTCAAGGTGCCCCGTGCGGTGCGCAATCCGATTTCACCTCGACTGATATGTAGCCAGCGTAGTAAATAAAGATAAGGGTTCATTTCAACATATTTCTCCTTGTGCCGTTCTGCAAGAAAGAGTATAATTCAAACTTTAATTCATTATGCTACGTTTTTATGATTTTTTTACAATTCATAATAACTAACATATTACCTTTTCTAGTTATAATTTTTGTGTGATCGTGGATTTGTTATATGGAATCTGCCTACCGCAAATGACGATAGCACGTGCACGAATGTCTTTGCTGCAAAAAATAATGCATTTGGAGGACAACCAAGTGTGATTGTAGTTTTCTTTTTACATAGAAACAGTAATATTATAGTCTTGTCAATTTGTTGACAGCTGGGTTGGAGCAATATAGGCTGGGAAACCCATTTGCAGCCCTCCAGACATTTGACGAAGAAAATGTGTTATTTTTTGTGGCCTAAATCTCGGTGATACCAGAAACCTTAGTAAAACAAAAATATGATTGAGGGCTAGTTAGTTGAATTGACACTTTGTCAGTGATCTCCTTGCTTGTGTCTTAACTATGGTTATTGACAACATTGCACTACATGGGATGCAACAGCTTTAAAACACACCTTCCTTTTATTGCAATCTTGAGAGCACACTATTAAAAGAGGTGGTTGTAAGATAATATTGACTCGTTTATTGGTAACAAAAGCTTTATGTCATGGCGTCAAGCGAAATTTACCCATCATTATTTATGTCGATCAGTCCAAACAAAAATAGGACGACAAGAGTATAGACGGCACAAGGGCTTGTGTCGCTTGTCGTACTCTTGTTGGCCTCTTTTCTTTTACGCTGACAACCATGAACGTACTCCAACTCGCCAGATTCGCTACCTTATTGCAGTCCAGCACTGCTTTGTGCACGATTAGTTTGCTTGGGGGCATCGTCCCCCAACAAGTATCCACAGCTCATAACTGCAGGCCTACTTGCCCTCTAAGTACACCTAGTGATTACCAGCTTCAGAAACTATGCATTGTACATATGATCGAAAACAATGACAGAGTGAGAGGTTTTTGTGAGTTCTGCCGCCTTTGTTCCAATGATAGGAGTGTGCTGTATAAGCAGAGTTATCTAAATTACACTTTCTAATTCTTCTTAAGCTTTTGGTTGCTCTCTAGAAGTGTGACATAAAACATTGCTACGGAAAGTACAAAATCACTAGGTGCGCACAGAGCTAAAATAAGCTGACTATAAAGAAAGACAACAAAATGATAACGCCATACAGCCGATTTTGTGCGCTCATAGCTTCCCATTGAATTACTGCTTCATCTGTTACGGTACCTCTTCTCTTTCCTGCGGGCGCAGAAAAATGTTGTTATAAAACCGTTACTATCTCTAAAATTTTCTATGTACGCGTCGGGTACCTCTTCTGCACTGCTGTCGACTGCCCTTGCACTTTTTGTAGACACGTCTTTCAGGGCACACTATATCACCTGATTCTTATTTCGCCTTACTACGTGGCCAGGCCATCCATTTCTTATTCTGTATTTGAAGTATCGCATCTTCTATTTTCAGTTGTTCTCTGATCCAGGAAGCGCTCATTTTCTATCTCTAAGTGTCACTCAGATCTTTATTAATTCGATGGAAGGCCCGTTGAGCCCACCTAAGTTTGCTTTCAAGTTGTTAGTAAGGCGCGAAGTTTCCGCTCCAATCGCTCCGTATGTCATCACCTGCAGGACATATTGGTTGTATATTCTCCTTTTCAGTGATAGGAGTAGCTTACGTTTTGTTATTTGCGAGTTTGCTGAATCTAGCCCAGCCCAAAAGTATTCTGTGCCGGATTGATTTCTCGTGGTCGGAATCAACACAGGCGATCTGATCGGGGTAATGGCACCCTCATAGTTGTTCTAGTTGTTCTTAACAAGGCGCTTTCGTCACTGGGAGCTGAATGAACTACCAGGTAATGACAGCAAACCGGTACTTCAAATAGACGGTCTCCTGGCTCGCGTGGGGTCAATGAAGTTTTTTCAACATTTGTCTTCGTTAAACGCCGTAAAAAGCCTACTACGTCCCCAGCAGGCCAGCTCCGACCATTACACATTACCCCAAACCATTTTCTGTGTGTAGGCGTCGATCTCCTTGGTCCCTTCCTGGGGTCTACTACGGGCAATAAATGGATTGGAGTCGCCACTGGTTACGCCACACGTTACGCCCCCGCTGGTGTTTTCCCCGCCAGCTTTGCCTCCGACGTCGTCAGTTTCCTTTTCCGGGTCGTCATCCTTCATCATAGGGGCCCCCGCAAGCTCCCTACTGATTGGAGCGGCTATTTTTTGCCGTGGGTTGTCGCCGATATTCTTCGCGCTTCCTCGGCGCAACACAAGATCACGACTTCTTACCACATTCAGGCGAATTTGCTCGCTGAGATACTCAACAGAACACCTACAGACATGAAATCTATGTATGTATCCGAGGTTATCGTGATTGGGACGTGGCGTTCCCGTTCGCTACATTGGCGTGCAGCTCGTCTCGTCACGGCACCGCAAGTTCTCCATTTTACCTGCTAGGCCCGGTTTGCCACTGGACACTCTATTGCCTCCTTCAGTTACAACATCCAAATATGTCCGAGCGGCAGTAGACCGCACTGACCATGCTCCAAGTCACCCGCTCTCGCCTCTTCTCGTTTCTCGTCGCAGTTTTCCCAAAAAACACTGTGTGATTACCCCAACCGAGACCTTCAGTTCCCAGCTGTGACTCATTCTTTTGTGTTCACTGACCCGCCACGTCGTGCTGTATCAAAATCAGCTGTTCCCTTATTCCGGACACTACCGTGTGATGCATCAAGTGACCCGAGTCACATACAAAACATCTTCAGCCGCCCCTTTGCGAATTTACCACCCCTACTCCGGCAAAACAGCCATTTTCAACGTCTTCGTCTCAAGCCGTACCATCACCTTCCCCCAACTCCGCCGTAGGAATCACCGAAACGGCGCTTTTTTTCCGCAGGGGTTTAGTCACAGTGTGTGTCTGCCGCCGAGGAAACGGAAGGTAATACATAGCCCCAACCATTGGCGGCATGTGCCAGGGCTAAGCTAACACAAAGACGCTGGGAACGCTGTTGCTTTGAGAGGCCATTGGAAGTAGAGGAAGGAGTGGATCGTGCTATGGCCAACACGGTGCTCGCTTCTCTGTAAATACCTGCTTAAGTACACCATCTTCAGGTCTTCCGCTCCGTAACAATAATTACAATCTGCGTATTTAACTAACACTTCAACCATCAAATCTGGATTTTGGAGCAAACTACTTGCTGTACGCTTCGCTACGAACGTTTCATACCTGTTCCTACACATCCACCACACCCGGGGATCTTAGGGCACCCTGCCTAGCCTATGAACTTCTGAGTAGATCAATACCTGCTTTCCTGCAATCATCGCACAGCTACTGCGCACAGAAATGTCGGTCCATTGCGCCCAAAAAGATGGTTCATGGATAAATCACTAGTAATCGTACGAAAATATTCTAGAAACGGCCGCGCTTGTTGCCTTAAATACGCCACATATCTTGAAGAAGGCTCACAGAATAACCGACTCGCCGGCGGCGTGCTGAAGTGTTCCGCTGATTCTTACCGCTTGCCGTCATTGCACTCTGGGGATGTGTGCTGCGTACCCGCCGCCCTCTCTTCTTGGTGGGCTGCTCCTCTCGGAATTGTGGTCGTCAGCGAGGCCCCATCTCACCTGAAACACGTGCATTTTGAAGACCTTGATGTTTAAACGCATCACCGTTAAGTCGTTACATCAGTATGACTCCTGTGAGCCTGATTTAAATCGGTTTTTGCTCATTGCTGAATGTACATAATACCATTTCCTTCCCTCCATAGCTTGTGTAGCTCGTCGCGCACCAGAAACGTGTTCAGTTAACCATCTGCCATCAACCACAACATAGCTCAAAAAACGTGAAAAAAATAGTATTCTGACAAAAACAGTTCGGCTTGTTCTATGCTCTACGCAACCAAATGCCTGATGATTGTAATACACCTGTGAACCCCAGAATGGACTTATAAAATTTACCTAAATACACTACGGTTAGTGAAAACTACATTTTAATAACTCAATTTTTATATTCTGGTTCTACGGCGTCTGTTGTCGCAGTGGTGGTCAGGCGTGAAGATCATCATATTTCTTTCCACAAGTTTGCAAAAACTACGCTCGCAGCTCTTCTAGTGATTTCCAAAGGTGTTTTCAAACAGAGTGATTCCAAAAGGTGTTATGCCGTAAGTGTAAAATTTAAAGATATTCTACACATTTGCGGTAACGGTAGCTTCTGCCGAATCACGCCTCTTCATTCAATCATATTGAGCCGTCACGACACAAAAACCAATCAACGCAAGGATGCAGAAAAACGGCAAGTGGTCTTTTTATGATGCCCGCTTTTGTCTCAAGCCCAAGCTATATAAGGCTTCGGAAACTCTTCAACAGCCGTTAAACTGTTTTTACTATAAATATACATTTATGAGCAATACAAAAACGAACACAGGAACGCGTACAAATCGCGCTCAATCTTGTACTCCTATTTTGTTGTACAGGGTAGCTTCCCATGCCGCTGATTTATTTCTTTAAAAACAAAATGTATACCTATGGAGCGCTCAGATCTTTGGGCCTCTGCGGGAATGTCGCATGCCTTTCTTAGCGTGGCAAAAATGTGTGCCTTGTTTCAATTGCTGCCTTCAAAATGTTCTATGCAAACACGGCTGCAGGAAACAAAAAAATATTCAAAGCCCCTGTCATCTAACGACGAAGAAGGCTGAAACACGAAGCTTTTTCTGGTTGAAATGAACAAAAGGTGCGCCCATGATTCCTTTCTTTGAATTCAATTTATTAAGATGTTAGAGTGGCTCGGAGTATGATTAGATGGAGCAAGTATGCAATTCTTAACTATTTCATAGAGATGATCTTGCTCGCAACTCTGCGTTGTTTTAGGCCAGCGGATGGTTATTGGGGCCTCGCAAAAGATGTATGTTGTTACGACGACGTTCACACGTTGTGGGGTGAGCTGAGGGTTTATTTACAAAGCCTGGGTGAGGACCGTCGCTGAGCGTGGTGTCTCAGCCCTGGATACCAAGAGGAACCTCGTTCTCCTCTTCGTCGCCCCGGTGTTCCCGCCGGTGGGATTGACCTGTGATATAGTCAATGCCATCTACTCTGCACTACATTCAACAAGTTGTGTAGCGATACAATGTTATTTTTGAAATATGAGTCAAAATATGTGAAGGTTTACGTCAATCTGATCGTTCTTTATCTCTATTTTTCTAGGGAATTAATTCATAGAACAAATCAATGAGAATATCCTCGTGTTTTTTTTCCTTGTTTTTTGTAACGACTTATTACCGTAATTTTTTGAGGAACGCTTTGAGGAAACTGCGACAACAGCTGAGTAATATAGCACCAGGGCATGCGTAATTGACGTTATTAATTTTGAAAAACAAAATCACTTAAAAGAAAGGTTTATTAATGAAAAAGTATCGACGAGCGATCCTCATTAAATAATCACAGAAGGCATACGTTTAAAAAACACGCGCGTTTAAAATTTCGCTGTTTCTAAGCATATTTCCAATGTCATTTACCGGGCTTTTCTATTTCTAATTGTGTTTCCAAAGTTATTTTCAGGGCTTTTCTATTTCAGTCTATGTTAATTGTAGGATATGTATGAGATGCACACTTTTCATTTGGTTAAGTTATCTTTGTAAGTCTGTTCTTTCTATTCTTGGGTGTTCAATGCTTATAGAAGAAACTGTTTCTGGTTACTCTTGATTGATTGATTGTATGGTTTAACGCTCCGACGCAACGCAGGCGATGAGGCGCACCGTAGTGGAGGGCTCTGGATTAATTTTGACCACCTGGGGATCTCTAACGTGCGCCAAAATCTCGTACACACGGGCGTTTTTGCTTTTCGCCTGCATCAGAAGAGCGCCCGCCGCGGCCGGGAATCGAACCCGCGTACAAGTGCTCAGCAACACAACGGCTTAGCCACTGGACCACCGGGGCGGGTTCCAGTTACAGTTATAAAGAATAAATGTGCCCGCTCTACAATTTATGCATTTGTTTTGCCTTAGTCTGTGAGTATACTTTCGTAGTAGCTGTGAAAGTTGCCGTAGGTTTTTCTTGCCAGTAACGCCGCAGTGGAGAGAGCGGGGGAAGTGTAGGTGGCGGCAGAGAAGCCCGAGGGAAATAATTGAGACGCGATTGTTCAGGACACTTTAGACTCACCAACTTTTCTTGCTGGCCTCAGCTCGGGGGGGAAAGGTAAAAAAACCCAAATTCCAAGGAAGGAGTTACGCGCGCCCCGCGGGACACTGATGGTCGTCATTGCATTGGCGTGGGTCATCTTCGTTTCTTCCTTTGGAGGGGAAATACTTGATGCGTTGCGAAAATAGGAGTGTAAACGAAGAAGTTAACCAGAGAGGTCGGCCGACGTGAGCCGATAGCTGGGAGGTTGCTAGAGAGTAGTTAAAGTGCCTTTCTATATACGCAAACGAAGTTGGAATAAAGGAGTGATGGAACAAGCAGACATGATATAATCAGTCGGAGAGTTCAATCTCGTCTCGATCGTCTTTGAAGGCGCAACGAGCCCTCACGGGTGGTCACGGAATCCGCCCAAGAAAAGAACGTGAATGAGATTGTGACGGGGCAATCCCTTGCTGCAATTTCCTACGCCATTCCCGCTTGGTGGCACTTAAACAACACCGTAGTCTAAAAGCTCGAGTTCACTCATTGCTTAGGCCATCATTGTTCGCGATCACGGGGCATACACTACGACGAGGACAGCAGCTCTTGAGGTTATCGCCAATGCGCTCCCGTTACACATTCACCTTGGCATCTCTGAGCGCATCTTTTTACTGTTTCATCATCGATAATCAATCACATTCCACTTGGTTTTCTTCAGACCTACCGACGTAGACCTTCCCATCGTTCTCGCCACTCACCCTGCGCGACGTATTCGTGTCCGAAGTGGCCGCCTAACCAGCACAGAGGCGAACCAGCGACTTAATCTCTCCGCTCTCCACGCTTTCACAGACGGTTCCCACACACCCACTGTGGCTGGAGCAGCATTTGTCAATTTGAACGGGCCCGACCGCGTGCACGCCGTAAGAATGTTCCGCTTAGTTTCTCCCACTACATCCTTTGACGCTGAAGTGATAGCCCTGCAAAAACTCATCCAGTTCCTCCTGGAGAACAGGCCTTCCTCTCCTGTAAATATATACTCTGACAGTCTTTCTGTACTTCTGGCACTCAACAATCCTTTCAATCAGTCCTCCACAATTCACCAATTGACACAGTACATTCCCTTGCTCTCGAGCTCGCTCTCGGTGGCCTTGTACCATGTGCCAGCGCACTATAACGTGTGGGGGAACTAAATCGCGGACACAGTCGCGCGAAGTGCTACTACGAGAGGACAGGATGTGTATGGGACATCTTGAAGGTAGCGCACTTAAACACGGACACTAGTGAAAGAAACTACAAACCACAGCGCTGACTCACAACTGATTTTTATTAGAACAGACACACAATTAAATACTACAACCCAAACCCATGTGACCACACATCATACATACGTCACAATCCAGCGTATCATTTCTAAAACATGACAGGCATGAAACAGGCTGGGTGGATGAAGGCGCGTGATATATTTTCCACATCCACACAGCCTGTTGTGAGTCAGCGCTTTAGTTTGTCGTTTCTTTCACTAGTGTCCTTTTTAAGTGCGCTACCTTCAAGATGTCCCATATGCATTACCAACTAGCCCAGTTGTCACTTCTACAGGATGTGTGCAAGAAAATATGCAAACATATGGTGCCCTCGTCGCTGTTGAAAGCTTGTCGCCTATTGTGGCAGGATACGTGGTCAACAAACAACGGTGACAAAGCATTATTCCTCTGGAAGCCGAGTTTTCTCAATCTGCCTGCTACTTTTCCGCCATCTAAAAAACTTACCCGCCTTAGATCTAGACATGGCCGATTCCCTCGCTATTTTCTCGGTCTTGAACGTACGTCGGACTGCCTGTGTTTTCGCGGTGCGGCCACCACTTCCATCTCTCACTATCTGACGCAATGTTCAAAAACGTCATCATGCATTCAACGACTGCTTGGCATTGTGCGGCCACCGCTTGAACCGTCAAACCTTCAGCATCTATTGGATAACTCTGAAGAAATCCCGATGTGAATCGAGTTTTTCGACTTCATTTCCCGTTCCTTACCCGAAGTGTGACGCCGGTGGGTTTCCAGTGGTTTTTCATCGGCGCCGTCCCACCTACAAGCCTGGCCCTCCCTGCGGCCGAACATGTCACTTGTGATCTGTGTGGTTCGCCAGTGCGTGTGTTTTTTTCCTGGTTTCCTCAAGTTGTGTTTTGAGTGATCATGACATAAAACACGTGCTAGTTCTGGAGTCCTATTCTCGGGGACAATTCATGCCTTTCTTCAGCGTGGTGCCGTTTTTTTCTCGTGTGTACCATGTAACAGTGTATGGGGGTGATAGCTGCATTGTTTACGCTGGACCCAGGGACTTTCGATTTATTACGTATAGAGTGTCTCTGCGGTGCTTCGTTTTTGTATTTTGTAAATACTGTACATAATGTGTGCGGTCTTTCAGCAGGGCCTCGCAGTTAGGTATTATCGTGAACGGAAATACCCCAACTGGACTTTTATTTTAAAACAGCTACTTCTGGACGGACATTTGTGGCGAACTTTAGAAGTGAAGCTCCATATGTATTTGTATTTTTTCCCTCTGCTACCTTTCGGGTTCTTTTTTCCACGCCGCTAACTACATTTTTTTCTACTGGGCTTCACAATTGGGACATTTTGCTACCTGTATTCTTTGTTTACTTTCAATCACATCCTTGATTGCTGACTCCCTTCTTAAGCTCTATGTACCTGCTGCCCAAGCATATCAAACGTGGAAATTATTTTCTTACCCTGCAAATTGGCTTTTCTTCAAACAAAAAAAATGGCTTCTAGCATCGTTCATTTATTTTATATTGGCTTTAAACCTGTAATAGCCTTGCTGGAGCAGGTATTGTTCCCCACTTTTTCTTTATTGTTGGGGGAGGCAGAGGGAGGGGAACACCAAAATTTTTAAAGGATTTGAAAGGCCCGAACCCGGTAGAATTCAATAAAATAAGCCCGAGCCCACCAGACTGTTGTTAACTATAGTCCCTAGTCTTACAGGGTATGACCATGAACTCGAAGAAGACAGCTGTTGGCTTAAAAAGCGTAAGCACGACGTGAATACGAATAACTTGGATTTAAATTGACTACTTTTGATTTAAATTTTCGTTAAACTTGATCCGAACTTGTACAACTTAAATAACCTCTCTTAGACACTGTGTTTTCTGTAGTCATGGAACTTCATTTGCCATTTCATATGAAAGTCCTCGAAATGAAGGCACCCCGAGGATACTTTAACTGATTGCGGGGAAGTGGATATTCTTTTTAATATTGCAATTCCTATGCAGATATTGCAGCTTTCGTTGTTTCATTGATTGCTAAAATTTGAGCAAATGGTGCATCCCTTTTTACCACTTCATTTTTTTCTTTCCTTATAAAAGCGTTGGCTGCAATATTTTATCTCGTTTCTGTTCTTTCTTGCCTTTATGCATGGTTTTAAAAAATCTTACCCGAAGAAATCATAGGCTCAGCTTTGAAAATTGGTCCTTTATACTCTGCACACATTACAAAGTTCAGACCACGTTTCTTCTGTTTGTTTTTGCTTGAAAAGCAAAGGGAAGAGACAATCACGTTGTACTCTGTGGCTGAAGGGCCGTCGTTTTCCGGCCCACTGTCTCCCACTATGCTGAGGGGCCCAGACGTTTATTTGTTGATGTTGAGGCTTTCTGAACGCAATCGTCTTTTTATAATTTCTTTTAAAAGCGCCGTAATGAATTAACACTTCATCTATTTCAGTATTCGCCTAACTAAAAGATCAACGGAAGTATTCCTGTTGTCAACAACTTATAATTTGCGGCACAAGATGGCCTGCCTAAGGGACGGGGCGGGCCAGCTCGGGCCCTCATGGCCCGAAAAAGTGTGGTTCAAGACCGAGCGGGGCCCGGGCCCGAAAAAATGCCTTCTACCCTGGCCCAGCCGGCCTCACCAGTGCACTATTCCAGACTACCTAGCTACGCCACCGCCCACAACTATTTCAGTTCTCTGACCTTACGGTGCGCTGTTTCGTCATACGCTGTTTTGTCGTCGTGCTGTTCTGTCGTCTGCGATTCTCTCGCTGTGCCCTTCTGACGCTGCGCCCTTCTGTCGCGTTCCCTTATGACGCCGTGCTGTTGTGTCGGTGCTCTTCTGTCGCGTGCCCTTTCGTCGCGTGCTATTCTGTCGGTATACACAACCAATGAATTCGTCACGAGGCAGCTCCGGGTTTAACCATTGCCCTCGTTAGCCGCAGGCGTGCATGATGTGAATTCAGAACTATGGCTGTTTTACGGCGATAACACAATAACAAACCACCAACAACACATGTAATTTTTTATGCATACTTTTTATGAATAGGCAAGGAATCGCCACCAGTGCTCGTTGCGCTCAGTGTGAAGAAACACAAATTGTGACATTCGTGCCAAGCCTGAGCACAAATGGTGACATGCGCTGGTAAGGAACATTTTTAAAGGCGCTCATTTACCACTATCTTCCCGTATAAATATACTTGCGGTATTACGAATAGATGCCCGAGTGGGCCAGCGTACTAGTGACACCATCGGTATATCACGTGCTGAGTTATTTCTTACTTGCCATTTTTTGCTCACCGTGGAGTTAAACACCGAACCTCTCGTCTCTTGTCATAACATAATAGCTGTAGTTCCTTGAGTGGGCTGCATGCTTTTTTATGCTTTTCATGTAATTCCCCTCACTCAATGCCCTCGGGCCTGTGAGGTATTTTAAATAAATAAAAAGCATGGGGTTTAAACAGAGGCGTTTGGGTACGGCAACATTTTTATAGGCGTCTTTTACAAGCACAAACAAATTGACCTATTACAGGAGTAAAAGTTCCCAATAAACCCGTAAACGCGTGAAAGTGCTCCAAAAATTCTGATTCTACCAATTAGGTCGCCGCCGTGGAAAGGTTTTGTGAAAGAGTTTGTACGCATTTGTATGGGCTACCTACATCGACATGAACCTATTCAACATATCAACGAGCCGGCGACAAAAACAGACAATTGGGAAAACTGTATTGGTTCTTTTCACTTGTTTCAAGTTTCAAGTTTCAAGTTTCAAGTTCAATTTCAAGTTTTTATTTACATCGTGAAGATGTGGGTTGGCTCGAGCGAAAAGTGAAAGGAGTTTCACATGAATAAGCCAGAGCCCCCTTTGTACCCGGCATCAATGCAACAAGGGCACATAAAACCGTTCTTCACACCACAGGTTACAGAATCGAAACAATTGTACTTAATGTTCGTATAACAGTTAGGTGTGACACCACAAAATACACCCCATGTTTCTATCAGTCCATTAAATAAAGAAACAACAAGATTAGCAATATAACACACAATCTAGGTGCACTGTACATGTGTAAAAATATTATGAAACGAAGTAAACCGTAACACCTTTTAATAGTTTAAAAAGATCCGAGGGGTGCAATTCCATAAAAAGAATTCTGCAAGATGTAGCTGCCACACCGTATAAAATAGCGCCTCATTTACTATTTTATTCGCTAAATACATAGCGAGGGCCTCGGTTCTAATGGTCTTCATGCCACAGTTCGCTTCAGGGGGTTCAACGTTGAACAGCCTCTTCGGACTTGTTGTAGAAGTTTCAGAAGCCGCCTGGAGATTACAAGAAGGTCCCATTCGCCCTGACTAATCGGAGTGGCGCTGTGTTCCACCCCCAGCCCCGGAAACAATCACCTTGATATAAATAAAGATTGAATTGGAAGGGAGCAGAGTATTACTGACAGCGTAGTTGTGTACCAGCGAAAGCGGGTGTTCCGCAGGGAAGCATACCGGGTCCTTGTCTTTTTAACATCTATAATAATGATTTAGTGCTTGTTAATCACAACAACCAATATGTAATTTATGCTGACAATAGAACTGTGTTATTTACCTCGAACTGTGCGGCCGGCCTTGAAACTACGGCAAATATTGCTTTAGAAAAGTTTACCGTTGGAGCATTGATACTTGACCTAAAATAAATGTCGATAAAACGAAAGCACTTCTGTTCAGGCAAAAAACAAGGACATTTCCTTAAAAAATGACGTTATGCTAGCTGGTTCCAAAAGTGAAATTCTAAGCTCAGTTAAAATATTAGCTGTGATTTTGATGATTGCCTGTAATGGACTTACCACATACGTTCTTGCGGGCAAACTTTCTAAAGTTGTAGGAATGCTGTTGTGTGTGAAATACCTCCCTCTGAAGTAAAAATGAAAATCTACAATGCTTTCTTTTAGTCATATAAACTACTCCTGTCTCGTTTAGGGCAGGACATCAGCTCCAAATTTAAATCTGTTCTTTCTTTTACAGAAGAAAATAATTTGTTTAATCGGCAACAACCTATTCACCGGCCCCACGGAACCGTTGTTTCGACAGCTACATGTGCTCAACATTCTTCACTTGTTCCACTATCGATTAGTTCTACCATATGTAAAAGATCAACCATCTGTCCAAAACCGCTTAAGTAACATAGCCTTCCTAACTCGACGGGTCGAGTCCTAGAGCAATAGTTAGCCAGGATACTGACTACTACCTCACTCACGAACGAACTATAGTACGGAAGTGCTTTTCCATACATTGCCACCTTTTCTGAACAATTTTGCAGACAAGAATATTGATATCACCTCTATATCTCGCTAGAGAGATTGCTTTATTGTCTAGAATGGTCTGAACGCTTCGAACCCCGCTCTGTACAATTGTTTTGTTGTGTCGTTTTCGCCCTTTTGTTCCTCTGCCTTGTAGCAGAGCCATTGAAAATTATTATTGCCACTACGCTGTTTTGATTATTTTTACTTGGTTTACCATTCCCTACAGCTATGTCGGTGACTGTATTCCCGTTATGTGCCTGTCGTGTTTTTTTGGATGACCTGCACAGTGAAAGTATTAGCGTTCCTTTATTTTTTACCACGTGCTTGATACGAATTGCTGTCTGTATGCATTTCGGTTTTGCACTGTTGTGTTTTCTTTCTTTTTCACTCTCCTCCTTTCTCTCCTGTTCTACAATTAAGACGACTGTGTTAGCCAACCGCCCTGCGGCTGGAATGGTTTTTGGGCCCGTCACGTAGCACTTGAGAAACTTTTTCCCAATTTCCCAAGATAAAGATTTGTATGTCCTTTATGGCAAATAAACTTTCATAACTGGTTCAAGGCGGCTACTACGTGCCAAGTGATCTCGGTCAGATGGAAATCAATGCGGATCCTGAGCCACACTTTCAAGGCAGCAGCCGCCAATGCACACACTGGGGCCGAATTTGCTGAAGGAAATTTGAAAACAGTTCATGAGCGAGCTACCTTATCTCTGAACGCCTGCACATGCCAAAGCGCGTTATTAAATGCTGACGACGCGGAAAACCAACTAAGCACTTTTCGCTCCCACTTATCAAAGGAAAACTCCTACAGGAGTTCTCAATAAAAAAAGTGAACGAGCGAGGTAAAGGGTAGGGAAATGGTGGAGAAAGCGTTTGTTGAGCCGGAATGAAGAATAACATGAAAGTACGAAGACGAAAATCATTTATCGAGTAGCAGCATACTGTTTTTTGTTTTAAGTAAGGATTGACGATTCAGGCATCATTCTGCGATAAATGCGCTCCATGGCGGTGACGTCATCGTCTGCCAATAATCTGTCTGAGGTTACAGCATGCCTTCCCTCTGCTCGTGTGATTTACTTGCTTATATGCAGGGTAATTTGAATTTAGGAAACACCTAGGCCACGTAATACCGTATTGCACGAGCTTCATAGAGAAGGAACTTTGGGGGCCTAAAATTTTTGGGTGCGGCTTATCAGGTATTATAAGTCAGGGCAAAGCGTTTTTTTCCTAAATAAATACTCACACCAATTTTCAGCGTTCATATTATTCCACGGTTCGCTTCCTTTTATCAACAGAATACCCTTACTAAAACATGAGCGGCATACGACGCGAAGAACATACTTTAAAATTGCATCTCAATTATCGCGCATATGGAATAGCACGCAGAGCGGCACTCATGAAATGGACATCAGCGTGACATCGTCCGGTAGTAGCCAAAATAAGTGACGCTGAGAGCAGTCGTCAAAACCTCGTGACGTCACTTCATACACGCGGCCCCGCGAGCGGCAACTGAACGCCGGCGTATTCACAAACGGGTGTGACGGTAGGACATCGCCACTGACTGTCGCGTACAACCCATGCGCACGCAGAAACGTGTTCCCATGTAGAAGCCGACGGCAGACACTTCGCGCGGCACGAAGAAAGGCCAAGCCCGCGCGGAATGTGCGGAAGCACGCGCGGAAGAATATTAATCTGCAGAAGAATGTTAATCCCCGAGGGCTGCGGGGTGACGCGCCTACGCGCAGAGCGATGACCGGCCGCTTCTCCAACGAGCTCGTCCTTACCCCCCCTGTGCGTAACCCAAGGAGGGTATAAGAAGGCGAGCGAACGAGGCCCGGGGGCTCTTTTCCCGACTGGACATCATCTGGCCGGGCCGAACGAGGAAGCCGCCCGTAGGAGTAATCCGATCGCGCGCTCCCCCCTTCAACCCGGGACCAGCCAGCCAGCGTTCACATCTCGGGTCCGCGTCCACGATCTGCTAGGAGCACGGACCGCCTACGCCGACCGGCACGAGAATTCCGGCACCCCCCGCACGGCCCTGCTCGAGCACGTGCACATTGCAGCGCCGCACCTGAACGACTTCTCGGCTCCACGACCCAGCGCCAGCCGCCCTACAGGGTCCCAGCCTCTCAACGGGTGAGCGCACCGGCACCAGCGCTAACTATTGTTAATTAAATTGTATCTTTGAGCCTGCGTTGTCTCTTTTCCCCTCAACTCTGCGTGGACTCACCTAGTTGGTAGAGTGACGCCATCTCCCCTCCAGGGAGCGTCACAAGTGGTGTCAGCGGTGGGATTCACTTAACTTAAATCGCAGAGTATAGGCGTGGGACTCGACCCTATAGGCGTGGGACTCCACCCTGAGGGGAAACGAGGCACCATGAACGAGGCCACTATGACCCCAGCGAATGTGTTAGGCGCGAGTGTCATGGCGTTAGGGGGGATGGTTCCATCATTTACGGGGGTGGTAACAGGATAACCATCCAGGACTTCCTACGTGTTCTCAAACAGGTGGGGGGTCTTGGTGGCTGGACAGAGGCGCAGATGACAGGTATTGCACGCTGCAAAATGGTCGCGGCGGCCTATGATTTTGCGTGGCACGAGGAGGCTGTTGCTGCAGCGGCGACTTTCGCCGAGTTTAAAGCTCTAGCCACGAAAAGGTTCGATACAGAGCCAGAGTACGTGAAGCTCCAAAGGTTTTTGTCCGCCGGAAAAAAGGACGGGGAAGACGTCCAGTCGTTCGCGACTAGGCTCCGCGCGTTGGGCAACGCGGCCGTTGGGACGCAGGACGGCACCGAGACTGAAGTAAAGCGCGAGCTCCGCAAAGAGTTTCTGAATGAGCAGCTTCGCACTCAGTTCTTGAATGGGCTGCGAGACCCGGTCCGCAGGTTCACACTTTCTCGTGACCGCAAGAATTTCCAAGAGGCTATCGACGCGGCTGTGAGGGAGGAGAGAAATGAGCGAACAGTAAATGGCGGTCGCACGCCGGTCAGAAGCGTGCAGGAAGGCGAGAGGGAAGCTGAAGAGCTCCACGCACGGCTCGAAAAGGTCGAACGCTTCTTGGAATCTAGCATCGCGCTACAAAATGAACAAATGCAGCAAAAAGACAGGCGTCGCGGCAACAAGACGGGATGGCCGACTTGCTATTTGTGCGGCGAGCGTGGACACTTTGCTAGGAACTGTAGGCAGCGCGCGCCCCCCAGGGCCAACCGCGAGGGGACAACTAGGTAAGCGCGGATAATCCCACGGGAAATTCCGCTTCTCGGTCGAACCAGGGAAACTAGTCGAGCCCCCTTTGGGCACACACGCGCTGGAGGGAAGCAAAGGGGGCATTCAAGAGTTCACAGTGAACATTTGCGGAGAGGCTAGCCCGATAATACAGTGTGAAATAGGGGGAGCAGCTATGAAATGCCTGATTGACACGGGATCAAAACGACGACGTTTTGCCCGACTGGCGAACGAGATTCCGGTCGGTAGAGCAGAGAACAAGCCTAGTGGGCATCACGGGCGACCGTTTGGAAATCGTAACATGCTGTGAAGTGCCCTTGAAATTAGGGGAACGCATTGTTACGGCGACGTTCTTCGTCTGCACAGAGAGAGCCAGGCTGCCGGTGGCTTGTCTAATCGGACAGAACATCCTTTCGGAAGAAAAGGTAGACTTGCTCCTAAGCAGAGGCGCCATCAACCTAGGAGGCATCGACATTCCCATTCTAAACTGGGCGGGGGGAAACAAGAAGGCAGGCGGACGCGACGACTGGCATTCTTGCGACAGCGCACCTATCCGCCTCACCAAGGAAAGCTTACTGCCCCCATTGAGCGAGTGCGTGCTGGTGGGGGAGGTAACTTGCGAGCTGGCTAGGGGACAGTTGGGTGTAGCGGAGAGCGGCCCCCTTGAGGTGTCTGGAGTTGCCGGAGCTTACGGTTTAGTTAGAGCTACCGAGACTGGCAAGGTCCCAGTGCGCGTCGTGAACACCACGCGTCAGGAGATTAAGTTGCCTTGCAACAAACTCATCGGTGTCCTCAGGCCAGCGGTGGTAGCCGAGAGGCCAGCAGAAGAGACTGTTTGCCGGCGTGTAGACGAGGTCGACCTCTTTAGCCGTTTTGATCTCTCTCTTTAGCCGTTTTGATCTCTCACACGTGGCCGAACCAGATAAATCTAGACTTCGGGAATTAATCTCCGAGTTCGGCCCCACTTTTTCTACCAGCGGCACAGATATCGGCCACTGTGAGGTGATAAAACACAGAGTTTCGACTGGCGATGCGCCTCCGGTCTACCGCCGTGCGTATCGGATCCCCTACTCCAAAAGAGACGAGATGGAGCGGCAGGTTAACGAGCTGCTCGACGCAGAGATAATCGAACACTCTACTTCTCCATGGGGTGCCCCGGCGCTATTGGTCGAAAAGCCAGATGTATCGTACCGCTTCGTCGTTGATTACCGCGACTTGAACCGTGTGACTCGCATCGACCCTTACCCACTCCCGAACATTTTGGAGACATTGTCAGAGCTCGGTTCTGCGAGATTTTTCACGGTAGTGGACATGGCCTCCGGGTATTGGCAGATTGAGATGCATGAGCACGACAAAGAAAAGACGGCGTTCAACACGCCTTCAGGGCATTACCAGTGGCGACGCATGCCTATGGGCATCGTAAACAGCGCGGTGGTATGGCAGCGTACGGCAGACGTAATCCTCGCCGGTCTTCTGGGGAAAGTGTGTCATGTATATCTGGACGACATAATCGTGTACAGCAGCTCATTCGAGGACCATCTAAACGACCTGCGTAACGTTTTCCAGAGAGTGCGTGCAGCCGGTCTCAAACTGAAACCATCCAAATGTCAATTCCTGCGCCCCGAAGTTAGGTACTGTGGGGATTCTCCCCTGTGAGCGCCCACGTTAGGCCGTTTCAAACTGCCGCGCGCCACCTCTCCTGCCATCTGGGAACACACGGCAGAAAGACTGTGCGATGGAGGGGGGGCGTGGCACCGTAAGCCCTGGGACCCTGAAGTGCTTTTGTTATGTGCTTGGTTGATTGTATCCCCTGTTCCATTTATATTTCATTTTCCACTGCTTGAGTAAAGCGCAATTGTTCCTCTTGCAATGTTCTGTGCGTGATGTTTTGACGAGGCCGTTGCCTGAACCCCCCTCGGTAGGCAGAACTACCTACAGTACCTAGGACACATCGTATCAGCAGTGGGAGTACGACCTGACCCGTCCAAAATACAATGCGTTCAGGAGTTTCCAGAGCCCAGAACAAAGACACAAGACAGGCAATTTCTGGGTCTTCTGTCCTATTACCGGCGACACATTCCCCAGTTTGCTGAACAGGCGCGCCCTTTAACTCAGCTCACAACCAAGAAACCATTCAGCTGGGGTGAGGAGGAGCAAGCAGCTTTCTCGGCCATGAAGCGCGAGCTGACCGAGGCTCCCTTGCTGAAGTTTCCGGATTTCAGCAGGCCGTTCACACTTGCGACAGATGCCTCCAAGGTGGCGGTAGGGGCGGTGTTATCACAGGAGTTCGATGGGACGGAACACCCCGTGGCGTACGCGAGTCGGCAGCTGAACCCCGCGGAGCAGAAATATGGTGCTACCGAGCAGGAGTGCCTTGCCGTAGTTTGGTCTGTGCGCCACTTCCGGTGTTTCCTATACGGACGGCACTTTAAGATTGTCACCGACTGCCAGCCGCTCAAGTGGCTCATGAACGCTCGTGACCCCAGCTCGAGGCTGGCAAGGTGGAACCTCCTTCTACAGGAGTACGACTATGAAGTCATCCACAGGGCGGGTAAAACGAATCAGAACGCTGACACTCTGAGCAGGATGCCAGTCCGGGCACTCGACATTTTCGTGCCATCGGTGGAGGAGGCCCGCATGAAACGGGAGCAGTTCGACGACCCCGGCGTTCAGAAAATTGTCAAATCACTTAAAGCAGGCGACGGTGAGGGACAATATTATGTGGACGACGGGGGTCTCCTGAGGTTCAGGGAAAAGGCGGGGGGAGGTACGGGGCGTTTAGTAGTGCCTGCCTCAATGAAAGGCGAGCTCCTACATGTACGTCACGATGCTCCGTACGCTGGCCACTCAGGGGCATATAAAACCCGCCAGAGGATAGGCATGACGTACTTCTGGCCGGGGATGCGGAGGGACGTGCTGGATTATTGTCGGAAGTACCCCTCTTGCGCTCTCCATAAAACGCCTAAGAACCGAAAGCGTGCTCCTTTGCAGGTGTTCGAGGAACTTAGCGCACCTTTCAAGCGCACCGCGATGGATATAGTGGGGCCCCTACCAACTACGACTGCCGGAAACAAGTACATACTTGTTTTTGTAGACCATCTGAGCCGTTACGCCGAAGCCTTCCCGCTGGCTGACGAGAAGGCGGAAACCGTAGCACGCGTTTTCGTCGAAGGGGTGGTACTGAGACACGGCGTACCCGAGCAACTTCTAACCGATCAGGGCACCAACTTCGCCTCTCGGGTGATGAAAGAGGTGTACGACCTCGTGGGGATAAAGAAATTACAAACGACCGCGTATCAACCGGAGTGTAACGGTGCAGTAGAAAGGCTGAATCAAACCCTGGTGACCATGTTATCCCATTACGTAGCACACGACCAACGAGATTGGGATAGGTGGCTACCTTTCGCTGTGCATGCGTACAACACCGCAGTCCACGAGGGCACAAATGAAACCCCTTTCTTTCTCCTTCACGGACGCGATGCGGCAATCCCGAACATTGTCGGTGAGACCCCCAGAATGCACTATAACACAATGGAGGACTACCGCGCGGAGCTGGCTCAACGCCTTTCAGTCGCGCTTAAGCTAGCGTATGAAGCACTGAACAAAGCGGCGGAGAAGGGAAAGTCGCGTCTTGATAAAAGGAGCCAGGACTCCGGCTTTCAGATAGGCGACAGGGTCTACGTCAAAGTCGAAAGCCAGGCCCGCGGCCTGGCTAAAAAGTTCGCGCCGAAGTGGAAAGGTCCTTTCCGAGTTGTCGAAAAACGGTCCGACGTCACGTGCCGAATCAGAGGGATTCGAATGAAAGACGAGAAAATTGTAAACGTCAACAAGCTGAAAATTGCTTTGGGTGAGATAGAGGACGAGCTGAGACTCCCCAGGGTGAGTGTTGGTACAGGCAGGCCCCGTCCTTCGTTCCCGGAACGTAGTAGCCCAGCTACGAGCCCATTCACGGACGCTTTACATGGAGCCATGCTCGATGAAATCATTCAGAATTCCCAACCCCCCGCGGTGAACAGCCTCCCTCAGCCGACACACAGCTATGCACTGCGAAGTCGTGGGGCAGCACCGTATCATATTTGACGGGCGTTCGTCCTGTGTATCTGAGGGGCAAATTTCCCAATTTCAGTGTTCATGTTTTGCATCCGCAAACCTGTAGGTTGACATTCGCTTGGCTCATGTATATAGAAATTGATAGGATGTTTATGACTAATGTTTACTGGTGCCGACGCGTCTCGCCGTGTGACCTTGCTGACTGCATTCAGTGTGGTGTCGTGATAAAACGGTGCGGTGTGTTTTGCATCGAGCCTTGTGGCCCCACCATAAACCTTTTGTGCTTTTGTGAACAAGACTTTTGCAGTGACAAAAGTCTCCTCTGTGGATGGGCGGGTGTGACGGTCGGACATCGCCACTGACTGTCGCGTACAACCCATGCGCACGCAGAAACGTGTTCCCATGTAGAAGCGGACGGCAGACACTTCGCGTGGCACGAAGAAAGGCCAAGCCCGCGCGGAATGTGCGGAAGCACGCGCGGAAGAATGTTAATCTACAGAAGAATGTTAATCCCCGAGGGCTGCGGGGTGACGCGCCCACGCGCAGAGCGATGACCGGCCGGTTCTCCAACGAGCTCGTCCTTACCCCCCCTGTGCGTAACCCAACGAGGGTATAAGAAGGCGAGCGAACGAGGCCCGGGGGCTCTTTTCCCGACTGGACATCATCTGGCCGGGCCGAACGAGGAAGCCGCCCGTAGGAGTAATCCGATCGCGCGCTCCCCCCCTTCAACCCGGGACCAGCCAGCCAGCGGTCACATCTCGGGTACGCGTCCACGATCTGCTAGGAGCACGGACCGCCTACGCCGACCGGCACGAGAATTCCGGCACCCCCCGCACGGCCCTGCTCGAGCACGTGCACATTGCAGCGCCGCACCTGAACGACTTCTCGGCTCCACGACCCAGCGCCAGCCGCCCTACAGGGTCCCAGCCTCTCAACGGGTGAGCGCACCGGCACCAGCGCTAACTATTGTTAATTAAATTGTATCTTTGAGCCTGCCTTGTCTCTTTTCCCCTCAACTCTGCGTGGACCCACCTAGTTGGTAGAGTGACGCCATCTCCCCTCCGGGGAGCGTCACACGGGTGTATATAGCGAGAGCTTCCACACATGGAAAAGGAAGCGATAATATAGCCCGGAATCGCAATATACGCCTCCATCAGGGCTTTTATAGACCGCGGTCATCGAATTTTCGCCACAATGGTAAGCCCAGCGCCTTCAGGAAAACGCTTCAATATAAAGCAACTTTCGTACTTTCAGTGACATACTTCCTCGTCTGATCTAGAATTCGACGAAACAAGTCTAAGCCCCCCCCCCCTCCCTCTTTCCTCCAACATGTTTGTAAAGGGAATGTTTCTGCAGTTTTCATATATAACAAGTCGAAATTTGACTCGCTGTTATAGACGAACGTTTTACCGACTGTACATTTTTGGAAACGTCGTCGCCACGTTGATGCCTCTACTGCATGACGTTATCTATAATTTTTCAAATACAGATTGAGCTAGCGATTGCAGCAAAATAAATATAAGAGCATTTCGTAAATTCTCGTAATTGAACGCCAGTTTGTAGGCATAATTTTTCGAACTAGAGCAGAGCCTTTGGATCACCGTGTGCCCGCGGACCGTTTGAGAAAGTAAAGCTCAAATCACATACCTTTTGTTTAGTACCCGCCGTAGCCTACTGGTACGCCTCCTTTGGTCCGCACTCCAGTCACCACTGAGCACGGTCACGAACACGCTCACACAACGTAATAAAGAAAGGAAGTGAAAGGGCGCACAGCACAGATATGAAGCCCGACCCTACAATGAAAACCGGAAAGCAACTGCCCACTTTCAGTATCTGCAGCCCCCCCTGCGTGTCATGTCTCCCGATAAAAAGAATCGTCCGCGCTGCATGTATTGGATGCCGCTGGTTCCGCACGGGGGGAGACTTAGGGGAGGTCTAGAAAGTGGTAAACTGCAATGTCCTTCCGAATGCAATGGTCATCCGAATGATGGCAGCAAAGGAATCTTCGGGAGAAAAATATGCCAAGTGTCTGACTAATGTGATTGGGAAGTCAGCTTAAGCGACAATAATTCCGTAGATATTGTAATTAAACAAGGTGAACAACCCGCAGGTATAAATACATGGGTTGCTGCTTTGTAACAGTGTATTACATTATGGTTTTATTAGGGCGAATTAGAGACGTGCACAAAAACAAAGTGACCACAAACATTGCTACTTACACTAAGTCTTCATTTCAAGGCACACAACTCACGTACACTGTTGAAAACATATACACATTAGAGTGCACCTAGGAGAACACTGCGTTTACGCTGGGTCAGTAACACTTCTATCAAACAAAACTACCCCGATTCTCAACCCCCCCCCCCCCCCCTTCCACCCGTAAAAAGAGTACGAATGCCGCGAGGCTTGCCTCCAGTCAGCATAATCCAAAGTTAAACTGAAACTCCAAAACTACCCTTACACAAACCAAATATTATCCCGAGTCAAGCAAAACCCACCCGTACCCCATCAACCCAGACGAGACCAAAGCTATCGCAGAATAACAAAATCGATAAAATTAAAAGCAACAAAATAAACAAACAACAAAATAAAATCTATCGAAACATAACCAAATCCAATGACTCTTCTTTACTACAGTGCGGCCTCAACAACGTCTTACCCCGGTGTAACAACTTACTCATGAACCTTAACCCAAATAGGTGCAAATATTTAAGCATTTCTTACACTTCTACTCTACACTTCTACACTAAAACCTGCCGAATATTTTCTTAATTCAACTGTATTAGATTCAGTTCTTTACTGAAAATACGTAGGTTTTCGCATTATTAGAGATCCCTTAAGGCAAAAGAATTCTAAATATATCATTACAACACTAACCCCATGCCTGGTTTCCTGCGTCGAAATTTTTCGCTAGCACCACTCTTCTTACTACTGTATTTACATAAAACGCTCGATATAAGTAAACTTCAGTATAATTCAGTGATCTGGGACCCTTACCAGTTATTTTTCTTCTTTAATACAGTCAATCGAGAACCACTCAACTCGCTTTATTGTAACTATTTTCTCACAGCTACCGAAACTTTTATTACTTTGAAGCAGTAAATGCCTCACCCCCACACTTCTCAATCCTGTAAAGCCGATTTACTCGGTGCCGCTTCGGCCCTCCTCCTAGGCAACAAGGTGTCATGGTGTTTAATGTTGAGGTATTTCTTACTCGTAATAAATATTTCGACGTGGAGTTGCACCCAGTTAGAAACTCCCGCCTGCGCTCAAAACGTGGGGTCGAACGGGACGCGGGTCAATCGAACTGGACGCAACTGGTTATAATCATCAGCTGGAACTCGTCTTCCGCACATTGTACGAAGATAGTGTGATCCAACAATTGCTTTCCCTTTGGAAGTTTTATTCCAGCACATATGCGGGATAACCATCCCTTATGGATTTATGGTAATAACAGGGTTATTCTACCAAAGCCGCCTTGATACAGAACGTAAAAAAAAATCGCGCGCGCTCTCCGAATGTCTAAGATTGAACGGAATTAACCGCATAACGGGTTCAATTTAAAAATTCCCGCTCGCTTTTTACTGCAAAGCAGTATATGTCTCATGCACCCCCCCCCCCCCCCCGCTTCCTCCCCGCCCACTTTTCATTGCTGTAAACCAGATTTGCAAGAGGCCCCTCCGGGGCTCCTTCTCGCCACCGCCGACCTCTCTTTCACAATGGTTATCACAGCGGTTATTCACCTCGCCACCGCGGATATCTCTTTCACAAGTTGCGAGTCGGCTTACAGCGGTCGTAGCACCGTTATCAGATGATTGGGGAGAATCAACAGCATGTATTAACATTCAAACGCCGCCGCCAGCACCAGCGCCGAGAATGTAGCCGCGGCCGTTGCTCCCTAAAATTCTACGTCACCACTAGCTGCGGGTTGCTGCCGGTTGAAAGCAACTTTCCCCGTTCGAACCCGTGCGTGAGCATATAGTTCTTCATAAACTTGAAAACCATTCCTAGAGGCATTGTCGCGTCGGCGGCTCCCTTTGAAGAGCTGGTCATAGTTCTGGTGGAAGAATAATAGTAGACCTAATATGGCTGTATAGAGTCTTTCTCTGCCCCTTCGCCGGTGTATTTCACGCGTAATTATGCGCCAGTCCCCGGTTGCCAGTTTAGGCGTGCCGGGTTGGGGTTGGAGGAACGGGGCATGCACGCAAAGCAGGGGTTAATGCCGCCACCGATGAAGTAGCCGTCGTGGTAGTAGGAGACTTAAACGTGGGAGTCTCCTTGCTCAATGCATCCTGTCAGCTGTCCTCCGCAATCGCCCGGTTTGGGTCTGGGTTGGTGTGTTGCCCAGACAATAAGATGCCTACGGCTGGGCAGCGACAGGGACGCCCATGTGTGCGTTCGCTAGAATAAAGGTCGAGGCTTTCAAGCTAGTACTTCTTGGTGACTTCAACTTGGCAGGAAGAGACTGGGATAACCTAACCGTAAGCAATGGAGAGGCAAACAACTGCGAGAAACTTTTGGATGCCATGCTACGTTTCTCGTTATGTCAGCTTGTAACGCAAGTGACACGCATCCAATGGCTTGCTTCCGACATCTTAGATCTTGCTATAACTTTTAGCTGAATAAATGCTCACGTTTTGATGGAAGATTGAATTTCTGAACATAGGCTGGTTTTAATTCAGTTTCCCAACATTAGCCCGGCAAAACGTGGGAGAGAATATTCCCATGTATTTATTAAAGAAGATTCCGGGGTGGCAGATGAAAGCAACTTTGATTACCTAGAAATGAAGTGAGGTGATTTTTACGCTGAACCTTCCGGTGATGTCGACATCTTGTGGCTGAAACTTAAGGCAGCAATTTTCCACTGTGAAGGAACCTACATTCCTACAGAACATAAGGGGACATTACGAAGGACACCTTGCGTAGCGCGGGAAATCGAAACGAAAGCTGAAAACAATGCGGAAGCGTAAATGCGATCCAGCTTTAATAGATCAGTGCTACCAATATTTTAAACGCCTGTTGCGCCAAGCTAGAAAAATCATTTTTTCACACACCCTAACTGATTTTATGACAACACAACCGAGAAAATGTCCAGGTTACCTAGATAAGCCGGACAGTCCAATCCGTAAGATGGAAATCAAATCAACGGCATCATTGCTGAAAACACCTACGCAATAGTTATCTCGTTCAATTCCTTTTTCCAATTTGTATTCACCCAGGCATGCCCTGTCCAAGGACTGCACGTTTTACGGGGCTTGGAAATGCCGGAAATCGAGATTACCCAAACGGGTATCTTGAACCTGCTTTTACCACTTGCTGTTAACAAATCGCCGGGTCCCGATAAAATCCCAAATGCGTTTCTTAGGCGTTATGCAGAACAACTTACTCCTTCATTTGTTTAAAATACTTTTGCTTTTACTGAAAACTGGTGCATTTCTGAGAGACTGGCTACGCGCAAGAGTAATTCCGATCCATAAAAGCAGTAACAGATTTGTGGTAGACCCGTGTCGACCAATATCGCTAACGACTTACTGTTGCAAATTAATGCAGCGTATGCTCAACAAAGCCGTTATTGATTACCTGGAGTCTAACAACATGCTGTAGCCGAGACAACACGAATTTCTTAGGAGGCTGTCAACAGTGACGCCACTTGCCGAAATAACACATAATTTCGCTGGCATGATTGACTGCAAACTTCAAGCTGACGCAATATTCATACACTTTGCAAACGCTTTCCATTGCTTGCATCATTCCAAACTATTAGCCAAGCTTGAATTCTTAGTAATTAAAAGCAAAGTAGTTGCATTGATCTCGGCTAATTGAACCAATCCCTCCCAGTATGTAACTTTGAACAATGTAGATTCCGACTGCCTCGGTGTTGTTGTTTTTTTTTTTTTTTGGTGTACTCCAAGTATCAGTTTTGCGGACAACATTACTTCTAATTTAGGTAATGCATCTGTTCTTACGCGGAACTAGGTGTAACATTGCGACTTTTCGCCGATGACTGCGTCATTTACACTACAATACGCAGTATTGATGGCCAATTAACGCTCCATTCTTCTTTACAAAGCATTGTCCAATGGTTCACGATGTGGGAAACGGAAATAAACGTGTCTAAAACAGCGTTTATCAGCCCAACCACGAAAAAACGCCCTTTATCGTTTCTGTATAATTTAAACGGTTTTAATAGTAGTACAGTTTGCAAAGTACAATATTGGCGGGTCACATTCTCACAAGACCTAAATTTGGAACAGCACATTACCAATACATGCGCCAAGACATTTAAACTGCTTGGATTTATGCGCAGAAAATTGAGCAAAGCACCGCCAGCGGTTAAACTCCCGCCTACAGAAACCCTGGTCAGACCCCATGTAGAATACGGAGGTACATTGTGGGACCCTCATAAAAACTACTTTCGCGAAAAACTTGAAAGATTGTAGAACATGGTCCCGAGGTTCATCTATTCAAAATACTCTTGGCACTACAGTGCAACGGACATGCGCAGTCGAGCACCCCTAGCAACTCTGTATCGCCGGCGTCGTGTTGCTTCCATGAAGTTTTTCTTTGCGTAATACCTTAGGGCCGCAGAACGTCCACCCGCGTCCATGCGCATAGCATTTACAATCGCAAAAAATCACACAGGCACCTGCAGGATTTAAGCCTGTGTGTGGTAGACCAGACAGAGTTAGTAGGAGTCGTCTTACCCATTGGGCTACGACCATTTTTTTCTTCTTTATTGCCATATTTTGACACAGCAATTGAACCAAAAAAAAAAACAAAAACAAGATGACGGTAAAAACTACTAGCAAAAACCTTGCTAGCAGAAAGCGGTTAAAATCGCTTGAGGCCCGTTAGCGACTCCATCACGGAGAGCCACTCTGGAGGGCCAGGTTGAGCCCTCCAAAGTTCAATCATCAATCGCATAGTATCAGCAAAATACTCTTTTGAGCGTTGGCATCAACGTCGCGATGACGAATCGCCATACGCGACTTCCAAATGCCGTGCAAAGCCAGGACCATGACAATGTCGCATGGTACCTCGTTGTCACTCTCAATGGGTAGGAGCCATATCCCTGTGCGTCCAGAGGGAAGCCCTTTTTTGTGGTCCGCTGAAGCACGTCCCAAAAAAAATTCCGATCCCAGCACTCGAGGAACCCCTGTTCTACCGTTTCGGGTTTCTGACACGGGTAGCATTCAACCCCCCATGGCATGTACAAACGCTTCTCTTTCTGCCACGTTTTTACGGTGAGGACACCCGGACGCAGTTTAAAAAAGAATGACCTAACCCACGGCGGTACCGCCATCCGTTTTACCCGTTTGAGCACGTCCTCTCCCGGCCCTGCATGGTACATTGACCTATACAACGGCACAGGTAATACAGTGTCAAGAAAATCACGATACAACTTTTTTCCGCGTAACACTTGATAAGTACTCTGTACTGAAACGTGCACGCAAAAACTGGGTCGCTTGAACCACTTCACGGAAGTAGCCCTTGATTACTCCGACAGAAAAGTGTGCAGACGTAACAACAAATTTAGGTAATGCCCTTGATAACTTCAGCTGACACACTGTGCGCAGTAAAGGATCGTTCACGTCACGAAAGAACAAAAACCATGGGCGTAGTGCCGCAAAAACTAATGGGACAAAGAAAGCCCCCCCTGATGACGCGTCGAAAGAGATTCGTGCGGCTCGTCCTTTCCCACGTCGATTCCCAGATCAGCACTGCAAACACCCTGTGCAGGGCCTGTACATGAGAACGCGAACAGTGCCGCACCTGAAGTACGTACCACAGTTTGATTATCAAAAATATGTTGCATACTGATGCTCAAGCAAACGTGGAAACTCCACTGAATTTCCATTTCTCAGCTTTTTCGCGCACTTCAGCAGTCTGTCTGCGCCAGTAAGGGTCACTGTCTTCATAGTTTTCTAGGGGCACTCCCAAGTACTTAGCTGGCGTCGTCCGCCAGCTGATACATTCAAACACACTAGGCGCACTGTCCCAGTCCCCATGCCAAAATCCTGAACACTTCTGCCAGTTTACTCCACTGGCGCTATATTTACAAAAGCGTTTCAGAACGTTTACACCAAGGCGAAAAGCAAAAACGCCCGTGTGTACGAGATTTCGGCGCACGTTAACGATCCCCAGGTGGTCAAAATGAATCCGGGGCCCTCCACTACAGCGCGCCTCATCGCCTGCTTTGCGTCGGCGCGTTAAACCCTACAATCAATCAATCAATCAATCAACGTTTACAGCAACGCTGATGCTGCTTCTATCAACACAAAAAAGGGCAATGTCATCAGCGTAGGCCAAGGCACGCACTTCAGCTGACGCTAATTGAAACCCGTTGATGCTCTCACTTCCTATGATGCTTAAACAAAACGCTTCAATGGAGACACAAAAAAGCAACGGTGACAATGGGCAGCCCTGACGCACGGTTCGTTGAACCGGAATGGACTTGCTTGTCGTTTTGTTTACAGCAAGGTGAGTGCAACACCATTTGTACGCCATACGCACTCCCTCGCGAACAACAGATCCTACGTTTACATGCTGTAACATGTCTAAAAGGAGTTCATGGGATACCTGGTCAAATGCTTTTGCCAGGTCTATCTGGTGCATGGCCACAACACTTTGCATACAGTCACAACATTCAAGAACACTTCTGGTGGTGTTAATGTTTGTGAGTATTGACCGTTCCTTTATTCCACATGTTTGATGTGGCCCAACAATGTCTCTTCTGGCACACTGTAAGCGGCTCGCTATTACTTTCATTATTATCCTATAATCAACGTTGGTTGAACTGATTGGGCAGTAGGCAGATACTTCCCTCAGTTTATTATCGTCCTCTTATTTTGGTATAAATACTGTGTGTGACGCAAAAAAGACGGAAGTAGTTCTCCTGTTTGGTAAGACTCGGCGTTAACTTCACGCAAGACAGGCTTAGGTCCTCCTCGAACGTTTTATAAAACCCTGAGCTCAGTCCGTCCGGACCCGGGGTCTTCCCTGGGCTCACCTCATCAATGGCTCTCCTTATTTCATCTACTGTTATATCACTTTCGAGACCTGCTGTTGTTTCTTCGCTGAGGCGCGGCAACAAACACATAAATTCCTTAGCATCTATAGCCTGACCCGCGAACAACTTCTCATAGTAGTCACAGAAGCTACGCTCGATGCTTGCCTGGTCATTACACTTTACGCCATTGTACTCTATTACCGCTATCGTGTTTCTACGTTCGTATTGTTTCTCTAAACTCAGTGCTCTTTTGGTAGGTGCTTCACCGATTAGGAACCGTTCAACCTTAGCGCGTACAAGTGCGCCGTGATACTTTTCCTCATCTAATTCTTCTAGCTGCACTTTCAGTGTTCGTATGTCATCCTTGAACGTACCCGGTGACTTACATTCTTCTTAAACAAAGACATCAAGGCTACCTTGTACCAGGGCTTCTTTGCGTTTATCTTCATTTTTCATTGCCGCCGATCTTTCCAAGGCTTTCGTTTTTACTTCTTGTTTAAAGAGTTCCCTCGTAAAAGCGAAGTTCGCGTCTTCATCGCTGCCGAAAATCTTTCCTGCGCGTGTGTTTACTACCTTTACGAATGTTTCGTCTTCGACTAACTTATTGTTCATCTTCCATAGGCCCCAACAAAAGGCATTTCGCCGCTTCATGATCCTACCAAGCATTAAAGATACCAAACAGTGATCACTGAGTGAGATAGGTTTCATACGGTATTCTTCACACTGCGGCAGTAGATCAAGCGATAAGTACCCCCTATCCAGACGCGCATGGCTATTGCCTTGGAAGTGCAAATAGCTAACGGGGCCATTACTACGGACGCTATCATCAACGTCTTCTAGTGCGAAGTCTGCGACAATATCACATAGTACTGCCGTACTAGCATCCCTAAAAGGTGGCGGGCTACTTTTGTCGCGTGCAGAACACACGGAGTTAAGGTCACCCAGTAAAATTCCCAGCCGGTCTGTCTCACACCACTTTCTAATTTCCTCAAAAAACAACTTCCTTTCGGCGGCTTTGGTAGGGCCGTACACGCAAATAACACGCCATTCATTTAATAACAATGCCGAATCGCATACAACAAACCGCCCCGAATCTGACGCAGTGACGGTATTCAGGGTGGCCCCTAAACCACGCCGTATTATGAGCGCGCAACCCCCCAAAACCCCGACTGCGTGAGAAACACAGACATCATAGCGTGACATAAATGACCGTACCATATGGTCCGTCTGACCCTCTCTCTCGACCTTGGTTTCTTGCAACGCGACGATATCCAGATCCTAATCTACAAGAAGGCGGTACAACTGTCTTTGACGACTCCGGTCCGCAAGCCCCCTGACCTTAAGCGCGGCTATGCGTATAGGCCTGCTTAAATAAATTATTCTAAGAAAAAGACGGGGTTTACCGTGTAACACTTATGTACGTGAATTCCAATAAAAAGCCCTCCGCAGACACTAAAGAACTCACACGCCTTCTAATACGCAACTACAACAACAAAAAATAAAATAAAACACTCATACTTACATACATTAAACTGCAAACACTCTAAGCGCTTCATGGGCACCACTAAACACTGTGCTCTACTTGCCCCTCTCCCCTTCCCCACCCTACAAAACACACCGAAAGACACTATACAGGCAACAAAGTCACCGAAGACGTTCCAAAAGTACAACCTGGACCCAACTACGTAGTTCAGTTTAGTTCGCTCGCGCTTCGGTAGAGCAGTGCAACACCAGACACAGATCAAAAAGTTGCCAACTACCTTTCCAAGCATCGTGCTGACTAGGTGGGCGTAGCCGGGGGTTTTGTGCGGTCTGGGGGGACGTGGGGCTTCGGTTTGAAGCTCGAACGTCTCACTATAACCGCCTTAGTAGGCGGCTCCTCGCTGCCGCGGAGTCCGTCGCCTTGTCCTATGTCGTTACCCTCGCCTTGCCGCTTTGCGGCCGCACCACTGAAGTCCATTTGTACGCCGTCCTGTACGGACGATGCCGCCGTCGTCACCTTGCTGTATGCTCGGGGGCAGCCAGTCTCCTTTGGTGCGGCGAGTTGGGGAGGCGTCTTCGGCTGACCGGGCGGCTCCGTTTTAGGACCGCGCTGGCCAGCCTCCGCCTCGACCCGTCCCGCCGGCGTCTCCTCCTTTGCGCTCCGCCTGTGACTCCTGCTGTGGTCTCCTCCGCGCCTGCCTCGTCCATGAGGTTTTCGCGGAGGTCCTCGTCCTTCGAAGGCCCGGTCACGCTAGCGTAGGACTTGACGCAGGCTGCCGCTTCGTGCCCGTAGCGACGGCACGCCGAACAACGTGGCACCTTACACTCCCGGCGAACGAGCCCCTTCGTGTTGCAGCGCAAACACTGCGGGGGCCTCCTGCTGATGACGACGAGGGCCTTGTCGCCCGCCACGCGTAGCTCGTGCGGCAGCTCATCCAGAGTCACTCCGGCCTTCAGTTTCAGAGTCACCGACCGCAGCATCGAACCTTCACCTTGTATTACGTCAACGCGCCAACGGTCTCTGCGCACCTCGCCGACACGCCCCTAAGGCGCCAGCGCCGCGCGCACTACCTCATCCGCCACGCTGTGCAGAAGCCAATGTAGCTTTAGACGCGCTTCCTGGTTCCTCGGGTCGATAACAAGGCAGCGTCTGTCTTTCACCTTGATGTCATTTGCTTCCAAATTTTTTTTCAGCCCTTCCGTTGACTTGAACGTCACCGCCGAGACGGGACTCATCTGATACACCCCCAATGCCGAAACATCAGGGAGCAGCGCCAGACGAGCCAACGTGTCGCGAAAATCCTCGACACGGTAGGGGCCGGCACGCATGTCCGCATGCAGAAACACCGTGTTTAGCACCGACTGTCTTTTAGAAAAGAGGGGCAAAAGTACTTGGTAGTCCTGAGAATCCTGGGCAAAAATCCTGTTACCGCGGGGCGAAAGGCCCGCTGAAGCCGCTCCTTCGGCGGAGCTCGACATTCTGCGACCGCACGCTAGCGCAACCGGAAGCAGAATTCATTGGGTTACGACCACAAGCTAGTATAGCCCCGAGTCAAACGGCTTATTCCCTCGCCTCTAATGGTGCGGAGTACCTTAGGACCACCCAATGTGCGTCCGTGTCCATCCGTGTGCACACCACCATCGAGCAAATATCAAGCTAAATTTGATTTGAGCCATGAGTTGCAGTTTCATTTAGGAAATAATCAAGTTGCAACTCACGGCTCAAATGACGGTCGGATCGCAAATCGGATGTCACTCAGGGCGCAACTTGGATGTCATTTCGAGTCTGCGTACTCCGCACCCTAGCCATCATCCACGGATTGGAGATGCTGCCATTTTTCATCTTCTTTTTCACTGTTACATTAAAATCCGTAATGACGACTAATTCATCCGCCGGGCAGCTGTCATAGTAAAACAAACCACGATAAATTCATACGGCCCTTAAGGGCGCATAGCAATGTGTTGAAATATTCCTTTTTACCCTCGCTATGTGAACGCTTGGAACGCACTATCAAGTGAAGCTGTTAATATTAGCAATATGTATTTTTTTTTCATTTTTAGAGCAGGTAACGGAGCCTGTATACTTATTTTGTTGTTGTTGTGATAGAGCAAAAAGAGTCGTGCAGGGTGGCATGTTACTTTTCTGTACATAATTTTATTCTGGCATAGCATACCGTTTCTAATATTTTTCTTGTAGTGTATGCGAAGAATACCAATGTACGATAGATGTACTCGCGTTTGAAAAGGTGTTCCGCTTTTCCTCTTATTACGCCTGAAAATATTGTTTCTTTAACTTTGTATCCAGTTAGATACCTGGGATGTTATATGCCTGCTCCCTGTATGGGTCTGTAGAGGACCTACAGTATTGATTACTACATAAATAAATGAATAAATAGGGGGCAAGGCCCGGGTAAACACAACGAAAGTCAGTAATACTGCATCTGGCCGTGGAACTGTAGAGGATACATGCCCACACGGGGGCTCCTAGAACCGCACATCAATCCCACACGGCGAAACCCCCTGACTAAACCAGATTTCATGGCAATACAAAATACACAGATCGCATCTAAATTCTCGTTATACACGGGCCTCCAATATGTTTTGACGGATGGCGGTCGACCTTTGCCAAGAGGGGCCACTACCCTCGTGCATCAAAACATAGCAGAAAAGCAAATATCGCTTGAATGCGAGTGGACGGAATACGTTTCTATGGAAGGCAAGAGTATTTAGGAGGGATTACTCGGTAAAATTAAGCAGTTGTGAGTTTGTGTCTGTCATGTAGAATTTCGTGTGTCATTTTCCTATTTAACATTTTCGAATCCCGACATGAATCACCTTGTCCAAAAATGTGTCTCCCTGAGCATAACCAAATGCTTATATGTTCACGTATTAACCTCTAAGATGGACCTAAGTTTAAATAAAGGGGAAAAATTGCGTAATATAATGCAGGTTGTTGCCCACATGTGTGAGGGGTGTGTGCTTTGGCTCGCTGATGTTTTTTTACCACAATGCTTGCTTTCAATACAATTTTGAAAATTGTGAGCCACAATTCCTGGACAATCTCGGACCAAAGGGGGGTTAACTAGTTTTGAAAATATGTGTTGAAGTACTGCTTTTTCACCGCTACAGAACACGACGCCTAGCCTACTTTCGATTGTAAGTAATACTGATAAGCAACGTTTGGCTTTTCGCGTTACATTCTTTTTCTTGTCGCTGCTCTTGCAACGTTGGCACCCCCCCTCCGTCCCATCCCCCCTTAAAAAACGATATGCACAGAAAAATTTCATCCTTGCATTTTTTTAACCAATCCTCAAGAATTAAATGCCGAGACAAAGGCGATGTTTAGTTTACAAAACAAAGTAGTTACCGGGAACCCGTTGCGTTGATTCGCAAGGAAGAATAAAAAGGAAACGTTTTACTACATCTGCAAGAGCACGACTTCATTTGCCATCTTTAGGGTTCGTAAGCGACCTTATACGAAGAATGCAAACACATCTCGCTGTTGCAGGCACCTGTTAGATTTTAAAAGGAACTCAAATGGTCAACAGAGCAGCCGTAAGAAAAACTTTGTACTCACTGTGAGGTCCCAGAAGCTTGGTTTGCACACTGCACACGTGTTTGTCACTTTGCGAAAACCCAGCTAAACATGAGATGTTTCTGGTACTGAGTGCCCTAAAATTCGCAACTTCACTTGCGACGAAAGCCGTAAATAAGTGACCCGACACCGTTATTCATCAAACCTCCCTTCAGAGTCGCCTAAATGTCATTTAAAAGACCACTTAAAACGGTTACAATTATATCTCTGCGCTGAACGAAGTTCAGTAATTTCAGGGTGCCATTCGAACATAAAAAAAAATATCGTAAGCTCTTAGAAAGAATGTCGGGGCAGGTAGGTGGTGTTACCATTTCAGGTCATCCCAGAAAGGGAAGAATGCGTCCTGCTACCAGTATAAGCGATTGAGATTGCCGTTGTGATCTGAATTTCAGTGATCGATGCTTCAGGATCAGCTATAGTCTGGAAAGATCAAGCTTGCTAAGAGCCACGGCGTACAAGTTCATTGCCACTATTACGGCCATCCTGAGATTCCCGGCGGGTCGTCGCTTTTTCGGCGTAGTAATGAAACCTTACTGCCGCTTCCATGCTATACATTGAACGTTGAGGAACCTAACTACAGCATAACACTCTTGTTTGCGCCTTTCATGCGCACAAACGGCGGGAAAAGGAACGAAGGTCACCCACAGACTGCCTTCTTACGGGTCGCTGCGCGGAGCATCCACACTAGCATCGCGACGCTGTGGCCACCTACATGTCGATCTCGCGACAAATATACTTTCACCCGCCTTTGTCCTGCGTTGTTAATCTTCATTCTATCCCTTCGAACTTTTTTCCCGTTCTCCATCAAGTTTTTTGTATTCTCCTTTCATATACTTGTTTATGGGTATCCATTTTCTGACCCTGGTTGTCCACCGGTTTTCAGCCTAACAGAAAAACTGCAAACTTTAGGGCAGCCTTACAAGATGTCTTCATAATGGTCTCTATTTGGTTTTCTTCTGGGCGGGGACGTTTATGGCACGGTAGGTCCCGTGATATGCGTCTGATAATCTGGGAGTGCTTGAGTATTGCCACTTCTCTAATTCCTGCTCTCCTCTCCGTTATACGTTTAATTGTCCAGACAATCGGTAAAATAAGTTTTGTAGTTTAAGAATCGCGAAGCTGACTCTGTCGCTTGACTCTAGAGCCATGCCGAGCATTCTAACGCGAGTGTTCTCTGTGAGGGAATGCCGACCTCCCTAAAGGGTGATTTTTAACTTGGTTGCCAAGCGCTGTCTGTCGTTCTCGAAACCTCAATTGCGGAGGAGACGCAACAGCGTGAATATCGGAAATTTGTTTGAATACTCGTATAAATTATTCCTAAATTTTGTGTATTATTTTTCTGTGCTTCTACTTTTTATGCATTTATAATTTTTCAGAGACTGCCGGGAATGTTTTGGATTTGTTTTAATTATGCAACCAGATGTTCGTGCCGGCATCAGTCCACGTGGTAGCCACGCCACTGTGGCTAAATAGAAAAGACTTTCCGCGCTTAGCCCAAGAGCGCGGGTTAGATTTTTGGCCGCGGTCGCGGTGGGCGGTTTCATGATGGAAGCATAAAACAAAATGGTCAATGTGTGCCGATTTGCGCGCATGGTCGAGATACCCAGTTAGCTGACATTATTCCGAAGCCTTCATACGCGGATTGCCAAAGTGTGGCACAAGCGAGTAAATTACAAAAAAGCGTATTTTCCTTACTTATACTTGCGACGCGCTTTGGTGTGATGGCGCAGATTGCGGATACGGCGGGAAACCGTGCCTTCACCGACAATGCTATCACCGGCGGGGGGTGAAACGAAGTTAACTGCGAAGGCGCGGCACCTGCTGAAAATGCGATTTCTTTCGGCCGTTTTTGCCGTAGTATCATTGTTCTCCTTTCCTTAATTCAGTTGCCGCTGCGCCATATGCCAGAATCTAATAAGTTCTCATCTGGCTGCCTGAGTCGTAGCTTCAGGGTGGCAGCATGAGGTATTTCTATAGACGCCTAATGAGCACGGCTACAATGAAATAGAGTATTGTAACAGTCGCTGAAGAGAAGGAAAACAGTTGGAGCACCCATGCGGCCCGAGACATCCCAAAGATGCCAGCACACGGAGATTCACCTCTGTCCCTTCAGGACAATGGCTGGCCACACCAGGCCTATGACGGTCGATGACGATGCTGCTGTGACCCCTTAAAAGAGATTCTACACCTTCCCGGCCGCCAAGGATGCAGAGCCAGCATGCTTCTAAAGGGTAGAGACGTTGAGTGGGCAGCCTGGTTCAATCGGGTAATGTTCACCGAATTCAAGTTCAATAACTCAATGGTGAAGTACTTTGGACTAGCCGCCTCCGATGTTTTCTGTGGCAGCACGAGAGGACTTTATGGTTTCTGGAGCTCCCGATGCGAAGAGACCCACGCGGGTTCTTCCCACCACGATGGGAACCTTAGCAGCGACTGAGCTCCTAGTCCTTCTGTTAGGGTGTCAGTCAGGTTCTCGCTTCGTGAGCAATACTACCCCTTATCCGGCATCTTAACTAACTGGTCACATCTTCGCTCTTCTGCATCGAAGTTGCCGGAAAGCTCGATGTCCTGCTTCCGAGAAAGAGCGTGATCGTATCGTGCGTCTTCGGAGAACATAACCCTCATTAAGTGTGTACTGAATCTTTTTGAACAGTCGCATTCAATTCCCAAAATTGTTCGACAATGGAAGTAACGTCAGACGAGCTCGCTTGCACAACAACAACGTTCCTACAGTGATCTACCTTTCTTCGAGTTGGGACAGGTCCTTGAACCGTCCAGCCGAATGGTGTTTTCATGGCTTTGGTTCTGTGTCCAACTGTCAGAACGTTCCTTGTGACAATATCCACGCGGAAGTGAAACCCTATCAGAATCGAGTTGCCCGTGTCACATTCTGAGCTGCACAGTACGGCTGCCGCGTCAACAGAGTGGGAATTCATGGCTTTTGGGATGGTCTTGTTAGGAGCAGGAATCTTCTGGTTGCAAATAGACTTCACCTCCAGTGCTTCGAGACTGGGTGTCTTTTCACCTGTAGGGTCAACCAGGTGAACTGGAACTCTTCTTAAAGTTTCATTCGTTTCTTTCCCTCAGAACACTCCTACGGTTAGGACCACTTCTCCAAGAATTTCGCATCCTAGCTTCCCAGAGGCTGCGGTAGTGATGAAGCTCCGCTTGCCTCCCCCGTCTAACAGAATCCTGGACCTTTCGGCACAACGGGCGCCGGAAGCCTGGATGTTCAGCGTCTGGAGGAGCATCACGCAACCTCTTTGTCCTGAGAGGAGCTGTAGGGCGGCCTATATAATTTGTCCCTTTTCATGACTCTCCGGTACTGTGTTGCACATCGAGGAGACATGTCTTTTACAGCGCAGGCAGGCAATTCTCTTTCTGCACTTTCGGGCGATGTGTCCTTTGGTCAAACAACAGAAACAACGTCCGTATTTGATAAGAAGGCTCTTCTTCTGTTTTATGGGTCATTTTCGGCTGCGCAAGACGCTGCATCATGTGAAGCGGAACAAAACAAGCACTTTCGTATTTCGGGAACTGTGGCATGCAGAAACGCTGCCGTAAGTTCATGTTCGAAAATTCCTGTTCGCAGCTGTTCCCTTGGCTTGTCATCCTTCGTAAACTTCGTTAGCTCCGACGTGTCCTGAATAACTGCTTCCAGGCACTCAATTTCGTTTCCAATGAAGTCCATCAGTTCATCAAACTTTTTCTTGTGGTCGATCGGTTGTTGCTCCCGCTCTGTGACAGTTGACGTTGAAGCAGTACACGACGTTCTTGACCACTGGTGGTACCTCAGGATCATGTCTTGAGGGAGTGCTCGCAGAAGCAGCTCACGTAACATGGAGCAATAGGCGTCCGCGCTTGTTCCAAGGGCATTCAACCTCCTGCAGTATACTTGAACCTCGTCGTAAAGCTTTCGAAGCCGTGCGACGTCACTCAAAGATGAAACTGCCCTGATGTCAATCAGTGCCCGTAGGTGGTCTTGCGCAATCTGAGTCTGATCGCCGGACCGCTTCAGGCGTATTTCTATTGCGTCGTTATATCACTGTTCCGTAATGGGGAGCCCAGTTACTGCGCAAACGGCGGAGCCGGCAAGTAGGTTGGTCAAGTAATGAAGCTTCTCAATCGCTCACACTTCCGAATTCTTGTGTATGACGTGCTCAAATTGACTCCAGAATCTGATCCAAGTATGACGGTCTCCATCAAACTTCGTCAGTTTTACTGTCGGTAGCTTCATTCTGGTGGTTGCGGGCTCACTGTGAGGCGGTCTCGTTATAGAAGGCAAAAAGAGAGACTCACCAGCCTGCTGGTCTTGAGACCTGTAGCGAAGCTCCGCCATGACCTTCACCATCCGGTCACTGAACGAAGTAGCGCTGGAGGTCTCTTCCATGGCCATTTCCTGCGTCGCTTGCAGAAAAATGTCGTCGTCCAGCTTCCGAATCGGTCGATGCATGGCCTCGATCCTCTCCAAGGATATCGCTGCGTCCATCGTTGTAGTCAGGGTGCCATTTCGGAGGCCGTCTTCTATCTCCGTCAAGACGGCGGAAAGCTTGTCCCGATGGGCAGTTCGTGGCCGCAGCTTGCGCTCGATTGAAGTCATCCTTGGTCCTTAAAGGTAGGTCCGCCGGTCAGTCAAGCAGAAGTCGTCGAAGAAAGACACCATATAAAATAGGAGGACAGACCAAGGTCCGAGACGTCCTGGTGATGAGGTGGTGTTCTATTTTCAAGATGGCGGATGGAGAACGACGAAGAAGCTCGAGCGAGAGCTGCGCACGAGAAATTTCTGGCCCCGATGATGATGTTCTCATTGGTGCCTCGATGATGATTAGAACGTTTCTACAGTCGCAAAAGCGGCACCGGCAGGTTGCAGCCAGAAATTGGAAAATCCGCTAGGGGCGTGAAAGAAGAAAGAAGAGAGTGAAAGAAGACTGTAAAGAAAATGTGTGGATGAAAGGGATAGTGGAGGGTAGGGAGATGGCTTTAAGGGTGTTTTACCTATGGACGGGTAAGGATAGCAAAGAACAAAACGAAAAACTGGTGGCGTGTCTAAAAAAGGACATCGAAGATTTGAAACGTTCCGGGGAGGTACTATTGGTAGGGGACATGAACGCCCACATTGAAGATCTAGACGGGTACACCGACTTCAACGGAAATCTAATGCTAGATGTGTGTGAGTACCAGGAGCTGATCATAGTAAATAGGGAACATAATTGCGAGGGTCAAATAACGTGGCAGTGTGGTAGGCGACAGTCGAGTATTGACTACTGCCTTATTTCAGAGGGACTTTATGAATGGTTGGATGGCATGACCATAGATGAGGAAGGGGGCCACAGTCTGGGCAGTGACCACAAGCGCATATACCTGAGTTTTGGGAAACTGGGGGGCGAAAAAGCGGGCCGACCGGGGGTGCGCACAAATCTAAACAGCAAACAAATTGCGGATATAGCCAAAAGCATAGAGGCTGACATAGAAAGAAATCCTGGAGAAGAGTGGGAATATGACAGGCTCATCAAGACTATGCAGGAAAAAATAGTCAAGGCAGAGGGGGCCAATCAATGGAGAGGAAAAAAAACACCCAAAAGCTGGCGGAACCAAGAAATAAATGGGGCGATAGAGACGCGTAAACAGGCGTCTAGAGAGCACAGGCAGGCCAAGAGGATGGGGAAGATCAGGAGGAGGTGGACCTAAAATGGGAGCAGTATAAGCAAATGAAACAGGACGTGCAGCAATTAGTGCAGGCGAAAATAAAGGGGGACAGCGAGCGATGGGTAGCGCAAATACCAGGAAGGGGTAGAGACGCGCCGAAAAGGTTTTGGAACCATGTGCAGGCATTGGGGAAATGTACGAGTCCCACAGAAGGCGGTACTATAGAAAACGAGCAGGGGCAGATGCTCAAGGGAGAGGAAGCATTAACATACCTGCACAAAATCATCAAGGAGAAGTTCGGTAAGGTGGATGAAGAGGCCCCGCAGCGACACAGAGATGTCGCGGCGGGTAGGCCGAAATGTCTGGAGATAGATGGGGACAAGCTGAAATGGAAAAGAGCAGAGAAAAAGGTCCCCAAGAATACCGCGGCAGGCACGGATGGGATACCGATGGAGTTGATTAACCAGTTAGGACCAAAGAGCAAGGAAAAGCTACTGCAAGCCATCAGAACAAGGATAGAAGAAAAGGCAATACCGGCCGCGTGGCAAATGAGAAGGATGAACTTAGTGTACAAGGCAAAGGAGTCAGGACAACCCCAAGCTCGTATAGGCCAGTAACCGTCACGTCAGTGCTGTACAGGTTAGCAATGCAGGTAGTGAAGTTCGAACTAGAGCAGTGGGTGGAAGAAAATAGGATATTAGGGGAGCTTCAAAATGGATTTCGAAAGGACAGAAGACTCGACGACAACATATTCGTGGTAAGCCAATGCATAGAGGTGGCGAAGATGCAAAACCAACCTTTGTGGTTAGCCTTTCTGGACATTAAAGCGGTGTATGATAATGTAGACAGGGAGCGGCTTTGGAGTACCCTGGAGGACGAGGGAGTTGGGGCAGAATTCATTAGCTTACTCAGGGAGCTATACCTGGAGAACCAAGTGCAAATAGTGTGGGAGGGGGTAACATACAATCGGCCTGTATACACCTACAAGGGTCTGAAACAAGGATGTCCTCTCTCTCCGCTGCTGTTCATGATCTACATGACGGGGATAGAAAGGAAGCTAGAAGTCAGCACGATGGGGTTCTGCTTATCCTACATGAAAAAGGGGCAGGTGGTGGAACAACGGGTTCCGGGACTAATGTATGCAGACGACATATTGTTGACGGCGGACAACCGGATAAATATGCAGGGCTTGATGGATATATGCGCTGAAGAAGCGACGCACCTAGGGATATCCTTTAGCCGAGAAAAATCGGGAATCATGGTCTTTAATGACGGCGAGGAGCACAAAACAGTATCAGTGCAGCAAGTAGAAATACCATTGGTGAAAGACAATAAATATTTAGGAGTATGGCTGAACAACAGCGAAGATTACACGCAGGCGCATGAGGCTCACCTGCATAGGAAAGGAAAGACGAAAGACGAAAGGAAGACGGAACGCGGCTATAATGAAGCCTAGAGTCCTCTGTGGATACACCAAATACGAGGTCGTAAGGGGAGTATGGAAAGGGGTCATGGTACCAGGATTAACTTTCGCTAGTTCGGTTCTTTGCATGAAGTCAGAGACCCAAGCGGGCCTGGAAGTAAATCAGATGGCGGTAGGCAGATTGGCCCTAGGGGCCCGCAGTAAAACTACAAATGAAGCGGTACAAGGGGATATGGGCTGGTCGTCTTTTGAGGCGAGGGAGGCGCACAGCAAGATAAAGTTTGAGGATTGACTTCGTGACATGGAGGACGAAAAATGGGCCGCGAGGGTGTTTAAGTACCTGTATTTGAGGAGCGTGGACAAGCGGTGGAGACGGAGCACTAGACAGCTGACCAAGCGGTACGGAAAGTCGGTAGGGGAAAGCGGGGTTTACACAACAGTTAAAAAGCAGGTAAAGGCAGCAGAGACGACGAAGTTGGCAGAGAGAATGGTAGCGAAAAAAACCCTGGAGACTTATAGAGCAGAGAAACGGGAAATTAAGAAGGAGGGACTCTATGGCAATACGAGAGGCAGTGCGTTGCTCTTCGAGGCACGGGCAGGGTGCCTGAGAACCCGTGCATACACGGGTAGCTACATGCAGCAGGATGAAACGTGTGCATGCTGCGGCAGTGATCGGGAAACTATAGACCATATTGTTAGGAGGTGCACAGAGATACGGCCACCGCGGGGTGAGGGGGAAACGACGCTGCCGGAGGCTTTGGGATTTGGGGCGAGGGGGAACCTCAACTTCAAGGCCATAGAGGTGACGAAGAGGCGACTGGAGTGGTGGTGGAGGAAAAGTAGGGAAGGGATGGGTACGCAGGCGGAGTAATCATGCGGACGAGAATTTAGAACAGCGAGGAGAGAAAAAGGGGGGTGGGGGCGATGAGTTTAAAATAGAAAAGAGAGAGAGATGGGAGGGAGAAAGCAAATCTATAGGTTAGCTGGGAGTAGGGCAAGTAAACGTAATAAAACAGGCAAGTCGGTTGCTGACAACTGACGCCCTGATTCAAAGGGAAAGCCACTAATCACCATCATCATCAGAGCTGTTTATTACTAGCGTTATTAAACTAGACTTCTTAAATATCTCAACTACAGTGAATACCTGCGAATAAAGGCGCCTAGAGAACATAGAGATGCAAAAAGAACAGGTATGCAACCGGGGGTAGTTGAAGAGCCATAAGATATTTACCAGGAAAAAAACGAAGTGCAGAAATAGATTCAACAAAGAACATGCAGAAAAGCGAACAATGGATGGCAGAAATACGGAAAGAGGACAAAAGCGCATCAAAGAAGTTTTGGAACTGTAAAATTACTATGCTGAAAAACCCAAATTCATCAAGAATTCTTCAATGATGAGCTGGGGAAACACTTACAAGAAGACCAAGCGTTGGCGCATATTCATCGAGTGATTAGTGAGAAGTTTAGTGAAATAGAGGTAGGAAAGCCCGGACAGAAAACATCAGCGCCCCAGAAGACTACGGAAAGGGAAATGAGTTTCAGCAACCTTGATTGGAATATGGCAGAGCAAACGTTTTCCCCCCAAACAGCAGTCGGCCAGGACGGAATACCGATGCCGCTGATTCAACCAGCTTGGACCTAAAGTTGGGGTATCATTTATAAGGCCAATAGATAAGTTGATACAAACCAAACAAATACCGGAGGGTTGGCTAGAAAGTAAGATTAATTTGATATATAATGGCGGAGGCAAAAAAGCAAGTATTGATTCGTAGAGACCACTCACAGTGACTTCAGTCGTGCATACGTAAATATTACAGGTGATAAAATCAGAAATTCAAGCTTGGATGGAAGAAAATGATATCCTTGGGGAACTGCAGAATAGATTTAGACAAGACAGGTGATAGGATCATAATTTGTTTGCTATAATCGAATGCATTGAAAACGCGAATTCGCTGAATAGACCATTATCAATTACGTTATTGGACAATAAAGGGGCATATGACAACGTAGACACAGAACAATTCTGGAGAATGCTGAACTCCAGGGATTAGATAACGTGTTAATACAGTTACTTTTAGCTATCTATAAAGATAATAGTGTGCGCCTGACATAGGAAGGTCAGAAATGCCCACAGCCAGTCAACACCCATCGAGGACCAAGAGGGATGCCCCATTGAGCACAACACTGTTTATGATTTACGTGGCAGGGTTAGCAAACAGACTAGACCAAAATAAATTACGGTTCAACCGAACGCATATGTTGCAAAATGATGTGGTTGAACGCCTTATTCCGGGAATGTTATACGCATACATCCTTGTTATTTTAGCCGATAACCATACCGATATGCAAAGGTTCATAAATATTACCCGTCAAGAAGCCATCGGCCACGGCCAAATTTTAACGTAGAAAAATCGCGAATAACGGTTTTCAATGACCCTAGCATTCGTGCAGTACTAATCCAGCATGCCCAATTACCCAGATTCAAGGAATACAAATATGTCGGAGCGTGGAAAAACGAAGGGGATAACTACTTAAAAATTCACGCGGAACAACTTACGGTAAAGAGAAAGCAAAACGCCGGTATAATGAAGCATACACCTCTGTGGTGGTATAACAATTATGAAGTAGTGACAGGAATGGGGAAAGGAGTACTGCTTCCGGGTCTCACGTTTGCGAATGCAGTACTCTGCTTAAAATCAGATGCTTTAGCCGGCCTTGAAGTGATCCTGAGAACGGTCGGCCGTTACAGGCCTTAAGAGCGTGTGGAAAAACAACTTACGAAGCAGTACAGGGAGATATGGGCAAGGCGTCTTTTAAAGTTAGAGAAGCGCAGAGTAAAATATGTTTTGAGAGGAGGTTGGGAACTATAGATCAACGTAGGTGGGCAGCTAAGATTTTTTGGTACTTGTACATGAAAAGTATGGGCATGCCGTGGCTAAGGAAGACAAGAAGGCTAACAACGAAATATGGAAATAACCCTGGAGAATCCAAAACATGCAAGGTAAGCAAAAAATAGGCAAAGCAGGTAGAAACGAAAAAATGAAGAGAAAAAATTGGTGCTATAACGCCGTATTGTACAGTACATAGAGATTTGGTATCAGAAAGGAAAGTTTTTAGATAATTCTAAGGGCTGTGCTTTGTTTTTTGAAGCTAAAGCAGGTTGCTCGCGAAGTAAGAGCTTTGTTGGGAAGTATACACAAAATGATAGGATGTACGTGGTCTCGGAAAAGAAATAGACTCTATGCGGCGCGTACGGTTACAATGCGGGGGTGTCAATCCAAATCTACATGAGGGAAATATTCGGCTTCCATAAGCCTTGCGATTTAAGATTAGCACACATCGAGTTAACTTCAAGGCTGTCCAGGTGAGGAAAAGAAGATGAGAATGCTGGTGAGACGAGGGAAAATGAGACGATGGAATATTGCCTAAGACAGCTACTGCCTGAAACAAAAAAAAGTATTTTGTGCTTAATAAGTTTTTTGTGCCTTCCATAAGAGCCGCGGTGGTACTAAACGAAGAGTACAAAGCATAGGTATATGAGTTTTTTCGGTAACATGACACCTCATCACCCCGCCGCTATAAAGGGATTCCACTAGCTATCATCACCATCATCATCATCATCGCCTTCAGAGGGTCCAAGCGCCTGTGAAGGGTGCGCAGCTCCACAGCAGGCGACTTACCCCAGCAGATGCCTAACTAAACGAGCGGCGGTGAAGCGAGTAGGATGCAAATTTAATGCATTTGTAAGCGCAAGGGTCAAGGGGTTCAGGAAGCACGTTTTGTGAACGTGGGGCGCAAGCAAGGCGTTCTATTTAGAAGTTGATTTAGAAAATGAGAAGAAACTGTAAGCGAAAATGAAACACCAAGAATGACCAAGAAACGAATTCAAATCCTAAAAACGTCGATTTGCAGTAGGCACGTACTCTTTGATTCATATACCTAGTCACTTTACTTTTGTTTTTCCTCAGGGGCATCTTAATTTGCTCACTTGGAGTAATGGTGTCTTTGCTATGCAAGCATGAACGCATTGAACGATTACGGCAGAAATCGTGGTCAAAGGAGATGCCGAAGCCCTCTAAGCTTGTTGAATCGTTTTAAATAGAAAAATAAGTCTCGGTCGTCATTACGATGGGTGTGCCTATATTCCACCTACCCCCGAGAAAAACAAAAATGTCGGGGAACAGGGCTGATGCAAAAAACCGTTTTGGTTCAACGGATTCTATCCGAATACAACTCGTGAAAATGTATCAACAATCTTATGCCCTCATTTGTTGAAAATGCATAAATGGCGAGTTAAACACATTTCACTCTCCCATACTACCGTGCAAGAGAGAATTTCCACAAGAATTGTGAATAACAAAAGTTTATAAAATAGCAAGATGTAACTAAAAATTATGCCCTGCATTTGCACAAAATAAATGTCATGCCAGGTCAACCCAGTTTTTTGTTATAGTTGCGTAAATACAGATAATTCATACAAGGTCATTGCACAAACCAAAAGAAAAATGTAATATTCTGGAAATGAACTACCGAGATCAAAACAGTATGTTTTAAGCAATGCCGTCCCAAAATAAGACAGCAAAGCCTAAAAAACAAACCAAAAGCACAATAAACGTACTTTTAAAAAGTCTGAGCTTGTACCAACCTGCATGAAAAATGCATCGTTTGTGATGTTCCCACAGTAATCGTAATATTCGTGTAAATATATATATTTAGTTGACAATATTTTATACAGCTACAAATACAAAATGCGAAATAAAAAAATAAACATTGAACTAGTAAAAAAAGGTAATGTGTACGTTAAAGGTTGTCCTCATAAAACGAACAAAAATTACGAAAGGCCTCAAACACAAAAAACACAAATAAAAAGCGTGAAGACCGAATTAAGTGTAAAATCTTTCCTTCGCACAAAAATGCATATTTAGCGTAGTAACATATATCTTGGCTATATTAGCGCGAATGCAGATATGGAAATATGTTTTATGAAACAAATACACAAGACTTACAAAACTCCAAACGCAAAAAGCTATAGCAAAGTTATAATTAATATACCGTAGGCAATGTTACGAAAAACAGATAAAAAAAGCCCAAAACGAATAAACCCGCGTACGTGTAAATTATGAGGAAAACGAAGGAAGCTTGCAGCGCATATATTTCCACAATTATTGTTGTTGAAGTTACCTCATTTATTTTCAAAATATAATGATTCCAGAAATCTGTGGACCCGAATCTGAGAAAGAAAATCCTGGTAAAAAGAGAAACCGATACTTCAGAGCGCGAACTTAGTAAAAAAACAATAAAAGAATGAATAAAACACAACTAGAAGAACAGGTAGTTCAAAACGTGAACTTACGAAATGAAAAAAAAATGGTTTTTATATATCGCTCACCCCGACCGAAGAAGAATTACAAAAGCTTGGTGCAACAAACAACGAGACGATGAAGAATAACGTGAAAACAGAAGAATTTTGTGGCCCCCTGCATTTTCAAAAAATGCACAATTAACAAATTTAGCGCATTCACTCGCTGTAATACCCTAAATGAAAACCAAATTGGCCAAACATCGTCCAAAACAAAAATAAAGGTATTACAGACGCGAAACGCACTCCAAAAGTTGAGGTAATCAAGATAAATACCTCAATACCTGTTGAGGCTGTTCGACGAAAAACCTTCATTCCAGGCAATCTGCCTCAGAAAATTGCCAAAGAAACAGACGTAGTAGCAGTGTTTAAAACTGTACTACTGGTACCCTTCATTCGTGTTTCGACAGGGGCACTTTCTAAAGCAGCAGAAGCAAGTTTTTGCAAAATTTTGTAATGAAATACACCTGATCATCACAACCCCTCTAGGGGCAGACTTTCAAAATCACAGTTTGTGGGACTTACGTTAAGGTTTCTTTGGAACACAGGTTCTTAAATATAATAAAGCCCTGCTGCATTGCGCTTACATCTCCCTGCTCATGTAACCACCCTACTAATTCAGGAAAAGTGCTGCCCCTGGCAATAACCACATTGCGTACCACTTCATCAAACCTTGACTAGGAAAAGCAGTAGGATCCCACATCATTATCTTGCAGTCAGGCGCCCCGCCCCCCCCCTCCTACGCCTTTCATTTAGAACCATTGTTACACTGCTAATAAAGAAAACAGGTTCCCGGAACAGCCCCATACCCGCAATCGCTTGCACCCCAGCACAGTGATAATGTATCAAAGCTGCCGCTTCCATGCAGCTATTGTGAATGGCGCAGATAACAAGCGGGTTCACAGAAGGAACAGTATTCCGATAGCAGAAAGATTGCGTACAATATGGCAAAGTTCAAGGAATCCAAGCGGAATGAGGAAGTCGGGTTTCTCGGGCCGTCAACGTTACAAAGGCATTTTGTAATCGACCATATTTAGGGGAAATCCCCAAGATTGAGTAAGATTCTGCGGAGGGAAGTTTGACACCCACCTGAATGCAGCCGTGCGGCTACGAAAGAAAGCTGTATAGATTTTCTTTGTAGCCGTATGGCTGCATTCCCGCGGACGTCAAACTTTCTTTCACAAAGGCATTTTGTAGGCTTGTTTACGGCTACAATTTCCAACCTGTAAGGAACAACCTATTCCCGCCCACCTGCAGAAAATCTCCACCGTTTCGTATACGGACAAAGTGCCGGTCATATGGTCCGAGTTAATGAGATACCAGAGCACTGCGACCCAAGTAGCCGCACGTGACCCTGTAGAAGGAAGCTACGCTTGCTTTCTCCAGCTTGGTGGGAGAACAGCTTCCCTCTTCTTACTGGTCACTCGACTTCACAATGAATGTAAAGAGAGCGTTCCTGCAAAAAGGTCTATCGTGTGTGAGGTCGGTTGTTTTATAGGGGAGGATTAAAGTAGACCCGGCGTAAAAGAAGCCAGGCGTATTGAGTTTGGACAGGGTCATAGTATACTGACGGGGCATATACCAAATATACTTTACAGAAAAAAGTCAAATTGAAAAAATCAGTACTGTGTACTAAAAACATTATAACACAAAATAGTTCGGGCTCGCATGTGGTGGATGTTCGAGCCCTGAGGCTGGTACAAACTCTTGGGAGAATTTCCATTGACGCAGCCGTTGTTCGCCGATAACGTCGCACACTGGCACGGATGCTTGTGTGTTAAGGAATACCAACCGCGTTACCGACATCTTCCAGTTTTCGCAACTGTTCAAGATCAAGACAAAGATATGGTTCCGCCTTGACGTCTCCTAATAGTTTGCGTCCAGATGAGGACTCGCCAAGCGACTTTATTCTTCCTACGTCAGTTGTGACGACTTGTTTCCGCTTGTCACATCTTCCTGTGCGTTCTCCTTCAACGTGCTCTTGTACCCTATCGGCGTACGCGAATTTCCGCTTCTTCACTTCTTCTCTAGAAAAAAGACCCTCCTCGGAACGTATTTTACATTATTTTCCAAGTACGTGGAGTCCTACCGCTCATATTGTAGGAAACGAAACCACGTTTACCATAGTTTAATTGTATCGCCATATCCTGTATTTACAACCAGACCGGCGGGGCAAGCCGACCGAACGGGCCCCGTTTAATTCGGCTCTTCACTTTCGCCTTTCGTAGGTGGGTGGCTGTTTGGTTACGTGCTTCGTGGCCGCTTCATTGCAGCTACTTAGCTGTTTTTGCTGTTTCTGTTTTGCCCCGCTGGTCTGCACTGCCTTAATTCAACATGTATGATGATGAGAACGTGTTTTGCCTTGCGTGTCATAAGAATGTTGCGGAAGGAACTAGTTCGATGAAATGTGGGGAATGTGGCAATGTTTACCATTGTGGCAAGTGTTCCGGCGTTACGAAGAATAAGCTAAAGGCTATGAGTGCTGAGGACTGTGTAGCATGGAGATGTACAACTTGTCATGCGTCCGCGGGGCGACAGTCGCGTGGAGAGAATGATGATAGCGTGACACCTCAGGCCATTCAGATGGATGCGAACGACACGCTGAAGTTGCTCGTCCAACAGGGGGCGGAATCTCTTGCGATAATAACACAGATGTTGGAGAGAGTAGTAGCGATTGAAACGCAGCTCAGCGCTCATAGCACCAAGCAGGAAAATATCCAGCAAACTCTGGAAGAGCAAAACAAAACTCTTGGAGGCTTTGAAGCGTCTATCAAATTTTTGTCAGAAAAATTTGATGCGGTCTCACTCACGCTCGCTGCACAAGAAAAGGCAATCACTGAGCTAAGTTCGCAAGTGTGCAGTCTTCAGGCACAGATGAAAATTAAGGACAAAGAGATAAAACAGTTTAGGACAGCTCTCAGCGACATGGAGCAGTACTCCAGACGGAAAAACATTGAGGTGCATGGAGTCGCGGTCACAGACAAGGAAGATCTTATGAGTGTTCTAGAGGAAATTGCTGAAAAACTAGAGGTGCCCACACCCACTGTCGATAGCGTTGAAGCTGTGCACAGGTTGAGGTGTAAAGAGGGTAAGATACCGGCGATCCTTGTTAGATTTCCGGACAGGACAGTCTGCGACACTTGGGCAGCGAAGAGAACCAAACTAAGGGAAGAAGGCATTTTTGTGAATGAAAACCTAACGCAGTACGTTAGACAGTTGATGTGGGCTACGAAACTGAAAGCACGTGAAATATCTTACAAGTTTGCATGGACACGAAATGGCAAGGTCTTCCTGAGGGAGAAGGAAGGAAAGCCTGTCATTCGAATAAAATCTGAGGAAGACCTAATGCAGCTGTAATGGCTACACGAACATTCCAAAATTTGCATGAATGGCACTGCTTTACTGAAGCTGTGATGGTGCAAGAAAATCGTTGCAAGCATCTTGAATTACTTCATGTAAACATTAGAAGCCTTAGAAAACACTGGAACGAACTAATCGTTCATCTAGCCGAAAAACAGCAAACGCAGCAAACGCAACTGAGACTAACATTGATGAAACGTCGTGTAAAACATATAAAATACCTGGTTATGACTCCTACCAGTATTGCCGCGAGGGTAGAAGGGGTTGTGGAATATTACTATTTGTGAAAAAAGATCTTAATTCTGACAAACTAAGCATTCAACTAACAGAAGCAGAAATTGTAGCAATCAAAATATCGTCGAAAGACAATATGTTTGTACTATGCGCGATATATCGACCACCTTCAAGTGAAGCTCGCAAATTTCTAAATGAGCTGGAATCATTACTGAAAAAGTTGGATTACGCAACAAACCTCATAATTACTGGAGACATCAACATTGACACCTTAAAGATATCCAGGCCTATTACAGGGGAGTATCTTGATATCCTATCGCAGTTCTCATTAGATAACGTAATTTCGGGAGTTACTAGAGCAGAGCACTTGAAAGATGCGCTAACAAGGTCCTGTATTGATCATATCATGTGTAGGACAAATAATCTAACGCCGGTATCTGGCATCATAGCAAAAAAATTGCCGGATCATTTTTATATAACGGTAGCTTTACTAGAAGACTGCGCTACAGGAGCTGTTAGAAGTGACACAACGTGCATAAAAATAATTGATAATAAATTAGTAAAAAAATATGTACAAGAGTACGACTGGACGAAACTGATAACATCTGATCATATAAAAACATATGATCTTGTAGTGAACAAATTTAAAACAATTTATGTAAATTCGACAAAGACTGTAAAGATTAAGCAGAGGAAAGCTGAGAATAAATGGATCGATGATGAAATCTTGGGACTGTGTCACTTAAAGGATAAAGCCTGGAAAAAAACGAGACAAAAACCCGACGATTCGCTCCTAAAAGCACAGTTCCGTACTCTTCGTAATCAGGTGACAGCGAAAATTAGGTTAGCGAGACGGAGGTATTTTGAACGAAAGTTTGAGCAGGCCAAAGGAAACCCCAAAAAACTCTGGAATTCCCTTAATGACCTAATGGGGAGGAATGTGACTAAGAAAGCAGACACGATAATACAACAAGGATTTGGCAATATGGACGACTCAACAACTCTCTGTGATGCGTTCAATGCCGGATTTGTGGAAGCTCCAACGAAGTTAAGGGCACAAATTAATACATCCCAGCTCGACACATCTAAGCTTCCAAGCATTATAAACACAGCTATATTACCAGAATAAACACCAAACGATCTATTAAGTATTGTGGCGACTATATCTCTCCATAAGCCCCCAGGTTTTGATGCCTTAAGGCCACGCGATATTAAGGAAAATATTGATAAACTGAATTCTGTAATTACTTTCATTCTTAATGGAATTTACACATGTGGGCAAATTCCAGATCTCATGAAAATTGCTGTAGTACGTCCAATACATAAACAAGGTTCTAAAAGCGATCCAGCTAATTACAGACCAATTTCAATTTTATCTGTCCTATCACATATAATGGAAAAACATATTTCGGACATTATGGTGAAGTTTTGCACAAAATATTCAACTCTTTCAAAGACTCAGTTTGGATTTACTAAGAACAAAAGTACCATTTCCCTCCTTGAAGAATTTAATAATGTAGTTACTGCAGCTTTGGACAGTAATCAAATAGCATTGGTTTTATTTCTTGATATGACTAAAGCATTTGACACAGTTGATCATGCAGTACTTATTAATAAGCTGAAACTAATGGGCTTTAGGGATAAGTTTGCCGATTTCTTTGAAAATTATTTTATTGACAGACAACAAGCGGTGAAAATTGGTGACACTATCGGCAACAAAATGACTGTAAGGTATGGAGTTCCTCAAGGCTCTACTATCGGTCCTCTACTTTTCAACATTTATACAAATGACCTAAATTCACTCTCTTTTTCGTCCGATCTGTATCAATATGCAGACGACACTGCGTTAATTTATGTGCACTCTTCGTACGAACATGCCGTTGAAGTTGTGCAAAATGATATAAGCAAGCTGTTAACTTGGATGTCGACAAACTCTATATTCGTAAACCAAACAAAAACGAAAATCATGTGTATCAGAAGCCCTTACAAAGTACTCTGTCCAAACCTCGATATTTTTCTACACACAAGAGACTGCGAAAACTGTTCTTGCTCACCATTAATGTATGTTAAGCATGTAAAGTACCTGGGTATTTACATTGATGATCATTTAAACTGGGACGAACAAATTACGCAAATATGTAGAAAACTAAGAGCTGTGTCAGCATGTATTTATAAGCTTCGGGACAGTTGCAACATGCAAACCCGATACCAAGTATACCAGTCTTTAGCTGAAAGTGTCATTCGATATGGAATAACAATATATGGGGGCTGCACTACTACCAGGCAAATGAAAATAAATAAGATTCTTCACAGATTGTCCAAGAACATAGTGCATGGAACACGGTTACATGACTTTAAAACTACCGAGGTAATGAATGAATTGCAGATGTTAAATTTTCACCAGCTATGCAGCTATATTATCCTGACTACTCGATATTATGACACCGAATATAAATCACCCGTGAAAAAAGGACCGGTTACTAAGACAAACCGAGCGATACTACATCCCACGTGTTTTTACCAATTATGGAAAGAGAAAACGTGAATATTATGTGCCGTTTTTGTTTAATACTCTTCCTTTGGAACTAACTAACATATCCAGCCTAAAAAATGTAAAAAACACTATAAAGAAATGGCGCCTTCTTTCTTAACGTGTTAGGACACATTTCTTGTAGATGACAATGAATTGTGATTGTTGTTGACGCGTGTGCAAAAATGCATTGTTATATAGTGCCTTCGATATTACGCTTTATCTTCCGTTGCTTGTCTTTTTTCAGTTTTCGCTTTGTTTTTTTTCTTTTTTTTTGTTTTCTATTGTTTCCTTTCTTTCTTTTTTTTCAACCGTACCAGTCCAGTAGGCGTTTATCTTCATGATACCGCTTGTCCTTTTTTGTCACGTTCTTTACCTCTTTTTATACGTCAATGGCTGCTTGTCATCGCGATCCTTTCTTTGTTACGCTTTATTTTTCTCTCTGTTCTCTTTCCACAAAAAGTACCTCTACTGCCCGTCTGGTCGGGTGCTGCTGTTCTACCTGCCTTCCCACAAGCACTGCGTGCTTAGGAAGGCAAGTAAACCCTTGTACCACTATCATGTGCAATAAACTATCTATCTATCTATCTATCTATTCGCAACGTCCTATCGGCAACTTTGTTCTTAGATCCTAACCTTGCCTCTTATTGCACGGAGAAGTATTCCAATAATCTTAAAACGGTCTCTTCCCAGAACAGCATTTGTCTAGGCGCTTCGCTACGATAGTTTTCTTGGTGTCACGCTTCTGCACAATTCGTTTCGATTACCGCTCCTAGTACGAGCTACAGTGGCTGTTCTCAAATGCGGGCAACCTCACTTCGGAGAGGTTCCTGAGGGCGTTTTGAAGGACGCGCGAGCGCGTCCATGACACTCCCCCTCTCCTCCTTTTTTGCAGGTTTTGCCACCAACGCAAAAATTACGATTTATGCATAGGACCATTTTAGAATGTGAAGGCGGAAGCCAACTTGTGCCTCCTCTTACTTAGCTATTGAACTTTCGGTAGAAAGATGCGGCCGGGCCTACCACCAATTCACCCGCCCACTAGGCAGCATCTCCTGAAGCTTGTTCCGTACGCTCCCTATCCAGACGAGCGTGCTGTTCGTCTCCGTCGCAGTCTTCATCTCTCTATTCGGCTGGTAGTGTACATGCGGCAGAGTGCTACCATCCTAGTGCGTTACTCTTTCGTTGCAGCGACTCGGTGCACGGGCTCTCAGTCCTCCTACCGCTACCTCAAGTTCCTTTGTACCGCCAATTTTCAGTATCTCACAGCGACCATGCTGCAAACAAAGGATTATAAGGCTATGATCATTTAAAACATGGCCCTGCCGCATTACACGCCCCCTCTGATCGCATAGCCGGTGTTTTTAAAGGGACCCTGCAACACTTACCACCGACTACTCGGGATGTATTTTGGGGTGAGGTCTACTGTCCCAGCCACCTCCTTCCGCAAGAATTATGAAAACCCGTTCAATATCATCGAAACTACGCGCAATGAGAAATTTCGCATAATTGTTCCCTCTCACCTCGACCGCGGACAACGCTACGAAAGCTGCGCGCTATCTTCCAGAGATGGGGGCGGCTCACGGCGTTCTCTTTCGCGACCTTCGATATATCACACGCCGCGGAGTTTTCTCCTTTTCTTCGCAACGTGGAAGGGTCTGTTTCCGGTCTGGTGGCACTAAAAAGCAGAATGTATTTCTGCTCGCATGCACGCGCTCAGGTTGTTAGGGTGTTTTTGAAGTTATAAATGTTTGTTGTCGAGTTGTCTCGTTGAAGGGGAAGTATTAAATTTGTCACTAAAACTCCGCGCCCACTCAAAACACATCAGAAGGACCAAAACTATGAGTACAGGTTCAGGCATAGAAGAGGTTGTACACAGCGCCGACGACGACGGATTGTCACAGGAAATGCGAGAAATAAGCCGGGAAGTTGACCAGCGACAGCCAATAGGACAGCCATGGCCAAACGGACATCGTTTAGGCCATGACACGGAAGGATATTGATAACAATTTAAGAGAACGCGGTTGGTTTTTCCGCGTCTTTCACGGCGATTTGCGCGCTTACCCCTTACGTGCCCCGGTAATATTTGGCTCAGGTATTCCTGGCAGTGTAATATAAACGTCGCGCAGGTTTACGCGCACTCCACAAAGAGTGTTGCAGGGTCCCTTTAGGTCTATAAGTCCGCAATGTTTCAATTGCGTTAGAAAGGACGAAAACGAATACTCGCGAACAAAGAGGTATCAAACGACTACAAGAGTAGTTTGTGGGACAATGTGACACGCTTTAAAAACATACTTCACCATGGCGTCACTTATGACCTTTGAGAACCCCATAGAATGCTCCGGCAAGCTCAGAGTGGCTAACTACTAGAATGGGCATGCCAAGGCTGCGAAGCCCTCTACTGCAAATAACCGAAAGCATAACTTCCCACTGCATATCTTTTAAATGTGGCCTCTCACTGTGGCAATAGCTGTACACAACGGGGGAAAGTATGCCGGGTGCGCTGCTGAGGGCGAGGTCGCGGGTTCGAATCCAGGCCGCGGCGGCCGCTTTTTTGATGGACGCGAAAAGCAAAAACGCCCGTGTGTACGAGATTTAGGTGCACGTTAAAGATCCCCAGGTTGTCAAAATTAATCCAGCGCCCTTCACTACGGCTCGCCTCATCGCCTGAGTTGCGTTGGCGCAGTATACCCCCCAAATCAAAGTATGCCGCGGCACGCGAGTGTGTGGAAAAATGCAACGTATGATTATCTGACGTTGCACTTCTGGTACTACAACGTCGATTTGCTCTTGCGCGTCGAACGACGCTCGCTGCCCTGCCTTTTCTTTCGCTTCAAGCGGCAAAGCTGATCACATTCAGCGCTTTGGGGCCAGGGGTAACTTTCTCTACACAACTCTAAGGTGCCTCAAAGCCAGCCCCGCCGTACAGGGTGGAGTGACAACACACCCGTTGTGCTGGTGTAATATTTAAACGTGGATGTCTTATGGCTCAACGCGCGCTATTCGCTGTCGTTTGTAATCGAGTGGTTTGGGTCTGGGTTGGTGTGTAGAAATACAGTAATATGCCTACAATGGTGGAGGGAAGCTAAGAGCGGCATGTTTTCCCGCTAGCATAAAGATAGAGGCCTTCCAGGTTTATCTTGCTGTGGGCCGGACGTATGTCGTTCACTTGAGGGACGAAGTGCGGGAATAGAATAAGCGTAGGTCCGAACAGAAACGCGAATGAATACGAGAACTACGTAAAGCCGCTGCAGCCACCGCTGGCGGCTCTGGTTCCAGTTCGCCAAATCACTGCGAATTCTTTCTGGCTGAAGAACAACTCCACTTGTATCGCCGACGTGATCCAGTATTACTTGTTCAGCTTAACGGCTTTCAGAGCGACATTTTCGACGGTGTCTTTCACTTCTAAGCACGCGCACATAACCGGCTGCGAGTTTATGCTTGCAGGGGTTGGGAGTAAAGGAATCGGTGGGGGCGTGCACTCGCTGCTATAGGTTTTATGCCCCTTCTGATGACATGTCTGTTGTGCTGGCGGGAAGTTTAAACACGGACGTCAAATGGCCAAATCTGACGTGCCCGGTATCCTCAGTGGTCGAGCTCATTTGGTTGATGGGTTACACAAACGATGCAGGAGGGAAATAGCATAGGGTTTCATAATAAGGGTTTCATAATAATACATACTAGAGGGAAATCTGGCGCCACTGTCCAGGTGGGGCCGCGCTTCAGCGGCGAGCGTTAATTCAAGTACCGGTCAGGAACGTTCCACTTGTCTTTAGCATGGTTCATGGAAAGGCTGAAAAGTTGGTTTTGGCTGCAATACAGCAACCATATTACGGCAGATGGTTCATCAAATTTGCTTTGCCATTATAAATTTGAACCTCCAAAAGGAATAATTTTCCAGCAGCTATTTAGAAGCTTCATGTACGATGAACAAGAATAAAATGTTACCCTTTTTTGTTGATTTGGCTTCTAGAGAAAACAGAGGCCATATGGCGAGCTAAGCCAAGTAGGTGAGGAACGTCGCTAGCGGCAATGGCGCCGCCCGCGGTGGCCCAAAAATTAAACTTGTTTTGTTAAGTGCATACCGCGGAATGCGTCCTCCTTGGCAGGGTGTCCTTTACAGAGTTGACGGGCACTCTTTTTTTCTGTAGTGTGTCCTACGTGGTGTTTCCGTAGTGTTACTACACGAAGTGCCTGGTCTCCGCTAAACGATTGCAGTCTAGGCGATGAGTGTCAATACAATAACATACGCGCAGTACTGCTGCTTTACACCTGTTATTTTTGTTATTTCTGCTGTTTTATTGCTTTTACACAACTTGAAACTAACAAGTTGCACATATGGCTTTAGATGTGACCGAACGATAATTAAGTAGTGAGGGGACTCATTGGGGTGGATTATTAAAAAGATATTAACCTCATTGAGCCTACTTTAGTGACAGGCGATGATTGTTTTAAATACTGAGTGGCCATTTTAAGTTTTGTTTTGCCTAGAAACATTATAATCAACATCGCAGCACCGATGAGATTATCGATATCAGTGTCGGTCACTTCTGCCACGCTATCTATTAGCCGCTCTTATATATGAGTATCTATCCAAGTATCCTCCTTCTACTGTGAATTACACTGATTCTTCTCAAAATGGCGAGAAATCTGGAATAGGTGTTTTTTCATAAAGGAGTTATTTTCTATGAATCTCGGACTACACACACATTTTTATGGCTGACTGTTTAGCACTTGGTCTCGCTGTATTGTATTTTTAATTTATTCGAAATACCTACAGCGCCCGTTGGGCATTTTTGTAGTTTTGTGGGGGGGTTAATTATTAACCACAAAAAAACAAGTAATCATACGAATTCAAGCTATCGAATGAAAATGCAGGTTTGTCTCGTAATCATAACACAGCAGAGCATAGCAACAGGAAATAATTGAAAACGTAGCAAAAATATATGGTCACAAGCAGTAAAATCAAATGTTGGCATTCAGGAAACATTTTCAATAGCAGTAAAAACATTCGGTGAGCGCACAATGTCATTCGGGAGCATGTTATAACCGTTAACTGTATTGGGAAGAAGGAATACTTACATACCTTGATGCGGCGCTGGTACGGTTGATTTTTTTCTAAATTGTATCTTTGTGCCGACACATCATTCGGCGTTTTTAAGTAAGTATTTTTGTTAATTCTAGTTGACGCTATCTTAATGTTATAGAGAAGTTTTATTCTACATATTTTTCTACGCCAGGTTAATATTTTCCACCACAAGTTATCTCGGATGGCAGAGCTCCATATATAGAAGTTGAAGTTAGCGGAAAACAAATCTGACTGCACGCTTCTCCACCCTTTCCAGCTGTTCTTTCAACACTTCCGCATATGGATCCCACACTGCGCACGCGTATTCCAAATTAGGCCTAATGTTGGTAAAATAGTTTCCTTTAGTATTTGACGGGAATGTTTCAAATTTCCCTGAAAAAAGTACAAGAACCGAGAAGCTTTTGCAGCTGTTGCATGAATATGGCCTGTCCAATCTAATTTAGAGTTCAATGTTACACCTAGATATTTCACTTCTTGTACACTTTGTAATACATTATTGTTTAAAATATAACTACATTGCAGTGTTTTTTTCTTATTAGTAAATGTTACATGGTAGCTATGTTTAAATTCATCTGCCATTGCGCACACCAATCTGAGACGGATTAAATCTGCTTGTAATACAAGTGAATCCCAGACATCCTTGACAGGGTAGTACAAGACGCAGTCATCGGCGTACAATCTGATATTTGACCGGATACTATTGGGTAAATCATTGAGAAACCAAAAAAAGCAGTGGCCCACGGACTGATGCCTGGGGCACGCCTTACAGAACTTCACGTGCCACTTATGACTACCCGTTGTTCCCGTGCAATAAGATACTGTTTTAACCAACCAAGACGGCGACTAGGTATTTCCAAAAGTGATATTTTATGCAACAAGAGGTTGGGTCGAACTACGTCAAACACGTTTTTAAAATCTAAAAATACTGACTATACTCGCATGCCCTAGTCGAAAGAGAAGGCAACACCATGAATAAACTCATTTAATTGGGTCACACACGGTAAACCAGAGCAAAAACCATGCTGATCTGGCGAAAAAAAAATGATTTCATTCAAAATGTTTTTTGATAGAGTAGAAATTATGCTCAAGTGTCTTACAGCAGACGGACGTTAAAGGTACGGCCCCATAATTGCATACTTAATTCCGTTCCCCAGTTATGTGCATGGGTGTGACATTTGCTATTTTCCTATCACGAGGTAGCATTTCAGTTTCGAAGGACACATTGAAAACTAAAACTAAGAAATCAGCTACTGCAGCTGCGCAGCGCTTTAAAATGTGGTTTGAGATACCGTCAGGGCCATACGCGGAGTATGGATATAGATTACTGAGTAATGATGTCACGCCCTGCTCGGTAATAACAATGTGATTCATATCTGGCAATTGTGGAAGCGAATGAGACAGAAAAGTGAAATTTTGAGCTGACAGCATTGAATAAAAATATGCGTTAAACCACTGTGACTCACGAAGGTATCACGTGATCGTCGAACTCAGGAAGGCGCACGCTACTCTGCCGTTACCTCGCAGCGCGTAGCTGCCACCGAGCAGGTCGTTGAAAATCATGTTGAAGGCTCCACGCAAACGTCCCATGGATCGGATGAGCCCTAGAGGAGGAGGGCGCTGACGAATGTGTGAGGAGGAGGCAGTGGGAGAGATGCCGACATAGAAACCAGTTCCGCCTTACCCTTCACCCCCTCGCCAAACGCTTCATATACTTCCCTCCCCACACCCTAAATCCGCACTTCCCTCCGTTTTAAAGCCGAATATTTTTTTGGGGCCACTTAAACCCAGAAATTTTGGTCTGTCTGTCTGTCTGTCTGTCTGTCTGTCTGTCTGTCTGTCTGTCTGTCTGTCTGTCCGTCCGTATGTCTGTTTGTGACTCTATTCAGCCACCCGGCCAAAGTAAAATGTAAGTCTTATACATTCACAGCCAAATGTGAGCGTTTAAGCCCGGTTTATATGTTCATGCTTGTCAACTTTGTTGACCATGAACAAGACATTAGGCAAATATAAGACGGAAAATATTAGACAACAGATATTTAGTGTTCCTTTATTAAAAATTATTCTATGCATGTTCGTTTTTCGATAGCGAATGATATTCTACATGTACTGCTGAAAACCGCCGCCTGCTGTTTCAGAAAACCGCCGCCTGCTGTTGCCCTCACGACCTCCTGGCGGCATGTGAGAAATCACGCGGCAACAGCAACGAAAGGTTCCAGTGTCCAGGTTCCACGTTCTGCTTGGAACGCACGTGGAGCACGACAACGCGGTTCGGTTCTATAAACGTTGAAGTCGGCCGCCTCGATTCACGCGCGTCTCCGCAGTACTGTAGCGCTGACATCGAGGAACTCGGCCTAGCAGTGGAACTCGGTAACATTCAATCGCCGTGAGCAAACCTTTAGTGCGTTTACCTTGGGATGAGCACGACGGAACAGGAACAGCATGAGAGGTAAGCGGGAAAGCAAAGGGGGAATTTTCTTGTCAAATGTCCACAGAGACTATCGTATTTGGCGACATTTGCAACGAAAGGAGCAGATACGCGGCCTATTTTTTTTTGCTGCCTCAGTTCACTCGTTCGGTTACAACAGCGTCGCCGTCACCACCTCAAACCCTAGCAGCGGCCACAAGAGTGCTTGCGCTCTAATACCTGGAGCAAGGGCCGCCACATTGTTGATGGCCCCGATGGTAATCTCATCATTGAGGAATGATGATTACGAAGTTGCTACAGGTTATCCAGCCGCAAAAGAGCGGTGGGCAATAACCGTTCCGTAGGTGCTTTTACTTTGTTCTTGTCAGATTCTCTGAAGCAATTGGAAGGCCAAACTGCCTCAGTGGTCGTCTTTTGAGCCCATACCGGGAGTGTACTTTCAGGCGACGTAGCTATGCACTTTGAAATGTCCCTCGTTTTGGACGGTCATGTACTTATAAGCGAAATCACCAGATGTAAGTACGCTAGAGTGAAAACAGCTTCGTGGGTCATTCTGCTTCTTTTTTGTTCCTGTTGGTTTCATACTTTGATTGTACATGTCATACGCATCCTGTGTCTACAAAGGATGCTTGCCGTGAACTGTTTTCATTAGACTGGGTGGTCGCATACGTGAAAAGGCAATCCTCTCTGGATTTGTTGCGAAACTGAGGCATACCGCTTTCCATTTTTACTGCCTCGCTTGTCTTTAGGTTGATATGCGTATCTTTGCTTGTCCTTTGAACATTACCGGTGAAACGTTCATTGTCTCATGCATGAGAAATTCTGCATACCTAGACTGCGCCGATGAAATTGTGGTCGACTCACAGCTTATCTTGCTCGTGGACATACTGGTCATTCGTGAAATTCACACGAAATCGGGGCATTCTCATCTTAAAAGATTGTATGCGATTCAGTTCACTTAGTAGTATAACAGCGTAGAAGGTAAAGGGGGCTGTGGACTGACGGGGTAGCACTAAAGGAGCCTGCCGAAGGAATTCTACCAAAGCACAAAGAAACAGAAGCTAGAAAATGGACAAACCAGCTGTTAAAAGTCTTTGGTAGTTATCAGCTTAGTTTTGCCTTCCAACCACATAAGCAAACGCAACTGTCCCCAACAATATATTCGCAGACGTAAGTGCTAATTCCGCTGCAATATCTCATATGAGCTGCAATGCCAGCAGTTTTGGTTATTTCCGTGCATAGAACCGCCAAGTGATACAGGGCTTCTAATAAAACAGGTGATAGAATAAACGCCAGAGTTCTTTTCAGGGGTTTGTTTTTGAGTTAATGGGTATTGATGTCTAAACCTTAAGTGTGATAATACAGCCGGTACTTTCATATACCCACACCGAAGCTCGACTTATCGTACAGAAATCTAATACATCGGAGTTGGCACCCCTTACTGCCGTCTAAAGAAGGTGTAGAAGCTGCTCCATGTGCAGTTTGAAAAAAAAAACGTAGCACGAACATCTAAATTACGAATGATTAATGTAGCGTCGTCGAAAGTTTGACACTGAAATACCCGCGACATTGAACGTTTGTTTGTGTGCTGTAATATCGTACAAAAATAAACTACCATAATTATGTACAGTAAGGTGGTAAAGTTCCTCTGAATAGCGTCCAGCAGTTTTAGCGATATGAAGGCCCTGCACCAAGATGTCGGGCAACAAATATGCGCAGTCGATTCATAGCACGTGTAGCGCAATGACATGCATGTTAATAGCTACATGAGATTCTGCAGAGCAGTAAATCGTTTGCTTGTGAGAATACTCATTCTCAAAACTTCCTCCTCGCTGATCAAGTCTTGCAGGTCGGATATTCTTTTCGATATCTTAACTTTTTCGTCTGATTTCAAAAATATCACCCGCTCAACGATGCAATCGTGGAGACTGAGCTGTGCAAGCCGAGGTTCGACACAAAGCTGTTGTTGTTTTTGTATAACTTACGGCCATACATTTTTAGATATACTACTTTTCTGCGATTACATAAACGTGCACTATTGCGTGGCATAGTTTGCGTAGTACCCACTCAGCCAGAACCATGTAATGCCCGGAATTTGCACAGACACGCGCAATTAGCGGACATTACAAACCTAATAGTGCGATAGCGTAAACCGAGATAAATGGTTAGAGAAACTGAAAAAAATTGGAGAATCAAATAAGTAAAATTTTCACAAAAAATATTTGTGAAATGGAAAATACGCATCTTATACATCTCCAAAAAGCGAAGACAAGATAATATGAGCACGAAAAAGAACGTTCAAAATATGAACCCAAATGCGGCCTGTATCGATTCATACGCGCAGGACGCAGCGGTGCGGCCGCCGGTCGGCGCGTCGCGAATGAATGAATGAATAAATGAAAGCTTTATTACTATACATCTTTTGCCCGTATAGGTCCCCTGTGTTCAGGGAACCTCTAGGTTGCCTATCGTGGCTTCCTAGGGGGCATCATGTGGACTAGGTTGAGTCCTCGTCGGGGGCTTGTTGACGTCCCTTGCAGTGGTGTTCTAGGTTTTGCTTTATGAAAGAAAGCGGTCAGGGCGGTTTGGTCTTCACGTGACGAGAGTCCACAATGGTTTCTTCGGCTGGTCCCTTGTTGCAGTTGCCGAATAGGAAGCGCTGGTCCAGAACTCCCAGGCATTTCGAGCACTGTGGGAGTGGTCTTCCTTGGCAAAGGGCAATTCGTGCTGGGGTTTGAAGAGTACCCGTTTGCGCCTGCCTCACTAAGACCTGTTCTTCTTTGGTTAGGTGTTTGTGTGGTTTAGGGTAAGCTTCCGGGTTGTGTCGTAGATCTTTCAAAGTGACGGGTTTTGGTGGGATGCGACCTCTCTGTGGCTGGATGTGGTTGCAGGGAGCCCGATGTGCAGTTTCGCGGCGAGTCGGTTTGCTCTTTTGTTACCCTGCATCCCGATATGACCAGGTACCCAGTGGAGTTTAATCTTTCCTTTTATTTTTTCATAAAGTATGCGTGCTGTGGGGGGTATCCGATTGTATAGGATGCGTGAACATGCTTGTTGGGATTCAGGTAGATGTTTTGAGGTTCGGTGGGGTGTGCGTATTTTTGGATGGCTTGGCCAATGGCGTAAATTTCTGCTTCATTGCTCTGTGTGCAGGGACAGGTGCCCACGGCTTCAGTTCCTTCGAATTCGACGGCAGCCCATGCCCATTGGTTCTTATGGTTGCTAGCGTCTGTGAACATGTGTCGTTCATTTCGTGTGCGCCGACTTTTCTTCGTAAAGTATGCTGCTCTAATGTTTCGTCTTGTGTCGTCCTTTTCGCTGTTCATTTGTCTTGGGATGGGTGCTATGGTAATTCGGTTGCGGTCTTGCGGGCTGATTGGTTTCTCTTCTTCCGGTGGATGATTGGTGTCGAATTTGAGTAGTCGTAGGAGGTCTTGTCCTGGGATGGTGCTTTTTACTCTGGCTAGTTGGTTGTGCTTGTGTGCTCCTACGATGCTTTGGCATGTTACGTACAGTCCTGTGTTCTCGATGTGCGTGTTGGAGGTGCCCATCGAGACTCCCATAACGAGCGTGATGAATTTTTTTATGAGCACATTAAGCTTCTCGTGGTGTATCCTGGTTAACGTACAATACAGTACGGCGTATCTGATACATGACGTGATGACTACGTCATGAAGTTTTAGTAGATCGGCTTCTTTGAGGTCACTATGTCTGTTGGAAATTCTTCTGCTGCCTTAGAGGAGCGGGTTCCCTTGTCTTAATACGTTAGCTACCGCAGCATCTCCTTTTTTGTTGGTGTCTATGTGTAAAAGTAGAATTTTTGTCTCCTTCACTGTTGGTAGGGGTTGTTAGCCGATGCTTAGCTGTATCGGAGGTGGACGCCATCTTGGGTGATGTACTGGTAAGAGGATAGACGTTTCAGGGCTGCACAAAAGTCCGATTCCTGCAGCTGCGTTTGAAGTGCATCCAGTGCCTCTTGTAGCGTATCCAGATTCGGTCCTGGCGACCCCTACGTGACCCATAAAGTAATGTCGTCTGCATACAGAAGGTAGCTAAGTCCTCTGATGTCTTTCAGAGCTCGGTGTATTTTCAGCGTAGCTAGGATGAATAGCATCGGCGAAATTACCGCGCCCTGAGGGATGCCTTTCTAGGGGTGTCGAATTTCGAGCCCAGGATTCCTGCCCGTGCGCCTCTAGTTCCAAAAGCGAACACCACGTGCCGTAGTTGAATGGAGTCCTCCCTACAAGGCTGTTTTCCCTCATTCTTCTTGGGCCGGTCGCGGCGTTCGACCGGTTTGACTGTCAACTGCGACGGCGCGGGCAACTCCTGCTTCTCAAGGTAATTGTTCGTCTGTGAGCGGGGAGTCGCTTCAATAGAGTTCCCCCCGCGACTATTGTGGGATGGCAAGCGGATGCCTCAGAAGAGTTTGAAGCTTGAGCCGGTTGGTCCATAACATTCAGCGTAGAGGGCAGCGCAATGAAAGGGACGAAGCGAAGGCGAGACGAACACAAGCGTTTTGTGCTTGTCTTGTATTCGCTTCGTCCCGTTCATTGCACTGTCCTCTACTCTGAAAGCGTTGGGATTTCGTTGGGATTTTGTGAAGCTTGGAAGTGATTCACGACGAAGTGATTCACGACGACTACTAAATATACTGCTTGCGTCTATCTACAACGCATTTTCCTCTTTATCAAACATTTAGAAAAACATTCGATAATAATTACTTATTTCAGAGAGCTACAACTGCGCAACGACATTTTCGAGTAAAAAAATGTAACGTCAGCAGCTGTCGTTGCTTTTTTACGAAGTTTGGAATTCTTGCCGGGCTTTCGAGAAAATTCAAATTGCAGGGACGCATGTAATTACACCAGCAGAAATCGTTTCCGGTGAATATCAAATTTAACTGCGTTTTCTGTTAACAATGTCAATACCATGATGTCTCAAAGTAGTTAGCCTAACATAAGATAGCTTCATTAATTTATACTGTGGATACTCCCCCTAAGCTCGTGGTATTCCCGGAATTACTTGTTTAAAAATATTCATACGAGCGACCTTTTTCTTCCTTGTGTTTCGTGTTTTTGTCGAAATAAGAATGGCCGGGGCTGACGTGCCGTTTACCACAGCGGAAAGCCTTACCGGCGATATCAAAATAACAAGGTCTAAGGCGTTGCACTGCGGAGCACGATTTCGCGGGTTCGATTCCCGGCCGCGGCGGCCACTTTTCTGATGGAGGCAAAAAGCAAAAACGGCCGGGTGTACGAGATTTCGGCGCACGTTAAAGATGCCCAGGTGGTCAAAGTTAATCCGGACCCCTCCACTACGGCGCGCCTCACCGCCTGCGTTGCGTCGGCGCGTTAAACCTTACATTCAATCAAAATAACAAGGTCATTGCGCTAACATGACTGCTTACTGTATATCAACTCCGAAATGTATTGTAGTGAGGTTCTGAATTTCAATACGCCCGAACACTTGTACTGTAGTTACAAGGACGAATACAATCCGTGAAACGGAGTGATTTGCTAATTATTCAGGTAGGATACAAAGAAAGAAGTCCTGAAATTACGAGCTATGGCGTTACACGAAAAGGCGAAACCTCCGCTTCACAGCATGGGGCCTTTATAACCCACACCCTGTTTTTTTCGGAAGCACGGCTTCCCTAAAAACGACACCGAACCTAGCCTTGTGGTCCGACGTGGTTCCAAGCCCTCACCGGTTCATCGTTGCTTTGCAGACGTTGCTGCTGCGGGACATTGCAAACCAACCCTACACTTACATCTGTGTTGGCAAGAGCTTCTTCCCTTTATACTCTCATCACATCGTTCATCTTCACCGAGCTCATCATGCTACTGCGTACTCGACCGGGACACTCGCCTTCGAGGAGGAGGTATGTTGCGCAATCAAAGACGAATAATACTACAGCGGCGTGCAGTGTCACGCGCGAGCACCTGCGACGACGACGAAGGTGGGTGGGACACGCTGCCCGACATGTGTTTTCCCAAATTGCTCATCTGCTTCACCATCCTCACCGCACTGCAGCTTCGACCGGGACGGTCGCCCTCGACCGGGGGGTAATGTCACGGGACATGTACGTGGACAATACCCCACATCGCCAGTGAAGACGACGACGAAGAAAGTGCTGGTGGACCCTGCGTTGGCTCTTTAATGGCCGCCATGTATATACTGTACATAGATCGTTCTACCGTTTAATACACCGCTTCATCTTCAACCATGGTTCGGGCTTATGAGTACAGGGCTCTCAAAATCAAGGCCGCGCCGGAAGCCTCACGGCTTTTGCCTTGATTTTGAGAGCCCTGTACTCATAAGCCCCGGACACATTTTCCCCGTCTCTTTTCTCCGTTTCATTTGCCCCGTCTAATTTGCCTCGTGCCGGTTGCCCCGCGCCGAAATACCCGCTCTTTAAGCGCCGTACTCATAATCTAAGCACAAGCTGCTCTTCTTCTGTTTTTTGTTTTTAATTTTTCTGTGTGGAATATGAAAGGGGGGGTAAAGATATGAGAAAAAAACTAAACAAACAAAAACTTTCACCGAAGGAGCTGGCTTGCCTTGTGGTGAATGTTTTCGTCCTCTGAGTTCGTTTCATGTAAATATCAATTTAATTGTTAATGTCATACATATTGTCATGGCATATTTGTAGTCAGGTATGATAAACGCACCCTGCCCTTTTGGGCCTAAATAACTAACATAGCAGCGAAATGAACCGCCACAATCCTTTATTCTCAGTGTTACTGGAGCGCTTTGATTTCCTCCACCGTCCCTTCAGCCGTCACGAAAAAATGAAAAAGAAAGAAACCAAGTTGGCTTTTAATAAAAGCACGTGTGCATTCATCGTTCGTCATTTTCTCTTGACCCCCGTCGTCGTTGCATTCGGTGTAGGTTCTACTTAATAATAATCAGCGATCGCACTTACAGTGGCATTGCTAACATTGGTGGGGGTGGGGGTCTGGGGAAC